>NC_065559.1:1297849-1977633 GCF_022605725.1 Anthonomus grandis grandis
AATGTTGGAAAAACCTAACTAGTTGCGATAGAGAGGGAGTTGGGCAATTAACTAGTTTTCGAAGTTTTCCCGAGGTCTAATTATGTTTTGGATTATCCAGTAATAGATACGTTCTCTCCCGATAAAAGTATATTGAGGATTTTCCCGAAAATAAGAAGATGAAGATCAAGTAACTTTTAATTTGTTGGTTCCTATAAAAAGAACTCGATACATTACATTACAGAGCTTTTTATTGAAAAATATCCATTTAAGTTATGCATAAAAATTCAATATTATACTAATGTCAATATTCATTTAAAAAAATCCTAATAACCCAAACGTATTCAAATCCATTTACCACCGAAAACGATGTCGATCTAAATAAACCCCCCCGTGAAAGCCTTAATTTCCCTAAACTAGTGGCCGGGGCAATTCTGGACCCTAATATGAGCCGTTATTTCGAGTGGGGTCCATCCAGGCCCGATTTTCATAATAATCGCACAAATAGGCATTGTATTTACGTACTTATGGTTATTTCAGTGGCGGAGCTGGATTATGCTGGATAACTTGACGGGTTTTTAAGGTTAAAGGGTCCGGGGTTGTTATGTTTGTTTAATGGGGTGCTGGATTAGGACCCGTAAAGTAAGAAACGCTTGTGAATTATTTTTTGCTTTAATTGGATCGTTGAATTGAACTGTTTGTTTTTGGAGAATTTTACTTTGTTTTGATTGTGATTGCAGGGTTTGAAAATCGAACTTTCAGGGTAAAAATGCGAATAAGGGGTGATATCATCTATTTTAGGCAGGGCTTAAATTAGGAAATAAATAAATACTAGTATGATTAGATATTCTTACGTAGAGTTGAGTGCTATAGTTGGAACAAAGTTGTTTAAGTCATTTTCCCGGATATATAATCCAAGATCCAGAATGAGTGGAAAAAATCCAAATTCTATCCTATGTTTCTTAAAAAAGAGTATTTGGAGGGATCATAGTTCTTCAATTTAATGTTATAAATCTAGAAAATCATTAAAGGCTTTTAAAAACTCTATAATCCTACCAATAAATCCTGGATTAAAAAAAAATCCAAGACACTTTCACGTAGTTCTGGAAAGGGACTAACTAGAGAGAAACTAAAAAAATTTACTCTTTGACCTAAAGACCTTAAAGTTTTGCTTTACGATGATTATTTCCACATTTATTGCAGTTTTTGTTTAAAAGTTGTTATGCTTCTTGGTGCGTTTCTTTAATCACTTTATTGTTTCTTTACTTTATTTTTTTGTTTTTTTTTACTGCACTATAGGCTTAATGAAAATTTAAGCTGTATGATATATGACGGATGGCGTATGTATTGGGAATCAAAAACTACGAGGTAGAAATGCAATTAATTATACATACAAAGCTCCAAAGAATATTATTGATCATTTAAAAACCTTAAAGGAGCCTAAGACGTTTTCTAAAGGATCGTAAAAATGGTTCGATAGTGACAGTGGTATATTAGCATTTCATCGTAATATATCCACAAAAAACTAAACTCGTTGATTTACGAGCCTTGTTTCCACATTTATTAGAGTAATTGTTTAAAAGCTGTTATGCTTCTTGATGCGTTTCTTTAATTTCTTTATTATTTCTTCATTTTATTTTTAGTTTTTTTTTTGTACATTTTCTGTACATGAATATATGAGATAAGAATATTTATAGAGCGCTGTCGGTTTACTGAGCTCATATTAAACACTGGTTTTAAGTTTTTAGTAACTACTATTAAAAAGGCAATCTATTTAGTAGTCCGAGCGTTTATGTACTGCAAGTTTAACTTAATTAACAACAGTATGGTCCCATTTAAATTTTTTACGAATTAATTGACTTCTGGATGAATTTTTAATTTTATTCCAGGTATATGAGATTAATTTTTTAATGTTTTCCAGAAATCATAAATATCTATTTTTATAAGTTAGACACTTAAAAATTTTATTCCAGGTATATATTTAAGGTCTGATTCGCTGCTTATGTTTCCCAAGGATAGCAAACTAATTTTGAATTTTTTCCAGATTTTCAGACTATACATTTTTAGGCCTTCCAGGTATTAAAAGTGATTTTTCCGGACATTATATTAAAACCGCAATTTGCGATGTATATTTATTTGACAAATGTTCTTGACAATTTTCTTATTCCAGGCCCACTTAAAAAAAAATTAATTAAGATTTAAGTCATGACCAATTCACTTAAAACTTACTGAGAATATTAACGGTTCTATTGGTAATCGATATGCGAAAACCATAAGTAAATTGATCATTTATTGTTGAATTTATGACAGTTTATCTGAAAGTAATCCAGAAAAATTACTCTTAGTTAAATAGTAGCAATTTTTTTATGAAGTTTAAAAATTCATAAAAAATTCAAATCAAGAACAATTTACTTAAAACTTACTGGGAGTATAGACGGTTCCATTGGCAAATAAATTGCAAAGACCGTTAGTAAATTTGTTTATTATTTTTTAATTTATGGAAGTTTTTCAAAAAGTAGTTCAAAAAAAAATTACTCTCAAGTTTAAAAATTCATAAAAAATTCAAATCAAGACCAATTTACTTAAAACTTCCTAAAATTACAATGCATTTTATTGGTAATCGACGTGCGAAAACCGTCAGTAAATTGGTCAATTATTTTTTAATTTATTGATGTTTTTCAAAAAGTGGTAAAAAAAAAATTACTCTCAAGTTTAAAAATTCATAAAAAAATCAAATCAAGCACAATTTACTTGAAACTTACTGAAAATATGAAGCATTCTATTGGTTATCGACATGCGAAAACCGTAAGTAAATTGGTCAATTATTTTTAAATCAATAGGAGTTTTTCAAAAAGTGGTCCAGAAAAATGTACCCTCAAGTTTAAAAATTCATAAAAAAATCAAATCAAGAAAAATTTACTTAAAAAATTTAAATTAAAACCAATACGAATTTACTTGAAACTTACTAAGATTATAAAATGTTTTATTAGTAATAGACGTGTGAAAACCGTCAGTAAATTGCTCAAATACTTTTGACTTAATAAAATATTTTCAAAAAGTCGTCCAAAAAAATTTTTTTTAAAGTTTAAAAATTCATAAAAAATTCAAATCAAGACCAATTTACTTAAAACTTACTAAAATTACAACGCGTTCTATTGGTAATCGATAACAGAAAAACATAAGTAATCTGGTCAATTTTTTTTGAATCTATAGGAGTTTTTCAAAAAGTGGTCCAGAAAAATTTACCCTCAAGTTTAAAAATTCATAAAAAAATCAAATCAAGAACAATTTACTTAAAAAATTTAAATTAAAATCAATACGAATTTACTTGAAAGTTACTAAGATTATAAAATGTTTTATTAGTAATAGACGTGCGAAAACCGTCAGTAAATTGCTCAAATACTTTTGACTTAATAAAATATTTTCAAAAAGTCGTCCAAAAAATTTTTTTTTAAAGTTTAAAAATTCATAAAAAATTCAAATCAAGACCAATTTACTTAAAACTTACTACAATTACAATGCATTTTATTGGTAATCGCCGTGCGAAAACCGTCAGTAAATTGGTCAATTATTTTTAAATTTATAGAAGTTTTTCAAAAAGTGATCCAAGAAAATTACTCTCAAGTTTAAAAATTCATAAAAAAATCAAATCAAGAACAATTTACTTAAAACTTATTGGAAGTATAGAAAGTTTCATTGGCAATTCACTTGCGAAGACTGTTAGTAAATTTATTGACTATTTTTTAATTTGTGGAAGTTTTTCAAAAAGTGGTCCAAAAAAAAATTACTCTCAAGTTTAAAAATTCATAAAAAATCCAAATCAAGAATAATTTACTTAAAACTTACTGGCATTATAAAGCAGTTTATTGGTTATTACTGTAGGAAAACCAT
This sequence comes from Anthonomus grandis grandis, assembly GCF_022605725.1. NCBI lineage: Eukaryota > Metazoa > Arthropoda > Insecta > Coleoptera > Curculionidae > Anthonomus > Anthonomus grandis. The sequence goes on from NC_065559.1 coordinate 1,301,720, forward strand.
AAGTAAATTAGTCAATTATTTTTTAATTTATAGAGGTTTTTTAAAAGGTAGTCCGAACATTTTACTCTCAAGTCTAAAAATTTATAAAAAATTTAAATCATGACCAAATTGCTCAAATTTTACAAGAATTATAAAGCGTTTCATTGGTAATTAATGTGTTAAAGCTATAAGTAAATTGCTTATTTATTTTTAATTATATAAATTTTTTTAAAAAATTGTTCAAAATTTTTTTTTTCAAGTTTAAAGATTTATAAAAAATTCAAATCAAGACCAGTTTACTTAAAACTTACTAAAATTACAACGCGTTTTAGTGGTAATTAACGTGCAAAAACTGTAAGTAAATTGGTCAATTATTTTTAAATCAATAGGAGTTTTTCAAAAAGCGGTCCAAAAAAATTACCCTCAAGTTTAAAAATTCATAAAAAAATCAAATCAAGCACAATTTACTTGAAAATTACTGAAAATATGAAGCATTCTATTGGTAATCCATGTGCAAAAGTCCTAAGTAAACTGGTCATACCGCTAGTATTTTTTTTTAAATAACCAATCAAGTCTTCACTTAAAACTTACTGTGATTGTAAAAAGTTTAATTGATAATCGACGTACTAAAATCATAAGTAAATTGGTCAAACAAAACAAAATTATTTTCAAGTTTAAAAATTCATAAAAACTTTTAATCAAGGGTGATTTACTTGAAACTTAACTAAATTTTATAATGTTCTATTGCAAATCGACTTGTGAAAACCGCAAGTAAATTGGTCAAACATTTCGCAAATTATTAACAGTTATCAGAAAACGGTCGAAAAAAATGTACCTTTAAGTTTAAAAATTTATTTAAAATTTAAATCATGACCAATTCCCTTGAAACTTACTGAGAATATAAGCGGTTCTATTGGTAATCGATATGCGAAAACCATAAGTAAATTGGTCATTTATTGTTTAATTTATGACAGTTTCTCTGAAAGTAATCTAGAAAAATTACTCTTAGTTGAATAGTAGTAAATTTTTAGTAAAGTTTAAAAATTCATAAAAAAATTGAAACAAGAACAATTTACTTAAAACTTACTGAGAGTATAGAAGGTTCCATTGGCAATTGATTTGCGAAGACTGTTAGTAAATTTATTGACTATTTTTTAATTTATGGAAGTTTTTCAAAAAGTGGTGCAAAAAAAAAATTACTCTCAAGTTTAAAAATTCATAAAAAATTCAAATCAAGAATAATTTACTTGAAACGTACTGGCATTATAAAGCAGTCTATTGGTTATAGCTGTTGGAAAACTATAAGTAAATTGGTCATTTATTTTTGATTTTATAGAGGTTTTTTCAAAAGTAGCCCAAACAGTTTACTCTCAAGTCTAAAAATTTATACAAAATTTAAATCATGACCAAATTACTCAAATTTTACAAGAATTATAAAGCGTTTCATTGGTAATTAATGTGTTGAAGCTATAAGTAAATTGCTTATTTATTTTTAATTATATAAATTTTTTTAAAAAATCAGTTCAAAATTTTTTTTTTCAAGTTTAAAGATTTATAAAAAATTCAAATCAAGACCAGTTTACTTAAAACTTACTAAAATTACAACGCGTTTTAGTGGTAATTAACGTGCAAAAACTGTAAGTAAATTGGTCAATTATTTTTAAATCAATAGGAGTTTTTCAAAAAGTGGTCCAGAAAAATGTACCCTCAGGTTTAAAAATTCATAAAAAAATTAAATCAAGAAAAATTTACTTAAAAAATTTAAATTAAAACCAATACGAATTTACTTGAAACTCACTAAGATTATAAAACGTTTTATTAGTAATAGACGTGCGAAAACCATCAGTAAATTGCTCAGATACTTTTGACTTAATAAAATATTTTCAAAAAGTCGTCCAAGAAAATTTTTTTTAAAGTTTAAAAATTCATAAAAAATTCAAATCAAGACCAATTTACTTAAAACTTCCTACAATTATAATGCATTTTATTGGTAATCGACATGCGAAAACCGTCAGTAAATTGGTCAATTATTTTTAAATTTATAGAAGTTTTTCAAAAAGTGATCCAAGAAAATTACTCTCAAGTTTAAAAATTCATAAAAAAATCAAATCAAGAATAATTTACTTAAAACTTACTAAGAGTATAGAAGGTTCCAGTGGCAATTGATTTGCGAAGACTGTTAGTAAATTTGTTTATTATTTTTTAATTTATGGAAGTTTATCAAAAACTGGTCCAAAAAAAAAAATTACTCTCGAGTTTAAAAATTCATAAAAAATTCAAATCAAGAATAATTTACTTGAAACGTACTGGCATTATAAAGCAGTCTATTGGTTATAGCTGTTGGAAAACCATAAGTAAATTGGTCATTTATTTTTGATTTTATAGAGGTTTTTTCAAAAGTAGCCCAAACAATTTACTCTTAAGTCTAAAAATTTATAAAAAATTTAAATCATGACCAAATTACTAGAATTTTACAAGAATTATGAAGCGTTCTATTGGTAATTGATGTGTTAAAGTTATAAGTAAATTGCTTATTTATTTTTAATTATATAAATTTTTTTTAAAAACCAGTTCAAATTTTTTTTTTCAAGTTTAAAGATTTATAAAATATTCAAATTAAGACCAATTTACTTAAAACTTACTAAAATTACAACGCGTTTTTATGGTTATCGATATGCGAAAACTGTAAGTAAATTGGTTAATTATTTTTGAATCTATAGGAGCTTTTCAAAAAGCGGTCCAAAAAATTACTCTCAAGTTTAAAAATTCATAAAAAAATCAAATCAAGCACAATTTACTTGAAACTTACTGAAAATATGAAGCATTCTATTGGTGATCCATGTGCAAAAGCCCTAAGTAAACTGGTCATACCCCCGGTATTTTTTTTTTAAAAACCCAGTCAAGTCCTTGTATATTTTTATGCTCATTATTTAAATGAAAGCATTCATAAAAAATATTTAATTTATACATAAAATATAATCGTTTACACCATATTATATTATATTTATTTTTCCGATAATATATAAAAATAATTATACTTTAAAAATCATATTTCTTGTATATTAAAAAGAAACGAGACCTTTAAGTTTTTGGAAGTCGTGTCCATTTAAGTTATGCACACAAATATTATAATTATATAAAAATTCATAAAATGATACCATTTTAATTAAAGTACCTAAATATTTATAAAATCAAATATACTTTTGTAGACACCTTTAATTTGTTTTTCGTCATTATACCAAATTTCATTTAAATAAAACAAATACATTTAAAAACAACGTGTGTCATGACCATTTAGGTTATGCATTAAAAGCTTCATTTAAATTAATTTTGACGTTTCTTCTTGCTAATCAAGTAATTAATATTTCTGTATGTTAGGCTCTTTATGTATAAGGATGTTCACACTTAGGTTAAACTTCTAAAGTAAATAAACCTATTAAAATGTAGCAATCCAGGAAAGCAATTATAATACATTGGATCCTTGTAATCGAAACCACCCGTCGTAGTGGTCCAATCGTAGACTCCAGGAAAGTCCCCACCAGGAAGTTTCCGGGTTTCCAATACGTACTGGGGCCATATGTCGAAGATCCCACGGGAATAGTGTGATAAAAAGTTTTTTATTAAAAGGTGCCGCTCGGACTTGTTTCGAAGCTACGATACCGTATCCGTCTGTCTGGTTTTGGCGATTTTCTCATTTTCGAAAATCGCGGAATAGTGAGAGGTGATACGAGGGAGAGAGAGAGAAGTTTCTTGCTCCGGTACAACTTTATGGCGTTTAGTGCACCTCTGGAAAGTTGCCGAACGTATTGGGATATTTGTTTTGCCCCGATAATACTTGGAAAGTTTCATTTTATTGGTTAGAAAAAGTTTTGTTTGTCCGGTGAAATTTAATATGACATGTTTTATTGTCGTTGAAAATTGCAGTGTATTTTATAGGATTATTCGTTTTTTTGTCATTGTAAATGAATTTATATTATAATTTATTTGTAATGTATCAAATTCTATCCAGAGATATTTTTGTGATTTTGAAAACTAATAATATTTTTGTATCATGTTTTTGTGCATAATCCCAATGGGTACGATGCTCTTTTTCTAAAAAATAAATTAAAAAGGAACTTTTCTGTGGAAAAACCTTAATATTTCCCTACTGTCTAAAGATATTTTGGATCTGTTTACTTAAGATGAATAAGAGAACATTGGTCTATATTACAGTAAAATTTGAACAATATAGTTTAATTAACAAATATTTTACAGGGTCCTAAAGTGCACCAAATTTGTACAGTCTTTTGTCAAAAGAGGGTTTGGAAAAATATTCATATTTCTTCACTGAGTGAAGATATTTTGGATCTGTTTACTGCAGAGTATTAAGAGAGTATTGTTTTATATTACAGTAAAATTTGAACATTATAGTATAATTAACAAATATTTTATAGGGTCTTTAATTAAACCAAATTTAAACACTTTTCGAAATTTTATTAAAATTACTTATATTAAAAGTACTTTAAAGTGTTCCATATTCCGTATATATATTTAAAAAAATTAACCTTTTAGGCGCAATTTGGAATATTTAAAGTAATTTAAAAAAATTCCAAATGCTTGGAATAAACAAGAAATTTGAGGTATCTTGAATTATTCCAAAAGCCTGGAATAAATATGTTGTGAATTTATTTAAAGAAAAATTGTGCCTGGAATAAAATTTCTATGCCACTCAATGGATTTAAGCTTAAAGAGTATTTTAGAGAATTGGAATAAAAATTAAAAAATATGTAGTGTTGGAATTGTCATTCCAAAAGGCTGGAATAAAATAAAAAGAAAGAATTTTTTCAGATATTTGGGTTATTTCAGAAAATTTTAAATGCCAAAAACAAAAATATCGGAAGGGTTTTGAGGAATTTGGTAGATTTTTAAAATATTCCAAGTGCCTGTAATTAAAATTTATTCCACTCGAATTAAAAAAAAAATAACAGATTTTTTTTTGGATTTTTATAAAATTATTCCAAATGCCTGGAATATACTTTTTCAGTCTAATTTTGAAATTTTTAAGATGTGGGGTATTTAAAAATTTCCAAATGCATGGGGTCACTGTGAAATTTAAAATAAAAAACAATTTTGTGGATTTTGAGGCATTTTAGAATATTTCAAATGTCTGGAATAAAAATTTTGCATCTCTAAAAATTAAAAAAAAATTAAATTAATTTTGGTATTTTGTAAAATATTGAAATTAGTAAAAAAAAAAATGAACCAAATTTGGACAGAGTCTGGAATAAATATATTGTGAATTAATTTGAAGAAAAATTGTGCCTGGAATAAAATTTTTATGCCACTCAATGGATTTAAATTTAGAGAGTATTTTGGAAAATTATTATAAATTGGAATAAAAATTAAAAAATATTTAATGTTTGTAATAGAATAAAAGGAAAGAATTTTGAGATATTTGGGTTATTTCAGAAAATTCCAAATGCCAAAAACAAAAATATTAAAAGGGTTTTAAGGAATTTGGTAAATTTTTTAAATATTCCAAATGCCTGGACTATACTTCTTATATCTAATTTTGATCAGCAAATCTTGGTATATATGGAGTATTAAGAAAAATCCCAAATGCATAGTCACTAATATTTAAAATAAAAAAAAATAGTTTTTTAACGATTTTAGGTCATCGTTGGAATATTTTAAATATAATGATAATAATGTATCTTATTTAGCTTGAGCTATAAAGGTAATACATAAAAATGAAATACATAAAATTTAAATCAATAAAAATTAAAAAAATACAAATAAATTTAAAAAAATATCTGGAAAAAACGTTTGCGATCTAGAAATATAAAAAAATGTTATATTTAAAAATAATTTGAGTATTTTGTAAAATATTAGTTTTTTTAAAGGAATTAAATTTGGACATTTTCCTGCCAAAAATAGCTTTGGAAAAAAATTTATATTATGTTACTGAATAAAAATATTTTGACTCTGTTTACGCTAGTATGTTAAGAGAACATTGAACTATAATTAGGTAAAATTTGAACATTTGACTATATTTATATGGGACATTAAAAACGTTCCTTAAATATTCCCAGTACCATCATCAGCGATTTAATTAAACATAATCATATGTTCTCAAAATGCAGCAAAATTATGCATAACTTAAATGGATATGATGTACACATTTTAATTTTTTTTTTATAGACAGCTGTTTAAATTTTTAGGAATATTTAATTTCTTCCAGGCAGTTAAAATCAGAAAAGCATTTTTCAACTACCTGAAAGAAGTATTCGAAAAGTATTAATACTCTAAATATCAAGACTATTAAAAGAAACATAATTTTCCAGAGAGTAAGCATAACTTAAATGAATACGATACACACATTTTTTATTGAAGATTTCTAATTTTTCCAATTATTAGCATTAAATTTTATTAAATAGAAGCATGGATTTTAAAAATTCAGCAAAGTTATGCATAACTTAAATGGATATGATCTACACATTTTTTATTCTTTTTTAGGGTCTTAAGTGTACCAAATTTGTACAGTTTTCTGTCAAAAGTGGGTTTGGAAAATATTTATATTTCTTCACTGACTAAAGATATTTTGGATCTGTTTACTTTAGGGTAATAAGAGAATATTGGTTTCTATTATAGTAGAATTTGAACATTATAGTTTAATTAACAAACATTTTATAGGGTCTTAAAGTGAACCAAATTTGTATATTTTACAGTTTTAAGTGAGTTTGGAAAATATTCATATTTCTTCACTGACTAAAGATATTTTGGATCTGTTTACTTCAGAGTATTAAGAGAGTATTGTTTTATATTATAGTAAAATTTGAACATTATATTTTAATTAACAAACATTTTATGGGGTCTTTAATTAAACCAAATTTAAACACTTTTCGAAATTTTATTAAAATTACTCATAAGTACTTCAGAGTGCTCCATATTCCGTATATATATTTAAAAAATTTACCTTTTAAGCGCAATTTGGAATATTTAAAGTAATTTAAAAAAATTCCAAATGCTTGGAATAAACAAGAAATTTGAGGTATCTTGAATTATTCCAAAAGCCTGGAATAAATATGTTGTGAATTTATTTAAAGAAAAATTGTGCCTGGAATAAAAATTCTATGCCACTCAATGGATTTAAGTTTAGAGAGTATTTTAGAGAATTGGAATAAAAATTAAAAAATATGTAGTGTTGGAATTGTCATTCCAAAAGGCTGGAATAAAATAAAAAGAAAGAATTTTTTCAGATATTTGGGTTATTTCAGAAAATTTTAAATGCCAAAAACAAAAATATCGAAAGGGTTTTGAGGAATTTGGTAGATTTTTGAAATATTCCAAGGGCCTGTAATTAAAATTTATTCCATTCAAATTAAAAAAAAAATTAACAGATTTTTTTTGGAATTTTTATAAAATTATTCCAAATGCCTGGAATATACTTTTTCAGTCTAATTTTGAAATTTTTAAGATGTGGGGTATTTAAAAATTTCCAAATGCATGGGGTCACTGTGAAATTTAAAATAAAAAACAATTTTGTGGATTTTGAGGCATTTTAGAATATTTCAAATGTCTGGAATAAAAATTTTGCATCTCTAAAAATTAAAAAAAAATTAAATTAATTTTGGTATTTTGTAAAATATTGAAATTAGTAAAAAAAAAAATGAACCAAATTTGGACAGAGTCTGGAATAAATATATTGTGAATTAATTTGAAGAAAAATTGTGCCTGGAATAAAATTTTTATGCCACTCAATGGATTTAAATTTAGAGAGTATTTTGGAAAATTATTATAAATTGGAATAAAAATTAAAAAATATTTAATGTTTGTAATAGAATAAAAGGAAAGAATTTTGAGATATTTGGGTTATTTCAGAAAATTCCAAATGCCAAAAACAAAAATATTAAAAGGGTTTTAAGGAATTTGGTAAATTTTTTAAATATTCCAAATGCCTGGACTATACTTCTTATATCTAATTTTGATCAGCAAATCTTGGTATATATGGAGTATTAAGAAAAATCCCAAATGCATAGTCACTAATATTTAAAATAAAAAAAAATAGTTTTTTAACGATTTTAGGTCATCGTTGGAATATTTTAAATATAATGATAATAATGTATCTTATTTAGCTTGAGCTATAAAGGTAATACATAAAAATGAAATACATAAAATTTAAATCAATAAAAATTAAAAAAATACAAATAAATTTAAAAAAATATCTGGAAAAAACGTTTGCGATCTAGAAATATAAAAAAATGTTATATTTAAAAATAATTTGAGTATTTTGTAAAATATTAGTTTTTTTAAAGGAATTAAATTTGGACATTTTCCTGCCAAAAATAGCTTTGGAAAAAAATTTATATTATGTTACTGAATAAAAATATTTTGACTCTGTTTACGCTAGTATGTTAAGAGAACATTGAACTATAATTAGGTAAAATTTGAACATTTGACTATATTTATATGGGACATTAAAAACGTTCCTTAAATATTCCCAGTACCATCATCAGCGATTTAATTAAACATAATCATATGTTCTCAAAATGCAGCAAAATTATGCATAACTTAAATGGATATGATGTACACATTTTAATTTTTTTTTTATAGACAGCTGTTTAAATTTTTAGGAATATTTAATTTCTTCCAGGCAGTTAAAATCAGAAAAGCATTTTTCAACTACCTGAAAGAAGTATTCGAAAAGTATTAATACTCTAAATATCAAGACTATTAAAAGAAACATAATTTTCCAGAGAGTAAGCATAACTTAAATGAATACGATACACACATTTTTTATTGAAGATTTCTAATTTTTCCAATTATTAGCATTAAATTTTATTAAATAGAAGCATGGATTTTAAAAATTCAGCAAAGTTATGCATAACTTAAATGGATATGATCTACACATTTTTTATTCTTTTTTAGGGTCTTAAGTGTACCAAATTTGTACAGTTTTCTGTCAAAAGTGGGTTTGGAAAATATTTATATTTCTTCACTGACTAAAGATATTTTGGATCTGTTTACTTTAGGGTAATAAGAGAATATTGGTTTCTATTATAGTAGAATTTGAACATTATAGTTTAATTAACAAACATTTTATAGGGTCTTAAAGTGAACCAAATTTGTATATTTTACAGTTTTAAGTGAGTTTGGAAAATATTCATATTTCTTCACTGACTAAAGATATTTTGGATCTGTTTACTTCAGAGTATTAAGAGAGTATTGTTTTATATTATAGTAAAATTTGAACATTATATTTTAATTAACAAACATTTTATGGGGTCTTTAATTAAACCAAATTTAAACACTTTTCGAAATTTTATTAAAATTACTCATAAGTACTTCAGAGTGCTCCATATTCCGTATATATATTTAAAAAATTTACCTTTTAAGCGCAATTTGGAATATTTAAAGTAATTTAAAAAAATTCCAAATGCTTGGAATAAACAAGAAATTTGAGGTATCTTGAATTATTCCAAAAGCCTGGAATAAATATGTTGTGAATTTATTTAAAGAAAAATTGTGCCTGGAATAAAATTTCTATGCCACTCAATGGATTTAAGCTTAAAGAGTATTTTAGAGAATTGGAATAAAAATTAAAAAATATGTTGTGTTTGGAATTGTCATTCCAAAAGGCTGGAATAAAATAAAAAGAAAGAATTTTTTCAGATATTTGGATTATTTCAGAAAATTTCAAATGCCAAAAACAAAAATATCGGAAGGGTTTTGAGGAATTTGGTAGATTTTTAAAATATTCCAAGTGCCTGTAATTAAAATTTATTCCACTCGAAGTAAAAAAAAAATACCAGATTTTTTTTGGAATTTTTATAAAATTATTCCAAATGCCTGGAATATACTTTTTAAGTCTAATTTTGAAATTTTTGAGATATGGGGTATTTAAAAATTTTCCAAATGCATGGGGTCACCGTGAAATTTAAAATACAAAACAATTTTGTGGATTTTCAGGCATTTTAGAACATTTCAAATATCTGGAATCAAAATTTTAAAAAAATGTTGGTATTTTGTAAATTATTGAAATTAGTAAAAAAAAAATTGAACCAAATTTGGACATTTTCCTGTCAAAAATGGATTTCGAAAAATATTCATATTTCGCCACTGACTAAAGGTATTTTGGATCTGTTAACTTTGGAATAATAAGAGAACATCGGTCTGTATTACAGTAAAATTTAAACATTATAGTTTAATTACTTCAGAGCGTTCATCCATGTATTTAAAAAAAATTACCTTTTAAGCACAGTTTGAAATATTTAAAATAATTTTAGAAAATTCCAAATGCTTGGAATAAACAAGAAATTTGAGGTATCTTGAATTATTCCAAAAGCCTGGAATAAATATATTGTAAATTTATTTAAAGAAAAATTGTGCCTGGAATAAAAATTCTATGCCACTCAATGGATTTAAATTTAGAGAGTATTTTGGAAAATTATTATAAATTGGAATAAAAATTAAAAAATATTTAGTGTTCGTAATAGAATAAAAAGAAAGAATTTTGAGATATTTGGGTTATTTCAAAAATAAAAATATTGGAAGGCTTTCGAGAGGAATTTGGTAAATTTTAAAATATTCCAAATGCCTGTAATTAAAATTATAAACTAATTTAATTTTTCTTAAAAATCAGCAATTTTTTTTTGAAATTATTCTGAATGCCTGGACTATACTTCTTGTGTCTAATTTTCTATTAAAAAATGTTATTATATGTGGAATAATTAAAAAAAAATCCTAAATGCAGAGTCAGTAAAATTTTAAATAAAAAAATTAGTTTTTTTAACGGTTTTTCGGATTTTAAGATGGAATATTCCAAATATCTGGAAAAAAAATTTGCGATCTAGAAATTTAAAAAAATTGTTATATTTAAAAATAATTTGAGTATTTTGCAAAATATTAGTTTTTTTAAAGGAATTAAATTTAAACATTTGCTTGCCAAAAATGGCTTTGGAAAAAAATTTATGTTATGTTACTGAATAAAAATATTTTGACTCTGTCTACGCTAGTATGTTAAGAGAACATTGAACTATAATTAAGTAAAATTTGCACATTATTTGATTATATTTATGTGGGACGTTAAGAACGTTCCTGAGATTTTCCCAGTACAATCATCCGCGATTTATTTAAACATAATCATATGTTCTAAAAATGTAGCAAAATTATGCATAACTTAATTGGATATGATGTACATATTTTTATTTTTTTTTATAGACAGTTATTTAAATTTTTAGGAATATTTTATTTCTTCCAGGCAGTTGGAATCAGAAAAACATCTTTCAATTACCTGAAGGAAATACTCGATACCCAGGCATGAATTTTATTTCAGAAACTAAAATAAATTTCAAAAAAAAAACATAATTTTCTAGACAGTTAGCATAATTTAAATGAATACGATATATATATTTTTTTATTTATTTTTTAATCGATATATGAATCTTTAATATTCCAGGGATGTTTTATTTCGTCTAGGCAGTTGGAATTAAAAAATAAATACTTCAACTGCCTGGAATTTTCTTTAAAATTAATAAGACGACTTTTTTTTAAGATTTCTGATTTTTCCAATTATCAGCCTTAAATTTTATTGATTAGAAGCGTGTATTTTGAAAAGGCGACAAAATTATGCATAACTTAAATGGATATGATGTACACATTTTTTATATTTTTTTATAGACAGTTTAAAAAAAATATTTTATTTCTTACAGGCAATTGGAATCAGAAAATATTTGGAAATCTCGACTTGGAATTTGGAAATTTCAATTATTTTTCTAAGAATTCCGAATTATTTTTAAGAATTCCATTGTAAAACTTGAAAAATTCGCTTTGGAATTTGGAAGTTTTAGTTCTTTTTTCAAAAATGTTTTCCAGAAATTCCATGGTAATATTTGGAAATTTAGGTTTGGAATTTGCACGTTTTAGTTATTTTTCACAAATTCCATGGTAATATTTAGAAATTTTGACTTAAAATTTGTATGTTTTAATTATTTTTTCAAAAATTTTCAAAAAATTCCATGGTAAAATTCGACTTGAAATTTGGACATTTTAATAATTTTATTAACAAATTTAAATTGCTTTCCAGAAATTTCATGCTAGTATTTAGAAATTTCAACTTTTTCCAAACGATTTTAATTAATTTTAAAAAATTCCAGATAAAAGAAACTATTGGGAAATTTTGACATAGACTTCCAAAAAACTAATTTATTCTCTAAAAATTATTTAATTAAAAAAATCCATGTGAGTACTTAGAAATTTCGACTTGAAATCTGAACTTTTCGAACACTTTTAATTAATTTTAAGAAATTCCAAGTTAATTTGTTTGGAAATTTTGATATAGAATGTGCAAATTTTAATTATTTTTCCAATATTTTTCTATGAAACGAGCTGCATGGTAATATTTAGAACTTCTTAAAATTTTAATTATTTTTGCACAATTTTTTAATTATTTTCCAGAAATTCCATGGAATACTTGCAATATTCAATTTAAAAATTAGAAAAAAATTATTTACCACGAATTTTATGGTAATATTTAGAATCGTTGACTATAAATTTGCTTTTCCAGCATTTCTAAATTATTTTCAAATTTCAACTTGAAATGTGTAAATTTTAATTAATTTTCCAGACATTTTATGGTAATATATGGAGATCTCGACTTGGAATTTCAAAATTTTAATTATTTTTCCAAAAACTCCAAATTATTTCAAAGAATTCCATCGTAAAATTTATTTTCTTGGAATTTGGAAGTTTTAGTTATTTTTCCAAAAATGTTAGAATATTTTCCAGAAATTCCATGGTAATTTGGAATTTGCACATTTTAATTATTTTTCACAAATTCCATGGTAATATTTAGAAATTTCGACTTTTTGCAAACGCTTTTAATTAATTTAAAAAAAATCCAGATAAAAATACCTATTTGGGAATTTTAACTTTAAATCAGAAAAATTTTATTAACTTCAAAAAAATAATTAATTCCTGGTAATTATTTAATTAAAAAAATCGATGAATATACTTAGAAATTTCGACTTAAAATCTGGACTTTTCGAACTCTTTTAATTAATTTTAAGAAATTCCAAGTAAATTTGTTTGGTAATATAGAATCTGCAAATTTTAATTATTTTTTCCAACATTTTTTAATGAAATTTAGTAGTAATTTTGAAAAATTATTACTTGGAATTTGGACATTTTAATTTTTAATTATTTTTTATAAATTCCATGGTAATGTTTAGAAATTTTGGCTTAGAATGTGGAAATATTAGTTAATTTAATAAAAAATAGATTAAATTTCTGGTAATTAATAATTAATTAAAAAAAAATCTATGCCAATACTTAAGAAACTCGACAATGTTAAAATATTTTCCAGAAATTACATAGTAATATTTGGAAATTTAGGTTTGGAATTTGCACGTTTAACAAAAGTATCAATACTCTAAGTATCAAGACTATTAAAAAAAAACATAATTTTCAAGATAGTTGGCATAACTTAAATGACTACTATACACACATTTTTTAATTAGTTTTTTTATCAATATTTGAATCTTTAATATTCCAGGGATGTTTTATTTCATCCAGGCAAATAGAATTAGAAAAAAATACTTGGAATTTCTTTTTTAGTTATAAATCGACTTTCTATTTTTCCAACCATTGACATTTTTATTGAATAGAAACATGTATTCTAAAAATGCAGTAAAATTATGCATAACTTAAATGGATATGATGTACACATTTTTTATTCCTTTTTAGGGTCTTAAGTGAATCAAATTTGTACAGTTTTCTGTCGAAAGTGTGTTTGGAAAATATTTATATTTCTTCACTGACTAAAGATATTTTGGATCTGTTGAATTTAGGATAATAAGAAAACATGGGTCTATATTACAGTAAAATTTGAGCATTATAGTTTAATTAACAAACATTTTATAGGGTCTTAAAGTGAACCAAATTTGTATATTTTACAGTTTTAAGTGAGTTTGGAAAATATTTATATTTCTTCACTGACTAAAGATATTTTGGATCTGTTTACTTCAGAGTATTAAGAGAGTATTGTTTTATATTACAGTAAAATTTGAACATTATAGTTTAATTAACAAATATTTTATAGGGTCTTTAATTAAACCAAATTAAAACACTTTTCGAAATTTTATTAAAATTACTCATAAGTACTTCAGAGTGCCCATATTCCATACGTATATTTAGATTAACCTTTTAAGTGCAATTTGGAATATTTAAAATAATTGAAAAGAATTCCAAATGGTTGGAATAAACAAGAAATTTAAATATTTTGTGAATTTATTTAAAGAAAAATTGTGCTTGGAATAAAATTTCAATGCGACTCAATGGATTTAAATTTAGAGAGTATTTTAGAGAATTGTAATAAATTAAAATAAAAATTAAAAAATATATAGTGTTTGGAATTTTTATTCCAAAAGGTTGGAATAGAATAAAAGAAAATAATTTAGATATTTAAGTAATTTTAGAAAATTCAAAATTCTTTTCATTCAGAAGGCTTTTGAGGAATTTGGTAAATTTTTGAAATATTCCAAATGCCTGTAATTAAAACTTTAAATTAATTAATTTTTTTTAAAATCAACAGATTTTGTTGAAATTATTCCAAATGCCTGGACTATACTTCTTATGTCTAATTTTGATCAAAAAATGTTGGTATATGTGGAGTAATTTAAAAAAATCCCAAATGCATAGTCAGTAAAATTTAAAATAAAAAAAATTGTTTTTTTAAGGATTTTTCGGATTTTAAGTCATCATTGGAATATAACATTCCAAATGAAAAGGAAAAAAAAATTGCGATCTAGAAATTTTAAAAAATGTAATATTTATAGTAATTTTTTAAATTTATTATAATTTGAGTATCTTGCAAAATATTAGTTTTTAATGGAATTAAATTGGGACATTTTCCCTTAAAAATGGTGTGGCTTTCAAAAAAAATATCATAATATGTGACTCAGTAATAATTTTTCTTGACTCTAGTATATTAAGAGAAGATTAAACTATAATAAAGTAAAATTTGAACATTTGACTATATTTATACGGGACATTAAGAACGTTCCTGAGATATTCCCAGTACAATCATCAGCGATTTAATTAAACATAATCATATGTTCTGAAAATGCAGCAAAATTATGCATAACTTAAATGAATACGATACACACATTTTTTATTTATTTTTTTCTATTGATATTTGATTTTTTACTATTCCAGGCATGTTCTATTTCGTCCAGGCAGTTGGAATTAGAATAAAAAAAATACTTCAACTGCCTGGAATTTTTTTAATTTAAATAATAATTTTTAAATTTTAATAATACATTCAGGTATTTTAATTACGTAGCAAAAATTACTAAAAAAATTGTGATTAAATATGAACAAGATTCCAAAAAATTTATTAACGATCAATTTTAATACCAATCTTAAGCCAGATTAAAATTATAGAAAATTTGATTAAATTTGAATAATTATTTCAAGAATTTAATCAATTTTAATTACGAAGAAAAATTATTAAAAAAAAATTAATTTAATGTAATCAAATATGAACAAGATTTTAAACAATCAATAAATAATATCAATAAAGTTAACCATCTTTTACCAATAATGTAATTTTTGTACGTCACGTTGTGATTATAGGAAATTTGATTGAAGACACGTAAATATTTAATTCATTTGAATTACAAAAAAAAAATAATTAGGCAAATTTAATTTTAATTAATTAAAAAAAAATCACTTAACCAATTTTAATAATATTATTATTTTGGCAGTCTACGTCTTGATTATCAAAAAACTGATTAAATATGCATCAATTTTATTTAAAAAAAATGGCAAACTAATAAATCTTGATGCTCACAAATAAATTTTTTAACACACGTAATAAAAATATTAAAAGATGTTTAAATATTTAATAAACCTAATCAATATTAACACCAATAGAATGTTAGTAAGCCAAGATATGATTATATAAAAATTGAATAATTGTACAATTTTTCTAATAAATTTAATCAATTTTCATGTAAACAAAAAAACAAAAACTGATTAAAAAATCATTATGTCAAAATAAACAAATAAAAAATTAAATACAGTAAAATTCCAGAAATTTAAGCAATTTTAACATAAATAAAATTATTGTTGACCACGTTGAGATAAACGAAAAATTAATTTATAAATCAATACTTTTTTATTTATTTTGTAGACCACGCTTATAATTATCGAAAAATTAATTTAAAATAAATTCAATTAATTTTAATGAAAAAAAATCAATAAAAAACGGACGTAATAATACAATTTTAAAATAATATATATATTTGTGTAGAAGATAAATATCATCAATAAATTTACTCAATTTTAACATGAATAATTTTTTAGTAACATAATTGAAATTATTGTATAATAATAAAATCCCTAATAATCATTAAACTTCATTAATATTAAAAATAATAATATTTTTCTATGGCTTTTTGGTAGTATAGTAATTGAAAAATTTAATAATTTATTTGAATTAAATTAACTTTATTGAAAAAAAATATTAACATAAAATTAGGCTTAAATATATATATAAAAAACCTAATATATATATATAATAAACCTAATCAATTTTAACAAAACTGTTATTTTAATACGCTACGTTATGATTATAGAAAAAGTGAATTCAATTTCACCAATATATAGGTGTGAGTGAATATATATTATTAAATGTTAAATAAATTTAAAGACAAAAAATATTATGCCTAAAAATCAATATTTAATCCACGTAATGAAAATATGAATAAAATTCTGACGATTTAATAAAATTAATCAATCTATTTCTAATTAATTAATATTTTAATTAATTGGAAATATCGAATCAATCTTGACATGACAAAATAAATATTTAATAAATCATCATGCTTAAACATTTAAATAAAATTCCAAATAATCAATACATTATTCGAAATATTTAAAAGTCGTAGAAAATCAATTAGAATAATTATTATTATAGATAACTTTAACGAAATTTAAGAATAAAAAGATAATATCCCACGCACGTAAAATAGAAGAAACTGAACCAACAATTTTAATAAAATTCAAAAAACCACCATTAATTTAAAAAAACATAAATAAAAATATAATTAATAAATACATTCAATGCTGAATTAAAGCGTGCTTCTTCTTGTAATGATTAGAGTGTTTCCCTCGCTCAACACCGATGTTATTCTTTAACACACTTAAGCTTATTTCAGCCCCCTTTAAAAAAAAAATGAATAAACAAGTAGGTGGAAAACCCTCTTAAATATTTAAAGCTCATCTTTTCGCACAAAAAGCCACTTAAAATCCGATCCTCGAGCCGCCAAACTATGTTGTAAATAAGTGTTCAGCGCGAGATATCGCTTTTCTTCTCTCCCTTTCCCGGTTGCTCCTTTCCTAAGAAAACCGTTTAGCTTTTTTGTGAGGAGGAGGAGGGCAGGTGGTGCTCAGAACATCCCTCTAGAAAGATAGATTGACCTGAGGGCGGTTTTTTCTTTTTTTTTGCTGCTGATACGAACATATGTTCCGGTTCACAAAAGAAGTCGATTTAGGTGCCGAAGAAAAGGAAAGTAATATTTGCTAATAGAAAAAAAAACCGAATACAATTTTACGGCCCCTAGACCGGGCTGTTTATAGCATTGTTTCGAATTTAACCAACCGTAAAATTGGCCACCTTACACCCCGTCGCCGCGGGTCATTTTTCATTTTTAAAACTGTTTTTTGCACGCCACACGATATAGGTGCAGCAGGGTGGTGTTTAGTGTTTCGCCCCCTTTCCCTTGCCCCACCCAATGCTAAATAGCGGTTTCTCGCTGTTTTATTTTTATGGATCTTTTGCAAGTAGTACAGTCAAACTGGTGACAAAAGTATAATTATTAGTTTCCTTGAACAGTCGATATACAATAAGCAAGTCTTTTAATAAATAAATCGTACCCATTTAAGTTATGCATTAAAAACTAAAATCAATATGCAAAGAAAGAGCCACAGGGATAGAAAAATTACTCAATCAACTACCTAAAATTAGTTATATATTTATTCCAGGCAGTTGAGAGTGAGAGAGAAACATATACAGAGAGAACTGTGTTTAAAAGCGTAAAACTCTTTTCTTTTTCTGTTTCTATGACTTAATCAATTACCTAGAATTAGTTATTTATTAATTATATATTCATTCCAGGCAGTTGAGAGTGAGAGAGAAACATACACAAAGTCTCTTAATAAATTTGAAAATAAATAGTACCCATTTAAGTTATGCATTAAAAACTAAAATAAATATGCAGGTTAATTTAGCATATAAACACGCAATATAGTAGCTATAAAAAAATTAAGGTTAAGTAATATTTAATGGCTAGTAAGTAATATTGACGGTCCATAGTTATGCATCAACCATTAAACTTTTAATGTTTTATAAGATGATGCAAATATGAGCACCATTTTTTTTACCAACCAACCGAAAATTCGTTAATTTTGCAATTACATTTTATTGAATAATTCAAGATTCGCCTATGAAAATTTTTTGAAACTTTGCACAAGGGTTTGCCCGATTGGTCTCTTCAAAAAGTTATCTTAAATTTTTTCTCTAAAATGTACAGGAAAGCCAATAATTGACCTCCTTACTTTCGGCGACGCACCACCCGGTTTAAACAAATTAGAAAATGCATGTCGTACCTATTTAAGTTATGCACTACTAATTTAAATTTAATGATCAATAAAAAGGTTGCATCAGGAATCAAAGTTAGGTTTGAGCAAAAAATGGAGCTACTTCAAATAATTGAAAAGGATACCTAGAATTTAAGAGAAATTAAAGTGTTTTACCTTTTAGGGGTGAAGTTATATAAGCAATGGGGTCAAAATCAACAAATAATTTTTTTTGTTTTGACACCTGTCTGTTGAAGAATTATTAAGTTTTTAAATTATGTTTTAAAATTTTAGACCCCTGGTTTATAAAATTAAAATATTCGTCTAGGCAGTTGAGTGTGTTTCTCACCTAATTCATTGAATTCACTCAACTGCCTGGAAGAAATTAAATTATCCTTCCGGGCAATTGAATTTTGTTTTTGTCTGAATGACCTCAACTTTCTCGACAAAATAGGAATCTTTCCAGAGTTGAGTTAAATTAATTACAAAAATTGAACTTTAAAGAAAATAAATAATAAATAAAAAATTTATTGTTTTTTTTTTAACTGAAAAATTATCTGTATAGGTAACCCGAGGCTAAATTAGAAAATAAGTGATCGTCAGGTACATTAAGTTATTTCAATGAGAAAACAAGTAAGTTTAAATTATTTTGTCTATATTTGTCGCAGTAAATTATTTCTTTAGTTTATAATTTAAAAAACCATTTTTTAAAAATTCAGTTGAAAAAAATTAAAATAACGTCTTTTACGTTCACTTAAGTTACGCATTTAAACATATTTTAATTATGAATACATGCTTATTAAAATAATGTATTTTTTTTAATTCATCGCTTTAAAATAATCTCTTATTTATGATTGTTTATCTAGACTTTAAAACAAAATTATAAAATAAGGTAAAAAATTTTCCTAAGCTACTTTTGACAGGAAAGTGTCAAAATTTTGTAGAAATAATAATAATAATAATAATAAGATAAATAAATCATAAATACAAAGAAAATAAACATCCTCAAAAATTGAAAGTTTCTCTATAAAAATTAATAGAAAATGTACGCATCGTATGCATAATTTTGCTGCATTTTCAAAACCCTTAATTCAATTTAATAAAAGCGCTGATAATTGAGAAAATTAATAGCAGGTAGTTGAAGTATTTTTTAAATTCTAATTCCAACAAGATTTCGATTCCATAAAGATTCACATATCAATAAAAAAAAATAAATAAAAAATGTGTGTATCGTATTCATTTAAGTTATGCCAACTGTCTGGAAAATTATGTATTTTTTAATAGTCTCAATAGTTAGAGTATTGATACTTTTATTGCCTGGAAATCGAGTATTTCTTTCAGGTAGTTGAGAGATGTTTTTCTGATTCCAACTGCCTGGAAGAAACAAAATATTCCTAAAAATTTAACTGTCTAAAAAAGAATTTGAAATGTGTATATCATATTCACTTAAGTTATGCATAATTTTGCTGCATTTTCAGAATACATGCTTCTAATCAAAAAAATCATTGGTAACTGAAAAAATTGAAAATCTTAAGCAAAAATTAAAAAAAAAAAAATTCCAGGCAGTTGAAGTATTTTTTTATTCTAATTCCAACTGCCTGGACGAAATAGAACATCCCTATAAAAAAAATGTGTATATCATATCCATTTAAGTTATGCATAATTTTGCCGCATTTTCAGAATACATAATTATGTTTAATTAAATTGCTGATGATTGTACTGGGAATATGTCAGGAACGTTAAACAAGATTTTAAAAAAATTTAGTCAATAGCAAAATATGAAAATTTTGCAAAGCGACCTTTTACATGAATGTGTTCAAATTTGGTTTATTTTAGGACCTTGGTAAATTTTTAGTAATTATATTACAATACTCAAGTTTTACTGTAATATAACTCAATAATCTCTTAATACACTAGTCTAAACAAAGTGAAAATATTTTTACTTAATAATGAAAAACTATTTTTTTTCCAAAGCCATTTTTGACAAAAAAGTGTTTAAATTTGGTTCATTTTAAGCTTCTGGCAAATTTCCGTATATTAAACCACAATGTTCAAATTTTACTATAATATAGCCCAATGTTCTCCTAATAGTTAAATGGAAACAGATCGAAAATATCTTTAGTCAAATTCGAAATACAAATTTTTTTCCCAACCTACTTTTGACCGAAAAGTGTCCAAATTAGGGTCATTTTGATCCCCTAGAAAATGTTCACAAAGTTCATTTTTGACAGAAAAATGTCCAAATTTGATTGAATATTTTACAAAATACCAAAATAAATTTTAAATCTTTAATTTTTAAAGATGCAAAATTTTCATTCCAGGTATTTGGAATATTCTAAAATCCACAAAATCCAGAAAAAAAATTGTTTTTTATTTGAAATTTCAGTGGCCCCATGCATTTGGAAAATTTTTAAATATACCACATATCTCAAAAAATTAATTGATTAAAATTAGACATAAGAAATATATTCCAGGCATTTGGAATAATTTAAAAAATTACCAAATTCCTCAAAACCCTTCCAATACTTTTGTTTTTGGCACTTATATATCCAAAATATCTTAAAAAATTCTTTTCCAACCTTTTGAAATAACAAGTTCAAACACTACATATTTTTTAATTTTTATTCCAATTTATTATAATTCTCCAAAATACTCTTTAAGTTTAAATCCATTGAGTGGCATTGAATTTTTATTCCAGGCACAATTTTACCTCTCACAAAATATTTATTCAAATTTCTTATTTATTTCAAGCATTTGGAACTTCTTTAAATTATTTTAAATATTCCGAACTACGATTAAAGGGTTGATTTTTTTTATATAATTTCAAAAGTGTCTAAATTTGTTTTATTTTAAACCCTTGAAGAATTTCTGTTAATTAAACTATAATGATCAAATTTTACTGTAACATAGACCAATGTTCTCTTATTACTATAAAGTAAACAGATCCAAAATACCTTTAGTCAGTGGCGAAATATGAATTATTATTTTTCTAACCCACTTTTGACAAAAAACTGTTCACTTAAGACCCTTAAAAAGAATAAAAAATTTGTTCATCATATCCATTTAAGTTATGCATAATTTTGCCGCATTTTCAGAATACATGATTATGTTTAATTAAATTGCTGATGATTGTACTGGGAATATGTCAGGAACGTTCTTAAAGTCGAACATTCAAATTTTACTTTGTTATAGTTCAATGTCTTTTTAATATCCTTAAGCAACAAGTTTTAAAAAAAATTTAGTCAATAGCAAAATATGAAAATTTTGCAAAGCCACCTTTTACATGAATGTATTCAAATTGGGTTAATTCAGGACCTTGGTAAATTTTAAGTAATTATATTATAATACTCAAGTTTTACTGTAATATAACTCAATAATCTCTTAATACACTAATCTAAACAAAGTGAAAATATTTTTACTTAATAATGAAAAACTATTTTTTTTCCAAAGCCATTTTTGACAAAAAAGTGTTTAAATTTGGTTCATTTTAAGCTTCTGGCAAATTTCCGTATATTAAACCACAATGTTCGAATTTTACTATAATATAGCCCAACGTTCTCCTAATAGTTAAATGGAAACAGATCGAAAAAATCTTTAGTGAAATTCGAAATACACATTTTTTTCCCAACCTACTTTTGACCGAAAAGTGTCTAAATTAGGGTCATTTTGATCCCCTAGAAAATGTTCATTTTTGACAGAAAAATGTCCAAATTTGATTGAATATTTTACAAAATACCAAAATACATTTTAAATCTTTAATTTTTAAAGATGCAAAATTTTCATTCCAGGTATTTGGAATATTCTAAAATCCACAAAATCCAGAAAAAAATTGTTATTTATTTGAAATTTCAGTGGCCCCATGCATTTGGAAAATTTTTAAATATCCCACATATCTCAAAAAATTAATTGATTAAAATTAGACATAAGAAATATATTCCAGGCATTTGGAATAATTTAAAAAATTACCAAATTCCTCAAAACCCTTCCAATATTTTTGTTTTTGGCATTTATATATCCAAAATATCTTAAAAAATTCTTTTCCAACCTTTTGAAATAACAAGTTCAAACACTACATATTTTTTAATTTTTATTCCAATTTATTATAATTCTCCAAAATACTCTTTAAGTTTAAATCCATTGAGTGGCATAGAATTTTTATTCCAGGCACAATTTTTCCTTTCACAAAATATTTATTCAAATTTCTTATTTATTTCAAGCATTTGGAACTTCTTTAAATAATTTTAAATATTCCAAACTGCGATTAAAAAGTTGATTTTTTTTTATATAATTTCAGTCTCTAAATTTGTTTCATTTTAAACCCTTGAAGAATTTCTGTTAATTAAACTATAATGTTCAAATTTTACTGTAACATAGACCAATATTCTCTTATTACTATAAAGTAAACAGATCCAAAATACCTTTAGTCAGTGGCGAAATATGAATTATTATTTTTCTAACCCACTTTTGACAAAAAACTGCTCACTTAAGACCCTTAAAAAGAATAAAAAATGTGTTTATCATATCCATTTAAGTTATGCATAATTTTGCCGCATTTTCAGAATACATGATTATGTTTAATTAAATTGCTGATGATTGTACTGGGAATATGTCAGGAACGTTCTTAAAGTCGAACATTCAAATTTTACTTTGTTATAGTTCAATGTCTTTTTAATACCCCTAAGCAACAAGTTTAAAAAAAAAAATAGTCAATAGCAAAATATGAAAATTTTGCAAAGCGACCTTTTACATGAAAGTGTTCAAATTTGGTTTATTTTAGGAACTTGGTAAATTTTTAATAATTATATTACAATACTCAAGTTTTACTGTAATATAACTCAATAATCTCTTAATACACTAGTCTAAACAGAGTGAAAATATTTTTACTTAATAACGAAAAACTATTTTTTTTCCAAAGGCATTTTTGACAAAAAATTGTTTAAATTTGGTTCATTTTAAGCTTCTGGCAAATTTCCGTATATTAAACCACAATGTTCGAATTTTACTATAATATAGCCCAATGTTCTCCTAATAGTTAAATGGAAACAGATCGAAAATATCTTTAGTCAAATTCGAAATACAAATTTTTTTCCCAACCTACTTTTGACCGAAAAGTGTCCAAATTAGGGTCATTTTGATCCCCTAGAAAATGTTCACAAAGTTCATTTTTGACAGAAAAATGTCCAAATTTGATTGAATATTTTACAAAATACCAAAATAAATTTTAAATCTTTAATTTTTAGAGATGCAAAATTTTCATTCCAGGTATTTGGAATATTCTAAAATCCACAAAATCCAGAAAAAAATTGTTATTTATTTGAAATTTCAGTGGCCCCATGCATTTGGAAAATTTTTAAATATCCCACATATCTCAAAAAATTAATTGATTAAAATTAGACATAAGAAATATATTCCAGGCATTTGGAATAATTTAAAAAATTACCAAATTCCTCAAAACCCTTCCAATATTTTTGTTTTTGGCATTTATATATCCAAAATATCTTAAAAAATTCTTTTCCAACCTTTTGAAATAACAAGTTCAAACACTACATATTTTTTAATTTTTATTCCAATTTATTATAATTCTCCAAAATACTCTTTAAGTTTAAATCCATTGAGTGGCATAGAATTTTTATTCCAGGCACAATTTTTCCTTTGACAAAATATTTATTCAAATTTCTTGTTTATTCCAAGCATTTTGAACAATTTTAAATTATTTTAAATATTCCAAACTGCGATTAAAGGGTTGATTTTTTTTATATAATTTCGAAAGTGTCTAAATTTGTTTTATTTTAAACCCTTGAAGAATTTCTGTTAATTAAACTATAATGTTCAAATTTTACTGTATTATAGACCAATATTCTCTTATTACTATAAAGTAAACAGATCCAAAATATCTTTAGTCAGTGGCGAAATATGAATTATTATTTTCCTAACCCACTTTTGACAAAAAACTGTTCACTTAAGACCCTTAAAAAGAATAAAAAATTTGTTCATCATATCCATTTAAGTTATGCATAATTTTGCCGCATTTTCAGAATACATGATTATGTTTAATTAAATTGCTGATGATTGTACTGGGAATATGTCAGGAACGTTCTTAAAGTCGAACATTCAAATTTTACTTTGTTATAGTTCAATGTCTTTTTAATACCCCTAAGCAACAAGTTTAAAAAAAAAAATAGTCAATAGCAAAATATGAAAATTTTGCAAAGCGACCTTTTACATGAAAGTGTTCAAATTTGGTTTATTTTAGGAACTTGGTAAATTTTTAATAATTATATTACAATACTCAAGTTTTACTGTAATATAACTCAATAATCTCTTAATACACTAGTCTAAACAGAGTGAAAATATTTTTACTTAATAACGAAAAACTATTTTTTTTCCAAAGGCATTTTTGACAAAAAATTGTTTAAATTTGGTTCATTTTAAGCTTCTGGCAAATTTCCGTATATTAAACCACAATGTTCGAATTTTACTATAATATAGCCCAATGTTCTCCTAATAGTTAAATGGAAACAGATCGAAAATGTCTTTAGTCAAATTCGAAATACAAATTTTTTTCCCAACCTACTTTTGACCGAAAAGTGTCCAAATTAGGGTCATTTTGATCCCCTAGAAAATGTTCACAAAGTTCATTTTTGACAGAAAAATGTCCAAATTTGATTGAATATTTTACAAAATACCAAAATAAATCTTAAATCTTTAATTTTTAAAGATGCAAAATTTTCATTCCAGGTATTTGGAATATTCTAAAATCCACAAAATCCAGAAAAAAAATAGTTTTTTATTTAAAATTTCAGTGAACCCATGCATTTGGAAAATTTTTAAATATACCACATATCTCAAAAAATTAATTGATTAAAATTAGACATAAGAAATATATTCCAGGCATTTGGAATAATTTAAAAAATTACCAAATTCCTCAAAACCCTTCCAATATTTTTGTTTTTGGCACTTATATATCCAAAATATCTTAAAAAATTCTTTTTCAACCTTTTAAAATAACAAGTTCAAACACTACATATTTTTTAATTTTTATTCCAATTTATTATAATTCTCCAAAATACTCTTTAAGTTTAAATCCATTGAGTGGCATAGAATTTTTATTCCAGGCACAATTTTTCCTTTCACAAAATATTTATTCAAATTTCTTGTTTATTCCAAGCATTTGGAACGTTTTTTAAATTACTTCAAATATTCCGAACTACGATTAAAGGGTTGATTTTTTTTATATAATTTCAAAAGTGTCTAAATTTGTTTTATTTTAAACCCATGAAGAATTTCTGTTAATTAAACTATAATGTTCAAAGTTTACTGTAATATAGACCAATGTTCTCTTATTACTATAAAGTAAACACATCCAAAATATCTTTAGTCAGTGGAGAAATATGAATATTTTTCAAACCTGCTTTTGACCAAAACCTGTACAAATTTGGCTCAATTTAAGACCCTATAAAATGTTTGTTAATTAAACAATAACGTTCAAATTGTACTGTATTATAGACCAATATTCTCTTATTACAATAAAGTAAACAGATCCAAAATGCCTTTAGTCAGTGGCGAAATATGAATTATTATTTTCCTAACCCACTTTTGACAAAAAACTGCTCACTTAAGACCCTTAAAAAGAATAAAAAATTTGTTCATCATATCCATTTAAGTTATGCATAATTTTGCCGCATTTTCAGAATACATGATTATGTTTAATTAAATTGCTGATGATTGTACTGGGAATATGTCAGGAACGTTCTTAAAGTCGAACATTCAAATTTTACTTTGTTATAGTTCAATGTCTTTTTAATATCCTTAAGCAACAAGTTTTTAAAAAAATTTAGTCAATAGCAAAATATGAAAATTTTGCAAAGCCACCTTTTACATGAAAGTGTTCAAATTTGGTTTATTTTAGGACCTTGGTAAATTTTTAGTAATTATATTACAATACTCAAGTTTTACTGTAATATAACTCAATAATCTCTTAATACACTAGTCTAAACAGAGTGAAAATATTTTTACTTAATAACGAAAAACTATTTTTTTTCCAAAGTCATTTTTGACAAAAAAGTGTTTAAATTTGGTTCATTTTAAGCTTCTGGCAAATTTCTGTGTATTAAACCACAATATTCAAATTTTACTATAATATAGCCCAACGTTCTCCTAATAGTTAAATGGAAACAGATCGAAAAAATCTTTAGTCAAATTCGAAATACAAATTTTTTTCCCAACTTACTTTTGACCGAAAAGTGTCCAAATTAGGGTCATTTTGATCCCCTAGAAAATGTTCAAAAAGTTCATTTTTGACAGAAAAAAGTCCAAATTTGATTGAATATTTTACAAAATACCAAAATAAATCTTAAATCTTTAATTTTTAGAGATGCAAAATTTTCATTCCAGGTATTTGGAATATTGTAAAATCCACAAAATCCAGAAAAAAATTGTTTTTTATTTAAAATTTCAGTGAACCCATGCATTTGGAAAATTTTTAAATATACCACATATCTCAAAAAATTAATTGATTAAAATTAGACATAAGAAATATATTCCAGGCATTTGGAATAATTTAAAAAATTACCAAATTCCTCAAAACCCTTCCAATACTTTTGTTTTTGGCACTTATATATCCAAAATATCTTAAAAAATTCTTTTCCAACCTTTTGAAATAACAAGTTCAAACACTACATATTTTTTAATTTTTATTCCAATTTATTATAATTCTCCAAAATACTCTTTAAGTTTAAATCCATTGAGTGGCATAGAATTTTTATTCCAGGCACAATTTTTCCTTTCACAAAATATTTATTCAAATTTCTTATTTATTTCAAGCATTTGGAACTTCTTTAAATTATTTTAAATATTCCGAACTACGATTAAAGGGTTGATTTTTTTTATATAATTTCAAAAGTGTCTAAATTTGTTTTATTTTAAACCCTTGAAGAATTTCTGTTAATTAAACTATAATGATCAAATTTTACTGTAACATAGACCAATGTTCTCTTATTACTATAAAGTAAACAGATCCAAAATATCTTTAGTCAGTGGCGAAATATAAATTATTATTTTTCTAACCCACTTTTGACAAAAAACTGCTCACTTAAGACCCTTAAAAAGAATAAAAAATTTGTTCATCATATCCATTTAAGTTATGCATAATTTTTTAAAAACATGCTTCTATTCACTTAATTTATTGATATTAATGTGTGTATCGTATTCATTTAAGTTATGCCAACTGTCTGGAAAATTATGTTTTAATTTCAAGTAGTTGAAAAATGTTTTTCTAATTCCAACTGCCTGTAAGAAATAAAACATTAGACATTTTCAAAAAATAAATCCAAGTGAAAACTAGGGTTCTATTCTATATGAAAACCGACCCTGTCAGTAAAAACCCTCCAAACGTAAACGTTTCCCTAGGTCCCGGTTAATAATGAATAATTGCCATTTTGGGTAAATATTTGCAGTGAGTTCCGCGCGGTGCCAGAGTGTTTACCAATCTAATAACGCTGTTATTTAATGGTCTGATGACGTATTATTTTAGGGTTTGTTAACCGTTGCTCAGTTATCTTCCGTCCTCCGGATTATTGGATTTGCAGGTCGGATAATTGGGTTTCGTTTCGGATCGGTGTCTTATTACGACTGACTGTTGCTTAAAAGTAAATTTTATTACGGCCCTTTATTATGCTGTAAATAAAGCATAGCAATACCGTAGAAATCGCGAAACCTCAAACTCAGCAATTCTGGTTGAAAACCGAGAGAGAAATGATAAATGTAGGCAGCAGGTCGCCACACGCCGCCAACGACAGGCCCAATTTATATTTTTAAGCCCTAATCGTTGCCAGAAAGTCCGGGATATGATAAATGTCTTGTGTGAACTTCGATCCCGGGGAAAAAACCTGGAAACACAATAGAATTACGCAGAAGTTTTACGGTGTTTACCCTTTTTTTTGCCTAAAGAAGCAGGCTAAATTATGAGTGAATTTAAATATGTAAGTGAGTATCAAGTACATTTAGATTATGCAGGAAAACACGTTTTTTAATAAGAAAACAATTAAAATAAAAAGCCTTTTTGTCTTAAATTTACATTAAAAAAAATATAGTTTTCAATAAACAGGTGCAACATAAATTACTTTAAAGTAAATATAATCTTAAGTGCATTCAAGATTGGTCAAATTAATTATATTTATAAAAGAATGTGTACTAGGTTCACCTAAGTTATGTACTCAAACATGTTTTACTAATAATTTCTTGCTAGTTAAAATAACGTATATTTTTAAATTATTCCAATAAACTGGGCCAAATGTATTCAATTTAAATAACCTCAAATATAAAATTTTAGAAAAATTCGTGTATCTTAATTAAACGTATGAATATTAAAATAATTATTTTTTTAATGAAAGTTAACTTCAAAAAACCAAAAATCATAACTACACTCAATATTAATAAATTCATAATTAGATTTATTAAAGTACATATAGGGTTCGTTTAAATTATGCATAATGTTCCATTTTATTTTTTTTTTTTTAATTTATGTTGCTAAGTTAATTTCCTATACATAAATATTTATTTAGACTTTTAAAGAAAATTATAATATAATGTAAAAGGATTTCTAAAGAAAATAACAATTCTGAAAAATTGAAAATTAGTTTCCCAATAAGAAAATGTGCGTACCGTATCCATTTAAGTTATGCATAATTTTGCCAGCATGATTCTATTTAATAAATTGATGATAATAGGAAAAATTGGAAATCTTCAATAAAAAATTATCACTTATAAATAAAAAAAAATTCCAGGCAGTTAAAGTTTTTTTTTTAAATTAATTTCAACTGCCTGGACGCAATAAAACATTATAAAATTAAAATATTCGTCCAGGCAGTTGAGTTGAGTTAGAGTCTCTTTTCTCTCTCTGTCACATGGTTATATGTACTCAATTTCCTGGAAGAAATTAAATTATTCTTCCAGGCAATTAAATTGGTGACTGTTTTTATCTTTTGTTTTTGTCTGAATGTCCTCAACTTCCTCGACAAAATAAGAAACCTTCCAGAGTTACAGATAACTCAGGACTAAATTATAAATAAGTGCTCGTCAGATACAATTAAGTTATGCATGAAAACACGTTTTTCATAAGAAAATAAGTAAATTTAAGTTATTTTGTCTTTTTTTTTGTCGCAGTAAGGTACTTCTTTAATTTCCAATTTAAAAAAGCATTTTTTCAAAAATTCAGCTTTTTATTGAACAACGTAAATTAATTTAAAGCGAAACTAATTTTAGGTGCATTTGATATTGGTAAAAAAATTAAAAATAATAAAATAGTGTCTATTGCACCCATTTAAGTTATGCACTCAAACATGTTTTACTATTTATGATTACTTGCTAATTAAAATACTGCATATTTTTTGATTATTTTAGTAAACTAGACCAAATTTATTTTATTTAAATGACCATAATAATAAAAAATATAAACTTTTATAAGAGACCGTTTATTTAAATTAAATATATTGATTGCAAAATTTTTCATTTTTTAACGAAAATAATAATTGTAGCTACACTCAATATTATTAATTTTATAATTTGATTTATAGAAATGGGTATAGCATTCATTTAAATTATGCACATATTATGTTCTATTTTTAATACTTTTTGAATTTATGAGTTTAAGTTAATTTCTTATATAATCATTATAATAATATAAAATAAATCACAAAGAAAATAAATATCTTGAAAAATTGAAAATTTATTTCGCCATAATAAAGAATAAAAAATGTGCGCATCGTATCCATTTAAGTTATGCATAATTTTGCCAGCATGATTCTATTCAATAAACTGCTGATAATTGGAAAAATTGGAAATTTTTAATAAAAAATGTTCACTTATAAATAAAAAAAAATTCCAGGCAGTTGAAGTATTTTTTTTAAATTAATTTCAACTGCCTGGACAAATTAAAACATTATAAAATTAAAATATTCGTCCAGGCAGTTGAGTTAGAGTAGAGTCTCTTTTCTCTCTCTGTCACATGGTTATATGTACTCAATTTCCTGGAAGAAATTAAATTATTCTTCCAGGCAATTAAATTGGTGACTGTTTTTATCTTTTGTTTTTGTCTGAATGACCTCAACTTCCTCGACAAAATAAGAAACCTTCCAGAGTTACAGATAACCCGAGACTAAATTATAAATAAGTGCTCGTCAGGTACAATTAAGTTATGCATAAAAACACGTTTTTTTATAGGAAAATAAGTAAATTTAAGTTATTTTGTCTTTTTTTTGTCGCAGTAAGGTACTTCTTTAATTTCCAATTTAAAAAAGCATTTTTTCAAAAATTCAGCTTTTTATTGAACAACGTAAATTAATTTAAAACGAAACTAATTTTAGGTGCATAAAATAATAAAATAATGTCTATTGCACCCATTTAAGTTAAGCACCCAAACATGTTTCACTATTTATGATTAATTGCTAAATAAAATACTGCATAAATTTAAATTACTTTAGTAAACTAGACCAAATCTATTTTATTTAAATGACCATAATAATAAAAAATATAAACTTTTATAAGAGACCGTTTATTTAAATTAAATATATTGATTGCAAAATATTTTATTTTTTAACGAAAATAATAATTGTAGCTACACTCAATATTATTAATTTTATAATTTGATTTATAGAAATGGGTATATCATTCATTTAAATTATGCACATATTATGTTCTATTTTTAATACTTTTTTAATTTATGAGTTTAAGTTAATTTCTTATATAATCATTATAATAATATAAAATAAATCACAAAGAAAATAAATATCTTGAAAAATTGAAAATTTATTTCGCCATAATAAAGAATAAAAAATGTGCGCATCGTATCCATTTAAGTTATGCATAATTTTGCTGCATTTTTAAACTACATGCTTAATTCAACAAAATTGCTGATAATTGGAAAAATTGGAAATCTTCAATAAAAAATGTCCACTTATAAATAAAAAAAAAATTCCAGGCAGTTGAAGTATTTTTTTTAATTAATTTGAACTGCCTGGACAAAATAAAATATCCCTGGAACATAAAAGATCAAATAGATTCAAATATCGATAAAAAAATTAATAAAAAATGTGTGTATCGTATTCATTTAAGTTATGCCAACTGTCTGGAAAATTATCTTTTTTTTTATTAGTCTTGATAATTTTATTGCCTGGAAATCAAATAATTCTAATACTATAATAAAATACAATATATTAATATATCAATTAATTAATATTAATCTTTATATTTTCAGATAATAATTCATATAATATTCAATGTTTTTTTCTCTAATACAGTTTTTTCTTTGTCAAAAAGAAGCGAAAAAAAATGAGAGAGAGAAATATCGTTTTTTTTTTTTTTAATTTTTCTTGACCGTACTAAAGCCTTTAATACGAGCTATTAACTAATTGGACGTCTCGCTCGCTCATTATCATTGACATAAATAAAACGGGAGGCCAACTATCATGACACAATAATTTATTGACCGGGACTCCTGAATTGCCTGGAGGTGCGGTCGCCATTTTACGATCTGATCGCGTGACTGATGACGAGGGTTTCGCGGAAGAAAACATTCGAAACTTACGGTTTTCAACGCGAACACTTGTGAAATTAAAGGAAAATGTTAACAGAAATAAATAAACTGGTGACAACATATTAGGTAGAAATTATAATGCAATACAAGTGTTTATAATTACATTGATCAATCTAGTAAGAACCAAGCATCAAACTTGTCTCTGATATAATATCAATAAAGTAACTAAAATCAAATATCTTCATGTAATGTCGAACCAACATTTCAAATACATAAAACAGAGAGAGAGAGAGAGAGAGAGAGAAAGAGAAAGTCGCAGGATTAGAAGAATGCTAATTACCTAGAATTAGTTATATGTTTATTCCAGGCAATCGAAACAGAAAGAGAGAGAAAGAGACACAGGATTAGAAAAATGACTCAATCAACTACCTGGAATTAATTATATATTTATTCCAGGTAGTTGAGAGTGAGAGAGAAACATACACAGAGAGAACTGTGTTTAAAAGCGTAGAACTCTTTTCTCTTTCTATTTCTATGACTCGATCAAGTGCCTGGAATTATTCAAATATATCTATCTCTTACTGGCAATTGAAACAGAAAGAGAGAGAAAGAGACACAGGATTAGAAAAATGACTCAATTAACTACCTGGAATTAGTTATATATTTATTCCAGGCAGTTGAGAGTGAGAGAGAAACATACACAGAGAGAACTGTGTTTGAAAGCTTTCTCTCTTTTCTCTTTCTATTTCTATGACTCGATCAACTGCCTGGAATTATTTAAATATGTCTATCTCTTTTATGCAAATGAAACAGAAAGAGAGAGAAAGAGACACAGGATTAGAAAAATGACTCAATCAACTACCTGGAATTAGTTATATATTTATTCCAGGCAGTTGAGAGTGAGAGAGAAACATACATAGAGAGAACTGTGTTTAAAAGCATAGAACTCTTTTCTCTTTCTATTTCTATGACTCGATCAACTGCCTGGAATTATTCAAATATATCTATCTCTTACAGGCAATTGAAACAGGAAGAGGGAGAAAGAGACACAGGATTAGAAAAACGACTCAATCAACTACCTGGAATTAATTATATATTTATTTCAGGCAGTTGAGAGTGAGAGAGAAACATACACAGAGAAAACTGTGTTTAAAAGCTTTCTCTCTTTTTTCTTTCTATTTCTATGACTCGATCAACTGCCTGGAATTACTCACATATGTCTATCTCTTCCAGGTAATTGAAACAGAAAGAGAGAGAAAGAGCCACAGGAATAGAAAAATGACTCAATCAACTACCTGGAATTAATTATATATTTATTCCAGGCAGTTGAGAATGAGAGAGAAACATACATAGAGAGAACTGTGTTTAAAAGCATAGAACTCTTTTCTCTTTCTATTTCTATGACTCGATCAAGTGCCTGGAATTATTCAAATATATCTATCTCTTCCAGGCAATTGAAACAGAAAGAGAGAGAGCCACAGGAATAAAAAAATTACCTGAAAATCAACTACCTGGATTAAGATATTAATTATATACTTATTCCAGGCAGTTGAGAGTGAGAGAGAAACATACATAGAGAGAACTGTGTTTAAAAGCATAGAACTCTTTTCTCTTTCTATTTCTATGACTCGATCAACTGCCTGAAATTATAAACGTATTTCTATCTCTTTCAGGCAATTGAAACAGAAAGAGAGAAAAAGAAACACAGGATTAGAAAAATTACCTGGAATAAGTTATTAAATATATATTTGTTCCAGGCAGTTGAGAGTAAGAGAGAAACATACACAGAGAGAATTGTGTTTAAAAACGTAGAACTCTTTTCTCTTTCTATTTCTATAACTCGATCAACTGCCTGGAATTATTAAATTATGTCTTTCTCTTACAGGCAATTGAAACAGAAAGAGAGAGAAAGAGACACAGTATTAGAAATATGACTCAATCAACTACCTGGATTTAGATATTAATTATATATTTATTCCAGGCAGTTGAGAGTGAGAGAGAAACATACACAGAGAGAACTGTGTTTAAAAGCGTAGAACTCTTTTCTCTTTCTATTTCTATGACTCGATCAAGTGCCTGGAATTACTCACATATGTCTATCTCTTCCAGGCAAATGAAACAGAATGAGAGAGAAAGAGCCACAGGATTAGAAAAATGACTCAATTAACTACCTGGAATTAGTTATATATTTATTCCAGGCAGTTGAGAGTGAGAGAGAAACATACACAGAGAGAACTGTGTTTAAAAGCTTTCTCTCTTTTCTCTTTCTATTTCTATGACTCGATCAACTGCCTGGAATTATTCAAATATGTCTATCTCTTTTATGCAAATGAAACAGAAAGAGAGAGAAAGAGACACAGGGTTAGAAAAATGACCCAATCAACTACCTGGAATTAGTTATATATTTATTCCAGGCAGTTGAGAGTGAGAGAGAAACATACACAGAGAGAACTGTGTTTAAAAACATAGAACTCTTTTCTCTTTCTATTTCTATGACTCGATCAACTGCCTAGAATTATTAAATTATGTCTTTCTCTTACAGGCAATTGAAACAGAAAGAGAGAGAAAGAGACACAGGGTTAGAAAAATGACTCAATCAGCTACCTGGATTTAGTTGTTAATTATATACTTATTCCAGGCAGTTGAGAGTGAGAGAGAAACATACGCAGAGAGAACTGTGTTTAAAAGCATGGAATTCTTTTCTCTTTCTATTTCTATGACTCGATCAAGTGCCTGGAATTATTTAAATATATCTATCTCTTCCAGGCAATTGAAACAGAAAGAGAGAGAGCCACAGGATTAAAAAAATTACCTGGAAATCAACTACCTGGATTTAGATATTAATTATATACTTATTCCAGGCAGTTGAGAGTGAGAGAGAAACATACACAGAGAAAACTGTGTTTAAAAGCGTGGAACTCTTTTCTTTTTCTATTTCTATGACTTGATCAACTGCCTGGAATTATTAAAATATTTCTATCTCTTCCAGACTTAAGACAAAAAGAGATAGAGAAAAAGAGAGTTTTCACGAGAATAGTCTGAGTAGTTTTTGAGATATTAGACTTTAAAATAAGTGCTCACTTTTAAAATCAAATTGCAATAGAAACCAGAGTCTGAAATGGCAAATATCTCTAAAATTCCTAGTTGGATTAATTTGAACTTAATATAAAATTTATAAAGAATAATCCTTTGAATATCATGTTTTTTATTTCACGCGAAAATTCCAAGCAGTTTTTTAGATATTGAACATTGAGTACTCACCTTAAAGGTGAAACCTCGTTTTTAGACACCACTGCCTAAAATGGCGAATATCTCTGGAAATCTCGCTTGGAAAAAATTGAACCTGAAGCAATATTTGTTAAGAATATTCTTCTGAATATCATAGTTTTTGTTCCACGAGAATAGTCCAAGTAGTGTTTTAGATATTAGACTTCAAAGTGAGTACTACTTACCTCGAAGATCAGATATTCTACTTAAATAATTTTTTTTCTGGATATAGGTAAAAAAACACTACTTCAGATGTTCGACTTGCGTATTTAAGTGGATTTTTCGATTTCTATGATATATGGCCCCAAGAAAATTAAATTTCTTAGTTTGTTCCTTAAACCTCAGTTAAGTGACCAGGGATAAAACTGGTGACAATTCAAGAAGTATTAGACGTAAAAAATTATTTATTTATCAAATTATTAAAGGAAAATGTGAACAAAATAAATAAACTGATGACAACATATTATAATGCAATACAAGTATTTATAATAACATTGATCAACCAAGTGAAAACGAAATATTAATTCAGTGCAGTAGTTGTAAAGGAGTTGCGTATATGAGCTGTTTCATAGCGCTCCAGACAAAAAAAATCTAGCGGTGTCAAGTCAGGTAAACTTGCTGGCCAAGGGATGAGTATCTATGGCGCCATCTAAAAATCATACTTTTACTTGGCATAATTTTTTTTTAATTAAGTTCCTAGTTTAGCTTCCAATATTTTTTGTTTTATTTTAGGTAATTTAAACAGTCTTTTCAACTGAATTTTCTTACTATTTCAGGCATTTTACTGCCTGATCTAATTAATAAATTGTTTTTTTTTACGTTAAAACTTTGTTACAAAATAATTGTTTTTACGACCTGAAAAGCGAACCTTAAATACCCGTTCGACACTAGAGAGAGTCGACCGCAATAAAGCCTCCACTTGGCACCGTTTAAGAAATAAAAGACAACAAACATGTGAAAAATAACTTGAAACTTCTTAATGGCTCTTTCGAAAAGTATTTTTCTCGCTCCTTTATTTTTGGCTTTTATGTCCCATACGTCGCCTGACAGATACTTAATAATTCACTCATATAAAGAATTTTTCTTCATATATATATATATTTATATATTGATTGTTATTTATGTATGTGTGTGTCTTTAGAGCTTTTTGAAGTTTATATAGAAGGCCTATTGTTTTGTTTTCATAAATGCCTTTTAGCGTCCTATAGAAGTCGATTTAGATTATAAATTCGATTTTTTTATGTTCTATTTTTTTTATAATTAAGCGACTTACTTAACTG
The DNA here is from genome assembly GCF_022605725.1 of Anthonomus grandis grandis. NCBI lineage: Eukaryota > Metazoa > Arthropoda > Insecta > Coleoptera > Curculionidae > Anthonomus > Anthonomus grandis. The sequence goes on from NC_065559.1 coordinate 1,338,395, forward strand.
GTTTTTCAACTATAAACATTTATTTATTTTTAATTTTTATTGATGTTTTTAAGGGTTTTTTTCTACAGTTATTAAAAAAAAATATTTTGCTTTAAAACCAATAGAAATCAGGCGATTTAACTGTTGATTTATAAATATAAGTTAAAAATCTATTTACACCATTTTATAATATGTACAATGAGCCTTTTTAGTGAAATTTTAATATATAAAGTGAAACGCTCTAAGAATTCCTCGGTGATGTGAGGCCCATAATTTAGTACAATTTTAATACGAAACTGAGCGACAAATTGTACAAAATATTAATAGAACTTTGTACCATTAAAAAATTTGTACAAAAAAAATTAAATCTCATCGCATAACATCATCTCAATAAGAATCGCATTAAATTTCTAATGTGTAATGCGATTTTTTTTGTACGATTTTTATACACTCTTAAGAAAAAGCGTTTATTAAGCGTGTACTATAAATATATTTTTTTTATTCCTTAAATTATTCTTATTTCGGTCCTGTGCTCACGTCTGCAAATGAAATTAAGTTTATTAATGTAAGTGCTTGACAAGTGGCATTAGAATCAGGACCGGATTATGTATTGATTAATTAAAATTATTTATTATAATTTTATATAGTAGTTTTCCAGTTTTTTTGGCATGTCTTTATAAAAAAAAAATATTCGACAATTTTTAGGGAAAAAAAAATTAAAATTTTTAAATTCCAAAACCTACGTCCATACATTTTTAAATTACATTATTGTAGTAATATTAAAAAATTAATGTTATAACCGCTTTATATTATTTTCTTAACTAAACTAAACTAAAATCCTGGAATTAAAGAAATTATTTCAATAATTAATTACAGGTATTTCAAATAACAAAGCGAAAATTGGAGTTTTAGTTGTATAGTAAATGCAAAAAATTATATCAAAAATTATTTTGAAACCTTAAAAAATCACTTCATGGAAATTTCAAAAAATTATTGCAAATACCTCGAATTAGAAAAACTAATTCCAACATTTGCTAAATACTGCAATTACCTGAAATTAAAGAGGCAATTTCAATAATTAATAAAAATATTTGAAATACCGACAAAACTTTCCAGTTTCAATTATCTGAAAAATACGAAAATTTATTTGAAAAATCACTTAAGCTCCCTTGGAAATTTAAAAAAACTACTACAAATGCCTGGAATAAAGAAATATTTTCAATCAGTAATAGACGTAAAGGTATTTCAAATATCTGAAATAATTTAACATTTCCAGTTTCAATGATCTTAAAATTAAAAAAAAAATATTTTAAAATCTTAAAGGTCTCTAGATATTCCAAAAAAAATGCTGCAATTAAAGACAAAATTCAATAATTAATAAAAGGTATTTGAAATGCCTGGAAAAATCCAAATTTCCAGTTCGCTTTTTAAGAAACTATTTCAATAATTAATAACAGGTATTTCAAATGTTTGCGAAACTTGAAGTTTTAGATATATGGCAAATGTAAAAAATTAAATCAAAAATTATTTCAAAACCTTGAAGAATCCCTTCATGGAAATTAGAAAAAATTATTGCAAATGCCTGGAACTAAAAAAGTTAATACAATAATTAATAAAAAATATTTCAAATGCCTGGTATAATTTAACGTTCTCAGTTTAAATTATATGCAAATGTCATAAAAATTACAAATTAAAAAATTCAAAAATTAAATTCAAATTGCAAAAAATTATTGCAAATGCCTAGAATTAAAAAAACTAATTCCGATATTATCTAAATACTGCAAATACCTGGAATTAAAGAGGCAATTTCAATAATTTATAAAAATATTTGAAATACCGATAAAACTTTCCAGTTTCAATTGTCTGTAAAATATGAAAAATTATTTGGAAAATCACTGAAACTCCCTTGGTAATTTAAAAAACTACTGCAAATGCCTGAAATAAAGAAATATTTCCAATCAGTAATAAACATAAAGGTATTTCAAATATCTGGAATAATTTAACATTTCCAGTTTCAATGATCTGGAAGTTTAAAAAAATATCTTGAAATCTTGAAGGTCTCTAGATATTCCAAAAAAAAATACTGTAATTAAAGACAAAATTCAATAACTAATAAAAGATATTTGAAATGCCTGGAAAAATCCAAATTTCCAATTCGCTTTTCAAGAAACTATTTCAATAATTAATAACAGGTATTTCAAATGCTTGCGAAAATTGAAGTTTTTATTGTTTGGAAAATGCAAAAAATTATATCAAAAATTATTTTGAAACCTTAAAAAATCCCTTCATGGAAATTAGAAAAAATTATTGCAAATGCCTAGAACTAAAAAAGTTAATACAATAATTAATAAAAAATATTTCAAATGCCTGGAATAATTTAACGTTCTCAGTTTAAATTATATGCAAATGTCATAAAAATTACAAATTAAAAAATTCAAAAATTAAATTCAAATTGCAAAAAATTATTGCAAATGCCTAGAATTAAAAAAACTAATTCCGATATTATCTAAATACTGCAAATACCTGGAATTAAAGAGGCAATTTCAATAATTAATAAAAATATTTGAAATACCGACAAAACTTTCCAGTTTCAATTATTTGTAAAATACGAAAAATTATTTGCAAAATCACTTAAGCTCCCTTGGAAATTTAAGAAAATTACTGCAAATGCCTGAAATAAAGAAATATTTCCAATCAGTAATAAATATAAAGGCATTTACATATCTAGAATAATTTAACATTTCCAGTTTCAATGATCTAAAAATTAAAAAAATATCTTAAAATCTTAAAGGTCTCTAGATATTCCAAAAAAAATACTGCAATTAAAGACAAAATTCAATAACTAATAAAAGATATTTGAAATGCCTGGAAAAATCCAAATTTTCAATTCGCTTTTCAAGAAACTATTTCAATAATTAATAACAGGTATTTCAAATGCTTACGAAAATTGGAGTTTTAGTTATTTGGTAAATTCAAAAAATTATATCAAAAATTATTTTCAAACCTTAAAAAATCCTTTTATGGAAATTTAAAAGAATTATTGCAAATGCCTGTAACTAAAAAATAAATCCAATAATTAATAAAAAAATATTTCAAATGCCTGGAATAATTCAACGTTCTCAGTTTTAATTATATGCAGATGTTATAAAAATTACAAATCGAAAAATTCAAACTCTTGAAAAATCACTTCATGGAAATTTCAAAAAATTATTGCAAATGCCTAGAATTTAAAAAAATAATTCCGATATTTGCTAAATACTACAAATACCTGGAATTTAAGAGGCAATTTAAATTATTAATAAAAATATTTGAAATACTGACAAAACTTTCCAGTTTCAATTATCGGTAAAATACGAAAAATTATTTGAAAAATCACTGAAACTCCCTTGGAAATTTAAAAAAATTACTGCAAATGCGTGGAATAAAGAAATATTTTCAATCAGTAATAAACATAAAGGCATTTCAAATATCTGAAATAATTTAACATTTCTAGTTTCAATGATCTGGAAATTAAAAAAAAATATCTTAGAATCTTGAAGGTCTCTAGATATTCCAAAAAAAATACTGCAATTTAAGACAAAATTCAATAATTAATAAAAGTTATTTGAAATGCCTGGAAAAATCCAAATTTCCAGTTCGCTTTTCAAGAAACTATTTTAATAATTAATAAAAAGTATTTCAAATACCTGGAATAATTCAAAATTCCCAGTTTTAATTATATGCTTGCAGATGTTATAAGAATTGCAAATAAAAAAATTCAAAAATTAAATTCAAACTCTTGAAAAATCACTTCATGGAAATTTCAAAAAATTATTGCAAATGCCTCGAATTAATAAAATAATTCCAATATTTAATAAAAGAAATTTCAAATGCCTGGAAAAATTCGAAATTTTCGATTTCAATCATCTGAAAAATGCAAAAAATTACCAAAAACTGTTTTAAAACTTTAAAAAATCACTTGAGGAATATTTCAAAAAACTACTGCAAATGCCTGAAATAAAGAAATATTTCCAATCAGTAATAAACATAAAGGTATTTCAAATATCTGGAATAATTTAACATTTCCAGTTTCAATGATCTGGAAGTTTAAAAAAATATCTTGAAATCTTGAAGGTCTCTAGATATTCCAAAAAAAAATACTGTAATTAAAGACAAAATTCAATAACTAATAAAAGATATTTGAAATGCCTGGAAAAATCCAAATTTCCAATTCGCTTTTCAAGAAACTATTTCAATAATTAATAACAGGTATTTCAAATGCTTGCGAAAATTGAAGTTTTTATTGTTTGGAAAATGCAAAAAATTATATCAAAAATTATTTTGAAACCTTAAAAAATCCCTTCATGGAAATTAGAAAAAATTATTGCAAATGCCTAGAACTAAAAAAGTTAATACAATAATTAATAAAAAATATTTCAAATGCCTGGAATAATTTAACGTTCTCAGTTTAAATTATATGCAAATGTCATAAAAATTACAAATTAAAAAATTCAAAAATTAAATTCAAATTGCAAAAAATTATTGCAAATGCCTAGAATTAAAAAAACTAATTCCGATATTATCTAAATACTGCAAATACCTGGAATTAAAGAGGCAATTTCAATAATTAATAAAAATATTTGAAATACCGACAAAACTTTCCAGTTTCAATTATTTGTAAAATACGAAAAATTATTTGCAAAATCACTTAAGCTCCCTTGGAAATTTAAGAAAATTACTGCAAATGCCTGAAATAAAGAAATATTTCCAATCAGTAATAAATATAAAGGCATTTACATATCTAGAATAATTTAACATTTCCAGTTTCAATGATCTAAAAATTAAAAAAATATCTTAAAATCTTAAAGGTCTCTAGATATTCCAAAAAAAATACTGCAATTAAAGACAAAATTCAATAACTAATAAAAGATATTTGAAATGCCTGGAAAAATCCAAATTTTCAATTCGCTTTTCAAGAAACTATTTCAATAATTAATAACAGGTATTTCAAATGCTTACGAAAATTGGAGTTTTAGTTATTTGGTAAATTCAAAAAATTATATCAAAAATTATTTTCAAACCTTAAAAAATCCTTTTATGGAAATTTAAAAGAATTATTGCAAATGCCTGTAACTAAAAAATAAATCCAATAATTAATAAAAAAATATTTCAAATGCCTGGAATAATTCAACGTTCTCAGTTTTAATTATGTGCAGATGTTATAAAAATTACAAATCGAAAAATTCAAACTCTTGAAAAATCACTTCATGGAAATTTCAAAAAATTATTGCAAATGCCTAGAATTTAAAAAAATAATTCCGATATTTGCTAAATACTACAAATACCTGGAATTTAAGAGGCAATTTAAATTATTAATAAAAATATTTGAAATACTGACAAAACTTTCCAGTTTCAATTATCGGTAAAATACGAAAAATTATTTGAAAAATCACTGAAACTCCCTTGGAAATTTAAAAAAATTACTGCAAATGCGTGGAATAAAGAAATATTTTCAATCAGTAATAAACATAAAGGCATTTCAAATATCTGAAATAATTTAACATTTCTAGTTTCAATGATCTGGAAATTAAAAAAAAATATCTTAGAATCTTGAAGGTCTCTAGATATTCCAAAAAAAATACTGCAATTTAAGACAAAATTCAATAATTAATAAAAGTTATTTGAAATGCCTGGAAAAATCCAAATTTCCAGTTCGCTTTTCAAGAAACTATTTTAATAATTAATAAAAAGTATTTCAAATACCTGGAATAATTCAAAATTCCCAGTTTTAATTATATGCTTGCAGATGTTATAAGAATTGCAAATAAAAAAATTCAAAAATTAAATTCAAACTCTTGAAAAATCACTTCATGGAAATTTCAAAAAATTATTGCAAATGCCTCGAATTAATAAAATAATTCCAATATTTAATAAAAGAAATTTCAAATGCCTGGAAAAATTCGAAATTTTCGATTTCAATCATCTGAAAAATGCAAAAAATTACCAAAAACTGTTTTAAAACTTTAAAAAATCACTTGAGGAATATTTCAAAAAACTACTGCAAATGCCTGAAATAAAGAAATATTTCCAATCAGTAATAAACATAAAGGTATTTCAAATATCTGGAATAATTTAACATTTCCAGTTTCAATGATCTGGAAGTTTAAAAAAATATCTTGAAATCTTGAAGGTCTCTAGATATTCCAAAAAAAAATACTGCAATTAAAGACAAAATTTAATAACTAATAAAAGATATTTGAAATGCCTGGAAAAATCCAAATTTCCAATTCGCTTTTCAAGAAACTATTTCAATAATTAATAACAAGTATTTCAAATGCTTGCGAAAATTGAAGTTTTTATTGTTTGGAAAATGCAAAAAATTATATCAAAAATTATTTTGAAACCTTAAAAAATCCCTTCATAGAAATTTAAAAAAAAATATTGCAAATGCCTGGAACTAAAAAAATAAATCCAATAATTAATAAAAAGTGTTTTAAATGCCTGGAATAATTTAACGTTCCCAGTTTTAATTGTATGCAGATGTTATAAAAATTACAAATCAAAAAATTCAATTTCTTGAAAAATTACTTTATGGAAATTTCAAAAAATTATTGCAAATGCCTCGAATTAATAAAATAATTCCAATATTTAATAAAAGAAATTTCAAATGCCTGGAAAAATTCGAAATTTTCGGTTTCAATCATCTGAAAAATGCAAAAAATTACAAAAAACTGTTTTAAAACTTCAGGAATATTTAAAAAAATACTGCAAATGCCTGAAATTAAAAAAATATATAATTCCAATATTTGCTAAATACTGCAAATACCTGGAATTAAAGAAGTAATTTCAATATCAATCAATCAATCAAAATGCTTTATTGTCAGAAAATTTACATTTTATCGACAAAGCTAAAAGAAAAAAAATACAAATATAAACAAATAAACATAAAAAAAAAATACTCAGACAAAATACACACAAAGTAAATAGATACATAACAAAGCAGAAATACTGTACAAATGATCAAATTGTACAATTTGGTCAATAAAGATATTTGAAATACCAACAAAAACATAAACTTTCCAATTTCAATTATCTCTAAAATACAAAAAATTATTTGAAAAGTCCCTTGGAAATTTTAAATAAATTATTTCAATAATTAATAAAACGCATTTCAAATAATTGCGAAAATTGGAGTTTTAGTTATTTGACAAATGCAAAAAATTATATCCAAAATTAAAAAAAATATATTTCGAAACCTTGAAAAATCACTTCATGGAAACTTAATGGAATTTTAGGAGATTGAAATATATAAGGAGTGATCTTAACTGCTTTGGAAAAATTTAAAATTTATTCCAGGAACTTGGAACGTTTAATAAAATACCTCAACTACCTGGAAAAAATATCGAAAATAGCTCTTGAAAATTATAAAAAAATATGTTTATTATTAGAAATAAAAATGACTGGATACCTTGGAATAAGCAAGAATTTCCAGATAAAAAAAGTTACAATAAGAAAACATATAAAAATCGTTACAAGTATCTGGAAATAGGAAAGGAAAATTTGAAAACCTTAAAAAATTAATTCAGGTTTCTGGAAATTTAAAAAAAATACTGATAGTGCATTAGTTAAACAAAAATTCCAATAATTATTAAAAGATACTTTAAATCCCTGGAAAAATTCCGAATTTGGCATGTTTTCGTGTAAAAAATTATTCGACAATTTTTAAGCACAAAAAAAAAATTTAATTTTTTAAAAGCATAATATTGTCATTAACCTATAAGAAAATCATATATATATTTAATATGTTTTTTAAAATTCCTAGGTAAATTTGCCTCTTTCGAAAATAGAGCGTCGGTTTATTGCTTATTGGGTCTGGAGCGTTTCGTCCATTTTCACGTCAAACTACCTCGGTATTATTAGAGAAATTGCCCTGTAAAAGTGCCGGATTTTAAGGGCTATTGTACCCTAAAAAGTATAATTTGAGAGTAAAATTTTTAATATGGGACAACCATGTTTATATGTTATAGTATATTATATAAGATTTTATATGAAATTTATATTTTAAAAAATTGTATTTAAATAAGAACATGTTAAGGGCAAGTGAATATCTTGAGTTCTAGTGGCTAAATTTTGTAATTTTTAGGTTCAGAATCTCATCATAGTTAATTGTAAATAAACTAGTAATTAAAATATAAGAAGAACAAATTATATGATTGTGAATACAAGGGTAAATTTCGTATAACTGATACACAAAGACACTAAGAGATCTTATTAAACTAAACTAAATTTTTGAAAAGAAATATAGATATTGTGTTTACATATGTTGCTATTTATATCTTGAGCCTAATACTCCGAAGATAGTAATTTTCTATGCGCTCAAACCGACTTTTTGTATTTCTTTTACCGATTTTTTTAAATACTCTAAGGGCTTTTTAATTTTTTATTGAAAAAATGATTGAAATCCATACATTTAAAATTAAGATATTGACATTTTATTCACTGGAGTGCCTGAAATAAATAAAATAATTTGTCTCTTATTGGCAAATGAATATTTTGAGTTTTAGTGAATAAAATTTTACAATTATTGATTTCTGATATACTCTAAGAATTTTTTAATTATTTCCTGTATAAATGATTAAAATCCATTTACTAAAAATTAAAATATTTACGTTTTTCTCACTAGAGTGCCTGGAAGAAATAAAATAATTTATCTATTATTAGCAAGTGAATATCTTCAGGTCTAGTGATTGCAATTTTCTAATTATTAATTAGAAAATTGCATGGATTACTTTGCTGGCATACTCTTAGGGATTTTTAAGTATTCTCTAAAAACTGACTCAAATCTTCACACCTAAATCAAGATATTGACATTTTTGTTATTGAAATGTCTGAAATAATTAAAATAATTAATCTTTTATTGACAAATAAATATCTTCAGGTCTAGTGATTGCAATTTTGTAATTAATTATTTCTGGGATACTCTAAGGGTTTTTTAAGTATTCTCTAGAAATTGACTCAAATCTTCACACCTAAATCAAAATATTGACATTTTTGCTATTGGAGTGCCTGGAATAAACAAAATAATTTGTCTCTTAATGCAAGTGATTATCTTCAGTTCTAGTACCTGAATGTTTATAAATATTTATTTCTGAGATACTTTTAAAGACTTTCCAAGTATTTTCAATTTTTTTTTCAAATTCGTATTAAATCCTTAAAATACAAAAAACGGACTCCAAAAGCTTGGAAAATATGAAAAAAACTGTCCAGGCTAAAAAACAAAAAAAAACATTTGTTTAGCGAAATTTAAAAAGGATTTTAATTGGTAAAAGACACATTTTTTATATGTAAAAATACAAACATAAACGTACACTGAACTCACATATTTAATATAAATTGAAAGTTCCTACCTACATAGATTGTCGGTTTATTGCTTATTGGGGGTCTGGGGCGTTTCATCAGTTTTCACGTCAAAATTGCTCTATATAAAGGCCGGATTTTAAGGGCTGCTATATCTTAAAAAAAATTAATTCGAGAGTGAAACTTTTAATTTGGGACAGCCATTTTTATATAGTATAGTATATTCTAAAAGATTTTATATGAAATTTATATTGAAAAAAAGTTTCTCAAGTTGTACTTAAAGAAGAACATATTAAAGACAAGTGCATATCTTGAGTTCTAGTGGCTAAAATTTTGTAATTTTTAATTTTACAATCTCATCATAGTTAATTGTAAATAAACTAGTTATTAAAATATAAGAAGAACAAATTATATAATTGTGTATACAAGGGTAAATTTAATATAATCGATACACAAAGACACTAAGAGATCTTATTAAACTAAACTAAATTTTTGAATAGAAATATAGATATTGCGTTTACATATGTTGCTATTTATATCTTGAGCCTAATACTCCGAAGATAGTACTTTTCTATGCGCTCAAACCGACTTTTTGTATTTCTTTTACCGATTTTTTGATTTTTTTAAATACTCTAAGGGCTTTTTAATTTTTTATTGAAAAAATGATTGAAATCCATACATTTCAAATTAAGATCTTGACATTTTATTCACTGGACTGCCTGAAATAAATAAAATAATTTGTCTCTTATTGGCAAATGAATATTTTGAGTTTTAGTGAATAAAATTTTACAATTATTGATTTTTGGGATACTCTAAGGATTTTTTAATTATTTCCTGTATAAATAATTTAAATCCATTTACTAAAAATTAAAATATTTACATTTTTCTCACTAGAGTGCCTGGAGGAAATAAAATAATTTGTCTCTTATTCGCAAGTGAATATCTTGGGTTCTGGTAATTGAAATTTTACAATTATTGATCTCTGGGATACTCTAAAGATTTTTGAATTATTTACTGTATAAATGATTAAAATCAATACACTAAAAATCAAATATTGACATTTTTCTTACTAGAGTGCCTGAAATAAATAAAATAATTTGTCTCTTATTGGCAAATGAATATTTTGAGTTTTAGTACATAAAATTTTACAATTATTGATTTCTGAAATACTCTAAGGATTTTTTAATTATTTCCTGTATAAATGATTAAAATCCATTTACTAAAAATTAAAATATTTACATTTTTCTCACTAGAGTGCCTGGAAGAAATAAATTAATTTGTCTATTATTGGCAAATGAATATTTTGAGTTTTAGTGAATAAAATTTTACAATTTTTGATTATTGAAATACTATAAGGATTTTTTAATTATTTCCTGTATAAATCATTAAAATACATATACCAAAAATTAAAATATTTACATTTTTCTTACTAGAGTGCCTGGAAGAAATAAAATAATTTATCTATTATTAGCAAGTGAATATCTTCAGGTCTAGTGATTGCAATTTTCTAATTATTAATTAGAAAATTGAATGAATCACTTTGCTGGCATACTCTTAGGGATTTTTAAGTATTCTCTAAAAACTGACTCAAATCTTCACACCTAAATCAAGATATTGACATTTTTGTTATTGAAATATCTGAAATAATTAAAATAATTAATCTTTTATTGACAAATAAATATCTTCAGGTCTAGTGATTGCAATTTTGTAATTAATTATTTCTGGGATACTCTAAGGGTTTTTTAAGTATTCTCTAGAAATTGACTCAAATCTTCACACCTAAATCAAAATATTGACATTTTTGCTATTGGAGTGCCTGGAATAAACAAAATAATTTGTCTCTTAATGCAAGTGATTATCTTCAGTTCTAGTACCTGAATGTTTATAAATATTTATTTCTGGGATACTTTTAAAGACTTTTCAAGTATTTTCAATTTTTTTTTTCAAATTCGTATTAAATCCTTAAAATACAAAAAACGGACTCCAAAAGCTTGGAAAATATGAAAAAAACTGTCCAGGCTAAAAAACAAAAAAAAACATTTGTTTAGCGAAATTTAAAGAGGATTTTAATTTGATTTTAATTGGTAAAAGACACATTTTTTATATGTAAAAATACAAACATAAACGTACACTGAACTCACATATTTAATATAAATTGAAAGTTCCTACCTACATAGATTGTCGGTTTATTGCTTATTGGGGGTCTGGGGCGTTTCATCAGTTTTCACGTCAAAATTGCTCTATATAAAGGCCGGATTTTAAGGGCTGCTATATCTTAAAAAAATTTAATTCGAGAGTGAAACTTTTAATTTGGGACAGCCATTTTTATATAGTATAGTATATTCTAAAGGATTTTATATGAAATTTATATTGAAAAAAAGTTTCTCAAGTTGTACTTAAATAAGAACATGTTAAAGACAAGTGAATATCTTGAGTTCTAGTGGCTAAATTTTGTAATTTTTCGTTTCAGAATCTCATCATAGTTAATTGTAAATAAACTAGTAATTAAAATATAAGAAGAACAAATTATATGATTGTGAATACAAGGGTAAATTTCGTATAACTGATACACAAAGACACTAAGAGATCTTATTAAACTAAACTAAATTTTTGAAAAGAAATATAGATATTGTGTTTACATATGTTGCTATTTATATCTTGAGCCTAATAATCCGAAGATAGTAATTTTCTATGCGCTCAAACCGACTTCTTGTATTTCTTTTACCGATTTTTTGATTTTTTTAAATACTCTAAGGGCTTTTTAATTTTTTATTGAAAAAATGATTGAAATCCATACATTTAAAATTAAGATATTGACATTTTATTCACTGGAGTGCCTGAAATAAATAAAATAATTTGTCTCTTATTGGCAAATGAATATTTTGAGTTTCAGTTGATAAAATTTTACAACTATTGATTTCTGGAATACTCTAAAGATTTTTTAATTATTTTCTGTATAAATGATTAAAATCCATATAATAAAAATTAAAATATTTATATTTTTCTCACTAGAATGCCTGGAAGAAATAAAATAATTTGTCTCTTATTAGCAAATGAATATTTTGACTTTTAGGGGATAAATATTTACAATTATTGATTTCTGATATACTCTAAGGATTTTTTAATTATTTACTGTATAAATGATTAAAATCCATTTACTAAAAATTAAAATATTTACATTTTTCTCACTAGAGTGCCTGGAAGAAATAAAATAATTTATCTCTTATTCGCAAGTGAATATCTTGGGTTCTGATAATTAAAATTTTATAACTATTGATTTCTGGGATACTCTAAAGATTTTTAAATGATTTACTGTATAAATGATTAAAATCAATACACTAAAAATCAAATATTGACATTTTTGTCACTGGAGTGCCTGGAATAAACAAAATAATTTATCTCTTATTAGCAAGTAAATGTGTTTAGTTCTATTGGTTGAAATATTGTAATTATTGTTGAAAATTGGTAATTTTGTAATTAATTAATTAATAATAGTTATTTTTATAATTATTGGGATACTATAAAGACTTTTGAAGTATTTTCTAAATTTTTGTTTAAATTCGTATCAAAGCTCTAAATTAAAAAAAAAAAAAAACAGACGCCTGGTCTGGAAAAGTCTGGAAAATATGAAAAAAATTTGTACGGACCAAAAAATTAAAAAAAAAAAATCTACACGAAAGATACTAAAATAAAACGTCAATAATTGAATTTCGGTAACATAAGAGAAATGGCTCTATAAAAGTGCCGAGTTTTAAGGGCAATTACACCCTAAAAAATATGATTTCATCATTTAAATAATATTTCTCAATCTTAATTTCACTGATAGAAGCCTAGAGACAAATACGACTTAATAGCTTTAAAAACTAACTTTTTTTTAATAATATATAAATAAGAATACGAACTCTTTAAGTTCATTGATATTCAGGAAAAAGCGTTAAGCATTGGCGACGTTTAATCGAAAATTCCATACGGACTTTCGCGGAAGTACGTGTACACTTAACGGTTAAACGGGAAAAACTAAATGTAAATAAATTTTCGCGAGGAAAAGCGAAGCGTAAGGGGGGAGAAGGAAAGTCGGGTGTTTGCCGAGTTTTATCGGGAAAGCATCATAGAAATGCCATTCAACAAATGGGAGCTCGCCTCTTGATACCCATATCAAATATTATTATTCGAAAACTTTATAAACACTCCCGTGCATTCGCCGGGAATAGGTTTGGTTAGGCCAAAGGCGTCAGGATATGGGATAATGGGATTTTGACATCGTGGAGGGTATAGCAGCCTGAATATTTTCTTATTTATATACAATGAGAAGCTTTTTTGGTCTTTTATATAAGATTTTTAGTATATAGTTTAGCTCTCGAATTAGAGTTTTTAAGGTATAGTAGCTCTTAAAATCTGGCTCTTTTTGACGTGAAAACTGATAAAAAGAGACCCCCCCAATAAGCTATGTAGGTAGGAACTTTCAATTTATATTAAATATTTTATTTTATTATAGGTTTATGTTTGTATTTTTACATATAAAAAATGTGTCTTTTACCAATTAAAACCAAATTAAAATCCTTATTTCTCTTGTAAAACAAATGTTTTTTTTTTGTTTTTTTAGTCTGGACAATTTTTTTCATATTTTCCAGGCTTTTGGAGTCCGTTTTTTAGGATTTAATACAAATTTAAACAAAAAATAGAAATTACTTAAAAAGTCTTTAAAAGTATCCCACAATAAAATAATTATAAAATTTCAGGTACTAGAACTAAAGATAATCACTTGCCAATAAGAGACAAATGATTTTATTTATTCCAGGCACTCTAATAACAAAAATGTCAATATCTTGATTTAGGTGTGAAGATTTAAGTCAATTTTTTTAAAAATACTTGAAAACCCCTTAAACTATCCCAGAAATCAATAATTATATAATTACAGGTATTAGAACTTGAAATAAATACTTGCCAATAAGAGACAAATTATTTTAATTTTTCCAGGCATTCTAATAAGAAAAATGTACATATTGTAATTTTTAGTATATGGATTTTATTTATTTATACAGGCAATAAATATTGTCAATTTATAAAGGAAAAATGTCAATATCTTGAATTTAAGTGTATATATACATCATATTTTTTTTTTAGAAAGTATCTGAAAAATTTTAGAAGTATCCCAAAAATTAACAATTATAAAATTTCAATTACTAGAACTAAAGATGTTCAATTTCCAATAAAAGGCAAATTATTGGAAATTGATATTGTCGATATTTTGCTATTGTGTTTATCGATTTTTATATTTTTTTCAAAAAATACTTAAAAAGCCTTTAGAGTATCCCAAAAATTAATAATTATAAGACCTCAACTGCTAGAACTGTAGATATTTCATATAATAATAAAAAAAAACATTTTTTAAAGTAATTAAGTCGCATCTGTCTATAGGCTTCTCTGGGTGAAATTAATTTGACACCCTGAAATCATACTTTTTAGGGTGTAATAGCCACCATAATTAAAATTCGGCACTTTTATAGAGCCATTTCTTTAATATTATTGAGATTCAACTATCGACGATTTAATTTAGTATCTTTCGTGTAAAAAAAAATTTTTTTGTTTTTCAGTCCGGACAATTTTTTTCCATATTTTCCAGACTTTTGACGTATATGATTTATACAGGAAATAATTAAAAAATCCTTAGAGTATCCCAGAAATCAATAATTGTAACATTTTATTCACTAAAACTCAAATTATTCATTTGCCAATAAGAGATAAATTATTTTATTTCTTCCAGGCACTCTAGTGAGAAAAATGTAAATGTTTTAATTTTTAGTGTATGGATTTTAATTATTTATACAGGAAATAATTAAAAAATCCTTAGAGTATCCCAGAAATCAATAATTGTAAAATTTTATCAACTGAAACTCAAAATATTCATTTATCAATAAGACACAAATTATTTTATTTCTTACAGGCACTCTAGTGAGAAAAAAGTAAATATTTTAATTTTTAGTGTATGGATTTTAATTATTTATACAGGAAATAATTAAAAAATCCTTAGAGTATCCCAGAAATCAATAGTTGTAAAATTTTATCAACTAAAACTCAAAATATTCATTTGCCAATAAGAGACAAATTATTTTATTTCTTCCAGGCACTCTAGTGAGAAAAATGTAAATGTTTTAATTTTTAGTGTATGTATTTTAATTATTTATACAGGAAATAATTAAAAAATCCTCAGAGTGTCCCAGAAATCAATAATTGTAAATTTTTATCCACTGAAACTTAAAATATTCATTTATCAATAAGACACAAATTATTTTATTTCTTACAGGCACTCTAGTAAGAAAAAAGTAAATATTTTAATTTTTAGTGTATGGATTTTAATTATTTATACAGGAAATAATTAAAAAATCTTTAGAGTATCCCAGAAATCAATAATTGTAAAATTTTATCCACTGAAACTCAAAATATTCATTTGTCAATAAGAGACAAATTATTTTATTTCTTCCAGGTACTCTAGTGAGAAAAATGTAAATGTTTTAATTTTTGGTGTATGGATTTTAATTATTTATATAGGAAATAATTAAAAAATCCTCAGACTGTCCCAGAAATCAATAATTGTAAAATTTTATCCACTAAAACTCAAAATATTCATTTGCCAATAAGAGACAAATTATTTTATTTCTTCCAGGCGCTCCAATGACCAAAATGTCTATATCTTAACTTTGAACATATGAATTTGAACCATTTTTTCATAAAATAATTGTAAAACTCTTAGAGCATTTCAGAAACTAGTAATTACAATTAAATTTTAATTACTAGAACTTAAGATATTCACTTGACAATAAGAGAAACTATTTTTTTTATTTCTTCTTTATTTCTTATTATAAGTTTATGTGTGGTTTATTATATATAAAAAGGATGAAATTTCTTACTAAAATTAAATACTTTTTTTTTAGTTTTTAATGTTGATGAGTATTAAATTTTTTGTGTCCAATAGAAAAAATTAAAAAACTACCGTAAATTGAATATTTTTTTTATTTTTAAAAATAACTGTCATATAGGGTGACATACACATGTCACCCTCATTTCTTAAACAAAATCGACGTTTTGATAAAATATAGTTTGTTATCTTCATGCATCCAGGTATAAACAAAAAATTCTTTAGTATGCAATGGATCTAGTCAAGAAGAAATCAAAAGTAAACTAATATTTTTTTTATTAAGATGTCAACAACTATTATTGTGTTATAATTGGCTAAAAAAAATAAAATTGAAATTTATGAGAAGAGTTATTAAAAATACAACTTCTTTTTACGATAAAACTAATCACTCTGTATACCCTTTAAGGGCCATTAAATAGAGGGAGCAATCAAAACCGAAATTATATCCCCCGTCCGCTATCAAGGAAATCAAACTGGCGCTTATCGCTAAAAGTTTGCAGTAAGCCCATACTTTCGCTACTAATGTCCCGTCTATTAAATAGTTTAATTGTTCTTCCAGAAGTTTCACGACTTAGGCTCATTTTTTCGTTCTTTATTTCATCGGTAATTTAAGGCACATACGGCACTAACTTTGCCTTTGAGATATTAAAGACGATCGCGTAAACTTTCGAAATAATTACTGTTTTAATATTGTAATTTTAAAATATCACTTTTAATAAGCAGTTTTAGGTATACGTGATAAGATATAAGGCGTCCATAGGGCAGAAAATTACATGCTCCTAAATTAGTATTCTTATCATTATCCCTATTGTTTGAACTCTAAGAAGGGAGATATGCACGGAAAAAACACTTTTCCTTCTTCGCTACGTAACAAACTATTTCATTCAAATTTTTTACAGTCGAGTTTCCACGCAAAAAAAGGGTGAAACCGAAATAAAAACCATCAGACCTTTAAGCATAAGCGGCCGATGACACCTTTTGCTTTAAACAGTATGCTTTGACATGTTATATTTAGTAATAATAATAAAGTGTTGGGCGCCAAAATTGTTTATTTTGCAATAAAACCCTAATTTTTTTTTTTAATTCTTTATTAACAAAACCCGTTTTGCTCATCAGTTGTTATCCTTAAAAAGAAAATGAAGCAAAACTGAACCGTTTAACGCAACTGGAAATCCAATTCCCTGAAAGGGCCCACTCAATCCGATTCCAGATTCCGGCATGATACGATAAATGAGTGTTTAGTCTTAAAACTCTCTGGATTCCCGACCTCTATTTTCCTAATTTTTTTGTTTGTTTGTTTGTTTGTTGGCGTTTTTAGGAATTTATCGCTCTCTCTCTCTTTTACTCTTCAAAGATAAACTGGCTAAAGGGCTGGATAAAGATAGTTCGTTAAAAAACTTGAGGGCGAAGTTTATTTTAAAGAAGGAAACCTGGTTAGTGAATGATCATTTATTATATAGGAGCCTCTGCGACTATATTATGCACGCGAGGTCGGGCCCGAAAAATCGTGTTTTTTTGGAAATAAAAATTCATATCTTTGGCTGTATGGCTAGCGAAACGATGGAATTTGGCATAGGGTCTCTTAATACATTGAGAATCATGGATCCGTAAACAATTTTTTTTTCCGGTACCACCAAACGGAGCGGTACTGTCTCAAAGTCAAAAATTCATAAAAAAACGGGTCAAATTCCTTCCGGGTGCGAGAACTCAAATAAAAAGCTTTTAAACGACTTGAGATTTTTAGGACATAAGGGCTATTAGAAGCTTAAGAGCTGTATACTTTTTGGGCCAGATCGGTATACAGGGTGAGTTATTATAAGCGAACAAAAGTGACTAAAAAAAAAATTCAAACTTCTCCAGAGGCTAAAAAAAATTTTTTATAAAAAAAGTGTTTCGGCGAAAAGACTTCGTTTTATAAGAGATTTAACATACTTGACGCTTTTTTTTGCAAAAAATTTATTTTACGAGTTCTGGCATTTTCAGTTTTTTGGAATTTTCTGCCAAACGATACTTATTTCGAAAAAAAAGTTTTTTTTAAAAAATAGCTTCATCCTTTATCCTTCATATGCCATATAACCGAAATTTTTGTAATCCATACAGGGCGAGCAATAATGAACTTTACCCATGAAGGTCCGACCTAAAAATCACATTTTATTTAATAACTTTTTCGTAGTGGCACCTGGACCATTTATATTCTCAGGGATTAAATACTTTAACAACCCCATTATTTGTGTAAAATTACAATCTTCCAACATTAATAGGTTTTGAGCAATTCGAATTTTCGCGTTTATTTCATTTGCCGCGTCCCTGTATACGGTGAAAAGATCAAACAACATCTAAAGGATCCGAAATTTTGTTTTACAACACATACTAAAATTTCAGGGTTCCAGCGATAGTACAAGTACCCGAAAAATGCGATTTTATGAAAAAAGTCCATTTTTTTGCGTTTTTGCAGGTAATTGGAGGTGTCAACCTAAACTCTGATGAAATGGCTAGTAGGAACAATACTTTGACGCATGGTGGGTACAAATTTTTTGCTCGTGACTGGTGGCCGGGACTTGGTTGGGTTTTTTGTAAAATTATGAATGAAAATGAACCGGAAACGATCAGGGAAAGGAAGCACCGAATCAGAAAATGAATGGGCTTTCCGAATCTGTGCATATCAATTGGGGAAATTGTGTATTGCGGCCAGGAAAATTCGGCAAACAATGGGCACAAAATGTGCCAGTAGGTACCCCTAGTAACAAATTTATTTTTTTCAATATCAGCCCCATATATCTCAAAAACTATTAAAGGTACATGAAACTTGCATAAGAGTTTTTTAAAGAAAATTCAATTGTCTTTAAGTTTATTTACTAGAGAAAATGTCATAAGATTAACATTAACCGAGATATCAACCAAAATACGCCAGTAGGTACCCCTGATAACAAATTAATTTTGTTTCAATATCAACCCTATATATCTCAAAAACTATTAAAGGTACATGAAACTTTCATAAGAGTTTTTTAAAGGAAATTTAATTATCTTTAAGTTTGTTTATTAGAGAAAATGTCACAAGATCAATGTTAACTGAGATATCAACCAAAATGTGCCAGTAGATACCCCTAGTAATAAGTTTATTTTTTTCAATATCAACCCTATATATCTAAAAAACTATTAAAGTTACATAAAACTAGCATCAGAGTTTCTTAAAGGAAATTTAATTGTCTTTAAGTTTGTTTACTAGAGAAAATGTCATAAGATTAACGTTAACTGAGATATCAACCAAAATGTGTCAGTAGGTACCCCTAGTAACAAATTTATTTTTTTCAATATCAGCCACATATATCTCAAAAACTATTAAAGGTACATAAAACTTGCAATAGAGTTTTTTAAAGAAAATTTAATTGTCTTTAAGTTTGTTAATTACAGAAAATGTCATAAAATCAACGTTAACTGAAATATCGGCCAAAATGTGCCAGTAGGTACCCCTAGTAACAAATTTATTTTTTTCAATATCAGCCACATATATCTCAAAAACTATTAAAGGTACATAAAACTTGCATAAGAGTTTTTTAAAGGAAATTTAATTGTCTTTAAGTTTGTTAATTAGAGAAAATGTCATAAGATATATATTAATCGAGATATCAACTAAAATGCTTGAAATTTAAAAAGACGACTGCCTGGAATTGTAAAGTATAATTTTCTTATTCGTCTGACACGTATATGGGTCACGCGGCCTGCTAAAAAAATTCACCGCGACATATTCGTGCATCATATAATCTGAAATAAGCGTTTTTTTTAAATAATTTCTTGGATAAAGTTTCAATGATTGTTTTCCATAAAAGTGAGATTTTCAGTTTTTCTTAAGGATTAATTTAATTAAAAAGTTTGTTTTTGGCCAAAGCTTAAATTCTAAAGCGGTTTTTCAAACACATCAACTAGTGAACATCTGAAGAGGTACTCAGGCCTATTCTAAAGATTTGTATGAATTCCATTATCCAGGATGATTTAGGACTTATTCCAGGATTAAGATCAGAAATTCTTAAATAATCTAAGCTTCCTTATGAAAATGTAGAAATTTTAATTTAAGAGGAATATCCAGGATTTTCGAGTTTTTTATTTTAAGAGGAATATCCAGGATTTCTGGAAGAACTGAACCCTAAAAGACTTACGAGTCTAGTCTCACTTAAAAAATTTACACTAAAAAACTTAAGGTTACTTAGAGCATTCCTAGGATTATTCCAATGATTTTTATAGCTACAGATGTCAAAATAAATTCAGGCTTATTCCAGGATTAAGTCTGACGTCTTTTTCATTTTGACGTCTTCGAAAAATGCCGTTTTTTGACAAGTCAGTGGTTTTATACCGGGGTGAGACAAAATGAAATTTGTCCTATTATTTTATTAAAATTATTCGAAAATATACACGGGTCAGTCGTAATGATCTATTTAATTTAAAATAAGAATTTAGATATTTGGTGAGTTTTATGCTATTTAGTTTATTATTAATAAATATTAACAATTCTTAAACATTGCTTTTGGGATATAAATAAAAAATTTTTGAAATTATTGATTTTTAAGGTTAGTCGACTATTATAACTTTTTTGGTATTGGTGCGATTTGGTTGAAATTTGGTACCTAGTACCTATTTCGGATAAGATTAATAAATTTTTACAGATATTTGACATGACTATGTTTAAAGGTCACGTGACTATTGGTACTTTTTTGCTATGAGTCCGATTGGGTTCAAATTTGGTATTTATGCTTTATTTAGGACACAATTCATAAATTTTGACAGATAATTGACAAATTATATTTTAAAGTCACGTGACTTTCATAATTCTTTTGCTATTGATCCGATTGGGTTGAAATTTAGTATTTGGGGTTTATTTAGGATGCAATTATTGATTTCTTACAAAATTTTAAAATATTAAGTTCTAGGGTCACGTGACTATCAAAATTTCCTATTTGATTGAAATTTGCTAATAGATGATATGTAGATATTTGTAGATAATATTTTGTATTACCCTATTCCTTTTATCTTAATTAGTTAAATTATTTCTTAAATTTGCCATTCAAAAAAAAGATTAAAAAATCATCTGTTCGAATATATAGGCCTTAAAGAGAACTTATCTTCTTTCGTAATATTGTAGCATTATTATAGATTTTGAAAAATTTTGTCATAAAGCTTTTTCATTACTTTTTAAATGGTCTTTAGCCAGAAAAAAGAAATTTTAAATTTGGAGCATGTTTTGAAAAAAATTTCATTTTTGGCCGGATTTTGTTCGAAAATCGATAAATGCAAATAAATAGGTTTTCTGTTCATTTTAGAGTCAAATCGATAATAACCTTTTTAAAAGGTATCTTGGAGTAGTACAAGATAGAAAAATAAAAAATTAAAATTTTTCCATAGGGCTCTTGATAATTTGATATTTATGATTAATAGTTTTTTACAATTTTCTCCGATTATGTGATAGCTATAATCAATTCGTTTTAACAGTCGAATACCTCGAAATATTCCCGAGAACTTTTATTTAAAAGAAAAATTTGTCAGAGTTATAGTTTATTTAGAAAAAAAATAAAAACCCTTTTTTTCGCAATTTTTCATGACTATACCCCTTTTGATTTTGGAGCAAAAAAAAAAATTTTTTTCTTGGGTTTTTTTGACTGGAAATTGCCAACTTAGGGCTTACATTATAAGTTGTCGGTTATCATTTTAATAAAAAAAATTCTACCGTGGGAAAAAACGAGTTTTCTTTAATTTTTTTTACATTTTTACTAATATCTCGACTTCTATAGCTTCGATTCAATTCGTTGATGGTTTCTTTTATTCTTTATTCTCCTCCTGTTAATTCTTTTTATATTTTATTACAATTGCCTTTCGAAATAAAACTGAAAAATTTTAAAAATCGACGTAAATACATAGACTCTTATGGGACCTAATTTTACCTTTATATTGTGGCACTCGTATAAATCGTGGAAATTTTTGTTATTAGGCTTTTTTACTAGTTTTTGAATGGTCTTTAACCAGAAAAAAGAAATTTTGAATTCGGAGCATATTTTGAAAAAATTGTCATTTTGACCCCGGATTTTGTTCGAAAATCGAAAAATGCAAAGAAATAGGTTTTCCGTTCATTTTAGAGTTAAATTGGTAATAATCTTTTTTAAAGATACTCTGAAGTAGTACAAAATAGAAAAATAAAAAATTGAAATTTTTCCATAGGGCTCTTGATAATTCGATATTTATGTTTAATAGTTTTTTCTAATTTTCTCCGATTGTATAATAGCTAGAACCGATTCGTTTTAACGCACGGATACCTCGTAATATTCCCGAAAACTTTTGTTTAAGACAAAAAGTTGTCAGAGTTATATATTATTTATAAAAAAATAAAAACCATTTTTTTGAAATTTTTCGTGGGTATCCCTTTCGATTTTCGACCAAAAAAAATTTTTTTTTTTATTGACTTTTTTTACTGGAAATTGTTAGTTTAGGGCTTACTTTAAAATTTGCCAATAATCGTTTTAGCAAAAAAATTGGTACGGTGGGAAAAAACCAGTTTTCTTTTGTTTTTCCCACATTTTTACTTATATCTCGGCTTCTATAGCTTCGATTCAATTTATTTATGGTTTTTTTTATTTCTTATTCTTCTCCTGTCAATTATTTTGATATTTTATTACTATTACATTTTAAAATAAAAAAGTAAAATTTAAAAAAATCGACGTAAAATCCCGTTTGTTCTATTCCAATAAATAATCCCTTATGGGAACTTTTCTCTGAATTTGGTATTTATGGTTTATTTGGGATACAACTAATAATTTATGACAGATAACTGACAGCCCAGGTCACGTGACTATCGTAACTTTTTGCTATTGGTCCGATTCTGTGGTAATTTGGTATTCATGCTTTATTTAGGATACAATTAACATATTTTGCCAGATATTTGAAATATAAGACAGTATATTGACACACAACGCGACTGTATAACAAATTATGGTTCTTCGAAGCATGATACCCCAACAACTGGTCCTCTCTTTCCTTGGCATATAAACGTTGGTACACCTCATAATTTTTGTTTTTTTTTAAGAATTCCTTTATAGCCATTCACAGACAAGACCTAAAGGTTACAAAGGTTATTTAATCAAACAGGGCTTAGTGTTTCTGGAAAATTAATATCCTTGATAGCTAAACAACGTATCAATCTTTAGTCCCTTAAGTGTTTTTCTGGATTCACAATGGAACGACCCTCTCTTTAAAATCGAATGAAAATTGCGAAGTAGTACTTATCCATTCTTCCACCTATCTGAAAATAGTTGATGTCAGTAGTAGTTGATTAATAAAATATTCATTAAATTCGTCTTCGATTACCATAAAAAAAAGTGAATTTTTCAAAACTGCTCCATTTTCTAAACATCCGCTTAAATTCATCATAATACGTTGCAGTTTTACAGCATAAAAACTCGCCAAAAAAAAGTGAATGAGAAAGAATAACTTCCAAATTAACAATACTGAAAGCTCCTATTATTGTCTTCCATAATAGGAAATCTCAAGCTGAACATTATCCGCTAAAACAAACAACAAAGCACCTCATATATACGAGTATGTGATAGAATAGGAGTATATAGTATGCGATATTGACATATTTTCGTAAGCGCCTGGTGTCGTATCTCCACATTTCACTTTGCGTTTATGAACTTCTGTCAAATTGTTTTCTCTACTGCTTGCGCAAACGTTTGTGCAAGCGTACCGATGGCGAAATCAAAATCCAATGAAAATACCACAGTGACTCGCTAGGATGCTAATTTATTACGGTCTGAATAAATTTATGTATGTATATGTTGTCTAGAAATCTTCGTTGAGTATTTCAGATATTTTCAGTCATATTTATGCAATTAAAGTAACTCCTTATCAGATTCAAATAATAATAAAAATCATCTTTATTTAGCATAGAAAAAAGCTATATATAAAATACAATACATTTTTAGAAAGTTTTAGAAATTATAATATTTTTGTACACCCAGTACATTATTACTATTAACCTACTTTATTACCTACAATAATTTTTTATATTTTTTGATCCCTTGTCCCTCTGTCCTTTTTTAGCTAATGACGGAAATATGATAGAATAGACTCTTCCTGTAAAACACCTTCGGGAACAAACGACAATTATTGACAAGACGATTATCATGCAATTTAAAGTTTATAAACATAAAGGGACGTTCTTAACAATATCCAGTCTGGCTCATAATAAATCCCGCCACCACAGTAGTGGCAAACAAAAACAGTAATTAAGGAGCGAACAACTTTTTAATTACCCCGGAACAATACGCGAATTAATCGCTAGATTAACCAACAAAAACCGTGGAAATTAAAAGGGAGACAACCTGTACCTCACGATTACGGAGGGAGGAGGCTCTTATCCATTATATCCCGCAAACCGCTAATTTCCCGCCAGCGTCGGTTGGCGTTATCCTCTCTCCCGGGGTTCCCCTGGAAATATCCGTTCATCTTTGTTTTTAATCACAATGCCATTCTCCCGGGGGAAAAGCGGCCGAAACCCGATTGTAAAATTAAAAACAAAATAATCATTTAAGGCGGCCACAAAAGGATCCTTCCAGAAACTCGTCCGCTCCTCAGTTTTTCCTCTCCCGCATCCCGGATCCTGGAGGATTGTTGTAATTGTTTCTAGGGTATAGAGACGATGATTTCAGAGGGAGAATTCGCTCTTAATTTCCCAGTTTTTTTTTGTTTTTTTCATTTATCTCTGATGAATTGCCTCATTTTTTTATTCAGCCATTTATTTGAATAAAAAATTAATCAACTATTTCCTTGAAAGCCCTTAACGTAATAAACACTATCCCGAAAACCGCTTTTCGACGTCTTGTTTTGTTAATAAGCTATCGTACTTTAAAGTTTGAATTAAGTGACGTCACTTGTTAGTTAACCGCTGCAATTATTGGTTGAAATGTCGATCCACAGGTGGATTTCAAAAGGTTTAATAATTAAAAACACATATACAGGGTGGTCTGTTTAAGTAAACAAGTGTGCAATCAAAAATTGCACTAAAAAGGATTTTTTATGTAATTTTTTGCATGGCTTTTGAAAAATGTCTTTTATCATTTATTTACAAATAAACTGGATTACAGAGATGACTGGGTAATTATTTTTACATTGGATCTTCTGTAAGCTTTTTCTGGAAAAATGTGGACTCAACCAACAGTAACCTGACTTAAGGACTATTAGGGATCTAAAAATAATTACTCTCACCTGGAGTAATCAAACATTCCCAGATAAATAGTGGAAATATTTACTCGTGCCTGGAATTTCGGTAGGTTAAAATATATAAGGAGTTATCTTAACTGCTTTGAAAAAATTTAAAAAAATATTCCAGGAACTTGAAACATTTAATAAAACACCTTAACTACCGGGAAAATATCAAAAGTGGCTCTTGGAAATTATAAAAAATTATAGTGAATGTCAAGAATAAACATAAAAATGACTATTTCCCAATAAAAAAAAATTGGATAAAAATCGTTACAGTTATCTGGAAATAGGAAAGAAAAAATTGAAAACCTTAAGAAATTCATTCAGGTTTCTGGAAATTAAAAAACAAAAATGAAAGTGCGTTAATTAAACAAAAATTCCAATAATTATTAAAAGTTATTTTAGGTCCTTATATAGTCAAAAATATTTCAAAATTATTTTAAGACCATGAAAAATAACTTGAGGTCCTTGGAAATCTAAATAAAATTACTGAAAATGCCTGGAATTAAAGAAATTATATCAATAATTAAAAAAAAAACAGTTATTGCAAATGCCTAGAATTAAAAACTTAATTCCAATAATTAATAGAAAGTACTTCAAATGCGTGGAATAATTTCAAATTCCCAGTTTTAATTATATGCAGATGTTATAAAAATTACAAATTAAAGGATTCAAATTCTTGAAAAATCACTATACGGAAATTTCAAAAAATTACCGTAAATGCCTAGAATTGAAAAAATAAACAATTCCAATATTTGCTAAATACTGCAAATACCTGGAACTAGAGAAGAAATTTCAATAATTAATGAAAATTATTTGAAATTTCGACAAAAAAAAACGAACTTTTTAAAAAATCATCAAAAATTTTTTACAAAAGCCTGGAATTAATAGAATAATTGCAATGGTTAATAAGAAGTATTTCAAATGCTTGGAGTGTTTTAAAATGTCCATATTTTAAGTGGTAAATTCGTAACACGAAATTTTGGGAAAAATGATCGAAATTGATTAGAAAACTATGGTAAATTACTGCAAAACTTTACTGCAAAATTACAACAACAATCAATAATGAAAATTTAAAAAAAATACCACAAATGCCTGAAATAAGAAGATTTATTTTAGCAAATACTAAAAATTATTTCAAATGCCTGGAATAATCGAAAAATTTGAATTTTCAGTTAATATGTGTAAGTATTTAAACATTTGCCAATGAGGACAAATTTTGGATGGATTTTAATTATGAATATTCATTTAAAATTCTAATACCTGAAAAAGTGTCTTAAATTACTATAGAATATATTAATAATAAACCATAAAAATCGGACTCAGTATCTAAATATAACAAAACTAACTCTAAATATGACAGTTATTTTTAAAAATAAAAAAATTATTCAATTTACAATAGTTTTTTAATTTTTTCTATTGGACACAAAAAATTTAATACTCATCAACATTAAAAACTAAAAAAAAGTATTTAATTTTAATAAGAAATTTCATCCTTTTTATATATAATAAACCACACATAAACTTATAATAAGAAATAAAGAAGAAATAAAAAAAATAGTTTCTCTTATTGTCAAGTGAATATCTTGAGTTCTAGTAATTAAAATTTAATTGTAATTACTAGTTTCTGAAATGCTCTAAGAGTTTTACAAATATTTTATGAAAAAATGGTTCAAATTCATATGTTCAAAGTTAAGATATAGACATTTTGGTCATTGGAGCGCCTGGAAGAAATAAAATAATTTGTCTCTTATTGGAAAATGAATATTTTGAGTTTTAGTGGATAAAATTTTATAATTATTGATTTATGAGATACTCTAAGGATTTTTTAATTATTTTCTGTATAAATAATTAAAATCCATATACTAAAAATTAAAATATTTACATTTTTCTCACTAGAGTGCCTGGAAGAAATAAA
Source organism: Anthonomus grandis grandis (assembly GCF_022605725.1). Lineage (NCBI taxonomy): Eukaryota > Metazoa > Arthropoda > Insecta > Coleoptera > Curculionidae > Anthonomus > Anthonomus grandis. The sequence continues at coordinate 1,365,787 of NC_065559.1, forward strand.
ATAATTTGTCTCTTATTGGCAAATGAATATTTTGAGTTTTAGTGGATAAAATTTTACAATTATTGATTTCTGGGATACTCCAATGATTTTTTAATTATCTCCTGTGTAAATGATTAAAAGCCATATACAAAAAATTAAAAAATTTACAATTTTCTCAGTAGAGTGCCTGGAAGAAATAAAATAATTTGTCTCTTATTGCCAAATGAATATTTTGAGTTTCAGTGGATAAAATTTTACATTTATTGATTTCTGGGATACTCTAAGGATTTTTTAATTATTTCCTGTATAAATCATATAGGTCAAAAGTCTGGAAAATATGGAAAAAAATTGTCCGGACTGAAAAACAAAAAAAAATTTTTTTACACGAAAGATACTAAATTAAATCGTCGATATTTGAATTTCAATAATATTAAAGAAATGGCTCTATAAAAGTGCCGAATTTTAATTATGGTGGCTATTACACTCTAAAAAGTATGATTTCAGGGTGAAAAAAGATTGTATATTTGATTACCTTAAATATGCATACCTTAATGCATTTTTTCCAAAGAATAATACAAAAAAAAAATTAATTTCACCCAGAGAAGCCTATAGACAGATGCGACTTAATTACTTTAAAAAATATTTTTTTTATTATTATATGAAATATCTACAGTTCTAGCAGTTGAGGTTTTATAATTATTGATTTTTGGGATACTCTAAAGGCTTTGTAAGTATTTAAAAAAAATATATAAAAATCGATAAACACAAAAGCAAGATATCGACAATATCAATTTCCAATAATAGGCCTTTTATTGGAAATTGAATATCTTTAGTTCTAGTAATTGAAATTTTATAATTGTTAATTTTTGGGATACTTCTAAAATTTTTCAGATACTTTCTAAAAAAAAAATTATGATTTATACACTTAAATTCAAGATATTGACATTTTTCCTTTATAAATTGACAATTATTATTGCCTGTATAAATAAATAAAATCCATATACTAAAAATTACAATATGTACATTTTTCTCATTAGAATGCCTGGAAAAAATAAAATAATTTGTCTCTTATTGGCAAGTATTTATTTCAAGTTCTAGTACCTGTAATTATATAATTATTGATTTCTGGGATAGTTTAAGGGGTTTTCAAGTATTTTTTTAAAAAATTGACTTAAATCTTCACACCTAAATCAAGATATTGATATTTTCGTTATTAGAGTGCCTGGAATAAATAAAATCATTTGTCTTTTATTGGCAAGTGATTATCTTTAGTTCTAGTACCTGAAATTTTATAATTATTTATTTGTGGGATACTTTTAAAGACTTTTTAAGTATTTTCTATTTTTTTTCAAATTCGTATTAAATCCTAAAAAATGGACTCCAAAAGTCTGGAAAATATGGAAAAAATTGTCCAGGCTAAAAAACAAAAAAGAAAACATTTGTTTTACAAGAGAAATGAGGATTTTAATTTGGTTTTAATTGGTAAAAGACACATTTTTTATATGTAAAAATTCAAACATAAACCTATAATAAAATCACATATTTAATATAAATTGAAAGGGGCATTTCATCAGTTTTCACGTCAAAAAGAGCCAGATTTTAAGAGCTAGAAAAAAGCTTCTCATTGTATATAGCAATGTTTACAATAATTACAAAATAGCTTATGTTGCTTATGTTATATGCTAAACAATAATGTAAATCTAGATATTCTTAAAATAATGGAATTTTGAAAATTTATTTAGAATTAACTAAAAAATAAATTATACTAATTGTTGTAAACTGTATAATCTTTGTATAAATCTTATTAAAATATTGGAATCCTCGGAAATATCGAAAATTCTTAGAATATGTTTGTAATTAACTAACAATACAAAAATAATTATAAATAAGTTATTAAAGTAAATTATCACTTTTTTTGGAAATTTCATAATACTTGTAAATCTTTAAATATTGGAATCCTTATTTTGAAATTTTTTTAAATAATATAATTTCTTAGAAATCCCGGTTATATTGGAATCCTACCAATTTTCTGTAAATCTTATAATTTTTGTAAACCTCGGTAATTTGAAAATATTAAAATCCTGACTGAATTTTGTAAATATTACAATCTTTGTAAATATAAGAAATCTTAAAATATTAGAACTCAATGTCAATTTTTTTTCTTTTTTCTTACATTTGTAAATTTCTTTAATTTTTATTAATCCTCATAATTTTAAATTGTTAGAAACCTGGGGAATTTCAAAAATATTGGCTTTTCTAGGAAATTGTTTATAATTAACTGTTTAAGCGACAATAATTACAAATAAATTTTATTAAATTTGGTAAACTCTGTAAATTTTATAATCATTGTATATTTTAGTAATCTTAAAATTCTTAAACCCTGGCAATTTTGTAAATTTTGTTTTTTTTTAATTATGTAAGATTTTGTATTTATTGTAAATTTAACATTTTTTGTAAATATTGATATCCTTAAAACCTTGTAATCCTGACATTTTTTTAATTTTATTTAATATTTTTTAAGCTATATAAATGTTTGTATATTTTATATTCTTTGTTAATTTTGGTAACACGGAAATCTTGGTAATTTTGTAAATATTGTAAATCTTGATCTACTAATAAAGCAACAAAAATTTTAAATTACTTATAGTAAATTTTTTTAAATATTATACATTTTAAATTCTTTGTAAATATTGGAAACCTGGCAAATTTGTAATTTTTGTATATTTTTTTAATGTAAATTTTTGTGTAAATTTTATAAATTTTGTAAACATTGTAAAAGGTGTAAATTTCATGAAGCTTAGTAATCTTAAAATATTTAAACCCTGGCAATTTTGTAAATTTTGTTTTTTTTTTAAATTATGTAAGATTTTGTAATAACTGTAAATTAAAAAAAATTTAAATAATTTGTAAATTTTGTATTTTTTTTGTAAATTATTGTGTAAATTTTCTAAATTTTGTAAACATTGTAAGAGGCGTAAATTTCATAAGGCTTAGTAATCTTAAAATATTTAAACCCTGGCAAATTGGTAAATTTTGTTTTTTTTAATTATTTAATTACTGTAAATTTTAGAAATTCAAAATTTTTTGTAAATATTTATATGTAAATGTTTGTATATTTTATATTCTTTATATATTTTAGTAATACGAAAATCTTGGTAATTTTGTAAATTTTGTAAATCTTGATGCACTAATAAAGCAACAAAAATTATAAATTAATTATAGTAAATTTTTGTAAATATTATATATTTTATATTCTCTGTAAATATTCGAAACCTGTAAATTTTGTAAATTTTGTTTTTTTTTTTTAATTATGTAAAATTTTGTAATTATTGTAACAATTGTTAATTCTTACAACATTGGAATCCTGACATGTTTGTAATTTTATTTAATATTTTTTAAACTATGTGAATATTTACATATTTTATATACTCTGTAAATCTTGGTAATTTTGTAAATCTTGATGTACAAACAAATTAAAAAAATATATAAATTAATTATAGTAAATTTTTGTAAATTGTGTAAATAATATAAATTTTATATTCTTTGTAAATATTGGAAACTTGGCAATTTTGTAAATATTGTAAAATGTGTAAATTTCATAAAGCTTAGTAATCTTAAAATATTTAAACCCTGGCAAATTGGTAAATTTTGTTTTTTTTTTTAAATTATGTAAAATTTTGTAATTTTTGTATTTTTTTTGTAAATTTTTGTGTAAATTTTCTAAATTTTGTAATTATTGTAAATAAAAAAAAATTAATTAATTTGTAAATTTTGTAATTATTGTAAATTTAAAAAAAAATTAGTTAATTTGTAAATTTTGTAATTTTTGTATTTTTTTTGTAAATTTTTGTGTAAATTTTCCAAATTTTGTAATTATTGTAAATTTAAAAAAATTAATTAATTTGTAAATTTTGTAATTTTTGTATTTTTTTTGTAAATTTTTGTGTAAATTTTCTAAATTTTGTAATTATTGTAAAAGGTGTAAATTTCATGAAGCTTAGTAATCTTAAAATATTTAAACCCTGGCAAATTGTTAAATTTTATTTTTTTTTAATTATTTAAAATTTTGTAATTACTGTAAATTTTAAAAATTTAAATTTTTTTGTGAATATTAATATGTAAATGTTTGTATATTTTACATTCTTTGTAAATCTTGGTAATACGGGAATCTTGGTAATTTTGTAAAGCTTGATGCACTGATAAAGCAACAAAAATTATAAATTAATTATAGTAAATTGTGTAAATATTATACATTTTATATTCTTTGTAAATATTGGATTTCGTTAATTTTTTTTTTGTAAATTTTTTAACTTTTATAAACATTGTAAAAGGTGTAAATTCCATGAAGCTTAGTAATCTTAAAAGGCTTTAATCTTTCATATCTTAGGTATGGTGTTAGCAATATTTGTTGCTGCGACAGGTCAAAAGCGTAAAATTGATAAGGGGCATGACTGCAGATACCAAAATGTCGTGCACTTACATGCCTCTAGACGCGATATTTATTGCGCCACAAAAATGTTTGTAGCACAACTTCATACTTTGTTGCAAATATTAATAGAACGTGCGTGTCTTCAGGAATTGTACTAGCGATATTTGTTGCACTAAAAAAGTATCAAGTGGATATTGAAGTAACGTGACAATCAAGATATAATTAGGTCAGGATTTATTTATTGTAGTTTAGTGAGCATGTTTCACGCAATTCGATTTTTTATGCTAAAATGTCATGCAACTAGATGTCTCTACCTTCAGTATGTTCGATGTTTTATTTTAAATAAGAAAACTTAGTGGAATTTTATACCTTTAAGCACATACAAGCGACATTTGTTGCATTACAAAACCTTTAGGCAATTATAAAATATAAAAGTCATAAAAGAGTTGCTCAACATATAACCCACGCCAACAATTGTAGCCCCCAAAATATTATGCAACTCCTTGTTTTAGACAGGTATTAGCAATATTTTATTGTCTATATACAGACCCCACACGCAGCCATTACTATTTATTCATTATACGAAAATATCGTAGCTCCTTGCTACTGGATACGTACTAGCGATATTTGTTGCATTAGAAACCTTTAAGTAGTTGAAATACTTAATTAATTAATTTATAAGTAGTCATTGCTTATGCAAAGCAAAAGAAAGTTGCTCAACATCTAACACACGCAACAATTTGTAGCAATTGGCTCAATATCGCTTAGGCACTCTATCACTTTAGCAATATTTGTAGCTACAAAAATATTAAATGCGATTTAGAAAATTTGCAGTATTTCCGCTACTTTGTTGCAATTTAACTTGCAATCAAACAATTATTGTTGCATTACAAGAGTTTACTGGCAGAGGAATATACAACATGCAACCTTTTATATTATTATTTTTATTACATCAAAATGTCGTAGTATTAGTAACATTTTGAAAAAAAGTTGCACAACATCTAATACACACAATAATTTGGAGCACTCGCTCAACACCACGACTAAGCACGTATTAGCAATATTTGTTGCTACTACCAGTACAACATTTCCCAATCGCATATGATGCTATTAAAGAAAACATATATGGATTTGATTCTAAAGGCTCTTAAGCGACATTTATTACGCTACAAAAATAATTGTAGCACAACTTCATACTTTGTTGCAAAGATCAAAAGGTCGTAAGTGCGTGCCTTCAGGAATTGTACTAGCGATATTTGTTGCACTAAAAAAGTATCAAGTGGATATCGAAGTAACGTAACAATCAAGATATAATTAGGTCAGGATTTATTTATTGTAGTTTAGTGAGCATGTCTCACGCAACAAAATAATTCGATTTTTTATGCTAAAATGTCATGCAGCTAGATGTCTCTACCTTCAGTATGTTCGATGATTTGTTTTAAATAATCAAATTTAGTGGAATTTTATAACTTTAAGCGCATACAAGCGACATTTGTTGCATTACAAAACCTTTAACTAATTGGAAAATATAGAATTAGCAATATTTGTTTGCTGCAAGAATATTTAATGCAATTTATCGTAAATAGTCAGTCTTTTCGATAATATTTTATAGCTTTATGCATAGATACGATTAAACAATTTTTGTTGCATTACAAGAGCTTACTGGTTGAGAATACACAACATGTAACCATTTGTATAACTCTATATTTTTATTTTATTTTAATAACATTAATATATATGAATAATTATTATTATTTGCGATACTAACCTCAGTACTTTATTATATCAGTGTATTGTATCTCTGTGCCATCAGATGCGCACTAGCAATATTTGTTGCATTACAAATCTTTAGGCAATTGAAAAATATAAAAGCAATAAGGATGTTAGCAACTATTGCTTATAAAAGTCATAAAAGAGTTGCTCAACATATTTATAAGTGAAGCTTTCAAAATATCATGCAACTCCTTGCTTTAGACAGGTATTAGCAATATTTTATTGTCTATATACATTATTATTACTATTTATTCATTATACGAAAATATCGTAGCTCCATGCTGCTGGATACGTACTAGCGATATTTGTTGCATTAGAAACCTTTAAGAAGTTGAAATATTTCATTAATTAATTTATAAGTAGTCATTGCTTATGCAAAGAAAGTTGCTCAACATCTAACACACGCAACAATTTGTAGCAATTGGCTCAATATCGCTTAGGCACTCTATCACTTTAGCAATATTTGTAGTTACAAAAATATTAAATGCGATTTAAAAAATTCGCAGTATTTCCGCTACTTTGTTGCAATTTAACTTGCAATCAAACAATTCTTGTTGCATTACAAGAGCTTACTGGCAGAGGAATATACAACACGCAACCTTTTATATTATTATTTTTATTACATCAAAATGTCGTAGTATTAGCAACATTTTGAAAAAAAGTTGCACAACATCTAATACACCCAGCAATTTGTAGCACTTGCTTCGATTTAATCGATTCTTTATATTGAAGCTCTCATGCAACACCACGACTAAGCACGTATTAGCAATATTTGTTGCTACTACCAGTACAACATTTCCCAATCGCATATGAAACAGATATGGATTTGATTCTAAAGGCTCTTAAGCGACATTTATTACGCTACAAAAATAATTGTAGCACAACTTCATACTTTGTTTCAAAGATCAAAAGGTCGTAAGTGCGTGCCTCCAGGAATTGTACTAGCGATATTTGTTGCACTAAAAAAGTATCAAGTGGATATTGAAGTAACGTGACAATCAAGATATAATTAGGTCAGGATTTATTTATTGTAGTTTAGTGAGCATGTTTCACGCAATTCGATTTTTTATGCTAAAATGTCATGCAACTAGATGTGCATCGAACAACCTTCAGTATGTTCGATGTTTTATTTTAAATAAGAAAACTTAGTGGAATTTTATACTTTTAAGCACATACAAGCGACATTTGTTGCATTACAAAACCTTTAACTAATTGGAAAATATAGAATTAGCAATATTTGTTGCTGCAAGAATATTTAATGCAATTTATCGTAAATAGTCAGTCTTTCCGATAATTTTTTGTTGCTTTTTGCATAGATACGATTAAACAATTTTTGTTGCATTACAAGAGCTCACTGGCTGAGAATACACAACATGTAACCATTTGTATAACTCTATTATTTTATTTTATTTCAATAACATTAATATATATGAATAATTGTTATTATTTGCGATACTAACCTCAGTACCTTATTATATCAGTGTATCGTACCTCTGTGCCATCAGATGCGCACTAGCAATATTTGTTGCATTACAAAACCTTTAGGCAATTGAAAAATATAAAAGCAATAAGAATGTTAGCAACTATTGCTTATAAAAGTCATAAAAGAGTTGCTCAACATATTTATAAGTGAAGCTTTCAAAATATCATGCAACTCCTTGCTTTAGACAGGTATTAGCAATATTTTATTGTCTATATACATTATTATTACTATTTACTCATTATACAAAAATATTGTAGCTCCATGCTGCTGGATACGTACTAGCGATATTTGTTGCATTAGAAACCTTTAAGTAGTGGAAATATTTAATTAATTAATTTATAAGTAGTCATTGCTTATGCAAAGCAAAAGAAAGTTGCTCAACATCTAACACACGCAACAATTTGTAGCAATTGGCTCAATATCGCTTAGGCACTCTATCACTTTAGCAATATTTGTAGCTACAAAAATATTAAATGCCATTTAGAAAATTTGCAGTATTTCCGCTACTTTGTTGCAATTTAACTTGCAATCAAACAATTCTTGTTGCATTACAAGAGCTTACTGGCAGAGGAATATACAACATGCAACCTTTTATATTATTATATTTATTACATCAAAATGTCGTAGTATTAGCAATATTTTAAAAAAAAGTTGCACAACATCTAATACACACAACAATTTGGAGCACTCGCTCAACACCACGACTAAGCACGTATTAGCAATATTTGTTGCTACTACCAGTACAACATTTCCCAATCGCATATGATGCTATTAAAGAAAACATATATGGATTTGATTCTAAAAGCTCCTAAGCGACATTTATTACGCTACAAAAATAATTGTAGCACAACTTCATACTTTGTTGCAAAGAGTGGGTGCCTTCAGGAATTGTACTAGCGATATTTGTTGCACTATAAAAGCATCAAGTGGATATTGAAGTAGGAAAGTATTATGCCAGGACGCATTTGTTAGAGTTTAGTCGCATATCTTAAGCGGTTTTTAATGCTACAAAAATATTAAATGGATGAGAAATATATCACGTGCAACAATTTGTAATATTAGGCTTGATACCCTCACTATCTTCGATGTTTTCCCTTTAGGCACATATTAGCGATATATGTTGTGCGACAAGAACATAAACAAGCGTAAAATATTAAAACTGGCAGAGGAATATACAACATGCAACCTTTTATATTATTATTTTTATTACATCAAAATGTCGTAGTATTAGCAACATTTAGAAAAAAAGTTGCATAACATCTAATACACACAACAATTTGGAGCACTCGCTCAACACCACGACTAAGCACGTATTAGCAATATTTGTTGCTACTACCAGTACAACATTTCCCAATCGCATATGATGCTATTAAAGAAAACATATATGGATTTGATTCTAAAGGCTCTTAAGCGACATTTATTACGCTACAAAAATAATTGTAGCACAACTTCATACTTTGTTGCAAAGATCAAAAGGTCTTAAGTGCGTGCCTTCAGGAATTGTACTAGCGATATTTGTTGCACTAAAAAAGTATCAAGTGGATATTGAAGTAACGTGACAATCAAGATATAATTAGGTCAGGATTTATTTATTGTAGTTTAGTGAGCATGTTTCACGCAATTCGATTTTTTATGCTAAAATGTCATGCAACTAGATGTGCATCGAACAACCTTCAGTATGTTCGATGTTTTATTTTAAATAAGAAAACTTAGTGGAATTTTATACCTTTAAGCACATACAAGCGATATTTGTTGCATTACAAAACCTTAAGCTAATTGGAAAATATAGAATTAGCAATATTTGTTGCATTACAAAACCTTTAGGCAATTATAAAATATAAATGTCATAAAAGAGTTGCTCAACATATAACCCACGCCAACAATTGTAGCCCCCAAAATATCATGCAACTCCTTGTTTTAGACAGGTATTAGCAATATTTTATTGTCTATATACAGACCCAACACGCAACCATTACTATTTATTCATTATACGAAAATATCGTAGCTCCATGCTGCTGGATACGTACTAGCGATATTTGTTGCATTAGAAACCTTTAAGTAGTGGAAATATTTAATTAATTAATTTATAAGTAGTCATTGCTTATGCAAAGCAAAAGAAAGTTGCTCAACATCTAACACACGCAACAATTTGTAGCAATTGGCTCAATACCGCTTAGGCACTCTATCACTTTAGCAATATTTGTAGCTACAAAAATATTAAATGCGATTTAAAAAATTCGCAGTATTTCCGCTACTTTGTTGCAATTTAACTTGCAATCAAACAATTCTTGTTGCATTACAAGAGCTTACTGGCAGAGGAATATACAACACGCAACCTTTTATATTATTATTTTTATTACATCAAAATGTCGTAGTATTAGCAACATTTTGAAAAAAGTTGCATAACATCTAATACACGCAACAATTTGGAGCACTCGCTTCGATTTCATCGATTCTTTATATTGAGGTTCTCATGCAACACCACGACTAAGCACATATTAGCAATATTTGTTGCTACTACCAGTACAACATTTCCCAATCGCATATGAAACAGATATGGATTTGATTCTAAAGGCTCTTAAGCGACATTTATTACGCTACAAAAATAATTGTAGCACAACTTCATACTTTGTTGCAAAGATCAAAAGGTCGTAAGTGCGTGCCTTCAGGAATTGTACTAGCGATATTTGTTGCACTAAAAAAGTATCAAGTGGATATTGAAGTAACGTAACAATCAAGATATAATTAGGTCAGGATTTATTTATTGTAGTTTAGTGAGCATGTCTCACGCAACAAAATAATTCGATTTTTTATGCTAAAATGTCATGCAACTAGATGTCTCTACCTTCAGTATGTTCGATGTTTTGTTTTAAATAATCAAATTTAGTGGAATTTTATACCTTTAAGCACATACAAGCGACATTTGTTGCATTACAAAACCTTTAACTAATTGGAAAATATAGAATTAGCAATATTTGTTGCTGCAAGAATATTTAATGCAATTTATCGTAAATAGTCAGTCTTTCCGATAATTTTTTGTTGCTTTATGCATAGATACGATTAAACAATTTTTGTTGCACTACAAGAGCTCACTGGCTGAGAATACACAACATGTAACCATTTGTATAACTGTATTATTTTATTTTATTTCAATAACATTAATATATATGAATAATTGTTATTATTTGCGATACTAACCTCAGTACCTTATTATATCAGTGTATCGTACCTCTGTGCCATCAGATGCGCACTAGCAATATTTGTTGCATTACAAAACCTTTAGGCAATTGAAAAATATAAAAGCAATAAGAATGTTAGCAACTATTGCTTATAAAAGTCATAAAAGAGTTGCTCAACATATTTATAAGTGAAGCTTTCAAAATATCATGCAACTCCTTGCTTTAGACAGGTATTAGCAATATTTTATTGTCTATATACATTATTATTACTATTTATTCATTATACAAAAATATTGTAGCTCCATGCTGCTGGATACGTACTAGCGATATTTGTTGCATTAGAAACCTTTAAGTAGTTGAAATATTTAATTAATTAATTTATAAGTAGTCATATGCAAAGCAAAAGAAAGTTGCTCAACATCTAACACACGCAACAATTTGTAGCAATTGGCTCAATATCGCTTAGGCACTCTATCACTTTAGCAATATTTGTAGCTACAAAAATATTAAATGCGATTTAAAAAATTCGCAGTATTTCCGCTACTTTGTTGCAATTTAACTTGCAATCAAACAATTCTTGTTGCATTACAAGAGCTTACTGGCAGAGGAATATACAACATGCAACCTTTTATATTATTATATTTATTACATCAAAATGTCGTAGTATTAGCAACATTTAGAAAAAAAGTTGCATAACATCTAATACACACAACAATTTGGAGCACTCGCTCAACACCACGACTAAGCACGTATTAGCAATATTTGTTGCTACTACCAGTACAACATTTCCCAATCGCATATGATGCTATTAAAGAAAACATATATGGTTTTGATTCTAAAGGCTCTTAAGCGACATTTATTACGCTACAAAAATAATTGTAGCACAACTTCATATTTTGTTGCAAAGAGTGGGTGCCTTCAGGAATTGTACTAGCGATATTTGTTGCACTAAAAAAGCATCAAGTGGATATTGAAGTAGGAAAGTATTATGCCAGGACGCATTTGTTAGAGTTTAGTCGACATATCTTAAGCGGTTTTTAACGCTACAAAAATATTAAATGGACGAGAAATATATCACGTGCAACAATTTGTAATATTAGGCTTGGTACCCTCACTATCTTCGATGTTTTCCCTTTAGGCACATATTAGCGATATATGTTGTGCGACAAGAACATAAACAAGCGTAAAATATTAAAAATCAGATACTGAGATACCATAAACGAGTCAGAAACAATTAGTACCATAAACGGTTTTTTAAACTAAAAAAAATTATTTCAGGATAATGCAGGGGTTTTTTAGGTTCCGTTTAAATCCTGGCAATTTTGTAATTATTGTAAATTTTAAATTTTTTGTAAATATTGATATTCTTAAAACATTGGAATCCTGATATTTTTGTAATTTTATTTAATTTTTTTTAAACTATGTAAATGTTTGTATATTTTATATTCTTTGTAAATCTTGGTAATATGGGAATCTGGGTAATTTTGTAAATTTTGTAAATCTTGATGCACCAATAAAGCAACAAAAATTATAAATTAATTATAGTAAATTTTTGTAAATTATGTAAATATTATAAATTTTATATTTTTTGCAAATATTGGAAACCTGGCAACTTTGCATTTTTTTTTGTAAATTTTTGTGTAAATTTTCTAAATTTTGTAAACATTGTTAAAGATATAAATTTCATGAAGCTTAGTAATCTTAAAATATTTAATTCCTGGCAATTTTGTAAATTTTTTTATTTTTTTTTTAAATTATATAAGATTTTGTAATTAACGTAAATTTTAATAATTTTAAATTTTTTGTAAATATTGATATGTAAATGTTTGTATATTTTATATTCTTTATAAATTTTGTAAATCTTGATGCATTAATAAAGTAACAAAAATTATAAATTAATTATAGTAAATTTTTGTAAATTGTGTAAATATTATAAATTTTATATTTTTTGTAAATATTGGAAACCTGGCAATTTTGTATTTTTTTTTTGTGTAAATTTTCTAAATTTTGTAAACATTGTAAGAGGTTTAAATTTCTTGAAGCTCAGTAATCTTAAAATATTTAAACCCTGGGAATTTTGTAAATTTTGTTTTTTTTTTAAATTATGTAAGATTTTGTAATTAACGTGAATTTTAAAAATTTTAAATGTTTTGTAAATTTTGTAATTTTTGTATTTTTTTGTACATTTTTGTGTGCATTTTCTAAATTTTGTAAATATTGTTTGTAAATTTTGTTTTTAATTATATAAAATTTTATAATTATTGTAAATTTTATATTTTTCCTAAATATTGATAATCTCAAAACATTGGAATTCTGACATTTTTTTTAATATTTTTTAAACTATCTAAATATTTGTATATTTTATATTTTTTGTAAATCTTGGTAATACGGGAATCTGGGTAATTTTGTAAATTTTGTAAATCTTGATGCACTAATAAAGCAACAAATATTACAAATTAATTATAGTAAATTTTTGTAAATTATGTAAATATTATTCATTTTAAATTCTTTGTAAATATTGGAAACTTGGCAATTTTGTAATTTTTGTATATTTTTTTAATGTAAATTTTTATGTAAATTTTCTAAATTTTGTAAACATTGTAAAAGGTGTAAATTTCACGAAGCTTAGTAATCTTAAAATATTTAAACCCTGGCAATTTTGTAAATTTTATTTTTTTTTTTAAAGATGTAAGATTTTGTAATTATTGCAAATCTTAAAAATTTTAAATTTTTCGTAAATATTGATATGTAAATGTTTGTAAATCTTGGTAATTTTGTAAATTTTGTATTTTTTGATGCATTAATAAAGCAACAAAAATTTAATTTTTATAATTTAATTTAAATAAAAATTAAGTTTTCTAAATTTTGTAAACATTGTAAAAGGTGTAAATTCCATGAAGCTTAGTAATCTTAAAAGGCTTTAATCTTTCATATCTTAGGTATGGTGTTAGCAATATTTGTTGCTGCGACAGGTCAAAGGCGTAAAATTGATAAGGGGCTTGACTGCAGATACCAAAATGTCGTGCACTTACATGCCTCTAGACGCGATATTTATTGCGCTACAAAAATGTTTGTAGCACAACTTCATACTTTCTTGCAAATATTAATAGAACGTGCGTATCTTCAGAAATTGTACTAGCGATATTTGTTGCACTAAAAAAGTATCAAGTGGATATTGAAGTAACGTGACAATCAAGATATAATTAGGTCAGGATTTATTTATTGTAGTTTAGTGAGCATGTTTCACGCAATTCGATTTTTTATGCTAAAATGTCATGCAACTAGATGTCTCTACCTTCAGTATGTTCGATGTTTTATTTTAAATAAGAAAACTTAGTGGTATTTTATACCTTTAAGCACATACAAGCGACATTTGTTGCATTACAAAACCTTTAGGCAATTATAAAATATAAAAGTCATAAAAGAGTTGCTCAACATATAACCCACGCCAACAATTGTAGCCCCCAAAATATTATGCAACTCCTTGTTTTAGACAGGTATTAGCAATATTTTATTGTCTATATACAGACCCCACACGCAGCCATTACTATTTATTCATTATACGAAAATATCGTAGCTCCTTGCTACTGGATACGTACTAGCGATATTTGTTGCATTAGAAACCTTTAAGTAGTTGAAATACTTAATTAATTAATTTATAAGTAGTCATTGCTTATGCAAAGCAAAAGAAAGTTGCTCAACATCTAACACACGCAACAATTTGTAGCAATTGGCTCAATATCGCTTAGGCACTCTATCACTTTAGCAATATTTGTAGCTACAAAAATATTAAATGCGATTTAAAAAATTCGCAGTATTTCCGCTACTTTGTTGTAATTTAACTTGCAATCAAACAATTCTTGTTGCATTACAAGAGCTTACTGGCAGAGGAATATATAACACGCAACCTTTTATATTATTATTTTTATTACATCAAAATGTCGTAGTATTAGCAACATTTAGAAAGAAAGTTGCATAATATCTAATACACACAACAATTTGGAGCACTCGCTCAACACCACGACTAAGCACGTATTAGCAATATTTGTTGCTACTACCAGTACAACATTTCCCAATCGCATATGATGCTATTAAAGAAAACATATATGGATTTGATTCTAAAAGCTCCTAAGCGACATTTATTACGCTACAAAAATAATTGTAGCACAACTTCATACTTTGTTGCAAAGAGTGGGTGCCTTCAGGAATTGTACTAGCGATATTTGTTGCATTAAAAAAGCATCAAGTGGATATTGAAGTAGGAAAGTATTATGCCAGGACGCATTTGTTAGAGTTTAGTCGACATATCTTAAGCGGTTTTTAATGCTACAAAAATATCAAATGGACGAGAAATATATCACGTGCAACAATTTGTAATATTAGGCGTGATACCCTCACTATCTTCGATGTTTTCCCTTTAGGCACATATTAGCGATATATGTTGTGCGACAAGAACATAAACAAGCGTAAAATATCAAAAATCAGATACTGAGATACCATAAACGAGTCAGAAACAATTAGTACCATAAACGGTTTTTTTAAACTAAAAAAAATTATTCCAGGATAATGCAGGGGTTTTTTAGGTTCCGTTTAAATCCTGGCAATTTTGTAATTATTGTAAATTTTAAATTTTTTGTAAATATTGATATTCTTAAAACATTGGAATCCTGATATTTTTGTAATTTTATTTAATTTCTTTAAACTAGGTAAATGTTTGTATATTTTATATTCTTTGTAAATCCTGTTAATATTGGAATCCTTGGACATCTTGGCAATATTGCTTGTAAATAAATAATAAAGCAACAAATGTTGTATGGCTTTATTCTTCATTAGAATCTTGGAACTGTTGCAAATCTTGGAATCCTCCAAACATTCCTTTAACTATAATTATTAACCAATACATCAAAACTATTATAATATATTACGTAGCACAATACCAAACAATTCAATTCATCCCCTAAAAACCACAGCAAACAGAATCTCACCCTTAAATTTCCCTCTTATTGCATAAACGAAAACGACCGCAAACTGCTACTACGAAATTACGATCTTCAAATAAACGGGGTCGAACACATATGAATGCCAATTTTCCACCCAAAGAGGTCCATAGTTTTCCGTACGCCAGTGGTTTCCGGAGCTGACCTAAGTCCTAATCAGATTTTTCTTTTGCGGACTTCCTAATTAAAGTCAATATTTATCCAGGGACGGTGCACAACGGATGATTCCATTCCGGGACGTTCAAAGACTACTCAGCGAAATTTTGCGGATCGGAATTTGAAATTTAAGCGACGTACGTCCGCACACATACGCCCACCCTAGTAATGATAGCCCGGGATATCTTACGTCTGGAATAAAACGGGAATAAAAGGGGGGGGTATAAAGGATTTGGGTTTTTTAATTATATGATAGAAAACAACTCGTAAGGTCATTAAAAAATTAATTTCTATTTTTTTTTCAGGTCCCGCCTTTTGGGGTCTCATCAATCCCGAATGGTCGTTATGCAACAAGGGCAGAAGACAGTCCCCGGTGAACTTGGAACCTAATAAACTCCTTTTCGACCCCAATTTGAGGCAGTTACATATCGATAAACATCGGGTAAGTATAATTAATTTTTATTTATTTATTTATTTAATAAAAATTGAATGTTTAATAATAATGATACCGGGACATCATCATCATACTTTATTAATTAATTAATAAAAACTTTTGTTCTAATTAATTAATGCTTCTTTTAGGATCGCTCCGTTTGTTATTAATGTATAAGGCCGTATATGTGTGTAGTCTCATAAGGAATTTGACTATAATTATTTAAACATTAGATTTACATTACCGGTGTTGCCGCCCTAAAATTAAACAAAATGCGAGTCTAACGTGAATTGACGAACGTAAATTATTGGTTAAGTCGGTTTGCAGTTAAGATATCGTTTATCTTAATCTGTGTGTATGTGTACGTTTGTTCGGGTTAGTTTAATGTTATTTTAATAACTGATACAACGAATTTTCTTTTTTAATTTAATTTCTGTCTATTTATTTTAAATATAAATAATCAGACAAATATTGATTAAATTATGAAATATTTTAAGAGAATCATAAACATTAAATTGTTTTTAAAAATTCTTGCACAAAAATTTAAAGAGATCCTTTAATGTTAAATAAAAAAATAACTAAATTTGTTAAATTATATCAGATATATTAGCGAATTAAAATGGTTGAAAATAAATAAATGCTTAAATAACTTAAATTGAATTTTTTAAATTAAATCACTAAAATAAGTAACTGTTTAAATATTTTAAATGCACGTAATTTAAGGGGTTTACCGGAATATATTATTTAAAAAATATTCGATATTTAAGGAAATGTTTAAATATTAATTGAAAAAAAAAATTTTTTAATGCTTGAAATTTAAAGAAATCTTAGAATGGTAGATTAAAATAAATAAATATTTAAGTTATTTTATTATTACACACCTATTGCAATACAATTACTGTACATTAACAATTTCAATTAGGCTTTCAATATTTTCGATTTTAATTTAGCTGCAAATATTTGAAATATACATATTCTTAAAATTTAGAGAAATCTTTAAATATTAATTAAAAAAATTAAATTGTCGAATTATATTAGGAAGATTTTAAATGAATTAAAATAAAAATTAATTGAATTATGTTAAAATACTTGAAAATAAGCGATAGTTCAAATATTTTTAAGCATATTGTTATTTAAATAATTATATATTAACTAATTTTGAAAAAACTTGAAATTTAAAGAATTTAATTCCTGAATTAAGTCATTAAAAGGAGAAAAACTCAAAATATTTTAAATTACAGTAATTTAGAAAAAAAAAATTGAAATTATATTTTATTAAAAACTTTAATTAAAAAATAAAATTAATGAATTAAATAATAAAAATTTAAAAAAAAGTATTTTTTTAAATAGCTTTAATTTAAAAAAACAATGTAAGTTAACAAATTTAATTATTAAATAACTCTTTGATTTTTTTAAATTTAAATCCATTAATGATTTAATTCAAATATTTTATTTTTTAATTAATTTAAAATTATTTTTTAAAAATTTAATTCTTTTAAACAGAAATATTTAAAAAATAAAAAGTAAACAAATCTGAGTAAATAAATTAAATAAAATTTAAATGATAAAATAATCCCTTCATTTTTTTTTATTTATTCAATTAAAAAGTGAAATTATTAATAAATAAATAATTAAATATTTTAAACAATACTATTTCAGATATAATTTAGATGTATATATTGTACATATGTTTGTAAAAAAGCCCCGTTTAATTAATTACTGAAAAGAACTAATTAAACTAAAACTTAAATAAATAAAAAATTATTTAAATATTAAATGATTAATAAAAAAAAATCAGTGATAATAAAGAGCCTCTTAAGAAGTTGCTCAAATTTAAATTTAATTAGCGACATACCATAAATTAAACAATAAATATCAAATAAACCCCCTAAATATTAATAAAAAATGTGTTAATAATTTAATGTTAATTTTGAATTAAAATAAGCGACATACGCATTTTAATATTTAAGCCTTTTTAGAAAAATATAATTAAAATTTTAATTTGATTTTGGTCATTTAAAAATATTGGCAAAAATCGTATATTAAAAAATTAATTAAATTAAAAAGAATTAATTAAATATTAATTTGAATATGCGAAAATTAGGTAAAAATTAACCCTACAATAGATGAATTAATAAATCAGCACATAAGAATTTTTTTTTAATCCTTAAATAAATTTAAAAAGAAATGACATGAATTATTAAAAAAAATATTCTTAATAATTTAATTCTAATTTTAGGTAAAATATGACTTAATTTTGGCCCCCAAAGTTATATGGGGGTTTTTTAATAATATGTGCGTCATATGCACTTTAATTATGCTTCAAATAATGCAACTTTTACGCCGTTAAAAATTCAATAAAGAAGTTTCCAAAGCGTATTTTAATTTTCAATTTAGGTTAGGGATTTATAATAATTTATATATCAAATAAAAATAAATTAATAAAAAAACGTGAGTGTTATATGTATTTTAATTATGCATTTAATATGGCAACTTTTTCCCGGCAGTTTGTCAAAAATTTGAAAATATCCAGTTTTTTAAAGAAATTTAAAAAAATATGGCGGTTTTCGAATATTTAATTTGAAAGCGAGAAATACGATTTTTCTTTAAAATTAATTAATTAATTTCTCTTTAAAATAACTTCCAGGCAGTTAATTAATTATTTCTTCTAGGCATTAAAAATCGCTTTATTCCCTATTAAAAAATATGAAAATAAAATTGATATTCATCCAGGTAGTTGAAAAATAAAATTGCTCATCTACCTGGAAATGTATTTTCCAAGTAAGTGAATATTTTCCAATTTTCTATTAAAAATACTTTGAAAAATTGAAAATAAAACTCTAATTTACCCGCCTAGAATTTTACAAAAATATGTTAATTAAAGAAAAAATTAGTTCGATTTTACCAATATTTCAATAGGAAAATACACTACATCTACAACTGCCTGGTCTAAAAAGAATGTCGACTTTGCAAGGTAACCAGTCACTTTGAAGTCCAAAATCTAAAAAACTAATTGACCTATTTTCCTAAAATAAAAAACAAGTTAATCAGAGGACTATTTTGTACAAATGTTGTATATAGTTCAAAATAGTCCAAGTAAAAAATTCAAAACCATCAGCGTTTTTCTGCAATGACGTCTAACTTTTGTGATATCACTTACTTTGAAGGGCATTATCTAGTAAACTTATGGCACTATTTTCATCAAACAAAAATCACGATATTCAGAAGGATATTCTCTGTTAATATTGTTTATTTAAAGTCAAGTCCAAGCAAAAATTGTCGAAATATTGACTTCTAAGTCAGCGGTATCTGTAAAATACATATTACTTAAAAATTATTAAAGTTTATATTTTCTTTAAGAAAAAAGTTTCATTAAACCACCCCTTTGACTACCGTATATATATATATAAGAAAATCAGCAACCCTATAACAGCGAAAAGACAAACAACTTAACCGTTGACCATTGAAAGTTTTAAGCTAATGTCCGTTATAATCGCACAAGTAACGGGGGTGCCAAATCTCTTATGCCCTCACTAACTTTTAAGGGATGGTTTTAGGGCCTTTTGGGCTTAAAGGGCGGTCGGGGGTTGGGTTTCTCCTTTACTTTACAAGAAGATTTAGAGACCGTGTTGTTGTTATTTCGGGTAAAGTTTCCACTTTCTGTGTTTTTTCAGGTCAAAAGTGAAGAAATAAAATAATTTGTCTCTTATTGGCAAGTGAATATATTTAGTTATAGTGATTGAGATTTTGTAATTAATTATTGTTTTATTTTTTTTATTTGTTTCTATGGGTTAGTTACCCAAAATAAAGCTAGAATACTCTTTTCTTCAAAATTGCTTAGTAAAAGAGTTTTTATAAAAACAACCATTTATGAGTTTAAAAATTTAAAATTTTTTTTATTAAAAAAAAAAATACTAGGACTTACAGCATCAAAATTCCAACAAAAAATCCTTATAAATTTTTTTTCTTAGTTCAATAGCAACGCCACAAAAAAATTGTGAAAGTTTCGCTCATTAAAAATAATTCAGGGGGACCCCTTGGAAATTTCTCTTAAAAATGGTTTTTATTTTTTCTTAAAGAAACTATTGGTCTGCCAGAAAAATTGTTTTCACAAAAGTTGTTATGCCTGAGGAGGACTATCATTTAAAAAATATATTAGGCTTTTACATTTAACTGTTTTCCAGAAAATCCAGGAAAACTGTTTTTTAAAATTTTCCATTTTTCTCGAAAAATGTATGGAAATTTAGTGTTTTTATTTTTGCATTTGCTTGTATGGGTAAATGCCCAAAATAAAGCTACAGTACCTTTTTTTCCTAAATTGCCTAATAAAGAAGTTATAAAGATTTTTTTTAAAAACAATCAGTTTTCAGTCCAAAAATTTAGAAAAAATTTTTTTTTTTTTGAAAATAAAAAAAAACTTACTGGAAATTATATCATTAAAATCCCAACAAAAAATCCTTATAAATATTTTTTCTTAGTTTAATAGCAACGCCATAAAAAAATTGTGAATGTTTCACTCAATGAAAACAATTCAGGAGGACGACCCTTAAAAATTTCTCTTAAAAATGGTTTTTATTTTTTCTTAAAGAAACTATTGGTCTGCCAGAAAAATTGTTTTTACAAAAGTTGTTATGCCTGAAGAGGACTATCATTTAAAAAATATTTTAGGCTTTTATATTTAACTGTTTTCCAGAAAATCCAGGAAAACTGTTTTTCATATTTTCCCATTTTTCTCGAAAACTGTATGGAAATTTAGTATTTTTATTTTTGCGTTTACTTGTATGGGTAAATGCCCAAAATAAAGCTACAGTACCTTTTTTTCCTAAATTGCTTAATAGAGGAGTTATAAAGATTTTTTTAAAAAACAGTCAGTTTTTAATCCAAAAATTTTGCAAAAAAAAAATTTTTGAAAATTAAAAAAAAATTTACTGGAAATTATATCAGTAAAATCCCAACAAAAAATCCTTATAAATATATTTTTTTAATTCAATAGCAACGCCACAAAAAAATTGTGAAAGTTTCGCTCATTGAAAATAATTCAGGGGGACGGACCCCTTAGAAATATCTCTTAAAAATGTTTTTTATTTTTTCTTAAAGAAACTATTGGTCTGCCAGAAAAATTGTTTTTACAAAAGCTGTTATGCCTGAAGAGGACTATCATTTAAAAAAAAATTAATTTATTAGGTTTGACTGTTTTCCAGAAAATCCAGAAAAACTGTTTTTCATATTTGTTCATTTTTCTCGAAAACTGCATGGACATTTAGTGTTTTTATTTTTGCGTTTGCTTGTATGGGTAAATGCCCAAAATAAAGCTACAGTACCATTTTTTTCTAAATTGCCTAATAAAGAAGTTATAAAGATTTTTTTTAAAAACAACCAGTTTTCAGTCCAAAAATTAAAAAAAAAAATAAAATTTTGAAAATTAAAAAAAAAATTACTGGAAATTATATCATTAAAATCCCAACAAAAAATCCTTATAAATATTTTTTCTTAGTTTAATAGCAACGACACAAAAAAATTGTGAAAGTTTCGGTAATTGAGAACAATTCAGGGGGACCCCTTAGAAAGTTCTCTTAAAAATGGTTTTTATTTTTTCTTAAAGAAACTATTGGTCTGCCAGAAAAATTGTTTTCACAAAAGTTGTTATGCCTAAAGAGGACTATCATTTAAAAAATAAAATAGGCTTTTATATCAAACTGTTTTCCAGAAAATCTAAGAAAACTGTTTTTCATATTTTTCCATTTTTCTCGAAAACTGTTTGGAAATTTAGTGTGTTTATTGTTGCATTTGCTTGTATGGGTAAATACCCAAAATAAAGCTACAGTACCTTTTTTTTCTAAATTGCTTAATAGAGGAGTTATAAAGATTTTTTTTAAAAAACAGCCAGTTTTTAATCCAAAAATTTTGAAAAAAAAATTTTTTTTTGAAAATAAAAAAAAACTTACTGGAAATTATATCATTAAAATCCCAACAAAAAATCTTTATAAATATTTTTTCTTAGTTCAATAGCAACGCCACAAAAAAATTGTGAAAGTTTCGCTCATTGAGAATAATTCAGGGGGACGACCCTTACAAATTTCTCTTAAAAATGGTTTTTATTTTTTCTTGAAGAAACTATTGGTCTGCCAGAAAAATTGTTTTTACAAAAGTTGTTATGCCTAAAGAGGACTATCATTTAAAAAATATTTTAGGCTTTTATATTTAACTGTTTTCCGGAAAATCCAGAAAAACTGTTTTTCATATTTTTCCATTTTTCTCAAAAACTGTATGGAAATTTAGTGTTTTTATTTTTGCGTTTGCTTGTATGGGTAAATGCCCAAAATAAAGCTACAGTACGCTTTTTTCCTAAATTGCCTAATAAAGAAGTTATAAAGATTTTTTTTAAAAACAACAGGTTTTCAGTCCAAAAATTTTGTAAAAAAAATTTTTTTGAAAATTAAAAAAAAATTTACTGGAAATTATACCATTAAAATCTCAACAAAAAATCCTTATAAATATTTTTTTTTAGTTCAATAGCAACGCCACAAAAAAATTGCGAATGTTTCGCTCATTGAAAATAATTTAGGGGGACCCCTTAGAAATTTCTCTTAAAAATGGTTTTTATTTTTTCTTAAAGAAACTATTGGTCTGCCAAAAAAAATGTTTTCACCAAAGTTGTTATGCCTGAAGAGGACTATCATTTAAAAAATATTTTAAGTTTTTATATCTAACTGTTTTCCAGAAAATCCAGGAATACTGGTATTCATAATTTTCCATTTTTCTCGAAAACTGTATGGAAATTTAGTGTTTCTATTTTTGCATTTGCTTCTATGGATAAATGCCCAAAACAAAGCTACAGTACCTTTTTTTCCTAAATTGCCTGATAAAAAAGTTATATAGATTTTTTTTAATAACAACCAATTTTCAGTCCAAAAAATTTGGAAAAAATTTTTTTTTGAAAATTAAAAAAAAAATTTACTGGAAATTATATCATTAAAATCCCAACAAAAAATCCTTATAAATATATTTTTTTAATTCAATAGCAACGCCACAAAAAAATTGTGAAAGTTTCGCTCATTGAAAATAATTCAGGGGGATCCCCTAGAAATTTCTCTTAAAAATGGTTTTTATTTTTTCTTAAAGAAACTATTGGTCTGCCAGAAAAATTGTTTTTACAAAAGTTGTTATGCCTGAAGAGGACTATTATTCAAAAAATATTTTAGGTTTTTATATTTAACTGTTTTCCAGAAAATCCAGGAAAACTGTTCTTCATATTTTCCCATTTTTCTCGAAAACTGTATGGAAAATTACTCTTTTTATTTTTGCATTTTTTTCTATCGGTAAATATCTAAAATAAAGCTAGAATACTTTTTTCTATAAAATTGCTTAATAAAGGAGTTATAATTTTTTTTTAAAAAACAGCCAAATTTTAGTCCAAAAATTTTGAAAAAAAAATTTTTTTTTCAAAATTAAAAAAAAAATTACTGGAACGTATAACATCAAAATACCAACAGAAAGTCCTTATAAATATTTTTTCTTAGTCTAATAGCAACGCCACAAAAAAATTGTGAAAATTTTACTTGTTGGTAAAAATTCAAGGGGAGGGACCCTTAGAAATTTCTCTTAAAAATGGTTTAAATTTTTGTTTTGGAAAAACTGTTAGTCGGCCAGAAAAATGCTTTTTACAAAAGTTATCATGCCTGAAGAGGGTCATCATTTAAAAAAAAATTTAATTTATTATGTCTGACTGTTTTCCAGAAAATCCAGGAAAACTGTTTTTTATATTTTTCCATATTTCTCGAAAACTGTATAGAAAATTACTGTTTTTATTTTTGCATTCTCTTCTATGGGTAAATACCTAAAATAAAGCTAGAATACTCTTTTCTCCAAAATTGCTTAGTAAAGGAGTTATTAAAAATTTTCTCGGAAAACAGCCAATTTTTAACCTAAAAACTAAAAAATTTTTTTTTTGAAAATTAAAAAAAAATACTCAGACATATAACATTAAAATCGAAACAAAAAACCCTTATAAAGATTCTTTGTCAGTTCAATAGCAACCACACAAAAAAATCACGAAAGTTTCGCTACTTGAAAAAAAAACTGATTAATTTATTTAATAAATTATTTTTTGATAAACCTAATTATATAAAAAATCATAAAATATCACGAATACTATAATATTAATTTATAAAATTAATTCTCAATATAATAGTCCTGGTATATAAAAAAAAAGTACACATGGTAAATAAGCTTTGGAGTCACTATTATTAAGTCTATATTTAAGTCACTATTCATTTACGTTCAAGTTATATCAAATTCCTAAATCAAGAGACATTTAAGCGTTCTGATCATACTATTTACCTTCAAACTCATCTCCGGACTCCATAAATAAATTTAATATTTTTAGGTTAGTGGTACCATCACCAACACCGGCCACAGCGTGATATTCACCGCATATAACGACACTCACAGTCACATCAACATCACGGGAGGACCCTTATCCTACCGATATCAATTCCAAGAGATCCACATTCATTACGGACTGCACGATCAGTTTGGAAGCGAGCATAGCATCAATGGATATGCTTTTCCTGCCGAGGTAAGTCCAAATAATTTTTCTATTTATCATATAAAAAATTACAAATATTTATAGACCATTTAATGATGTTTATCAACGATATGCAGCTCAATATTTGCAGCTGATAATAAACACGATAAGCCGCCCCAGAACGTATTAGCGTTGCAGTAGTGGTCGAAAGTGGATTTTAGGGCCGGATTCGGTATATGGTCCAAATAAAACAAGTGGAAACTCAAATATGGGCCATTACGGGGGTGAAACGGCTTAAATTCGCTTTCAGAACTAATTTGTCCGATTCCGCCGTTCGGTGCCAATTACTAAAACGTACGTGTAAGTTCAACGTCGAATCAATTGCTGTTGTTGTTGTTGGTAGTGCAACTTTTGGGCGCCCAACGTTTTTTAGTTCTAATTGGATTTCAATGCTTTTGTGTGATTTAACCTAAAAAAGTTATATCCAAATAAAAGTCTCTGTATAAGAGAGATACAAAATATACTCTAAAGCCTCGAACAATGTTAATTATAGCAGTACAAAACCTCTTTTGAGAACACTGCCTAATAATTACTTAAACAATATTCCCTAAAAGTTTCATAATATTCTGACCGTTAATAAACTAATCCCTAAACCAACAAATGAGCGACGTTAAATGCTCAAAACTCAAAATTGTTCATTTTAATTATTTATTTCTTGGAGAGCGTCTAGGGTAATAAATGGCCTCCCTTACGGAAAAAAAAGATTTTTGATTAAGGTTTATGTGCAATCCGACGAGAATAAAAAATGTAAAGGTAACAAACTCGCGTATAATTTCCGGGGGGTTACTCGAGGAATGTTCCCCCTGGGGGCGATTCGCTTTTTACGACCCC
Source organism: Anthonomus grandis grandis (assembly GCF_022605725.1). Taxonomy (NCBI): domain Eukaryota; kingdom Metazoa; phylum Arthropoda; class Insecta; order Coleoptera; family Curculionidae; genus Anthonomus; species Anthonomus grandis. Next base: position 1,391,634 of record NC_065559.1, read on the forward strand.
GGTACAGCAAGCTAACAATAAAAGGCTGCTCTCAGATTTATGAAGCCGAAAGAATTGGCCCCCCTCGGTTTCTTAAGACATTTTTCGATTCGTAATTTTTTTTAATTAAAATATTTGTCGCAACGTACCGGTCACGGACTTCCTCTTGTCACCTACATCACAAAAATACCGGGTTGTAACAGGATTCGAACAGTATTAAGGGAATGAGAGCATTTTGAATATTGAGAAAAAGTCATTTTTCGAGCTCGTTTTTAAGCCCACAAATGGGCCCTAAAAATGCCATTTCTCGGCTAATGTAACAGCTACGACCTTGCGGAAGATCTCGTTGAATTTGGAATGACCAGGCTAAGATAAAACAGTTGGAATTTTCCTGATAGCGTACATAGAAGCCGAGATATCGACCTCCAAAATTTGGGATTTTTTATTTTTCAGGTATGCCCCCCCGTATCGAATTTTTTCACCAAAAATTGCATTTTTTCGAATTCGAACTAACTATACCAGCGTCTTCTTCAGACCACCTACATTACGAAAACACCGGGTTATAACAGGATTCGAGCAGTACTTAAGGAATAAGAGTAGTTTGAATATTTGGGAAAAGTCATTTTTCGACCTCGTTTTTGAGCTCAAAAATGGGTCTCAAAAATGCCATATCTTAGCTAATATGACAGCTACGACCTTGCGAAAGGTCTCGTTGGATTCGGAATGATAAAACTAAGGCAAAACTGTAGCAATTTTCTCGATAGCACACATAGAAGCCGAGATATCGATCTCCAAAGTTTGGAATTTTTCATTTTTCGGGTAATAAAATTTTTTTAAAGTGGTGTTTCTTTGCAGAAAAAATTAGTTTGTTTCAATTGATGGACTTTTTAATTTTTTTTATTTTTTTAAATGACGGATTTCTCAAATTCTTCACTTCTTTTTATTAAAGATTCTTTCCAATTAAAAATTTGAGTTAAAGTATATTGAAAATATTTATTTTAATATATTTTCTAAATAAAATTGACATGAATAAAAATGCCATATCTCGGCTATCGTAAAAGCTACGACCTTACGGATGGTCTCGCTGGATTCACAACGAAGAAACTAAGACAAAACCGTTGGAATTTTTCCGATAGCTCTCATAGAAGCCGAGATATCGGCCTTCAAAGTTTGGGTTTTTTCATTTTTCGGGTATACCCCCCCGTTTGGATTTTTTTCAGAAAAAATTTTTTTTTTTCGAATTCGAACTAACTACACCAGCGGATTGTTCTCATCAAGTAGATCACGAAAATACCGGGTTATAAGGGAATCCGAGCAGAACTAAGAAATCGAGTATTTTTTCGACCTCGTTTTTGAGGCCAAAAATGGGCATCAAAAATGCCATATCTCGGCTATCGTAAAAGCTAGAACCTTGCGGATGGTCTCGTTGGATTCAGAATGACGAAACTAAGACAAAACCGTTGGAATTTTCCCGATAGCTCTCATAGAAGCCGAGATATCGGCCTTCAAAGTTTGGGTTTTTTCATTTTTCGGGTATACCCCCCCGTTTGGATTTTTTTCAGAAAAATTTTTTTTTTCGAATTCGAACTAACTACACCAGCGGATTGTTCTCATCAAGTAGATCACGAAAATACCGGGTTATAAGGGAATCCCAGCAGAACTAAGAAATCGAGTATTTTTTCGAACTCGTTTTTGAGGCCAAAAATGGGCATCAAAAATGCCATATCTCGGCTATCGTAAAAGCTAGAACCTTGCGGATGGTCTCGTTGGATTTAGAATGACGAAACTAAGACAAAACCGTTGGAATTTTCCCGATAGCTCTCATAGAAGCCGAGATATCGGCCTTCAAAGTTTGGGTTTTTTCATTTTTCGGGTATACCCCCCCGTTTGGATTTTTTTCAGAAAAATTTTTTTTTTTCGAATTCGAACTAACTACACCAGCGGATTGTTCTCATCAAGTAGATCACGAAAATACCGGGTTATAAGGGAATCCCAGCAGAACTAAGAAATCGAGTATTTTTTCGAACTCGTTTTTGAGGCCAAAAATGGGCATCAAAAATGCCATATCTCGGCTATCGTAAAAGCTAGAACCTTGCGAATGGTCTCGTTGGATTCAGAACGACGAAACTAAGACAAATCCGTTGGAATTTTCCCAATAGCTCCCATAGAAGCCGAGATATCGGCCTTCAAAGTTTGGGTTTTTTCATTTTTCGGGTATACCCCCCCGTTTGGATTTTTTTCAGAAAAATTTTTTTTTTTCGAATTCGAACTAACTACACCAGCGGATTGTTCTCATCAAGTAGATCACGAAAATACCGGGTTATAAGGGAATCCCAGCAGAACTAAGAAATCGAGTATTTTTTCGACCTCGTTTTTGAGGCCAAAAATGGGCATCAAAAATGCCATATCTCGGCTATCGTAAAAGCTAGGACCTTGCGGATGGTCTTGTTGGATTCAGAACGACAAAATTAAGACAAAACCGTTGGAATTTTTCCGATAGCTCTCATAGAAGCCGAGATATCGGCCTTCAAAGTTTGGGTTTTTTCATTTTTCGGGTATACCCCCCCGTTTGGATTTTTTTCAGAAAAATTTTTTTTTTTCGAATTCGAACTAACTACACCAGCGGATTGTTCTCATCAAGTAGATCACGAAAATACCGGGTTATAAGGGAATCCCAGCAGAACTAAGAAATCGAGTATTTTTTCGACCTCGTTTTTGAGGCCAAAAATGGGCATCAAAAATGCCATATCTCGGCTATCGTAAAAGCTAGGACCTTGCGGATGGTCTTGTTGGATTCAGAATGACGAAACTAAGACAAAACCGTTGGAATTTTCCCGATAGCTCTCATAGAAGCCGAGATATCGGCCTTCAAAGTTTGGGTTTTTTCATTTTTCGGGTATACCCCCCCGTTTGGATTTTTTTCAGAAAAATTTTTTTTTTCGAATTCGAACTAACTACACCAGCGGATTGTTCTCATCAAGTAGATCACGAAAATACCGGGTTATAAGGGAATCCGAGCAGAACTAAGAAATCGAGTATTTTTTCGACCTCGTTTTTGAGGCCAAAAATGGGCATCAAAAATGCCATATCTCGGCTATCGTAAAAGCTAGAACCTTGCGGATGGTCTCGTTGGATTTAGAATGACGAAACTAAGACAAAACCGTTGGAATTTTCCCGATAGCTCTCATAGAAGCCGAGATATCGGCCTTCAAAGTTTGGGTTTTTTCATTTTTCGGGTATACCCCCCCGTTTGGATTTTTTTCAGAAAAATTTTTTTTTTCGAATTCGAACTAACTACACCAGCGGATTGTTCTCATCAAGTAGATCACGAAAATACCGGGTTATAAGGGAATCCGAGCAGAACTAAGAAATCGAGTATTTTTTCGACCTCGTTTTTGAGGCCAAAAATGGGCATCAAAAATGCCATATCTCGGCTATCGTAAAAGCTAGAACCTTGCGGATGGTCTCGTTGGATTTAGAATGACGAAACTAAGACAAAACCGTTGGAATTTTCCCGATAGCTCTCATAGAAGCCGAGATATCGGCCTTCAAAGTTTGGGTTTTTTCATTTTTCGGGTATACCCCCCCGTTTGGATTTTTTTCAGAAAAATTTTTTTTTTTCGAATTCGAACTAACTACACCAGCGGATTGTTCTCATCAAGTAGATCACGAAAATACCGGGTTATAAGGGAATCCGAGCAGAACTAAGAAATCGAGTATTTTTTCGACCTCGTTTTTGAGGCCAAAAATGGGCATCAAAAATGCCATATCTCGGCTATCGTAAAAGCTAGAACCTTGCGGATGGTCTCGTTGGATTCAGAACGACGAAACTAAGACAAATCCGTTGGAATTTTCCCAATAGCTCCCATAGAAGCCGAGATATCGGCCTTCAAAGTTTGGGTTTTTTCATTTATCGGGTATACCCCCCCGTTTGGATTTTTTTCAGAAAAATTTTTTTTTTTCGAATTCGAACTAACTACACCAGCGGATTGTTCTCATCAAGTAGGTCACGAAAATACCGGGTTATAAGGGAATCCGAGCAGAACTAAGAAATCGAGTATTTTTTCGACCTCGTTTTTGAGGCCAAAAATGGGCATCAAAAATGCCATATCTCGGCTATCGTAAAAGCTAGAACCTTGCGGATGGTCTCGTTGGATTTAGAATGACGAAACTAAGACAAAACCGTTGGAATTTTCCCGATAGCTCTCATAGAAGCCGAGATATCGGCCTTCAAAGTTAGGGTTTTTTCATTTTTCGGGTATGCCCCCCCGTTTGGATTTTTTTCAGAAAAATTTTTTTTTTTCGAATTCGAACTAACTACACCAGCGGATTGTTCTCATCAAGTAGATCACAAAAATACCGGGTTATAAGGGAATCCGAGCAGAACTAAGAAATCGAGTATTTTTTCGACCTCGTTTTTGAGGCCAAAAATGGGCATCAAAAATGCCATATCTCGGCTATCGTAAAAGCTAGAACCTTGCGGATGGTCTCGTTGGATTCAGAACGACGAAACTAAGACAAATCCGTTGGAATTTTCCCAATAGCTCCCATAGAAGCCGAGATATCGGCCTTCAAAGTTTGGGTTTTTTCATTTATCGGGTATACCCCCCCGTTTGGATTTTTTTCAGAAAATTTTTTTTTTTCGAATTCGAACTAACTACACCAGCGGATTGTTCTCATCAAGTAGATCACGAAAATACCGGGTTATAAGGGAATCCCAGCAGAACTAAGAAATCGAGTATTTTTTCGACCTCGTTTTTGAGGCCAAAAATGGGCATCAAAAATGCCATATCTCGGCTATCGTAAAAGCTAGAACCTTGCGGATGGTCTCGTTGGATTCAGAACGACAAAGCTAAGACAAAACCGTTGGAATTTTTCCGATAGCTCTCATAGAAGCCGAGATATCGGCCTTCAAAGTTTGGGTTTTTTCATTTTTCGGGTATACCCCCCCGTTTGGATTTTTTTCAGAAAAATTTTTTTTTTTCGAATTCGAACTAACTACACCAGCGGATTGTTCTCATCAAGTAGATCACGAAAATACCGGGTTATAAGGGAATCCCAGCAGAACTAAGAAATCGAGTATTTTTTCGACCTCGTTTTTGAGGCCAAAAATGGGCATCAAAAATGCCATATCTCGGCTATCGTAAAAGCTAGAACCTTGCGGATGGTCTCGTTGGATTCAGAACGATAAAACTAAGACAAAACCGTTGGAATTTTTCCGATAGCTCTCATAGAAGCCGAGATATCGGCCTTCAAAGTTTGGGTTTTTTCATTTTTCGGGTATACCCCCCCGTTTGGATTTTTTTCAGAAAAATTTTTTTTTTTCGAATTCGAACTAACTACACCAGCGGATTGTTCTCATCAAGTAGATCACGAAAATACCGGGTTATAAGGGAATCCCAGCAGAACTAAGAAATCGAGTATTTTTTCGACCTCGTTTTTGAGGCCAAAAATGGGCATCAAAAATGCCATATCTCGGCTATCGTAAAAGCTAGAACCTTGCGGATGGTCTCGTTGGATTCAGAACGACAAAGCTAAGACAAAACCGTTGGAATTTTTCCGATAGCTCTCATAGAAGCCGAGATATCGGCCTTCAAAGTTTGGGTTTTTTCATTTTTCGGGTATACCCCCCCGTTTGGATTTTTTTCAGAAAAATTTTTTTTTTTCGAATTCGAACCAACTACACCAGCGGATTGTTCTCATCAAGTAGATCACGAAAATACCGGGTTATAAGGGAATCCCAGCAGAACTAAGAAATCGAGTATTTTTTCGACCTCGTTTTTGAGGCCAAAAATGGGCATCAAAAATGCCATATCTCGGCTATCGTAAAAGCTAGAACCTTGCGGATGGTCTCGTTGGATTTAGAATGACGAAACTAAGACAAAACCGTTGGAATTTTCCCGATAGCTCTCATAGAAGCCGAGATATCGGCCTTCAAAGTTTGGGTTTTTTCATTTTTCGGGTATACCCCCCCGTTTGGATTTTTTTCAGAAAATTTTTTTTTTTTCGAATTCGAACTAACTACACCAGCGGATTGTTCTCATCAAGTAGATCACGAAAATACCGGGTTATAAGGGAATCCGAGCAGAACTAAGAAATCGAGTATTTTTTCGACCTCGTTTTTGAGGCCAAAAATGGGCATCAAAAATGCCATATCTCGGCTATCGTAAAAGCTAGAACCTTGCGGATGGTCTCGTTGGATTTAGAATGACGAAACTAAGACAAAACCGTTGGAATTTTCCCGATAGCTCTCATAGAAGCCGAGATATCGGCCTTCAAAGTTTGGGTTTTTTCATTTTTCGGGTATACCCCCCCGTTTGGATTTTTTTCAGAAAATTTTTTTTTTTTCGAATTCGAACTAACTACACCAGCGGACTGTTCTCATCAAGTAGATCACGAAAATACCGGGTTATAAGGGAATCCGAGCAGAACTAAGAAATCGAGTATTTTTTCGACCTCGTTTTTGAGGCCAAAAATGGGCATCAAAAATGCCATATCTCGGCTATCGTAAAAGCTAGGACCTTGCGGATGGTCTCGTTGGATTCAGAACGATAAAACTAAGACAAAACCGTTGGAATTTTTCCGATAGCTCTCATAGAAGCCGAGATATCGGCCTTCAAAGTTTGGGTTTTTTCATTTTTCGGGTATACCCCCCCGTTTGGATTTTTTTCAGAAAATTTTTTTTTTTCGAATTCGAACTAACTACACCAGCGGATTGTTCTCATCAAGTAGATCACGAAAATACCGGGTTATAAGGGAATCCGAGCAGAACTAAGAAATCGAGTATTTTTTCGACCTCGTTTTTGAGGCCAAAAATGGGCATCAAAAATGCCATATCTCGGCTATCGTAAAAGCTAGAACCTTGCGGATGGTCTCGTTGGATTTAGAATGACGAAACTAAGACAAAACCGTTGGAATTTTCCCGATAGCTCTCATAGAAGCCGAGATATCGGCCTTCAAAGTTAGGGTTTTTTCATTTTTCGGGTATGCCCCCCCGTTTGGATTTTTTTCAGAAAAATTTTTTTTTTTCGAATTCGAACTAACTACACCAGCGGATTGTTCTCATCAAGTAGATCACAAAAATACCGGGTTATAAGGGAATCCGAGCAGAACTAAGAAATCGAGTATTTTTTCGACCTCGTTTTTGAGGCCAAAAATGGGCATCAAAAATGCCATATCTCGGCTATCGTAAAAGCTAGAACCTTGCGGATGGTCTCGTTGGATTCAGAACGACGAAACTAAGACAAATCCGTTGGAATTTTCCCAATAGCTCCCATAGAAGCCGAGATATCGGCCTTCAAAGTTTGGGTTTTTTCATTTATCGGGTATACCCCCCCGTTTGGATTTTTTTCAGAAAATTTTTTTTTTTCGAATTCGAACTAACTACACCAGCGGATTGTTCTCATCAAGTAGATCACGAAAATACCGGGTTATAAGGGAATCCCAGCAGAACTAAGAAATCGAGTATTTTTTCGACCTCGTTTTTGAGGCCAAAAATGGGCATCAAAAATGCCATATCTCGGCTATCGTAAAAGCTAGAACCTTGCGGATGGTCTCGTTGGATTCAGAACGATAAAACTAAGACAAAACCGTTGGAATTTTTCCGATAGCTCTCATAGAAGCCGAGATATCGGCCTTCAAAGTTTGGGTTTTTTCATTTTTCGGGTATACCCCCCCGTTTGGATTTTTTTCAGAAAAATTTTTTTTTTTCGAATTCGAACTAACTACACCAGCGGATTGTTCTCATCAAGTAGATCACAAAAATACCGGGTTATAAGGGAATCCGAGCAGAACTAAGAAATCGAGTATTTTTTCGACCTCGTTTTTGAGGCCAAAAATGGGCATCAAAAATGCCATATCTCGGCTATCGTAAAAGCTAGGACCTTGCGGATGGTCTCGTTGGATTCAGAACGATAAAACTAAGACAAAACCGTTGGAATTTTTCCGATAGCTCTCATAGAAGCCGAGATATCGGCCTTCAAAGTTTGGGTTTTTTCATTTTTCGGGTATACCCCCCCGTTTGGATTTTTTTCAGAAAAATTTTTTTTTTCGAATTTGAACTAACTACACCAGCGGATTGTTCTCATCAAGTAGATCACGAAAATACTGGGTTATAAGGGAATCCGAGCAGAACTAAGAAATCGAGTATTTTTTCGACCTCGTTTTTGAGGCCAAAAATGGGCATCAAAAATGCCATATCTCGGCTATCGTAAAAGCTAGAACCTTGCGGATGGTCTCGTTGGATTCAGAACGACGAAACTAAGACAAATCCGTTGGAATTTTCCCAATAGCTCCCATAGAAGCCGAGATATCGGCCTTCAAAGTTTGGGTTTTTTCATTTATCGGGTATACCCCCCCGTTTGGATTTTTTTCAGAAAATTTTTTTTTTTTCGAATTCGAACTAACTACACCAGCGGATTGTTCTCATCAAGTAGATCACGAAAATACCGGGTTATAAGGGAATCCCAGCAGAACTAAGAAATCGAGTATTTTTTCGACCTCGTTTTTGAGGCCAAAAATGGGCATCAAAAATGCCATATCTCGGCTATCGTAAAAGCTAGAACCTTGCGGATGGTCTCGTTGGATTTAGAATGACGAAACTAAGACAAAACCGTTGGAATTTTCCCGATAGCTCTCATAGAAGCCGAGATATCGGCCTTCAAAGTTTGGGTTTTTTCATTTTTCGGGTATACCCCCCCGTTTGGATTTTTTTCAGAAAATTTTTTTTTTTTCGAATTCGAACTAACTACACCAGCGGATTGTTCTCATCAAGTAGATCACGAAAATACCGGGTTATAAGGGAATCCGAGCAGAACTAAGAAATCGAGTATTTTTTCGACCTCGTTTTTGAGGCCAAAAATGGGCATCAAAAATGCCATATCTCGGCTATCGTAAAAGCTAGAACCTTGCGGATGGTCTCGTTGGATTCAGAATGACGAAACTAAGACAAAACCGTTGGAATTTTCCCGATAGCTCTCATAGAAGCCGAGATATCGGCCTTCAAAGTTTGGGTTTTTTCATTTTTCGGGTATACCCCCCCGTTTGGATTTTTTTCAGAAAATTTTTTTTTTTTCGAATTCGAACTAACTACACCAGCGGATTGTTCTCATCAAGTAGATCACGAAAATACCGGGTTATAAGGGAATCCGAGCAGAACTAAGAAATCGAGTATTTTTTCGACCTCGTTTTTGAGGCCAAAAATGGGCATCAAAAATGCCATATCTCGGCTATCGTAAAAGCTAGAACCTTGCGGATGGTCTCGTTGGATTCAGAACGACGAAACTAAGACAAATCCGTTGGAATTTTCCCAATAGCTCCCATAGAAGCCGAGATATCGGCCTTCAAAGTTTGGGTTTTTTCATTTTTCGGGTATACCCCCCCGTTTGGATTTTTTTCAGAAAAATTTTTTTTTTTCGAATTCGAACTAACTACACCAGCGGATTGTTCTCATCAAGTAGATCACGAAAATACCGGGTTATAAGGGAATCCGAGCAGAACTAAGAAATCGAGTATTTTTTCGACCTCGTTTTTGAGGCCAAAAATGGGCATCAAAAATGCCATATCTCGGCTATCGTAAAAGCTAGAACCTTGCGGATGGTCTCGTTGGATTCAGAATGACGAAACTAAGACAAAACCGTTGGAATTTTCCCGATAGCTCTCATAGAAGCCGAGATATCGGCCTTCAAAGTTTGGGTTTTTTCATTTTTCGGGTATACCCCCCCGTTTGGATTTTTTTCAGAAAATTTTTTTTTTTTCGAATTCGAACTAACTACACCAGCGGATTGTTCTCATCAAGTAGATCACGAAAATACCGGGTTATAAGGGAATCCGAGCAGAACTAAGAAATCGAGTATTTTTTCGACCTCGTTTTTGAGGCCAAAAATGGGCATCAAAAATGCCATATCTCGGCTATCGTAAAAGCTAGGACCTTGCGGATGGTCTCGTTGGATTCAGAACGATAAAACTAAGACAAAACCGTTGGAATTTTCCCGATAGCTCTCATAGAAGCCGAGATATCGGCCTTCAAAGTTTGGGTTTTTTCATTTTTCGGGTATACCCCCCCGTTTGGATTTTTTTCAGAAAAATTTTTTTTTTCGAATTCGAACTAACTACACCAGCGGATTGTTCTCATCAAGTAGATCACGAAAATACCGGGTTATAAGGGAATCCGAGCAGAACTAAGAAATCGAGTATTTTTTCGACCTCGTTTTTGAGGCCAAAAATGGGCATCAAAAATGCCATATCTCGGCTATCGTAAAAGCTAGAACCTTGCGGATGGTCTCGTTGGATTTAGAATGACGAAACTAAGACAAAACCGTTGGAATTTTCCCGATAGCTCTCATAGAAGCCGAGATATCGGCCTTCAAAGTTTGGGTTTTTTCATTTTTCGGGTATACCCCCCCGTTTGGATTTTTTTCAGAAAAATTTTTTTTTTTCGAATTCGAACTAACTACACCAGCGGATTGTTCTCATCAAGTAGATCACGAAAATACCGGGTTATAAGGGAATCCGAGCAGAACTAAGAAATCGAGTATTTTTTCGACCTCGTTTTTGAGGCCAAAAATGGGCATCAAAAATGCCATATCTCGGCTATCGTAAAAGCTAGAACCTTGCGGATGGTCTCGTTGGATTTAGAATGACGAAACTAAGACAAAACCGTTGGAATTTTCCCGATAGCTCTCATAGAAGCCGAGATATCGGCCTTCAAAGTTTGGGTTTTTTCATTTTTCGGGTATACCCCCCCGTTTGGATTTTTTTCAGAAAAATTTTTTTTTTTCGAATTCGAACTAACTACACCAGCGGATTGTTCTCATCAAGTAGATCACGAAAATACCGGGTTATAAGGGAATCCGAGCAGAACTAAGAAATCGAGTATTTTTTCGACCTCGTTTTTGAGGCCAAAAATGGGCATCAAAAATGCTATATCTCGGCTATCGTAAAAGCTAGAACCTTGCGGATGGTCTCGTTGGATTTAGAATGACGAAACTAAGACAAAACCGTTGGAATTTTCCCGATAGCTCTCATAGAAGCCGAGATATCGGCCTTCAAAGTTTGGGTTTTTTCATTTTTCGGGTATACCCCCCCGTTTGGATTTTTTTCAGAAAAATTTTTTTTTTTCGAATTCGAACTAACTACACCAGCGGATTGTTCTCATCAAGTAGATCACGAAAATACCGGGTTATAAGGGAATCCGAGCAGAACTAAGAAATCGAGTATTTTTTCGACCTCGTTTTTGAGGCCAAAAATGGGCATCAAAAATGCCATATCTCGGCTATCGTAAAAGCTAGAACCTTGCGGATGGTCTCGTTGGATTCAGAATGACGAAACTAAGACAAAACCGTTGGAATTTTCCCGATAGCTCTCATAGAAGCCGAGATATCGGCCTTCAAAGTTTGGGTTTTTTCATTTTTCGGGTATACCCCCCCGTTTGGATTTTTTTCAGAAAAATTTTTTTTTTTCGAATTCGAACTAACTACACCAGCGGATTGTTCTCATCAAGTAGATCACGAAAATACCGGGTTATAAGGGAATCCGAGCAGAACTAAGAAATCGAGTATTTTTTCGACCTCGTTTTTGAGGCCAAAAATGGGCATCAAAAATGCCATATCTCGGCTATCGTAAAAGCTAGAACCTTGCGGATGGTCTCGTTGGATTCAGAATGACGAAACTAAGACAAAACCGTTGGAATTTTCCCGATAGCTCTCATAGAAGCCGAGATATCGGCCTTCAAAGTTTGGGTTTTTTCATTTTTCGGGTATACCCCCCCGTTTGGATTTTTTTCAGAAAAATTTTTTTTTTTCGAATTCGAACTAACTACACCAGCGGATTGTTCTCATCAAGTAGATCACGAAAATACCGGGTTATAAGGGAATCCGAGCAGAACTAAGAAATCGAGTATTTTTTCGACCTCGTTTTTGAGGCCAAAAATGGGCATCAAAAATGCCATATCTCGGCTATCGTAAAAGCTAGAACCTTGCGGATGGTCTCGTTGGATTCAGAACGACGAAACCAAGACAAATCCGTTGGAATTTTCCCAATAGCTCCCATAGAAGCCGAGATATCGGCCTTCAAAGTTTGGGTTTTTTCATTTATCGGGTATACCCCCCCGTTTGGATTTTTTTCAGAAAAATTTTTTTTTTTCGAATTCGAACTAACTACACCAGCGGATTGTTCTCATCAAGTAGATCACGAAAATACCGGGTTATAAGGGAATCCGAGCAGAACTAAGAAATCGAGTATTTTTTCGACCTCGTTTTTGAGGCCAAAAATGGGCATCAAAAATGCCATATCTCGGCTATCGTAAAAGCTAGGACCTTGCGGATGGTCTCGTTGGATTCAGAACGATAAAACTAAGACAAAACCGTTGGAATTTTTCCGATAGCTCTCATAGAAGCCGAGATATCGGCCTTCAAAGTTTGGGTTTTTTCATTTTTCGGGTATACCCCCCCGTTTGGATTTTTTTCAGAAAAATTTTTTTTTTTCGAATTCGAACTAACTTCACCAGCGGATTGTTCTCATCAAGTAGATCACGAAAATACCGGGTTATAAGGGAATCCGAGCAGAACTAAGAAATCGAGTATTTTTTCGACCTCGTTTTTGAGGCCAAAAATGGGCATCAAAAATGCCATATCTCGGCTATCGTAAAAGCTAGAACCTTGCGGATGGTCTCGTTGGATTTAGAATGACGAAACTAAGACAAAACCGTTGGAATTTTCCCGATAGCTCTCATAGAAGCCGAGATATCGGCCTTCAAAGTTTGGGTTTTTTCATTTTTCGGGTATACCCCCCCGTTTGGATTTTTTTCAGAAAAATTTTTTTTTTCGAATTCGAACTAACTACACCAGCGGATTGTTCTCATCAAGTAGATCACGAAAATACCGGGTTATAAGGGAATCCGAGCAGAACTAAGAAATCGAGTATTTTTTCGACCTCGTTTTTGAGGCCAAAAATGGGCATCAAAAATGCTATATCTCGGCTATCGTAAAAGCTAGAACCTTGCGGATGGTCTCGTTGGATTTAGAATGACGAAACTAAGACAAAACCGTTGGAATTTTCCCGATAGCTCTCATAGAAGCCGAGATATCGGCCTTCAAAGTTTGGGTTTTTTCATTTTTCGGGTATACCCCCCCGTTTGGATTTTTTTCAGAAAAATTTTTTTTTTTCGAATTCGAACTAACTACACCAGCGGATTGTTCTCATCAAGTAGATCACGAAAATACCGGGTTATAAGGGAATCCGAGCAGAACTAAGAAATCGAGTATTTTTTCGACCTCGTTTTTGAGGCCAAAAATGGGCATCAAAAATGCCATATCTCGGCTATCGTAAAAGCTAGAACCTTGCGGATGGTCTCGTTGGATTCAGAATGACGAAACTAAGACAAAACCGTTGGAATTTTCCCGATAGCTCTCATAGAAGCCGAGATATCGGCCTTCAAAGTTTGGGTTTTTTCATTTTTCGGGTATACCCCCCCGTTTGGATTTTTTTCAGAAAAATTTTTTTTTTTCGAATTCGAACTAACTACACCAGCGGATTGTTCTCATCAAGTAGGTCACGAAAATACCGGGTTATAAGGGAATCCGAGCAGAACTAAGAAATCGAGTATTTTTTCGACCTCGTTTTTGAGGCAAAAAATGGGCATCAAAAATGCCATATCTCGGCTATCGTAAAAGCTAGAACCTTGCGGATGGTCTCGTTGGATTCAGAATGACGAAACTAAGACAAAACCGTTGGAATTTTTCCGATAGCTCTCATAGAAGCCGAGATATCGGCCTTCAAAGTTTGGGTTTTTTCATTTTTCGGGTATACCCCCCCGTTTGGATTTTTTTCAGAAAAATTTTTTTTTTTCGAATTCGAACTAACTACACCAGCGGATTGTTCTCATCAAGTAGATCACGAAAATACCGGGTTATAAGGGAATCCGAGCAGAACTAAGAAATCGAGTATTTTTTCGACCTCGTTTTTGAGGCAAAAAATTGGCATCAAAAATGCCATATCTCGGCTATCGTAAAAGCTAGAACCTTGCGGATGGTCTCGTTGGATTCAGAATGACAAAACTAAGACAAAACCGTTGGAATTTTTCCGATAGCTCTCATAGAAGCCGAGATATCGGCCTTCAAAGTTTGGGTTTTTTCATTTTTCGGGTATACCCCCCCGTTTGGATTTTTTTCAGAAAAATTTTTTTTTTTCGAATTCGAACTAACTACACCAGCGGATTGTTCTCATCAAGTAGATCACGAAAATACCGGGTTATAAGGGAATCCGAGCAGAACTAAGAAATCGAGTATTTTTTCGACCTCGTTTTTGAGGCAAAAAATTGGCATCAAAAATGCCATATCTCGGCTATCGTAAAAGCTAGAACCTTGCGGATGGTCTCGTTGGATTCAGAATGACGAAACTAAGACAAAACCGTTGGAATTTTTCCGATAGCTCTCATAGAAGCCGAGATATCGGCCTTCAAAGTTTGGGTTTTTTCATTTTTCGGGTATACCCCCCCGTTTGGATTTTTTTCAGAAATTTTTTTTTTTTTTCGAATTCGAACTAACTACACCAGCGGATTGTTCTCATCAAGTAGATCACGAAAATACCGGGTTATAAGGGAATCCGAGCAGAACTAAGAAATCGAGTATTTTTTCGACCTCGTTTTTGAGGCCAAAAATGGGCATCAAAAATGCCATATCTCGGCTATCGTAAAAGCTAGAACCTTGCGGATGGTCTCGTTGGATTCAGAACGATGAAACTAAGACAAAACCGTTGGAATTTTTCCGATAGCTCTCATAGAAGCCGAGATATCGGCCTTCAAAGTTTGGGTTTTTTCATTTTTCGGGTATACCCCCCCGTTTGGATTTTTTTCAGAATTTTTTTTTTTTTTCGAATTCGAACTAACTACACCAGCGGATTGTTCTCATCAAGTAGATCACGAAAATACCGGGTTATAAGGGAATCCGAGCAGAACTAAGAACTCGAGTATTTTTTCGACCTCGTTTTTGAGGCCAAAAATGGGCATCAAAAATGCCATATCTCGGCTATCGTAAAAGCTAGGACCTTGCGGATGGTCTTGTTGGATTCAGAATGACAAAACTAAGACAAAACCGTTGGAATTTTTCCGATAGCTCTCATAGAAGCCGAGATATCGGCCTTCAAAGTTTGGGTTTTTTCATTTTTCGGGTATACCCCCCCGTTTGGATTTTTTTCAGAATTTTTTTTTTTTTTTCGAATTCGAACTAACTACACCAGCGGATTGTTCTCATCAAGTAGATCACGAAAATACCGGGTTATAAGGGAATCCGAGCAGAACTAAGAAATCGAGTATTTTTTCGACCTCGTTTTTGAGGCCAAAAATGGGCATCAAAAATGCCATATCTCGGCTATCGTAAAAGCTAGGACCTTGCGGATGGTCTTGTTGGATTCAGAACGATGAAACTAAGACAAAACCGTTGGAATTTTTCCGATAGCTCTCATAGAAGCCGAGATATCGGCCTTCAAAGTTTGGGTTTTTTCATTTTTCGGGTATACCCCCCCGTTTGGATTTTTTTCAGAATTTTTTTTTTTTTTCGAATTCGAACTAACTACACCAGCGGATTGTTCTCATCAAGTAGATCACGAAAATACCGGGTTATAAGGGAATCCGAGCAGAACTAAGAAATCGAGTATTTTTTCGACCTCGTTTTTGAGGCCAAAAATGGGCATCAAAAATGCCATATCTCGGCTATCGTAAAAGCTAGAACCTTGCGGATGGTCTTGTTGGATTCAGAACGATGAAACTAAGACAAAACCGTTGGAATTTTTCCGATAGCTCTCATAGAAGCCGAGATATCGGCCTTCAAAGTTTGGGTTTTTTCATTTTTCGGGTATACCCCCCCGTTTGGATTTTTTTCAGAAATTTTTTTTTTTTTCGAATTCGAACTAACTACACCAGCGGATTGTTCTCATCAAGTAGATCACGAAAATACCGGGTTATAAGGGAATCCGAGCAGAACTAAGAAATCGAGTATTTTTTCGACCTCGTTTTTGAGGCAAAAAATGGGCATCAAAAATGCCATATCTCGGCTATCGTAAAAGCTAGAACCTTGCGGATGGTCTTGTTGGATTCAGAATGACAAAACTAAGACAAAACCGTTGGAATTTTTCCGATAGCTCTCATAGAAGCCGAGATATCGGCCTTCAAAGTTTGGGTTTTTTCATTTTTCGGGTATACCCCCCCGTTTGGATTTTTTTCAGAAATTTTTTTTTTTTTTCGAATTCGAACTAACTACACCAGCGGATTGTTCTCATCAAGTAGATCACGAAAATACCGGGTTATAAGGGAATCCGAGCAGAACTAAGAAATCGAGTATTTTTTCGACCTCGTTTTTGAGGCCAAAAATGGGCATCAAAAATGCCATATCTCGGCTATCGTAAAAGCTAGAACCTTGCGGATGGTCTCGTTGGATTCAGAACGATGAAACTAAGACAAAACCGTTGGAATTTTTCCGATAGCTCTCATAGAAGCCGAGATATCGGCCTTCAAAGTTTGGGTTTTTTCATTTTTCGGGTATACCCCCCCGTTTGGATTTTTTTCAGAAATTTTTTTTTTTTTTCGAATTCGAACTAACTACACCAGCGGATTGTTCTCATCAAGTAGATCACGAAAATACCGGGTTATAAGGGAATCCGAGCAGAACTAAGAAATCGAGTATTTTTTCGACCTCGTTTTTGAGGCCAAAAATGGGCATCAAAAATGCCATATCTCGGCTATCGTAAAAGCTAGAACCTTGCGGATGGTCTCGTTGGATTCAGAACGATGAAACTAAGACAAAACCGTTGGAATTTTTCCGATAGCTCTCATAGAAGCCGAGATATCGGCCTTCAAAGTTTGGGTTTTTTCATTTTTCGGGTATACCCCCCCGTTTGGATTTTTTTCAGAAATTTTTTTTTTTTTTCGAATTCGAACTAACTACACCAGCGGATTGTTCTCATCAAGTAGATCACGAAAATACCGGGTTATAAGGGAATCCGAGCAGAACTAAGAAATCGAGTATTTTTTCGACCTCGTTTTTGAGGCCAAAAATGGGCATCAAAAATGCCATATCTCGGCTATCGTAAAAGCTAGAACCTTGCGGATGGTCTCGTTGGATTCAGAACGATGAAACTAAGACAAAACCGTTGGAATTTTTCCGATAGCTCTCATAGAAGCCGAGATATCGGCCTTCAAAGTTTGGGTTTTTTCATTTTTCGGGTATACCCCCCCGTTTGGATTTTTTTCAGAAATTTTTTTTTTTTTTCGAATTCGAACTAACTACACCAGCGGATTGTTCTCATCAAGTAGATCACGAAAATACCGGGTTATAAGGGAATCCGAGCAGAACTAAGAAATCGAGTATTTTTTCGACCTCGTTTTTGAGGCCAAAAATGGGCATCAAAAATGCCATATCTCGGCTATCGTAAAAGCTAGAACCTTGCGGATGGTCTCGTTGGATTCAGAACGATGAAACTAAGACAAAACCGTTGGAATTTTTCCGATAGCTCTCATAGAAGCCGAGATATCGGCCTTCAAAGTTTGGGTTTTTTCATTTTTCGGGTATACCCCCCCGTTTGGATTTTTTTCAGAATTTTTTTTTTTTTTTCGAATTCGAACTAACTACACCAGCGGATTGTTCTCATCAAGTAGATCACGAAAATACCGGGTTATAAGGGAATCCGAGCAGAACTAAGAAATCGAGTATTTTTTCGACCTCGTTTTTGAGGCCAAAAATGGGCATCAAAAATGCCATATCTCGGCTATCGTAAAAGCTAGAACCTTGCGGATGGTCTCGTTGGATTCAGAATGACGAAACTAAAACAAAACCGTTGGAATTTTTCCGATAGCTCTCATAGAAGCCGAGATATCGGCCTTCAAAGTTTGGGTTTTTTCATTTTTCGGGTATACCCCCCCGTTTGGATTTTTTTCAGAAAAATTTTTTTTTTTCGAATTCGAACTAACTACACCAGCGGATTGTTCTCATCAAGTAGATCACGAAAATACCGGGTTATAAGGCAATCCGAGCAGAACTAAGAAATCGAGTATTTTTTCGACCTCGTTTTTGAGGCCAAAAATGGGCATCAAAAATGCCATATCTCGGCTATCGTAAAAGCTAGGACCTTGCGGATGGTCTTGTTGGATTCAGAATGACAAAACTAAGACAAAACCGTTGGAATTTTTCCGATAGCTCTCATAGAAGCCGAGATATCGGCCTTCAAAGTTTGGGTTTTTTCATTTTTCGGGTATACCCCCCCGTTTGGATTTTTTTCAGAAAAATTTTTTTTTTTCGAATTCGAACTAACTACACCAGCGGATTGTTCTCATCAAGTAGATCACGAAAATACCGGGTTATAAGGCAATCCGAGCAGAACTAAGAAATCGAGTATTTTTTCGACCTCGTTTTTGAGGCCAAAAATGGGCATCAAAAATGCCATATCTCGGCTATCGTAAAAGCTAGGACCTTGCGGATGGTCTTGTTGGATTCAGAACGACAAAATTAAGACAAAACCGTTGCAATTTTTCCGATAGCTCTTATAGAAGCCGAGATATCGGATTTCAAAGTTTGGGTTTTTTCATTTTTCGGGTATACCCCCCCGTTTGGATTTTTTTCAGAAAAATTTTTTTTTTTCGAATTCGAACTAACTACACCAGCGGATTGTTCTCATCAAGTAGATCACGAAAATACCGGGTTATAAGGGAATCCGAGCAGAACTAAGAAATCGAGTATTTTTTCGACCTCGTTTTTGAGGCCAAAAATGGGCATCAAAAATGCCATATCTCGGCTATCGTAAAAGCTAGAACCTTGCGGATGGTCTCGTTGGATTCAGAATGACGAAACTAAGACAAAACCGTTGGAATTTTTCCGATAGCTCTCATAGAAGCCGAGATATCGGCCTTCAAAGTTTGGGTTTTTTCATTTTTCGGGTATACCCCCCCGTTTGGATTTTTTTCAGAAAATTTTTTTTTTTTCGAATTCGAACTAACTACACCAGCGGATTGTTCTCATCAAGTAGATCACGAAAATACCGGGTTATAAGGGAATCCGAGCAGAACTAAGAAATCGAGTATTTTTTCGACCACGTTTTTGAGGCCAAAAATGGGCATCAAAAATGCCATATCTCGGCTATCGTAAAAGCTAGAACCTTGCGGATGGTCTCGTTGGATTCAGAATGACGAAACTAAGACAAAACCGTTGGAATTTTTCCGATAGCTCTCATAGAAGCCGAGATATCGGCCTTCAAAGTTTGGGTTTTTTCATTTTTCGGGTATACCCCCCCGTTTGGATTTTTTTCAGAAATTTTTTTTTTTTTTCGAATTCGAACTAACTACACCAGCGGATTGTTCTCATCAAGTAGATCACGAAAATACCGGGTTATAAGGGAATCCGAGCAGAACTAAGAACTCGAGTATTTTTTCGACCTCGTTTTTGAGGCCAAAAATGGGCATCAAAAATGCCATATCTCGGCTATCGTAAAAGCTAGGACCTTGCGGATGGTCTTGTTGGATTCAGAATGACAAAACTAAGACAAAACCGTTGGAATTTTTCCGATAGCTCTCATAGAAGCCGAGATATCGGCCTTCAAAGTTTGGGTTTTTTCATTTTTCGGGTATACCCCCCCGTTTGGATTTTTTTCAGAAATTTTTTTTTTTTTTCGAATTCGAACTAACTACACCAGCGGATTGTTCTCATCAAGTAGATCACGAAAATACCGGGTTATAAGGGAATCCGAGCAGAACTAAGAAATCGAGTATTTTTTCGACCTCGTTTTTGAGGCCAAAAATGGGCATCAAAAATGCCATATCTCGGCTATCGTAAAAGCTAGAACCTTGCGGATGGTCTCGTTGGATTCAGAATGACGAAACTAAAACAAAACCGTTGGAATTTTCCCGATAGCTCTCATAGAAGCCGAGATATCGGCCTTCAAAGTTTGAGTTTTTTCATTTTTCGGGTATACCCCCCCGTTTGGATTTTTTTCAGAATTTTTTTTTTTTTCGAATTCGAACTAACTACACCAGCGGATTGTTCTCATCAAGTAGATCACGAAAATACCGGGTTATAAGGGAATCCGAGCAGAACTAAGAAATCGAGTATTTTTTCGACCTCGTTTTTGAGGCCAAAAATGGGCATCAAAAATGCCATATCTCGGCTATCGTAAAAGCTAGAACCTTGCGGATGGTCTCGTTGGATTCAGAACGACGAAACCAAGACAAATCCGTTGGAATTTTCCCAATAGCTCCCATAGAAGCCGAGATATCGGCCTTCAAAGTTTGGGTTTTTTCATTTATCGGGTATACCCCCCCGTTTGGATTTTTTTCAGAAAAATTTTTTTTTTTCGAATTCGAACTAACTACACCAGCGGATTGTTCTCATCAAGTAGATCACGAAAATACCGGGTTATAAGGGAATCCGAGCAGAACTAAGAAATCGAGTATTTTTTCGACCTCGTTTTTGAGGCCAAAAATGGGCATCAAAAATGCCATATCTCGGCTATCGTAAAAGCTAGGACCTTGCGGATGGTCTCGTTGGATTCAGAACGATAAAACTAAGACAAAACCGTTGGAATTTTTCCGATAGCTCTCATAGAAGCCGAGATATCGGCCTTCAAAGTTTGGGTTTTTTCATTTTTCGGGTATACCCCCCCGTTTGGATTTTTTTCAGAAAAATTTTTTTTTTTCGAATTCGAACTAACTTCACCAGCGGATTGTTCTCATCAAGTAGATCACGAAAATACCGGGTTATAAGGGAATCCGAGCAGAACTAAGAAATCGAGTATTTTTTCGACCTCGTTTTTGAGGCCAAAAATGGGCATCAAAAATGCCATATCTCGGCTATCGTAAAAGCTAGAACCTTGCGGATGGTCTCGTTGGATTTAGAATGACGAAACTAAGACAAAACCGTTGGAATTTTCCCGATAGCTCTCATAGAAGCCGAGATATCGGCCTTCAAAGTTTGGGTTTTTTCATTTTTCGGGTATACCCCCCCGTTTGGATTTTTTTCAGAAAAATTTTTTTTTTTCGAATTCGAACTAACTACACCAGCGGATTGTTCTCATCAAGTAGATCACGAAAATACCGGGTTATAAGGGAATCCGAGCAGAACTAAGAAATCGAGTATTTTTTCGACCTCGTTTTTGAGGCCAAAAATGGGCATCAAAAATGCTATATCTCGGCTATCGTAAAAGCTAGAACCTTGCGGATGGTCTCGTTGGATTTAGAATGACGAAACTAAGACAAAACCGTTGGAATTTTCCCGATAGCTCTCATAGAAGCCGAGATATCGGCCTTCAAAGTTTGGGTTTTTTCATTTTTCGGGTATACCCCCCCGTTTGGATTTTTTTCAGAAAAATTTTTTTTTTTCGAATTCGAACTAACTACACCAGCGGATTGTTCTCATCAAGTAGATCACGAAAATACCGGGTTATAAGGGAATCCGAGCAGAACTAAGAAATCGAGTATTTTTTCGACCTCGTTTTTGAGGCCAAAAATGGGCATCAAAAATGCCATATCTCGGCTATCGTAAAAGCTAGAACCTTGCGGATGGTCTCGTTGGATTCAGAATGACGAAACTAAGACAAAACCGTTGGAATTTTCCCGATAGCTCTCATAGAAGCCGAGATATCGGCCTTCAAAGTTTGGGTTTTTTCATTTTTCGGGTATACCCCCCCGTTTGGATTTTTTTCAGAAAAATTTTTTTTTTTCGAATTCGAACTAACTACACCAGCGGATTGTTCTCATCAAGTAGGTCACGAAAATACCGGGTTATAAGGGAATCCGAGCAGAACTAAGAAATCGAGTATTTTTTCGACCTCGTTTTTGAGGCAAAAAATGGGCATCAAAAATGCCATATCTCGGCTATCGTAAAAGCTAGAACCTTGCGGATGGTCTCGTTGGATTCAGAATGACGAAACTAAGACAAAACCGTTGGAATTTTTCCGATAGCTCTCATAGAAGCCGAGATATCGGCCTTCAAAGTTTGGGTTTTTTCATTTTTCGGGTATACCCCCCCGTTTGGATTTTTTTCAGAAAAATTTTTTTTTTTCGAATTCGAACTAACTACACCAGCGGATTGTTCTCATCAAGTAGATCACGAAAATACCGGGTTATAAGGGAATCCGAGCAGAACTAAGAAATCGAGTATTTTTTCGACCTCGTTTTTGAGGCAAAAAATTGGCATCAAAAATGCCATATCTCGGCTATCGTAAAAGCTAGAACCTTGCGGATGGTCTCGTTGGATTCAGAATGACAAAACTAAGACAAAACCGTTGGAATTTTTCCGATAGCTCTCATAGAAGCCGAGATATCGGCCTTCAAAGTTTGGGTTTTTTCATTTTTCGGGTATACCCCCCCGTTTGGATTTTTTTCAGAAAAATTTTTTTTTTTCGAATTCGAACTAACTACACCAGCGGATTGTTCTCATCAAGTAGATCACGAAAATACCGGGTTATAAGGGAATCCGAGCAGAACTAAGAAATCGAGTATTTTTTCGACCTCGTTTTTGAGGCAAAAAATTGGCATCAAAAATGCCATATCTCGGCTATCGTAAAAGCTAGAACCTTGCGGATGGTCTCGTTGGATTCAGAATGACGAAACTAAGACAAAACCGTTGGAATTTTTCCGATAGCTCTCATAGAAGCCGAGATATCGGCCTTCAAAGTTTGGGTTTTTTCATTTTTCGGGTATACCCCCCCGTTTGGATTTTTTTCAGAAATTTTTTTTTTTTTTCGAATTCGAACTAACTACACCAGCGGATTGTTCTCATCAAGTAGATCACGAAAATACCGGGTTATAAGGGAATCCGAGCAGAACTAAGAAATCGAGTATTTTTTCGACCTCGTTTTTGAGGCCAAAAATGGGCATCAAAAATGCCATATCTCGGCTATCGTAAAAGCTAGAACCTTGCGGATGGTCTCGTTGGATTCAGAACGATGAAACTAAGACAAAACCGTTGGAATTTTTCCGATAGCTCTCATAGAAGCCGAGATATCGGCCTTCAAAGTTTGGGTTTTTTCATTTTTCGGGTATACCCCCCCGTTTGGATTTTTTTCAGAATTTTTTTTTTTTTTCGAATTCGAACTAACTACACCAGCGGATTGTTCTCATCAAGTAGATCACGAAAATACCGGGTTATAAGGGAATCCGAGCAGAACTAAGAACTCGAGTATTTTTTCGACCTCGTTTTTGAGGCCAAAAATGGGCATCAAAAATGCCATATCTCGGCTATCGTAAAAGCTAGGACCTTGCGGATGGTCTTGTTGGATTCAGAATGACAAAACTAAGACAAAACCGTTGGAATTTTTCCGATAGCTCTCATAGAAGCCGAGATATCGGCCTTCAAAGTTTGGGTTTTTTCATTTTTCGGGTATACCCCCCCGTTTGGATTTTTTTCAGAATTTTTTTTTTTTTTTCGAATTCGAACTAACTACACCAGCGGATTGTTCTCATCAAGTAGATCACGAAAATACCGGGTTATAAGGGAATCCGAGCAGAACTAAGAAATCGAGTATTTTTTCGACCTCGTTTTTGAGGCCAAAAATGGGCATCAAAAATGCCATATCTCGGCTATCGTAAAAGCTAGGACCTTGCGGATGGTCTTGTTGGATTCAGAACGATGAAACTAAGACAAAACCGTTGGAATTTTTCCGATAGCTCTCATAGAAGCCGAGATATCGGCCTTCAAAGTTTGGGTTTTTTCATTTTTCGGGTATACCCCCCCGTTTGGATTTTTTTCAGAAATTTTTTTTTTTTTTTCGAATTCGAACTAACTACACCAGCGGATTGTTCTCATCAAGTAGATCACGAAAATACCGGGTTATAAGGGAATCCGAGCAGAACTAAGAAATCGAGTATTTTTTCGACCTCGTTTTTGAGGCCAAAAATGGGCATCAAAAATGCCATATCTCGGCTATCGTAAAAGCTAGAACCTTGCGGATGGTCTCGTTGGATTCAGAACGATGAAACTAAGACAAAACCGTTGGAATTTTTCCGATAGCTCTCATAGAAGCCGAGATATCGGCCTTCAAAGTTTGGGTTTTTTCATTTTTCGGGTATACCCCCCCGTTTGGATTTTTTTCAGAAATTTTTTTTTTTTTTCGAATTCGAACTAACTACACCAGCGGATTGTTCTCATCAAGTAGATCACGAAAATACCGGGTTATAAGGGAATCCGAGCAGAACTAAGAAATCGAGTATTTTTTCGACCTCGTTTTTGAGGCCAAAAATGGGCATCAAAAATGCCATATCTCGGCTATCGTAAAAGCTAGAACCTTGCGGATGGTCTCGTTGGATTCAGAACGATGAAACTAAGACAAAACCGTTGGAATTTTTCCGATAGCTCTCATAGAAGCCGAGATATCGGCCTTCAAAGTTTGGGTTTTTTCATTTTTCGGGTATACCCCCCCGTTTGGATTTTTTTCAGAAATTTTTTTTTTTTTTCGAATTCGAACTAACTACACCAGCGGATTGTTCTCATCAAGTAGATCACGAAAATACCGGGTTATAAGGGAATCCGAGCAGAACTAAGAAATCGAGTATTTTTTCGACCTCGTTTTTGAGGCCAAAAATGGGCATCAAAAATGCCATATCTCGGCTATCGTAAAAGCTAGAACCTTGCGGATGGTCTCGTTGGATTCAGAACGATGAAACTAAGACAAAACCGTTGGAATTTTTCCGATAGCTCTCATAGAAGCCGAGATATCGGCCTTCAAAGTTTGGGTTTTTTCATTTTTCGGGTATACCCCCCCGTTTGGATTTTTTTCAGAATTTTTTTTTTTTTTTTCGAATTCGAACTAACTACACCAGCGGATTGTTCTCATCAAGTAGATCACGAAAATACCGGGTTATAAGGGAATCCGAGCAGAACTAAGAAATCGAGTATTTTTTCGACCTCGTTTTTGAGGCCAAAAATGGGCATCAAAAATGCCATATCTCGGCTATCGTAAAAGCTAGAACCTTGCGGATGGTCTCGTTGGATTCAGAATGACGAAACTAAAACAAAACCGTTGGAATTTTTCCGATAGCTCTCATAGAAGCCGAGATATCGGCCTTCAAAGTTTGGGTTTTTTCATTTTTCGGGTATACCCCCCCGTTTGGATTTTTTTCAGAAAAATTTTTTTTTTTCGAATTCGAACTAACTACACCAGCGGATTGTTCTCATCAAGTAGATCACGAAAATACCGGGTTATAAGGCAATCCGAGCAGAACTAAGAAATCGAGTATTTTTTCGACCTCGTTTTTGAGGCCAAAAATGGGCATCAAAAATGCCATATCTCGGCTATCGTAAAAGCTAGGACCTTGCGGATGGTCTTGTTGGATTCAGAATGACAAAACTAAGACAAAACCGTTGGAATTTTTCCGATAGCTCTCATAGAAGCCGAGATATCGGCCTTCAAAGTTTGGGTTTTTTCATTTTTCGGGTATACCCCCCCGTTTGGATTTTTTTCAGAAAAATTTTTTTTTTTCGAATTCGAACTAACTACACCAGCGGATTGTTCTCATCAAGTAGATCACGAAAATACCGGGTTATAAGGCAATCCGAGCAGAACTAAGAAATCGAGTATTTTTTCGACCTCGTTTTTGAGGCCAAAAATGGGCATCAAAAATGCCATATCTCGGCTATCGTAAAAGCTAGGACCTTGCGGATGGTCTTGTTGGATTCAGAACGACAAAATTAAGACAAAACCGTTGCAATTTTTCCGATAGCTCTTATAGAAGCCGAGATATCGGATTTCAAAGTTTGGGTTTTTTCATTTTTCGGGTATACCCCCCCGTTTGGATTTTTTTCAGAAAAATTTTTTTTTTTCGAATTCGAACTAACTACACCAGCGGATTGTTCTCATCAAGTAGATCACGAAAATACCGGGTTATAAGGGAATCCGAGCAGAACTAAGAAATCGAGTATTTTTTCGACCTCGTTTTTGAGGCCAAAAATGGGCATCAAAAATGCCATATCTCGGCTATCGTAAAAGCTAGAACCTTGCGGATGGTCTCGTTGGATTCAGAATGACGAAACTAAGACAAAACCGTTGGAATTTTTCCGATAGCTCTCATAGAAGCCGAGATATCGGCCTTCAAAGTTTGGGTTTTTTCATTTTTCGGGTATACCCCCCCGTTTGGATTTTTTTCAGAAAATTTTTTTTTTTTCGAATTCGAACTAACTACACCAGCGGATTGTTCTCATCAAGTAGATCACGAAAATACCGGGTTATAAGGGAATCCGAGCAGAACTAAGAAATCGAGTATTTTTTCGACCACGTTTTTGAGGCCAAAAATGGGCATCAAAAATGCCATATCTCGGCTATCGTAAAAGCTAGAACCTTGCGGATGGTCTCGTTGGATTCAGAATGACGAAACTAAGACAAAACCGTTGGAATTTTTCCGATAGCTCTCATAGAAGCCGAGATATCGGCCTTCAAAGTTTGGGTTTTTTCATTTTTCGGGTATACCCCCCCGTTTGGATTTTTTTCAGAAATTTTTTTTTTT
This sequence comes from Anthonomus grandis grandis, assembly GCF_022605725.1. NCBI lineage: Eukaryota > Metazoa > Arthropoda > Insecta > Coleoptera > Curculionidae > Anthonomus > Anthonomus grandis. The sequence continues at coordinate 1,418,089 of NC_065559.1, forward strand.
TTTCGAATTCGAACTAACTACACCAGCGGATTGTTCTCATCAAGTAGATCACGAAAATACCGGGTTATAAGGGAATCCGAGCAGAACTAAGAACTCGAGTATTTTTTCGACCTCGTTTTTGAGGCCAAAAATGGGCATCAAAAATGCCATATCTCGGCTATCGTAAAAGCTAGGACCTTGCGGATGGTCTTGTTGGATTCAGAATGACAAAACTAAGACAAAACCGTTGGAATTTTTCCGATAGCTCTCATAGAAGCCGAGATATCGGCCTTCAAAGTTTGGGTTTTTTCATTTTTCGGGTATACCCCCCCGTTTGGATTTTTTTCAGAAATTTTTTTTTTTTTTCGAATTCGAACTAACTACACCAGCGGATTGTTCTCATCAAGTAGATCACGAAAATACCGGGTTATAAGGGAATCCGAGCAGAACTAAGAAATCGAGTATTTTTTCGACCTCGTTTTTGAGGCCAAAAATGGGCATCAAAAATGCCATATCTCGGCTATCGTAAAAGCTAGAACCTTGCGGATGGTCTCGTTGGATTCAGAATGACGAAACTAAAACAAAACCGTTGGAATTTTCCCGATAGCTCTCATAGAAGCCGAGATATCGGCCTTCAAAGTTTGAGTTTTTTCATTTTTCGGGTATACCCCCCCGTTTGGATTTTTTTCAGAATTTTTTTTTTTTTTCGAATTCGAACTAACTACACCAGCGGATTGTTCTCATCAAGTAGATCACGAAAATACCGGGTTATAAGGGAATCCGAGCAGAACTAAGAAATCGAGTATTTTTTCGACCTCGTTTTTGAGGCCAAAAATGGGCATCAAAAATGCCATATCTCGGCTATCGTAAAAGCTAGGACCTTGCGGATGGTCTCGTTGGATTCAGAACGACGAAACTAAGACAAAACCGTTGGAATTTTCCCGATAGCTCTCATAGAAGCCGAGATATCGGCCTTCAAAGTTTGGGTTTTTTCATTTTTCGGGTATACCCCCCCGTTTGGATTTTTTTCAGAAAAATTTGTTTTTTTCGAATTCGAACTAACTACACCAGCGGATTGTTCTCATCAAGTAGGTCACGAAAATACCGGGTTATAAGGGAATCCGAGCAGAACTAAGAAATCGAGTATTTTTTCGACCTCGTTTTTGAGGCCAAAAATGGGCATCAAAAATGCCATATCTCGGCTATCGTAAAAGCTAGAACCTTGCGGATGGTCTCGTTGGATTCAGAATGACGAAACTAAAACAAAACCGTTGGAATTTTCCCGATAGCTCTCATAGAAGCCGAGATATCGGCCTTCAAAATTTGGGTTTTTTCATTTTTCGGGTATACCCCCCCGTTTGGATTTTTTTCAGAAATTTTTTTTTTTCGAATTCGAACTAACTACACCAGCGGATTGTTCTCATCAAGTAGATCACGAAAATACCGGGTTATAAGGGAATCCGAGCAGAACTAAGAAATCGAGTATTTTTTCGACCTCGTTTTTGAGGCCAAAAATGGGCATCAAAAATGCCATATCTCGGCTATCGTAAAAGCTAGGACCTTGCGGATGGTCTTGTTGGATTCAGAATGACAAAACTAAGACAAAACCGTTGGAATTTTTCCGATAGCTCTCATAGAAGCCGAGATATCGGCCTTCAAAGTTTGGGTTTTTTCATTTTTCGGGTATACCCCCCCGTTTGGATTTTTTTCAGAAATTTTTTTTTTTTTCGAATTCGAACTAACTACACCAGCGGATTGTTCTCATCAAGTAGATCACGAAAATACCGGGTTATAAGGGAATCCGAGCAGAACTAAGAAATCGAGTATTTTTTCGACCTCGTTTTTGAGGCCAAAAATGGGCATCAAAAATGCCATATCTCGGCTATCGTAAAAGCTAGGACCTTGCGGATGGTCTTGTTGGATTCAGAATGACAAAACTAAGACAAAACCGTTGGAATTTTTCCGATAGCTCTCATAGAAGCCGAGATATCGGCCTTCAAAGTTTGGGTTTTTTCATTTTTCGGGTATACCCCCCCGTTTGGATTTTTTTCAGAAAAATTTTTTTTTTTCGAATTCGAACTAACTACACCAGCGGATTGTTCTCATCAAGTAGATCACGAAAATACCGGGTTATAAGGCAATCCGAGCAGAACTAAGAAATCGAGTATTTTTTCGACCTCGTTTTTGAGGCCAAAAATGGGCATCAAAAATGCCATATCTCGGCTATCGTAAAAGCTAGGACCTTGCGGATGGTCTCGTTGGATTCAGAACGACGAAACTAAGACAAAACCGTTGGAATTTTCCCGATAGCTCTCATAGAAGCCGAGATATCGGCCTTCAAAGTTTGGGTTTTTTCATTTTTCGGGTATACCCCCCCGTTTGGATTTTTTTCAGAAAAATTTTTTTTTTTCGAATTCGAACTAACTACACCAGCGGATTGTTCTCATCAAGTAGATCACGAAAATACCGGGTTATAAGGCAATCCGAGCAGAACTAAGAAATCGAGTATTTTTTCGACCTCGTTTTTGAGGCCAAAAATGGGCATCAAAAATGCCATATCTCGGCTATCGTAAAAGCTAGAACCTTGCAGATGGTCTCGTTGGATTTAGAATGACGAAACTAAGACAAAACCGTTGGAATTTTCCCGATAGCTCTCATAGAAGCCGAGATATCGGCCTTCAAAGTTTGGGTTTTTTCATTTTTCGGGTATACCCCCCCGTTTGGATTTTTTTCAGAAAAAATTTTTTTTTTCGAATTCGAACTAACTACACCAGCGGATTGTTCTCATCAAGTAGATCACGAAAATACCGGGTTATAAGGGAATCCGAGCAGAACTAAGAAATCGAGTATTTTTTCGACCTCGTTTTTGAGGCCAAAAATGGGCATCAAAAATGCCATATCTCGGCTATCGTAAAAGCTAGGACCTTGCGGATGGTCTTGTTGGATTCAGAACGACAAAATTAAGACAAAACCGTTGCAATTTTTCCGATAGCTCTTATAGAAGCCGAGATATCGGATTTCAAAGTTTGGGTTTTTTCATTTTTCGGGTATACCCCCCCGTTTGGATTTTTTTCAGAAAAATTTTTTTTTTTCGAATTCGAACTAACTACACCAGCGGATTGTTCTCATCAAGTAGATCACGAAAATACCGGGTTATAAGGGAATCCGAGCAGAACTAAGAAATCGAGTATTTTTTCGACCTCGTTTTTGAGGCCAAAAATGGGCATCAAAAATGCCATATCTCGGCTATCGTAAAAGCTAGAACCTTGCGGATGGTCTCGTTGGATTCAGAATGACGAAACTAAGACAAAACCGTTGGAATTTTCCCGATAGCTCTCATAGAAGCCGAGATATCGGCCTTCAAAGTTTGGGTTTTTTCATTTTTCGGGTATACCCCCCCGTTTGGATTTTTTTCAGAAAAAATTTTTTTTTTCGAATTCTAACTAACTACACCAGCGGATTGTTCTCATCAAGTAGGTCACGAAAATACCGGGTTATAAGGGAATCCGAGCAGAACTAAGAAATCGAGTATTTTTTCGACCTCGTTTTTGAGGCAAAAAATGGGCATCAAAAATGCCATATCTCGGCTATCGTAAAAGCTAGAACCTTGCGGATGGTCTCGTTGGATTCAGAATGACGAAACTAAGACAAAACCGTTGGAATTTTTCCGATAGCTCTCATAGAAGCCGAGATATCGGCCTTCAAAGTTTGGGTTTTTTCATTTTTCGGGTATACCCCCCCGTTTGGATTTTTTTCAGAAATTTTTTTTTTTTTTCGAATTCGAACTAACTACACCAGCGGATTGTTCTCATCAAGTAGATCACGAAAATACCGGGTTATAAGGGAATCCGAGCAGAACTAAGAACTCGAGTATTTTTTCGACCTCGTTTTTGAGGCCAAAAATGGGCATCAAAAATGCCATATCTCGGCTATCGTAAAAGCTAGGACCTTGCGGATGGTCTTGTTGGATTCAGAATGACAAAACTAAGACAAAACCGTTGGAATTTTTCCGATAGCTCTCATAGAAGCCGAGATATCGGCCTTCAAAGTTTGGGTTTTTTCATTTTTCGGGTATACCCCCCCGTTTGGATTTTTTTCAGAAAATTTTTTTTTTTTTTCGAATTCGAACTAACTACACCAGCGGATTGTTCTCATCAAGTAGATCACGAAAATACCGGGTTATAAGGGAATCCGAGCAGAACTAAGAAATCGAGTATTTTTTCGACCTCGTTTTTGAGGCCAAAAATGGGCATCAAAAATGCCATATCTCGGCTATCGTAAAAGCTAGAACCTTGCGGATGGTCTCGTTGGATTCAGAACGATGAAACTAAGACAAAACCGTTGGAATTTTCCCGATAGCTCTCATAGAAGCCGAGATATCGGCCTTCAAAGTTTGGGTTTTTTCATTTTTCGGGTATACCCCCCCGTTTGGATTTTTTTCAGAAAAATTTTTTTTTTTCGAATTCGAACTAACTACACCAGCGGATTGTTCTCATCAAGTAGATCACGAAAATACCGGGTTATAAGGGAATCCGAGCAGAACTAAGAAATCGAGTATTTTTTCGACCTCGTTTTTGAGGCCAAAAATGGGCATCAAAAATGCCATATCTCGGCTATCGTAAAAGCTAGAACCTTGCGGATGGTCTCGTTGGATTCAGAATGACGAAACTAAGACAAAACCGTTGGAATTTTCCCGATAGCTCTCATAGAAGCCGAGATATCGGCCTTCAAAGTTTGGGTTTTTTCATTTTTCGGGTATACCCCCCCGTTTGGATTTTTTTCAGAAAATTTTTTTTTTTTCGAATTCGAACTAACTACACCAGCGGATTGTTCTCATCAAGTAGATCACGAAAATACCGGGTTATAAGGGAATCCGAGCAGAACTAAGAAATCGAGTATTTTTTCGACTTCGTTTTTGAGGCCAAAAATGGGCATCAAAAATGCCATATCTCGGCTATCGTAAAAGCTAGAACCTTGCGGATGGTCTCGTTGGATTCAGAACGATGAAACTAAGACAAAACCGTTGGAATTTTTCTGATAGCTCTCATAGAAGCCGAGATATCGGCCTTCAAAGTTTGGGTTTTTTCATTTTTCGGGTATACCCCCCCGTTTGGATTTTTTTCAGAAAAAAATTTTTTTTTCGAATTCGAACTAACTACACCAGCGGATTGTTCTCATCAAGTAGATCACGAAAATACCGGGTTATAAGGGAATCCGAGCAGAACTAAGAAATCGAGTATTTTTTCGACTTCGTTTTTGAGGCCAAAAATGGGCATCAAAAATGCCATATCTCGGCTATCGTAAAAGCTAGAACCTTGCGGATGGTCTCGTTGGATTCAGAACGATGAAACTAAGACAAAACCGTTGGAATTTTTCTGATAGCTCTCATAGAAGCCGAGATATCGGCCTTCAAAGTTTGGGTTTTTTCATTTTTCGGGTATACCCCCCCGTTTGGATTTTTTTCAGAAAAAAATTTTTTTTTCGAATTCGAACTAACTACACCAGCGGATTGTTCTCATCAAGTAGATCACGAAAATACCGGGTTATAAGGGAATCCGAGCAGAACTAAGAAATCGAGTATTTTTTCGACTTCGTTTTTGAGGCCAAAAATGGGCATCAAAAATGCCATATCTCGGCTATCGTAAAAGCTAGAACCTTGCGGATGGTCTCGTTGGATTCAGAACGATGAAACTAAGACAAAACCGTTGGAATTTTTCTGATAGCTCTCATAGAAGCCGAGATATCGGCCTTCAAAGTTTGAGTTTTTTCATTTTTCGGGTATACCCCCCCGTTTGGATTTTTTTCAGAAAAAAATTTTTTTTTCGAATTCGAACTAACTACACCAGCGGATTGTTCTCATCAAGTAGATCACGAAAATACCGGGTTATAAGGGAATCCGAGCAGAACTAAGAAATCGAGTATTTTTTCGACCTCGTTTTTGAGGCCAAAAATGGGCATCAAAAATGCCATATCTCGGCTATCGTAAAAGCTAGAACCCTGCGGATGGTCTCGTTGGATTCAGAATGACGAAACTAAGACAAAACCGTTGGAATTTTCCCGATAGCTCTCATAGAAGCCGAGATATCGGCCTTCAAAGTTTGGGTTTTTTCATTTTTCGGGTATACCCCCCCGTTTGGATTTTTTTCAGAAAAAAATTTTTTTTTCGAATTCGAACTAACTACACCAGCGGATTGTTCTCATCAAGTAGATCACGAAAATACCGGGTTATAAGGGAATCCGAGCAGAACTAAGAAATCGAGTATTTTTTCGACCTCGTTTTTGAGGCCAAAAATGGGCATCAAAAATGCTATATCTCGGCTATCGTAAAAGCTAGAACCTTGCGGATGGTCTCGTTGGATTCAGAACGACAAAACTAAGACAAAACCGTTGGAATTTTTCCGATAGCTCTCATAGAAGCCGAGATATCGGCCTTCAAAGTTTGGGTTTTTTCATTTTTCGGGTATACCCCCCCGTTTGGATTTTTTTCAGAAAAATTTTTTTTTTTCGAATTCGAACTGACTATACCAACGGATTGTTCTCATCAAGTAGATCACGAAAATACCGGGTTATAAGGGAATCCGAGCAGAACTAAGAAATCGAGTATTTTTTCGACCTCGTTTTTGAGGCCAAAAATGGGCATCAAAAATGCCATATCTCGGCTATCGTAAAAGCTAGAACCTTGCGGATAATCTCGTTGGATTCAGAACGATGAATCTAAGCCAAAACCGTTGGAATTTTTCCGATAGCTCTCATAGAAGCCGAGATATCGGCCTTCAATGTTTGGGTTTTTTCATTTTTCGGGTATACCCCCCCGTTTGGATTTTTTTCAGAAAAAAAATTTTTTTTCGAATTCAAACTAACTACACCAGCGGATTGTTCTCATCAAGTAGATCACGAAAATACCGGGTTATAAGGGAATCCGAGCAGAACTAAGAAATCGAGTATTTTTTCGACCTCGTTTTTGAGGCCAAAAATGGGCATCAAAAATGCCATATCTCGGCTATCGTAAAAGCTAGAACCTTGCGGATGGTCTCGTTGGATTCAGAATGACGAAACTAAGACAAAACCGTTGGAATTTTTCCGATAGCTCTCATAGAAGCCGACATATCGGCCTTCAAAGTTTGGGTTTTTTCATTTTTCGGGTATACCCCCCCGTTTGGATTTTTTTCAGAAAATTTTTTTTTTTTCGAATTCGAACTAACTACACCAGCGGATTGTTCTCATCAAGTAGATCACGAAAATACCGGGTTATAAGGGAATCCGAGCAGAACTAAGAAATCGAGTATTTTTTCGACCTCGTTTTTGAGGCCAAAAATGGGCATCAAAAATGCCATATCTCGGCTATCGTAAAAGCTAGAACCTTGCGGATGGTCTCGTTGGATTCAGAACGATGAAACTAAGACAAAACCGTTGGAATTTTTCTGACAGCTCTCATAGAAGCCGAGATATCGGCCTTCAAAGTTTGGGTTTTTTCATTTTTCGGGTATACCCCCCCGTTTGGATTTTTTTCAGAAAATTTTTTTTTTTTCGAATTCGAACTAACTACACCAGCGGATTGTTCTCATCAAGTAGATCACGAAAATACCGGGTTATAAGGGAATCCGAGCAGAACTAAGAAATCGAGTATTTTTTCGACCTCGTTTTTGAGGCCAAAAATGGGCATCAAAAATGCCATATCTCGGCTATCGTAAAAGCTAGAACCTTGCGGATGGTCTCGTTGGATTCAGAACGACAAAACTAAGACAAAACCGTTGGAATTTTTCCGATAGCTCTCATAGAAGCCGAGATATCGGCCTTCAAAGTTTGGGTTTTTTCATTTTTCGGGTATACCCCCCCGTTTGGATTTTTTTCAGAAAATTTTTTTTTTTTCGAATTCGAACTAACTACACCAGCGGATTGTTCTCATCAAGTAGATCACGAAAATACCGGGTTATAAGGGAATCCGAGCAGAACTAAGAAATCGAGTATTTTTTCGACCTTGTTTTTGAGGCCAAAAATGGGCATCAAAAATGCCATATCTCGGCTATCGTAAAAGCTAGAACCTTGCGGATGGTCTCGTTGGATTCAGAACGATGAAACTAAGAAAAAACCGTTGAAATTTTTCCGATAGCTCTCATAGAAGCCGAGATATCGGCCTTCAAAGTTTGGGTTTTTTCATTTTTCGGGTATACCCCCCCGTTTGGATTTTTTTCAGAAAAAATTTTTTTTTTCGAATTCGAACTAACTACACCAGCGGATTGTTCTCATCAAGTAGATCACGAAAATACCGGGTTATAAGGGAATCCGAGCAGAACTAAGAAATCGAGTATTTTTTCGACCTCGTTTTTGAGGCCAAAAATGGGCATCAAAAATGCCATATCTCGGCTATCGTAAAAGCTAGAACCTTGCGGATGGTCTCGTTGGATTCAGAATGACGAAACTAAGACAAAACCGTTGGAATTTTCCCGATAGCTCTCATAGAAGCCGAGATATCGGCCTTCAAAGTTTGGGTTTTTTCATTTTTCGGGTATACCCCCCCGTTTGGATTTTTTTCAGAAAAATTTTTTTTTTTCGAATTCGAACTAACTACACCAGCGGATTGTTCTCATCAAGTAGATCACGAAAATACCGGGTTATAAGGGAATCCGAGCAGAACTAAGAAATCGAGTATTTTTTCGACCTCGTTTTTGAGGCCAAAAATGGGCATCAAAAATGCCATATCTCGGCTATCGTAAAAGCTAGAACCTTGCGGATGGTCTCGTTGGATTCAGAACGACAAAACTAAGACAAAACCGTTGGAATTTTTCCGATAGCTCTCATAGAAGCCGAGATATCGGCCTTCAAAGTTTGGGTTTTTTCATTTTTCGGGTATACCCCCCCGTTTGGATTTTTTTCAGAAAAAATTTTTTTTTTCGAATTCGAACTAACTACACCAGCGGATTGTTCTCATCAAGTAGATCACGAAAATACCGGGTTATAAGGGAATCCGAGCAGAACTAAGAAATCGAGTATTTTTTCGACCTCGTTTTTGAGGCCAAAAATGGGCATCAAAAATGCCATATCTCGGCTATCGTAAAAGCTAGAACCTTGCGGATGGTCTCGTTGGATTCAGAATGACGAAACTAAGACAAAACCGTTGGAATTTTCCCGATAGCTCTCATAGAAGCCGAGATATCGGCCTTCAAAGTTTGAGTTTTTTCATTTTTCGGGTATACCCCCCCGTTTGGATTTTTTTCAGAAAATTTTTTTTTTTCCGAATTCGAACTAACTACACCAGCGGATTGTTCTCATCAAGTAGATCACGAAAATACCGGGTTATAAGGGAATCCGAGCAGAACTAAGAAATCGAGTATTTTTTCGACCTCGTTTTTGAGGCCAAAAATGGGCATCAAAAATGCCATATCTCGGCTATCGTAAAAGCTAGAACCTTGCGGATGGTCTCGTTGGATTCAGAACGATGAAACTAAGACAAAACCGTTGGAATTTTCCCGATAGCTCTCATAGAAGCCGAGATATCGGCCTTCAAAGTTTGGGTTTTTTCATTTTTCGGGTATACCCCCCCGTTTGGATTTTTTTCAGAAAAATTTTTTTTTTTCGAATTCGAACTAACTACACCAGCGGATTGTTCTCATCAAGTAGATCACGAAAATACCGGGTTATAAGGGAATCCGAGCAGAACTAAGAAATCGAGTATTTTTTCGACCTCGTTTTTGAGGCCAAAAATGGGCATCAAAAATGCCATATCTCGGCTATCGTAAAAGCTAGAACCTTGCGGATGGTCTCGTTGGATTCAGAATGACGAAACTAAGACAAAACCGTTGGAATTTTCCCGATAGCTCTCATAGAAGCCGAGATATCGGCCTTCAAAGTTTGGGTTTTTTCATTTTTCGGGTATACCCCCCCGTTTGGATTTTTTTCAGAAAATTTTTTTTTTTTCGAATTCGAACTAACTACACCAGCGGATTGTTCTCATCAAGTAGATCACGAAAATACCGGGTTATAAGGGAATCCGAGCAGAACTAAGAAATCGAGTATTTTTTCGACTTCGTTTTTGAGGCCAAAAATGGGCATCAAAAATGCCATATCTCGGCTATCGTAAAAGCTAGAACCTTGCGGATGGTCTCGTTGGATTCAGAACGATGAAACTAAGACAAAACCGTTGGAATTTTTCTGATAGCTCTCATAGAAGCCGAGATATCGGCCTTCAAAGTTTGGGTTTTTTCATTTTTCGGGTATACCCCCCCGTTTGGATTTTTTTCAGAAAAAAATTTTTTTTTCGAATTCGAACTAACTACACCAGCGGATTGTTCTCATCAAGTAGATCACGAAAATACCGGGTTATAAGGGAATCCGAGCAGAACTAAGAAATCGAGTATTTTTTCGACTTCGTTTTTGAGGCCAAAAATGGGCATCAAAAATGCCATATCTCGGCTATCGTAAAAGCTAGAACCTTGCGGATGGTCTCGTTGGATTCAGAACGATGAAACTAAGACAAAACCGTTGGAATTTTTCTGATAGCTCTCATAGAAGCCGAGATATCGGCCTTCAAAGTTTGGGTTTTTTCATTTTTCGGGTATACCCCCCCGTTTGGATTTTTTTCAGAAAAAAATTTTTTTTTCGAATTCGAACTAACTACACCAGCGGATTGTTCTCATCAAGTAGATCACGAAAATACCGGGTTATAAGGGAATCCGAGCAGAACTAAGAAATCGAGTATTTTTTCGACTTCGTTTTTGAGGCCAAAAATGGGCATCAAAAATGCCATATCTCGGCTATCGTAAAAGCTAGAACCTTGCGGATGGTCTCGTTGGATTCAGAACGATGAAACTAAGACAAAACCGTTGGAATTTTTCTGATAGCTCTCATAGAAGCCGAGATATCGGCCTTCAAAGTTTGAGTTTTTTCATTTTTCGGGTATACCCCCCCGTTTGGATTTTTTTCAGAAAAAAATTTTTTTTTCGAATTCGAACTAACTACACCAGCGGATTGTTCTCATCAAGTAGATCACGAAAATACCGGGTTATAAGGGAATCCGAGCAGAACTAAGAAATCGAGTATTTTTTCGACCTCGTTTTTGAGGCCAAAAATGGGCATCAAAAATGCCATATCTCGGCTATCGTAAAAGCTAGAACCCTGCGGATGGTCTCGTTGGATTCAGAATGACGAAACTAAGACAAAACCGTTGGAATTTTCCCGATAGCTCTCATAGAAGCCGAGATATCGGCCTTCAAAGTTTGGGTTTTTTCATTTTTCGGGTATACCCCCCCGTTTGGATTTTTTTCAGAAAAAAATTTTTTTTTCGAATTCGAACTAACTACACCAGCGGATTGTTCTCATCAAGTAGATCACGAAAATACCGGGTTATAAGGGAATCCGAGCAGAACTAAGAAATCGAGTATTTTTTCGACCTCGTTTTTGAGGCCAAAAATGGGCATCAAAAATGCTATATCTCGGCTATCGTAAAAGCTAGAACCTTGCGGATGGTCTCGTTGGATTCAGAACGACAAAACTAAGACAAAACCGTTGGAATTTTTCCGATAGCTCTCATAGAAGCCGAGATATCGGCCTTCAAAGTTTGGGTTTTTTCATTTTTCGGGTATACCCCCCCGTTTGGATTTTTTTCAGAAAAATTTTTTTTTTTCGAATTCGAACTGACTATACCAACGGATTGTTCTCATCAAGTAGATCACGAAAATACCGGGTTATAAGGGAATCCGAGCAGAACTAAGAAATCGAGTATTTTTTCGACCTCGTTTTTGAGGCCAAAAATGGGCATCAAAAATGCCATATCTCGGCTATCGTAAAAGCTAGAACCTTGCGGATAATCTCGTTGGATTCAGAACGATGAATCTAAGCCAAAACCGTTGGAATTTTTCCGATAGCTCTCATAGAAGCCGAGATATCGGCCTTCAATGTTTGGGTTTTTTCATTTTTCGGGTATACCCCCCCGTTTGGATTTTTTTCAGAAAAAAAATTTTTTTTCGAATTCAAACTAACTACACCAGCGGATTGTTCTCATCAAGTAGATCACGAAAATACCGGGTTATAAGGGAATCCGAGCAGAACTAAGAAATCGAGTATTTTTTCGACCTCGTTTTTGAGGCCAAAAATGGGCATCAAAAATGCCATATCTCGGCTATCGTAAAAGCTAGAACCTTGCGGATGGTCTCGTTGGATTCAGAATGACGAAACTAAGACAAAACCGTTGGAATTTTTCCGATAGCTCTCATAGAAGCCGACATATCGGCCTTCAAAGTTTGGGTTTTTTCATTTTTCGGGTATACCCCCCCGTTTGGATTTTTTTCAGAAAATTTTTTTTTTTTCGAATTCGAACTAACTACACCAGCGGATTGTTCTCATCAAGTAGATCACGAAAATACCGGGTTATAAGGGAATCCGAGCAGAACTAAGAAATCGAGTATTTTTTCGACCTCGTTTTTGAGGCCAAAAATGGGCATCAAAAATGCCATATCTCGGCTATCGTAAAAGCTAGAACCTTGCGGATGGTCTCGTTGGATTCAGAACGATGAAACTAAGACAAAACCGTTGGAATTTTTCTGACAGCTCTCATAGAAGCCGAGATATCGGCCTTCAAAGTTTGGGTTTTTTCATTTTTCGGGTATACCCCCCCGTTTGGATTTTTTTCAGAAAATTTTTTTTTTTTCGAATTCGAACTAACTACACCAGCGGATTGTTCTCATCAAGTAGATCACGAAAATACCGGGTTATAAGGGAATCCGAGCAGAACTAAGAAATCGAGTATTTTTTCGACCTCGTTTTTGAGGCCAAAAATGGGCATCAAAAATGCCATATCTCGGCTATCGTAAAAGCTAGAACCTTGCGGATGGTCTCGTTGGATTCAGAACGACAAAACTAAGACAAAACCGTTGGAATTTTTCCGATAGCTCTCATAGAAGCCGAGATATCGGCCTTCAAAGTTTGGGTTTTTTCATTTTTCGGGTATACCCCCCCGTTTGGATTTTTTTCAGAAAATTTTTTTTTTTTCGAATTCGAACTAACTACACCAGCGGATTGTTCTCATCAAGTAGATCACGAAAATACCGGGTTATAAGGGAATCCGAGCAGAACTAAGAAATCGAGTATTTTTTCGACCTTGTTTTTGAGGCCAAAAATGGGCATCAAAAATGCCATATCTCGGCTATCGTAAAAGCTAGAACCTTGCGGATGGTCTCGTTGGATTCAGAACGATGAAACTAAGAAAAAACCGTTGAAATTTTTCCGATAGCTCTCATAGAAGCCGAGATATCGGCCTTCAAAGTTTGGGTTTTTTCATTTTTCGGGTATACCCCCCCGTTTGGATTTTTTTCAGAAAAAATTTTTTTTTTCGAATTCGAACTAACTACACCAGCGGATTGTTCTCATCAAGTAGATCACGAAAATACCGGGTTATAAGGGAATCCGAGCAGAACTAAGAAATCGAGTATTTTTTCGACCTCGTTTTTGAGGCCAAAAATGGGCATCAAAAATGCCATATCTCGGCTATCGTAAAAGCTAGAACCTTGCGGATGGTCTCGTTGGATTCAGAATGACGAAACTAAGACAAAACCGTTGGAATTTTCCCGATAGCTCTCATAGAAGCCGAGATATCGGCCTTCAAAGTTTGGGTTTTTTCATTTTTCGGGTATACCCCCCCGTTTGGATTTTTTTCAGAAAAATTTTTTTTTTTCGAATTCGAACTAACTACACCAGCGGATTGTTCTCATCAAGTAGATCACGAAAATACCGGGTTATAAGGGAATCCGAGCAGAACTAAGAAATCGAGTATTTTTTCGACCTCGTTTTTGAGGCCAAAAATGGGCATCAAAAATGCCATATCTCGGCTATCGTAAAAGCTAGAACCTTGCGGATGGTCTCGTTGGATTCAGAACGACAAAACTAAGACAAAACCGTTGGAATTTTTCCGATAGCTCTCATAGAAGCCGAGATATCGGCCTTCAAAGTTTGGGTTTTTTCATTTTTCGGGTATACCCCCCCGTTTGGATTTTTTTCAGAAAAAATTTTTTTTTTCGAATTCGAACTAACTACACCAGCGGATTGTTCTCATCAAGTAGATCACGAAAATACCGGGTTATAAGGGAATCCGAGCAGAACTAAGAAATCGAGTATTTTTTCGACCTCGTTTTTGAGGCCAAAAATGGGCATCAAAAATGCCATATCTCGGCTATCGTAAAAGCTAGAACCTTGCGGATGGTCTCGTTGGATTCAGAATGACGAAACTAAGACAAAACCGTTGGAATTTTCCCGATAGCTCTCATAGAAGCCGAGATATCGGCCTTCAAAGTTTGAGTTTTTTCATTTTTCGGGTATACCCCCCCGTTTGGATTTTTTTCAGAAAATTTTTTTTTTTCCGAATTCGAACTAACTACACCAGCGGATTGTTCTCATCAAGTAGATCACGAAAATACCGGGTTATAAGGGAATCCGAGCAGAACTAAGAAATCGAGTATTTTTTCGACCTCGTTTTTGAGGCCAAAAATGGGCATCAAAAATGCCATATCTCGGCTATCGTAAAAGCTAGAACCTTGCGGATGGTCTCGTTGGATTCAGAACGACAAAACTAAGACAAAACCGTTGGAATTTTTCCGATAGCTCTCATAGAAGCCGAGATATCGGCCTTCAAAGTTTGGGTTTTTTCATTTTTCGGGTATACCCCCCCGTTTGGATTTTTTTCAGAAAATTTTTTTTTTTTCGAATTCGAACTAACTACACCAGCGGATTGTTCTCATCAAGTAGATCACGAAAATACCGGGTTATAAGGGAATCCGAGCAGAACTAAGAAATCGAGTATTTTTTCGACCTCGTTTTTGAGGCCAAAAATGGGCATCAAAAATGCCATATCTCGGCTATCGTAAAAGCTAGAACCTTGCGGATGGTCTCGTTGTATTCAGAATGACGAAACTAAGACAAAACCGTTGGAATTTTTCCGATAGCTCTCATAGAAGCCGAGATATCGGCCTTCAAAGTTTGGGTTTTTTCATTTTTCGGGTATACCCCCCCGTTTGGATTTTTTTCAGAAAAATTTTTTTTTTCGAATTCGAACTAACTACACCAGCGGATTGTTCTCATCAAGTAGATCACGAAAATACCGGGTTATAAGGGAATCCGAGCAGAACTAAGAAATCGAGTATTTTTTCGACCTCGTTTTTGAGGCCAAAAATGGGCATAAAAAATGCCATATCTCGGCTATCGTAAAAGCTAGAACCTTGCGGATGGTCTCGTTGTATTCAGAATGACGAAACTAAGACAAAACCGTTGGAATTTTTCCGATAGCTCTCATAGAAGCCGAGATATCGGCCTTCAAAGTTTGGGTTTTTTCATTTTTCGGGTATACCCCCCCGTTTGGATTTTTTTCAGAAAAATTTTTTTTTTTCGAATTCGAACTGACTATACCAACGGATTGTTCTCATCAAGTAGATCACGAAAATACCGGGTTATAAGGGAATCCGAGCAGAACTAAGAAATCGAGTATTTTTTCGACCTCGTTTTTGAGGCCAAAAATGGGCATCAAAAATGCCATATCTCGGCTATCGTAAAAGCTAGAACCTTGCGGATGGTCTCGTTGGATTCAGAACGATGAAACTAAGACAAAACCGTTGGAATTTTCCCGATAGCTCTCATAGAAGCCGAGATATCGGCCTTCAAAGTTTGGGTTTTTTCATTTTTCGGGTATACCCCCCCGTTTCGAATTTTTTCACCAAAAATTGATTTTTTTCGAAATCAAACTAAGTATACCAGCGTCTTATTTGGGTCACCTAGATTACGAAAACACCGGGTTATAACAGGATCCGAGCAGAACTAACGGAATGAGAGCACTTTAAAAATCTTGAAAAAGTCGTTTTCGACGTCCGTTTTTGAGGCCAAAAATGGGCATCAAAAATGCCATATCTCAGCTATCATAGAAGCTACGACCTTGCGGATGGTCTCGTTGGATTCAGAAGGACGAAACTAAGTCAAAACCGTTGGAATTTTCCAAATAGGGCCCATAGAAGCCGAGATATCGACCTCCAAAATTTGGGATTTTTCATTTTTCAGGCAAAAATGGGGCCTAAAAATGTTAGATCTCAGCTTATATGACAGGATTCAAGCAAAACTTAAGAGTGGACATGCCTGTAAATAATCCAAATTTTACTAAAAGCATTATTGGTTCATGCAGAATCTACTGTAGAACCATCCCGACATACTAAAAGAGTCCACTCACTTATCTCTATGCGAGTGCAGGAAAAGCCATTTAAAAAAAAAACACACACACAAACGAACCTATTTAATTTCCAATTGTATTCGAGAAAAGCTCGGGGATTCTTTGTTATGCCGAAGCGCATCGCTATCGTGGCATAATAGCGACGTAGATACGGTCGTTTTTACCTTGACGTTCGCGGGTCGGACATAATTTAGAGCGATCCAAAGAGTGATAAGGGCATTTATTTCGGCAACGAGTCCCTTTGTACGGGAATCAGTTCCGTAACAAAAACCGATTACAGTTAAAAGGTAAAAGGCGGACATTATAGATTCCTCATAAATACGAAAATACCTGCTACGGTCGAACATCGTTCGGCAACACAATAATCATTTCGAGGGATGATAAGGTCGCTCTATTTTCAAAGTAAAATGGGGGAAAATAGCGTAAAAATGGGGAAGTTTTGCACTGACTCTGTAGTACTAAAATGAACATTTTTTGTTAATTATTCCATGGACTATAAAGCAAGAAAGTGGCTTTTACTCTGGTAATACAGGAATGTCAGGAAAACTTAAAAAACTGACTTAAAAACACCATGCCTCTTAAATTCTCTTTCCTTAATTAACCAATATATACAGTAATGTACTGGGAAAAGTTACTTACCAATCAAATTACTGTTACATTAGTCAGTATGCATATTACTATGGAACAAATCTCTAAAATGTATCTGCAGCTAGTGAGTTGGTAAACTAGGTGCGTTTTGTCAAAGGGATATCATTAGGCGAAACTATTAAGGGAAGTTAGAAACTGCGGATTTAGATATACCGGCTTTCGTCAGCTTCCAACTTCTTTGTATTTAATTTAATTATAAACACGGTTACCATGTGTAGACAAATAATTTTGCAAGAGATGTTGGTTTTCGGATCTGTGCTGATGCAGATATGTGGGGAAATTTCGAAGGAGTTTTTGTTTATTTTTAATTAATTTCCAGTAAAATTAATAAATTAAGAATTTATTTATTGTATCCAATTAAGTTATGCTGCATTGGCAATTTAAAATAGCAATAAAATGTTTAATTATTTGTAGAAATAAAGAAGAAAGCTCGTAAAAATTAAAAACGGTAAAATAGGTTCGTCGTGTCTATTTAAGTTATGCATTAGAAATTTTTAATATCTTGTACCAAACTTGTAATATTTCTTTTAAAAAAAAATATATTAACTATACTAGGAGCTGGATATCTTAAAGAGTTTTATGCAAATTACTTTGCATTTCTTAAAATATTATAAATATTCCTTTTTTTAATTAATTTTTAGTAAAATTATTAAATTAAAAATCGGTTCATCGTATCCATTTAAATTATGCATTAGAAAATTAGGTCAATATAAAAGTTTGTAAATAATATAAAAATAATCATTTTAAATATTTGTTAAAAAATAAGGTAATAAACGACTGTAGAAACAACAAAATAAAAAATGTGTTGGTCGTATCTATTTAAGTTATGCATTGATAAGAAAAAATTATTATTTTATTTAAAATAAAACTATGAAGTGACCTTAAATCTAACAATTTAATATTAAATATACTGATTCCATTTAGGTTAATGCTCTCAAAGGGGTTTTATGCAAAAAAATGTCTAAAAGAAATACATTATTTAACGTGTTTAAAAGATTCATTTTTTTGGGTTTCGCTCACATTTTACTGCTCACTTATGCCCTTAATTGCCTTGAACTGTTACTTTTCTTACCTAATTATGATCCTCACAGATAAGGATCATCATTTTATTGCGATATTCCAGGATTTGTGGCTCTCAGATGAGGATTTATGGCAAAAAGTGAGTTTCAAAAAAAATTAACTTCTTTCATTTCTATCGCAACTCACTCCTTACTTATGTCCTTAGTTACCTTGAATTATCACTTTTTTTACTTCATCATGATCCTCACAGACGAGGATCAACATTTTATTGCGATCGTCTAGGATTTGTGGCACTAGATGAGGATTTATGCCAAAAAGTGAGTTTTTGAAGAAAAATAATTTATTGGGTTTCTACCTCAATTCATTCCTCACTTAGGTCCTCAATTGCCTTGAATTATCACTTTTTTTACTTAATCATGATCCTCACAGACGAGGATTATTATTTAATTGCGATCGTCCAGGATTTGTGGCTCTAACATGAGGATTTATGCCAAAAAGTGAGTTTTTTAAGAAAAATAATTTATTGAGTTTTTACCTTAATTCATTCCTCACTTAGGTCCTCAATTGCCTTAAATTATCACTTTTTTCACTTAATTATGATCCTTAGAGACGAGGATCATAATTTTATTGCGATCGTCTAGGATTTGTGGCTCTAGATGAGGATTTATGCCAAAAAGTGAGCTTTTGAAGAAAAGTAATTTATTGGGTTTCTACCTCAATTCATTCCTCACTTAGGTCCTCAATTGCCTTGAATTATCACTTTTTTACTTAGTTATGATCCTCATAGACGAGGATCATCATTTTATTGCGATCGTCTAGGATTTGTGGCACTAGATGAGGATTTATGCCAAAAAGTGAGTTTTTGAAACAAAAGTATTTATTGGGTTTCTACCTCAATTCATTCCTCACTTAGGTTCTCAATTGCCTTATATTATTACTTTTTTTACTTAATTATGATCCTCACAAATGAGGATCATCATTTTATTGCGATCGTCTAGGATTTGTTGCTCTTAGATGAGGATTTATGCCAAAAAGTGAGTTTTTTAAAGAAAAATAATTCATTGGCTTTCTACCTTAATTCATTCCTCACTTAGGTCCTCAATTGCCTTGAATTATCACTTTTTTTACTTAATTACGATCCTCATAGACAATAATTATTATTTAATTACGATCGTCCAGGATTTGATGCCCTTAGATGAGGATTTATGCCAAAAAGTGAGTTTTTGAAAAAAAAGTATTTATTGGGTTTCTACCTCAATTCATTCCTCACTTAGGTTCTCAATTGCCTTAAATTATTACTTTTTTTACTTAGTTATGATCCTCACAGACGAGGATTATCATTTTATTGCGATCGTCTAGGATTTGTGGTTCTAGATGAGGATTTATGCCAAAAAGTAAGTTTTTGAAGAAAAATAATTTATTGGGTTTCTACCTCAATTCATTCCTCACTTAAGTCCTCAATTGCCTTGAATTATCACGTGTTTTACTTATTCATGATCCTCATAGACGAGGATCATCATTTTATTGCGATCGTCTAAGATTTGTTGCTCTTAGATGAGGATTTATGCCAAAAAGTGAATTTTTTAAAAAGAATAATTTATTGGGTTTCTACCTCAATTCATTCCTCACTTAGGTTCTCAATTGCCTTAAATTATTACTTTTTTCACTTAATTATGATCCTCACAAATGAGGATCATCATTTTATTGCGATCGTCTAGGATTTGTTGCTCTTAGATGAGGATTTATGCCAAAAAGTGAGTTTTTTAAAGAAAAATAATTCATTGGCTTTCTACCTTAATTCGTTCCTCACTTAGGTCCTCAATTGCCTTGAATTATCACTTTTTTTACTTAATTACGATCCTCATAGACAATAATTATTATTTAATTACGATCGTCCAGGATTTGATGCCCTTAGATGAGGATTTATGCCAAAAAGTGAGTTTTTGAAAAAAAAGTATTTATTGGGTTTCTACCTCAATTCATTCCTCACTTAGGTTCTCAATTGCCTTGAATTATTACTTTTTTTACTGAGTTATGATCGTCACAGACGAGGATCATCATTTTATTGCGATCGTCCAGGATTTGTTGCCCTTAGATGAGGATTTATACCAAAAAGTGAGTTTTTAAAGAAAAATAATTTATTGGGTTTCTACCTCAATTCATTCCTCACTTAGGTCCTCAGTTGCCTTGAATTATCACTTTTATTACTCAATTATGATCCTCACAGACGAGAGTCATCATTTTATTGCGATCGTCTAGAATTTGATGCCCTTAGATGAGGATTTATGCCAAAAAGTGAGTTTTTGAAAAAAAATATTTATTGGGTTTCTACCTCAATTCATTCCTCACTTAGGTCCTCAATTGCCTTGAGTTGTGACTTTTTTTACTTAGTTAAGATCCTCACAATTGAGGATTATCATATAATTGCGATCGTCTAGGATTTGTGGCTCTAGATGAGGATTTATGCCAAAAAGTGAGTTTTAAAAAAAAAAATAATTTATTGGGTTTCTACCTCAATTCATTCCTCACTTAGGTTCTCAATTACCTTGAATTATCACTTTTTTTACTTAATTATGATCCTCACAGACGAGGATCATCATTTTAGTGCGATCGTCAAGGATTTGTAGCTCTAGATGAGGATTTATGCCAAAAAATGAGTTTTTAAAGAAAAATAATTTATTGGGTTTCTACCTCAATTCATGCCTCACTGAAGTCCTCAATTGCCTTAAATTATCACTTGTTTTACTTATTCATGATCCTCAAAGACGATGATCATAATTTTATTACGATGGTTTAGGATTTGTGACTCTAAGATGAGGATTTATGCCAAAAAGTGAGTTTTTTAAGAGAAATAATTTATTGGGTTTCTACCTCAATTCATTCCTCACTTAGGTCCTCAATTGCCTTGAATTATCACTTTTTTTACTTAGTTATGGTCCTCACAGACGTGGATCATTATTTTAATGCGATCGTCCGGGATTTGTGGCTCTAAGATGAGGATTTATGCCAAAAAGCGAGTTTTTTAAGAGAAATAATTTATTGGGTTTCTGCCTCAATTCATTCCTCACTTAGGTCCTCAATTGCCTTGAATTATCACTTTTTATACTTAGTTATTATCCTTACACACGAGAATCGTCATTTTATTGCGATCGTCCAGGATTTGTAGCTCTAGATGAGGATTTATGCCAAAAAGCGAATTTTTTCAGAAAAATAATTTATTGGGTTTCTACCTCAATTCATTCCTCACTTAGGTCCTCAATTGCCTTGAATTATCACTTTTTTTACTTAGTCATGATCCTCACAGACGAGGATCATCATTTTATTGCGATCGTCCAGGATTTGTAGCTCTAGATGAGGATTTATGCCAGCCAAAAAGTGAGTTTTTTAAGAAAAATAATTTATTGGGTTTCTACCTTAATTCATTCCTCACTTAGGTCCTCAATTGCCTTGAATTATCACTTTTTTTACTTAGTTATGATCCTCATAGACGAGGATCATCATTTTATTGCGATCGTCCAGGATTTGTTGCTCTTAGATAAGGATTTATGCCAAAAAGTGAGTTTAAAAGAAAATTAAATTTTAGGGTTTTTACCGCAATTCACTCCTTTATTATGCGCTCAGTTGCCTTGAATTGTCAAATTTTCTCCCTAAATATGATCCTAACAGATGAGGATAATCATTTAAATGCGATCATCCAGGACTTGTGGCTTTCTGATAAGGATTTATGCCAAAAAGTGAGTTTAAAAAAATTAGAAATGTGTTCGTCGTATGCATTTAAGTTATGCATTAGTAATTTAGAACAATAGTCAAATTTGTTTTATTTTGTTATAAATTTGCGCTATATTAACCTAAAAAATGACCGTTAATAAAATGAACAAAAAAAAACACATTCGTCGTATCCATTTAAGTTATGCACTTGGGAATTTTAAAATATGCACGAAAAAACACAAAATCATTGATTTTTTTTTAATTTCGTTTGCTAAATACTTAATTTATTATAATCTTTAAATTCGGACCTGATTCGATGATTAAATTACCAAAAAGGAATTTTTTCACAACAATTTTCCTAAATTAAAAAATATTTGAAAATATACACTAATTTTTGTTTTGTTCTTAATTTCCCTCTTAAGTAATTAATAAGCCCACAGTCATCATCTCTGTTTGTTCTTAAGGGAGCAAACTCACCCCCAATAAACCCCAAATATAGAATCAAAGGGTAGTAGTGCCTTAAAAAGCACCCTTATCACACCAAAGTCAAACCTAATTAATTCCGAATTTCTAATTATAATAGTACCCGCACTTTCCCAAAACGTATAACGGCGTATTTTATTGCTGAGCCGTATGATGTACTCTCCAGATTATTTCGCCTGGAACAACTTATTAGAGGTGTACATAGCGTAGTTATCCATAAATGGATCCGGTTCGCTTTTGGGCACATAGGCACGGGCATATTGTTCACAATTAATATATATTTTAATTATATTCAGGGGCGGGTAATAGCTCTCTCGTTTATAAAGGTGGTTTTAAATGACGTTATTTTATCGATTATGCTAAAACTCTCCGCTTCGGTTATCGGTGAAGGCTCAAAACTGCAACTGAACAATAAACAGCGAGCGCGGGAGCATCTTTGAAAAGGCAGACGGTCGAAATGGATCCGATTTAAATGCAAAACAATGACGCGGGCACAAAGAGTTTCCGCGTCAACGAGTTCGAATCCTTATTAATGGCGTGTGTTTGTCTGTTTCCACTTAAATTCGAAAGATATGCTAAGCCTATTAAAAGCTGAAGCTTTTTCGAGTATAAAAACTCTGATTTTTGCCTATTTTTATTTTTTTGTATGAAAAATTCAGGATGTTTTTTGTACTATTATTTTACACTATATTTTAGACATTTGAAATAATTTTCCATGTTTTTTTATTCCAGGCATTCTTTGATTGTATGTCATTCAGGCATTGCAGTTATGGCTTTTCATGTTTTTCACTTATTTGAAGCAAACACTTTTGTGGCTATAAGCATGTCAAATAAATTATTCGGGTATTGGACGTAATTGTTTAGGCAATTTTAAATATTATTACAGGCATTCCACGTTCAGTGTAATCGAGTAAACTATTCTAGAAAAAACCTTATTTCTAAACGATATACAGAAATAAAATGACTATACAAAAATTTATATTAAAAAATAAATACATTTTTCTTAATTTTTGTATATATGATTAAATAATAAACAAATTTTATTGTCATGTAACTTTCAATTTTTAAGGAATCAAGTCCTGGAAATCAAAAGGTTTTGTTATTCCAGGCAGTTGAATCAGAGGGATTTTTCCAGTTTTTTTCTATGGTTTAAAATCACCTTTTGTGGCTCATTTTGATTAGTAAAAATTACATTTATCATTACATAACTTTATGTAAAAAAAATTTTTTTTAATTGTTCAGATCCACACTGTTGGGCGCCAAAAATGCTCAATTCTCCCTAAATTCTTCAGAACCTTGTTCAGGCAATTTTAAATATTTTTTTCTTCATTCTAGACTCATAAACAAAGTTAAAATAATAAAATAAAACAACTATCAATACATAATTTTAAATAAAAAAAAATAAAGTTTTTAAATTGTTCAGATCCCCAGTGTTGGGCGCCAAAAGTGCCAAATTCTTTTCGGAACATAATATCCACATTAAAATGATTTAATAATTATCTCAGGAGTGATTTTTAGCAAATTCCTTGACCTAATGTCAACATTTAAAATCTATATTAAAATAGTACAAACATTTTTAAATAAATAATAAATAATTCATAATTTATTGTATCACGGATTTTAAATTTGCATACATCTAAATTCAATAAGAAAATTATTTTTTTTTACGTACGTTTATTAAATAAATAATGTATTACGTATGTATTTTATGTATTTATATTAGAGGACTTTTAAGAAATTGACCTGTAGAGAAACAAAATTTTGTTTAATTACTGTTGAGATATCCAGAACAATAATACTTTAAGGTACAAATTGTAAAATTTGAAAAGGGTGTAAAAATTTAAAAATTCTTAATTTAAGAAAAACATTAATTCGATTATTTAAAAAAAGTAAAAAACTAGAACCTTAAAGGCCATTCATTAACAAAAAAAAATAATTTTAATTTTTGAAAAAAAAATAATAATTTAAATGTCACAAACATTGTTGAATTAGCGATAAATTCATAATAGGATAAATATGTAAATAATTTATTTATTATAAAAATTTTAATTGAAGGATTTTTTAATTTTTACGCTTTGTAAATAATTTTTTTTGTAATTTAAAAACAGTAAATTTTCAAATTTTTAAATATTTAAATATGTTATAATTAACGACTATTTAAGTTTTTCATTTTCTTTTAAATCTTTGAATGTTTAATTAACAAAAAAAAAATTACGCTTGTACACATTTATATAATTATTTTCTTAATAAATACATTTTTCACAAATTAAAAATTTATTTATTAAAGAATATTTAGTTTTTTTAACTAAAAGATTTTTAAAGTTTAAGATTTTAAATTAGGGATACAATTTTTAAATGTGTAAATTTTTAAATTATTAGATTTTTATTTTATTATTTTTTCTAATTGAAAATTTATGATTTTCAATTTTTAAAAAATTTAATTTTTGAATTTAAATTTTTTAACTTTACCAGTTTTACTTTATTGCATTTTTAAATTAAAAAATTTTTAGTTAAAGAATTTTTTTTGTAATTTTAAATTTTGATTAAAAAAAAAACATTTATTTGAAAAAAATATAAATTAAAATATTGGCAAACTAAAAATCTAATTTTTTTAAAAATTTTAAATAAAAAACTATACAAAGTTTATTAATTCCTTTAAAAATCCTTATTTAATTTAGAACATTGACAATTTAAATACTTTAAAATGCATTTATTTAAATAAAGCAATTAATTCAAAAATGTATGCAAAAATAAGAGAAATACTGAAAAGAAAAAATTAAATTAGTTAAAGAATTTTAATATTCATAATTTTTTTTAATTATTGTAAAAATGCCAGAAATTATAAAATTTAATAATTTCCTTATGATCCACACAGACGAGGAT
This sequence comes from Anthonomus grandis grandis, assembly GCF_022605725.1. NCBI lineage: Eukaryota > Metazoa > Arthropoda > Insecta > Coleoptera > Curculionidae > Anthonomus > Anthonomus grandis. The sequence goes on from NC_065559.1 coordinate 1,443,008, forward strand.
CGTCACATAAAAGCGATCGTCTAGAAATTGTGGTTTTCAGATAAGGATTTATGCCAAAAGGTGAATTAAAAAAAATTAATTGGGTTTCTACTTCAACTCATTCCTCACTTAGGTCCTCAACTGTTTTGAATTATCACTTTTTTTACTTAATCATGGTCCTCACAGACGAGGATCATCATTTTATTGCGATCGTCTAGGATTTGTTGCTCTTAGATGAGGATTTATGCCAAAAAGTGCTTTTAAAAAAAATAAAAATGTGTTCGTCGTATCCATTTAAGTTATGCACCTGGGAATTTTAAAATATGCACGGAAAACCACAAATATTTGTTTAAATAATGAAAAAAGCGAATAAAAAACTATTCCATATAATTTTTTTTTCATGCAACTTTTAGTTTGTAAGCAGTCAAGTCCTGAGAATCAAGAGATTTTAATATTCCAGGCAGTTGAAAGGCAGTCGTTTCCAGTTTTTTTCTATGGTTTACAATTACCTTTTGTAGCTCGTTTTGATTAGTAAAAATCACATCTATCATAACATAATTTTAAATTGAAAAAAAAGTTTTTGAATTGTTCAGACACACACTGTTGGGCGCCAAAAATGCTCAATTCTCTTCAAACTCTTCGGAATATTTTCAGTAACTTTCAAGCAATTTTAAATATTTTTTTCTTCATTCCAGATACAATAAACAAATTTAAAATAATAAAATATAATAAATATTTAGAGTAGTATTAATCTCAGCAGTGAATTTTGCAAAAGTTCCTTGAATGGAAGTCAGTGAATTGAGATTTACATTAAAATGGTATAAAAATTATCTCAGGAGTGATTTTTAGAAAATTCATTGACCTAATTTCGAAAATTAAAATCTATATTAATATAGTACAAAAATTTTTAAATAATTAATAAATAATTAATAATTTATCGTATCACGGATTTTAAATTTGCATTATTTTTTTTTTTTTACGTACGTTTATTAAATAAATAATGTATTACGTATGTATTTCACGTATTTATATTAGAGGACCTTTAAGAAATTGACCTGTAGAGGAACAAAACTTTGTTTAATTACTGTTGAGATAATTAAATAATAATTATGAATCCAGAAAAATAATATTTTAAAGTACAAATTGTAAAATTTGAAAAAAGTGTAAAAATTCTTAAGTTACGAAAACATTAATTCGATTAATTAAAAAAAGTAAAAAACCAGAACCTTAAAGGCCATTCAATAACAAAAAAAAATAATTTTAATTTTTGAAAAATAAATAATAATTTAAATGTCACAAACATTGTTGAATTAGCGATAAATTCATAATAGGATAAATATGTAAATAATTTATTTATAATAAAAATTTTAATTGAAGGATTTTTTAATTTTTACGCCTTGTAATTAAACTTTTTTATAATTGAAAATTTAAAAACAGTTAATTTTCAAATTTTTTATTATTTAAATATGTTATAATTAAATCTTTGGATTTTTAAGTAACAAAAAAAATTACGTTTGTTAAAATTTATATAGTTTCTTAATAAATAGAATTTTTACAAATTAAAAATTTTTGTTTATTATAGAATGTTTAGATTTTTACTTTTTTTAACTAAAAGATTTTTAAAGCTCAAGATTTTGAATTAGGGAAATAATTTATAAATGTACAAATTTTTAAATTATTAGATTTTTATTTTATTATTTTTTCTAATTAAAAATTTAAGATTTAAAATTTTTAAAATATTTAATTTTCGAATTTGTCAATATTTAAATTTTTTAACTTTACCATTTTTACTTTATTGCATTTTTAAATTAAAAAATTTTTAGTTAAAGAATTTTTTTTGTAATTTTAAATTTTGATTAAAAAAAAAACATTTATTTGAAAAAAATATAAATTAAAATATTGACAAACTAAAAGTCCAATTCTTTTAAAAATTTTAAATGAAAAACTATACAAAGCTTATGAATTCTTTTAAAAATCCTTATTTAATTTAGAACATTGACAATTTAAATATTTTAAAATGCATTTATTTAAATAAAGCAATTAATTCAAAAATTCATGCAAAAATAAGAGAAATACTGAAAAGAAAAAATTAAATTAGTTAAAGAATTTTAATATTCATATTTTTTTTTAATTATTGTAAAAATGCCAGAAATTAAAAAATTTAATAATTTCTTCAGATGAGGATTTATGCCAAAAAGTGAATTTAAAAAAAAAATTATTAATTGGGTTTCTACCTCAACTCATTCCTCACTTAAGTCCTCAATTGTTTTGAATAATTTTGTATATATGATTAAATAATAAACCAATTTTATTTTCATGTAACTTTCAATTTTTAAGGAATCAAGGCCTGGAAGTCAAAAGATTTTGTTATTCCAGGCAGTTGAATCAGAGGGATTTTTCCAGTTTTTTTCTATGGTTTAAAATCACCTTTTGTGGCTCATTTTGATTAGTAAAAATTACATTTATCATTACATGACTTTATGTAAAAAAAAAATTTTTTTAATTGTTCAGATTCACACTGTTGGGCGCCAAAAATGCTCAATTTTTCAGAAAATTGTTCAGGCAATTTTAAATATTTTTTTCTTCATTCTAGACTCATAAACAAAGTTAAAATAATAAAATAAAACAACTATCAATACATAATTTTAAATAAAAAAAAATAAAGTTTTTAAATTGTTCAGATCCACAGTGTTGGGCGCCAAAAATGCCAAATTCTCTTCGGAACATTTTCAGTAACTTTCAGGCAATTTAAATATTTTTTTTTCATTCCAGATACATAAATAAATTCAAAATAATAAAATAAAATAAATATTTAAAGTAGTAATAATTTCAGCAGTGAATTTTACAAAAGTTCCTTGAATGAAAGTCAGTGAATTAATTAATATCCACATTAAAATGATTTAATAATTATCTCAGGAGTGATTTTTAGCAAATTCCTTGACCTAATGTCAACATTTAAAATCTATATTAAAATAGTACAAACATTTTTAAATAATTAATAAATAATTCATAATTTATCGTATCACGGATTTTAAATTTGCATTATTTATTTTTTTTTACGTACGTTTATTAAATAAATAATGTATTACGTATGTATTTTACGTATTTATATTAGAGGACCTTTAAGAAATTGACCTGTAGAGGAACAAAATTTTGTTAAATTAGTGTTGAGATAATTAAATAATAATTATGAATCCAGAAAAATAATATTTTAAGGTACAAATTGTAAAATTTGAAAAAAGTGTAAAAATTCTTAAGTTACGAAAACATTAATTCGATTAATTAAAAAAAGTAAAAAACCAGAACCCTAAAGGCCATTCATAAACAAAAAAAAAATTATTTTTGAAAAATAAATAATAATTTAAATGTCACAAACATTGTTGAATTAGCGATAAATTCATAATAGGATAAATATGTAAATAATTTATTTATTATAAAAATTTTAATTGAAGGATTACTTTTTTATAATTGAAAATTTAAAAACAGTTAATTTTCAAATTTTTTATTATTTAAATATGTTATAATTAAATCTTTGGATTTTTAAGTAACAAAAAAAATTGCGTTTGTTAAAATATATATATTTTCTTAATAAATAGAATTTTTACAAATTAAAAATTTTTGTTTATTAAAGAATGTTTAGATTTTTACTTGTTTTAACTAAAAGATTTTTAAAGCTCAAGATTTTGAATTAGGGAAATAATTTATAAATGTACAAATTTTTAAATTATTAGATTTTTATTTCATTATTTTTTCTAATTAAAAATTTATGATTTTCAATTTTTAAAAAATTTAATTTTTGAATTTGTCAATATTTACATTTTTTAACTTTACCATTTTTACTTTATTGCATTTTTAAATTAAAAAATTTTTAGTTAAAAATTTTTTTTTATAATTTTAAATTTTGATTAAAAAAAAACATTTATTTGAACAAAATATAAATTAAAATATTCACGAACTAAAAATCTAATTCTTTTAAAAATTTTAAATAAAAAACTATACAAAGTTTATTAATTCCTTTAAAAATCCTTATTTAATTTAGAACATTGACAATTTAAATACTTTAAAATGCATTTATTTAGCAATCAAGCAGTAGCAATTAATTAAAAAATTCATGCAAAAATAAGAGAAATTTTTCAGTTAATAAAAACAATTTCAAATATTCACAAATTCAATAATTAAGTGTTTGAAAAAGTAAAAACTGAAAGTTTAAAAAAAATTAATTAAAAACGGTTAAATGTCTATAAACTTAAGAATCTTTAAAAAAAAATAAAAAGTTTAACTTGAAAAGAATAAAATTCAAAAAAATACTTTAATTAAAAAAAATAAACAATTCAAAATGCAAAACTGAAAAACAAAAATAATAAAATTAGTTAAAGAATTTTAATACTCATAAAGTTGAAAATTAATTATTATTAAATATTTTTGAAATCTTTTAATTGTAAGTGTGCTAGAAACTAAAAAATTTATTAATTTCAATTATTTTCCTCAAAATATTATAGTAATAAAATAATACTCGTAGTGAATAAATCAATTATATATTAAATAAAAAAGAATTCTAACATTATTCAATTTCCGATTAATCCAGTTAAAAAAATTGATTTTTTTCCCTTTTATATCTTTTTATTCACATGTTTATTTATTAATTTATTTAGCTATTTATGTTTAAAAAAATCTATGAAAAAAACATATATAAACAAAAGAAAAATATACAAGAAAAGTCTTAAGGGAATTTTTATTAATACAATTCAGTTCAATTAAAAAAATTGAATTTAAGGACAAATCAAAAAACCATAACAAAAAAAATATATTTTTTCATTTTAAAAATTAACGACTTTAAAATAAATAGTGAAATTCATACTAGATATGATGACTAACTTTATAAGCATTTAAAATCGCTATTGTGATAAGCATATTAATAAGAAAGCCTCCATAATGACTGCTAAATTAAACTTACTATAAAATGATAATTTAGAAAATACAAAAAAGAAACAAATATAAAAACTAAAACAACCAAGATAAAATGATTATAAACCAATTTTACACACGACTTCTCCCCATACTCCACGTTCTCTACATAGAGTTATGTAGAAGACGTACACTCTCCAGTAATCTTCGCATTTCGCAACTATAATTTTTTACTCCCCCCCTCCTAAAGTTTACCGGGAGGAAAATGCAATTACCGGCCCTGGCTGTAATTCACGCCCGGCAAAAAGTTTCTGGGAAACTAGTGCAGTATTTCCACGTCAGAGTCGTGACACTACCCCGGCGACGGAGTGAACTTTCCTTAAGAAACTTTTGCTTTCCCTGCAACCTTCCTTAGCCCCCCCCCCCCGTCCTCTAGCTTCCTGCGGTTTTCGTAAGACGATATAAATGGTTTAATTATAAATAAAAGCGGCGCAGTTTCAGTTTCGGATTTACTTTTCTTATTTCAAGTTTACTTACGGGTGGTTTTTGACTTTGGAGGTACAAGAAGGGGGACGTCGTAGCGAATTTACCTTTTATGTTGCCTACAAGTATTTAACTAGCCGATAAAATAGATCCATGCACTCAATAGTTTTTGAGAAAATTAGGAAAAGTTTTCCCATATTTTTAGAAAACTGTTGGACCTAAAAATTATTTTTTTATTGCTTCTGATGCGCATTGATATTCCACACAACTTTTGTTTTAACAATTTTTATCTCCAATGAATAGTTTTTCAAAAAAAAATTATTTTCCTTTTGAATTTTTTGAGAAAGACTAATTTTGGGAAAATTGGGTATAACTTTTTTCTTGTAGTTTCTTCGAAAATCTTTTATGAGACTTTTTTGAAGCTTTGTGAGCGATTAATCAATTTATTTAAAAAAAAATAATAATTTCTCAAAAAAAAATTTTTCAAATTTTTCACCTTAAAATTTTCCAATTTTTCAAAAATTTTCTATAACCTGTTTATTTTGAGGTTTACGACTAAATGTTATTTTTTATTATTTGTTCTATTTTTGATACAGATTCCAATGCTAAAAGAATATTTTTTATATTATGAATAGTTTTTGAGAAAACGAGGAAAAACTGTTCAGAGGTTTTTCTCAATTTTCTTGAAAACTATTGGACCTAAAAATAATTTTTCTATTGCATCTCATGCTGCGCATTGATATTTAAAATAAATTTTGTTTTAACATAATTTTTTTTTAACCAATAGCAAATATAAAAAAATTAAAGAATGGCAGTCATGTCTAATTAAATTATGCATCAAATTATTGAATAAATATAATATAACTTTTTATTGATGAGACCTAAAATGCTGAAACTTTCAGGATAAACAGGCAGTACCTTAGACTATCACCTCAGAGAATTTTAATTTTTTAAATAAAGTACTATTTAATTAAAAAAATAAATAAATGGCACTCATGTGTAATTAAATTATGCATCAAGTTAATGATTAAATTTCAAATAAGTTTTTATTGATGAATCCTAAAAGGTTGAAACTTTTAGGATAAATAGGCAGTACCTTAAGCCATTTCCTCAAAAAATTTAAAATCTTTAGCTAAAGTCCTTTTTAATTAAAAAAAATAAATAAATAACACTCGCGTCTAATTAACAAATGCATCAAGTAAATAATTAAATTTTTTTATAACTTTTTATTGATGAGCCTTAATAGGATGAAACTTTCGGGATAAATAAGCAGCACCTTAAATAAATTTCCTTAAAAAATTGTAATTTTCTAGCCACAGTGCCTTTTAATAAAATAAATAAATAAATGACACTCATCTTTAATTAAATTATGCATTAAATTAATATTTAAATCTTAAATAATTTTTTATTGATAAGACTTAAAAAAGTTAAACTTTTAGAATAAATAGGCAGTACCTTTTTTAGATCTTAGACCACTACCAGAGGATTTAAATTTTTTAGCAATGGTACTTTTTAATTAAAAATATAAGTAAATGGCAACCATGTCTAATTAAAATACGCAATAATGTAATGTTTAAATTCTATATAACTTTTTACTGAGAAAACGTAATAGGATGAAACTTTCAGGAAAAATGGTCAGGATAAATAGGCAGTACCTTAGACTATTTATCCAGAGAATTTACATTTTTTAGCTATGGTACTCTTTAATTAATAAAATAAATAAATGACAATCAGATCTAATTAAATTATGCGTCAAGTTAATAATTAAATTTCATATAGCCTTGTATTAATGAGACTTAACGGGTTTAAGCTTTCAGGATAAATAGGCAGTACCTCAAGCTATTTCCTGAAAAAAAATCATTTTTGTAGCTAAAGTACTTAAAAACTTGAAAAAATAATAAATGTCAGTCATGTCTAATTAAATTATGCATCCCGTTAATGTTTAATTTTAACTAACTTTTTATTGGTGGGACCTAAAAAGCCGAAACTTTCAGGATATATAAAGAGTGTTTTAGACCATTTCTTTAGGAAATTTCAATTGTTGTTCAAAGTACTTTTTCAATAAAAAATTTAATAAATGTCACTAATGCCTAATTAAGTTATGCATCAAGTTGAAGTTTAAATTTCAAATATCTTTTTAGTAATTATGCAGAAAAGGCTGCAACTTTTAGGATAAATAGGCAGTACCTTGGACCATCTCTTCACAAAATGTCAATTTTTAAGCTATAGAACTTTAAAAAAATAAATAAATTGCACTAATGTTTAATTAAATTATGCATCATTTATATTTTAAATAACTTGTTACTGATGAGACCTAAAAAGCTGAAACTTTCAGGATATATTAACAGTGCTTTAGACCATCTTTTCAGAAAATTTTAATTTTTTAGCTAAAGCACTTTTTAATTTAAAAATTATTTAAATGATAGTCATGTTTAATTAAATTATGCATCCAGTTAATGTTTAAATTTTAAATAACTTTTTACTGATGAGACCTAAAAAGCTGAAACTTTCAGGATATAAAAACAGTGCTTTAGACCATATTTTTAGATAATTTTGATTTTATAGCTAAAGTACTTTCAAATTTAAAAAATTAATAAATGACAGTCCTGTCTAATTAAATTATGCATCCCGTTAATGTTTTAATTTAAATAACTTTTTATTGAAGAGGCCTAAAAGACTGAAACTTTTAGGATATATAAACAGTGCTTTAGACCACCTCTTCAGAAAATTTCAATTTTTTAGTAAAAGTCCATTTTAATTAAAAAAATTATCAAATGACAGTCATGTCATTTAAATAACTTTTTATTGAAGAGGCCTAAAAGACTGAAACTTTCAGGATATATAAATAGTGCTTTAGACCATCTTTTCATAAAATTTCAATTTTTTAGCAAAAGTCCATTTTAATTAAAAAAATTATTAAATGACAGTCATGTCTAATTAAATTATGCATCCCGTTAATGTTTTATTTTAAATAACTTTTTATTGAAAAGGCCTAAAAGGATGAAACTTTCAGGATATATAAACAGTGCTTTAGACCACCTCTTCAGAAAATTTCAATTTTTTAACAAAAGTACTTTTTAATTAAAAAAATTATTAAATGACAGTAATTTCTAATTAAATTATGCATCCAGTTAAATTTATTTAAAATAACTTTTTATTGACAAGACCTAAAAACTTGAAACTTTCAGGATATATAGACAGTACTTTAGACCAGCTCTTCAGAAAATTTCAATTTTTTAACAAAAGTCCGTTTTAATTAAAAAAATTAATAAATGACACTCATGTCTAATTAACTTATGCATCCCGTTAATGTTTTATATTAAATATCTTTTTATTGAAGAGACCTAAAAGGCTGAAACTTTCAGGATATATAAACAGTGCTTTAGACCACCTCTTCAGAAAATTTCAATTTTTTAACAAAAGTACTTTTTAATTAAAAAAATTATTAAATGACAGTCATGTCTAATTAAATTATGCATCCCGTTAATGTTTTATTATAAATAACTTTTTATTGAAGAGGCCTAAAAGGCTGAAACTTTCAGGATATATAAACAGTGCTTTAGACCACCTCTTCAGAAAATTTCAATTTTTTAACAAAAGTACTTTTTAATTAAAAAAATTATTAAATGACAGTCATGTCTAATTAAATTATGCATCCAGTTAATGTTTAAATTTTAAATAACTTTTTACTAATAAGACCTAAAAAGCTGAAACTTTTAAAATATGTAAACAGTACTTTAGACCACCTCTTCAGAAAATTTCAATTTTTTAACAAAAGTACTTTTTAATTAAAAAAATTATTAAATGACAGTAATTTCTAATTAAATTATGCATCCAGTTAAATTTATTTAAAATAACTTTTTATTGACAAGACCTAAAAACTTGAAACTTTCAGGATATATAGACAGTACTTTAGACCAGCTCTTCAGAAAATTTCAATTTTTTAACAAAAGTCCGTTTTAGTTAAAAAAATTAATAAATGACACTCATGTCTAATTAAATTATGCATCCCGTTAATGTTTTATATTAAATAACTTTTTATTGAAGAGGCCTAAAAGGATGAAACTTTCAGGATATATAAACAGTGCTTTAGACCACCTCTTCAGAAAATTTCAATTTTTTAACAAAAGTACTTTTTAATTAAAAAAATTATTAAATGACAGTCATTTCTAATTAAATTATGCATCCAGTTAAATTTATTTAAAATAATTTTTTATTGACAAGACCTAAAAAGTTGAAATTTTGGATATATAAACAGTGCTTTAGACCACCTCTACAGAAAATTTCAATTTTATAACAAAAGTACTTTTTAATTAAACAAATTATTAAATGACAGTCATGTCTAATTAAATTATGCATCCCGTTAATGTTTTATTTTAAATAACTTTTTATTGAAGAGGCCTAAAAGGCTGAAACTTTCAGGATATATAAACAGTGCTTTAGACCACCTCTTCAGAAAATATCAATTTTTTAACAAAAGTACTTTTTAATTAAAAAAATTATTAAATACTCATGTTTAATTAAATTATGCATCCTGTTAATTTTTATTTTAAATAACTCTTTTATTGTTTGGTTTATGGCTAAATATTGTTCTTTATGATTTGTTCTATTTTTGACTTGTATTTTAATGCTGAAAGAAAATTTGTCATATTATCAATAGTTTTTGAGGAAATGAGAAAAAACCGTTGAGAGGTTTTTCTCAATTTTCTGGAAAACCATTACATTTAAAAATTACATCTTTTTAAAATTATTAAAAATTCTTGCTGGCAGATTTAGAAAAAAAACTTTTACGAGACTTTCTTAAAATCATTTTGAGTAATTTATTAATTTCCAAAAAAAATCAAATTTTGCACTCATTTTTCAAAAATCCTCTATAACTCTTTAATTTCTCTATTTACGGCTAAATATGATTTTTATGATCAGTTCTATTTTTGATTTGGATTCCAATGCTAAAAAAGAATTTTCAATATTTCCAGTAGTTTTAGAGAAAATAAGGAAAAACTTTATAAATGTTTCCCTCAAAATGCAATTTTTCCCTGGCTTTTTTTGCCCACAAAATTAACCCTGGAAATGTTCTCCCAGATATCGAGTGAGTCTGCACACTCACCTTAACATTAAAGCCCTCAAACCACTTGGAAGTTTCAGCACTAAGGCCTTAAGTGCCCCCAAAAAAAACACTCAGTACTTCGTATCAAATATAATATCATCTTTAAGCATTAGCCCTGCCACTAACCGGATCTAGCTACTCGTGATATTCTATATAACATTACATTAAAAATGCAGCGCCAAGTAATGTTATTGTATTTCATTCAATAAAACAGACAGATTATATTTGTTGGAAAATAATATACGAACTTGTTGATTTCATGGCTAAAATATATCGAGGAAACTCAGTAGAAACATGAAAATTTACAATTTTGTATTTAGTTTTTTGTCTCTGTTGCACGCATTTCGTCGGCCACTTGGATATGGTCACTCTGTTCTTTTGTGACTTCAGGGGTACAAAGAGGACGTTATCACCATAACGAATTTTTCCTTATTTTTATACTCCCTAATAACACTAAAAGCAAAAAAAGTTCTAAAGGCTAAAAAAACCAACAAGAGGAATTCCTTCGTCAATATTTCAGCTCCGGTGCGTTCGATGTCGAAATCAGCTCACCTCTAAAAATCATAACCGATTTCTGGCAGTAGCGTTTTTCGTTTATTTTCACCATCATCCCCTTTAGCCAATCACCTCTTTATTGGCCGCTTGAGAGCGCTCATCGAATTTTCCTTCCCGTCTGTTCCGATCTGTTTTCCCGCTTTTCTTTTATGAAAAGCTCCTGCTGCTGCTGCCGCTGCTACGGGGGTTAAAGCGACACATTTAATATTAAACCGGGCCTTTATTTTTATGCCGTTTTGTTATATTTTTATCAGATTTGCTCTCGCTTATGTTCGCTTTTGGTGCATACCTGCAATAACATGCTCCCGCGGATTTTAAGCTGCTTTTTTGAGATAACGGTTTGTTTAGGAGGGTGGTTTTTTTATTTTCTTTTGTTAAATGGTTTTAATAGGGTTGATTGGGAAAAAATGAGGTTTGAAGGTGGACTAGTTCTTGACTTTTTGTCTGGTTTAATTCGATTTAATTTATGTCAAAATGTAATATTTATTTTTGCATTTATTGTATTTAGAATCATTTAATTACGATTATTATTACTATTACCATAAATAATGAATTCTCCACTAAATTTCAATTTTCTAACTAAACTACTTTTAAATTAAAAAATGAAATAAATCAGAATCATGTCTAATAAAATTATGCATCAAGTTAATAGTTATATTTTAAATAACCTTTTATTGATAAGTCCTAAAAAGCTGAAACTTTCAAGATATATAAACAGTGCTTTAGACCATCTCTTTAGAACATTTTAATTGTTTAGCTAGTAAGTACTTTCAAATTAAAAAAATAAATAAATGAGAATCATGTCTAATTAAATTAAGTCTATTAAATAAATGTTTATTGAAGAGATCTAAAAAGCTGAAACTTTTAGGATAAATAGGCGGTACCTTAGATTATCTCTTAGCAAAATATCAATTTTTACAGCTAATTTTTAAGCTACAGCACTTTTTAATAAAAAAAAATTAATAAATGACACTCATGTCTAATTAAATTATGCATCAAGTTTGAACGTGGACTAGTTCTTGATTTTTTTGTCTTGTTTTTAGCCTTGTTTAATTCAATTTAATTTATGTCAAAATTATTTTGCACTTAATTTATTTGCTTATTACAAGCGTCATTTTATTACCATTATTATTATTATTGCTACTATAATAGTTATTATTTCAATTATGTGTGCCTTTAATTTTCAGTTAATTTTTGAGTTTCTCAAGCTTTTAATTTTTTTAATTAAATTTAAAGTTTAACTAGCACCTATATATATATAAAGTCACGGCTTTTGATTTTTAAAAAATATAACTTTCGAATTTCGGAATATTGACATTTCGTAATTAATACATTTCAAAATTATAATTTTCCTATTTTCATAATTAATTTTTAGGTTCAAAATTACAAACTTCCTAAAATGCTGAATTTTAATAATAATAATAATAATAATAATAATAATAATAATGAACAATTTCTAATGATTAATTTGTGAATTTGTCTACATTTAGATTTAATATTAAAGCTTTTTGTCTATAATTTTATTTTAATGAATAGGTTTTTGAAATTTTAATTTTCTTTTAATAGTACTTTTTAATTTTTTATAACTAGAAGATTTTTTTACAGTTTTATAATTCAAATTTACGAGATAACTAACTTTTGAGTTTTTTATTTAAATTTTACAATTTATTTATTTTTTCTTAGTAAATGTATTCTTAAATATGCATTTTCACTATTGTTTTTTTTATTTTTACCTCCAAACTTTTCCAAACTATTATTTCTTTTATTAATGAATTTTTGAATTTTTAAATATCTAAAATTAATTAAAAGATTTTAAACGTATTAGATTTTGAATTTTTTAAAATTTTTTTCATTATTGAATTTCTGAATTTTACTCTATACTTTGTTAAACCGAAAGATTTTTAGTTTGTGACTTTTCTTACACAAAAAAATTTAATTTTTAGGTTTATGTAATATTTCTTTAATTAACGGATTTTTTTTTTAATTTATTTGACAAAATTTAATTTTTTTTACTCTAAATTTGTGATTACTAAAATTATTCAATTTACAATTATATCTTTAAATTTTTTACTCCTTTTCTGAATTAAGAGATTTTTAAACTTTAAATATTAAAAGGAATTTTCGAATTTTTCTTCTTTAATCTATTTTTAAATAATTCACTTGATTTACCTTCTTTAATCGAAAGAGATTTTAGTTTTTTCCTTTTTTTAATTAATTAGCTTTTATTAACTTAAGTTTATAAATAGTTAAGATATTTAATTTATACCTTTTTTAATTAATGAAGTTTTAAATATTTGAGTTTGTGAATACATATTTCAAATTTTCTACTTATATATATTTTTCAAATAATAGATTTTCACTTTATTTAATTGATTTTTTTTTATGTTTCAGGCTCTAAATTTTGAATTTGAAAATATTTAAAATAATCTGCTTTCAATATTTTGAACTAATCGATTTTTCAATTTTTATTTATTTAATTCTTTATTACTTTTTAAGTTAGTGAATATTAGGAGTATTTAATTTTTAATAATATAAATGAATCTTTCAATTCTAAATTTCTTTAATATTTCACTGTATTATTCAATTCTTAATTAAATAAAAAGCAATTGTTAAGTCAGTAAATATTTAAAATAATCGATCTATTTATTCTTTAAATGATAATTTTTTTAATTCTTCACTTTCTTTAATTGAAAAGTTTCTAAATTTTTCTCTTTTTCTAATTAATTTTTAATTAAATAAAATAAATTTAATATTAAAAATGTTTAATTTATATATTTTTTAAATAATGGAATTATGAATTTCCGAAGCAATTAATTTTTGAAATTGTAAATTCATTTAATTATAAAATTTTTTTTTTTTTAATAAATTGAATAAATAATTTTTTTTTAATATAAATTGAATTTGCCGAAAGTTTTTATTTAAGTTGCAGTGTATTTAAAAAAAAATTAATTAATTAAATTAGGCTTTGTTAATTTATGTTTGTATTAAAAGTAGAAATATTTATGTAGAACAAGAATTTTCAAACAAACATGAAAAATAAAATATTAAATCTACCAGTATTTTATCATCTTTAATAATAATTTATTAAATCCTGTAAGAGCAATTTTATTTAATTATCTAAAATTTATATCAAGTCCTTTGAAATATATTAACGCTTAATGGTCGCAATTAGCTTAAACTTAAGTAGGTTTCCTTTAATATTTGGCAATAACCTCACCCACTTAAAATTTTAAATACCTCAAGGCTTTATAGAATTAATCCCCCTTTAATACATCTCCAGCTTTTCAGATATTAATATTTTTTATAGCACCATAGAACTAAGTTTAACGTAAGATAAAATGGCAATTTAAATTATTATTAATTTTGCTCTTAAAATCAATCATGACTAAATGGAAAAATTTAACACTCGCTGTCTTACTAATACGCGAATATTGATATTCAACTACATCTCTACCCTCCTTAACTTTATTATACTAATGAAACTCTCTTGTCACAAACCGATGCGAGAGAGAGAGAGAGAGACATTAACCCCCTCCCAAGTTTTCCAGAGTCACCAAAAGTTAAATATTAGGGAAATTAGTAGTAATCCAGTCTTCCGGCGTACAACGGAGGGGTTGAAAGTTGGCGTTTTCACCCCCCGGCGACCGTTCCAGACATGTACAAACAACAGTTGGGGATGTTTAACATTCGCAGTTATGTTCTCGGGTCAATTTGTTGCGAGGATTTCGTACAATTATTGACGTGCATTAAAAATTTGTCATTAAAACGTTTAGACATGAGGTCGAAACACTGGTCTTACAAGGAGCAGTGGTTTTTATGCAAATCGATGAAGAAAGTGAATTTTCAAATAAATTATGAAGTAAATCCTCTATAGCTTCTTTATTTTGAAGTTTACGTCTAAATGTTATTCTATGTAATTTGTTCTGTTTTTAATTTCGATTCTAATGCTAAAAGACATTTTTTATTATTCACGATAGTTTTTAAGGAAATGAGGAAAAACTGTTAAAAGATTTCAATCAAAATTATACACATTTTCCTATGAGTACCACCCCTTTGGATTTTTTAAGGAGGACTTTTTCAGGAAAATCGGATATAACTTTTTTTAGGTACATTTTTAAAGAATCTTTTATAAGACTTTTCTAAGCCTTTTTAAGCTATTAACTAATTTGTATTAAAAAAAATTGAAATTTCTCAAAAAATTTTTTTTTCAAATTTTTCACCGATTTTTTTTTTAATTTTTCAAAAAACGTCTATAACTTCTTTATTTTGAAGTTTACGACTAAATGTTATTCTATATAATTTGTTCTGTTTTTAATTTGGATTCCAATGCTAAAAGAAAATTTTTATTATTCACAATAGTTTTTGAGAAAATGAGGAAAAACTGTTAAGAGGTTTTCCTCAATTTTCTTAAAAACTGTTATACTTACAAATTATTTTTTTATAGCATCTGATGCGCATTAATATTCCAAACAACTTTTGTTTTAATAATTTTTTTCTTAATCCAATATTTTTCTAGAAAAAAAAAATCAAATTTATAGATATAAAAAAAAATAATAATTTATCAAAATTTTTTTTTTTTAATTTTTACCCAAAAATTTTTCAAAAATCCTCTATAACTTCTTTATTTTGAAGTTTACGTCTAAATGTTATTCTATATAATTTGTTTTGTTTTTAATTTGGATTCCAATGCTGAAAGAAAATTTTTATTATTCACAACAGTTTTTGAGAAAATGAGGAAAAACTGTTAAGAGGTTTTCCTCAATTTTCTCAAAAACTATTAAACTTATAAATTATTTTTCTATAGCATCTGATGCGCGTTAATATTTAAAACAACTTTTGTTTTAATAATTTTTTTCTTTGTCCAATAGTTTTATAGAAAAAAAATAAAAATCAAATTTATAGACATTTTCCCAGGAGTACCCCTTTCGATTTCTTGAGGAGGACTTTTTCGGGAAAATTGGGTATAACTTTTTTTAGGTACATTTTTTAAAAATCTTTTATTAAACTTTTCTAAGCCTTTTTAAGCTATTAACCATTTAATATTAAAAAAAAAGTTAAAATTTTTCAAAATTTTTTTTCAAATTTTTGACCTAAAAATTTTCAATTTTTTCAAAAATTCTCCATAACTTCTTTATTTTGATGTTTACGACTAAATGTTATTTTATATGATTTGTTCTGTTTTTAATTTGGCTTCCAATGCTATAAGAAAATTTTTTTTATTCATAATAGTTTTTGAGAAAATGGGGAAAAACTGTTAAGAGGTTTTCCTCAATTTTCTCAAAAACTATTAAACTTATAAATTATTTTTCTATAGCATCTGATGCGCGTTAATATTCAAAACAACTTTTGTTTTAATAATTTTTTTCTTTATCTAATAGTTTTATAGAAAAAAAATAAAAATCAAATTTATAGACATTTTCCCAGGAGTACCCCTTTCGATTTTTTGAGGACTTTTTCGGGAAAATTGGGTATAACTTTTTTTAGGTACATTTTTTAAAAATCTTTTATTAAACTTTTCTAAGCCTTTTTAAGCTATTAACCATTTAATATTAAAAAAAAGTTAAAATTTTTCAAATTTTTTTTTTAAATTTTTGACCTAAAAATTTTCAATTTTTTCAAAAATTCTCCATAACTTCTTTATTTTGAAGTTTATGACTAAATGTTATTCTATATGATTTGTTCTGTTTTTAATTTGGATTCCAATGCTAAAAGAAAATTTTTATTATTCACAACAGTTTTTGAGAAAATGAGGAAAAACTGTTAAGAGGTTTTCCTCAATTTTCTCAAAAACTATTAAACTTATAAATTATTTTTCTATAGCATCTGATGCGCGTTAATATTCAAAACAACTTTTGTTTTAATAATTTTTTTCTTTATCCAAAAGTTTTATAGAAAAAAAATAAAAATCAAATTTATAGACATTTTCCCAGGAGTACCCCTTTCGATTTTTTGAGGAGGACTTTTTCGGGAAAATTGGGTATAACTTTTTTTAGGTACATTTTTTAAAAATCTTTTATTAAACTTTTCTAAGCCTTTTTAAGCTATTAACCATTTAATATTAAATAAAAGTTAAAATTTTTCAAAATTTTTTTTTCAAATTTTTGACCTAAAAATTTTCAATTTTTTCAAAAAGTCTCCATAACTTCTTTATTTTGAAGTTTACGACTAAATGTTATTCTACATAATTTGTTCTGTTTTTAATTTGGATTCTAATGCGAAAAATTTTTTTCTGTATTCACAATCGTTTTTGAGAAAATGAGGAAAAACTGTTAAGAGGTTTTCCTCAATTTTCTTAAAAACTGTTATACTTACAAATTATTTTTTTATAGCATCTGATGCGCGTTAATATTCTAAACAACTTATATTTTTATAATTTTTTTCTTTATCCAATAGTTTTCCAGAAAAAAAATAAAAATCAAAATTATGGACATTTTCTCATGGGTACCCCTTAGATTTTTTGAGGAAAACCTTTTCGGGAAAATTAGGTATAACCTTTTTTAGGTACATTTTTTTAAAAAGTTTTATAAGACTTTTTTAAGTCTTTTTGAGCTATTAACTAATTTATATTAAAAAAAAATTAAAATTTCTCAAAATTTTTTTTTCAAATTTTTCACCTAAAAATTTTCCAATTTTTCAAAAATCCTCCATAACTTCTTTATTTTGAAGTTTACGACTAAATGTTATTCTATATAATTTGTTCTGTTTTTAATTTGGATTCCAATGCCGGAAGAAAATTTTTATTATTCACAACAGTTTTTGAGAAAATGAGGAAAAACTGTTAAGAGGTTTTCCTCAATTTTCTCAAAAACTATTAAACTTATAAATTATTTTTCTATAGCATCTGATGCGCGTTAATATTCAAAACAACTTTTGTTTTAATAATTTTTTTCTTTATCCAAAAGTTTTATAGAAAAAAAATAAAAATCAAATTTATAGACATTTTCCCAGGAGTACCCCTTTCGATTTTTTGAGGACTTTTTCGGGAAAATTGGGTATAACTTTTTTTAGGTACATTTTTTAAAAATCTTTTATTAAACTTTTCTAAGCCTTTTTAAGCTATTAACCATTTAATATTAAATAAAAGTTAAAATTTTTCAAAATTTTTTTTTCAAATTTTTGACCTAAAAATTTTCAATTTTTTCAAAAAGTCTCCATAACTTCTTTATTTTGAAGTTTACGACTAAATGTTATTCTACATAATTTGTTCTGTTTTTAATTTGGATTCTAATGCGAAAAATTTTTTTCTGTATTCACAATCGTTTTTGAGAAAATGAGGAAAAACTGTTAAGAGGTTTTCCTCAATTTTCTTAAAAACTGTTATACTTACAAATTATTTTTTTATAGCATCTGATGCGCGTTAATATTCTAAACAACTTATATTTTTATAATTTTTTTCTTTATCCAATAGTTTTCCAGAAAAAAAATAAAAATCAAAATTATGGACATTTTCTCATGGGTACCCCTTAGATTTTTTGAGGAAAACCTTTTCGGGAAAATTAGGTATAACCTTTTTTAGGTACATTTTTTTAAAAAGTTTTATAAGACTTTTTTAAGTCTTTTTGAGCTATTAACTAATTTATATTAAAAAAAAATTAAAATTTCTCAAAATTTTTTTTTCAAATTTTTCACCTAAAAATTTTCCAATTTTTCAAAAATCCTCCATAACTTCTTTATTTTGAAGTTTACGACTAAATGTTATTCTATATAATTTGTTCTGTTTTTAATTTGGATTCCAATGCCGGAAGAAAATTTTTATTATTCACAACAGTTTTTGAGAAAATGAGGAAAAACTGTTAAGAGGTTTTCCTCAATTTTCTCAAAAACTATTAAACTTATAAATTATTTTTCTATAGCATCTGATGCGCGTTAATATTCCAAACAACTTTTGTTTTAATAATTTTTTTCTTTATCCAATAGTTTTCTAGAAAAAAAATAAAAATCAAATTTATAGACATTTTCTCAGGAGTACCCCTTTCGATTTTTTGAGGAGGACTTTTTCGGGAAAATTGGGTGTAACTTTTTTTAGGTACATTTTTAAAAAATCTTTTATTAAACTTTTTTGAAGCCTTTTAACTATTAATTAATTTATTTAAAAAAAAATTAAAATTTCTCAAAATTTTTTTTTTCAAATTTTTGACCTAAAAATTTTCCAATTTTTCAAAAATCCTCCATAACTTCTTTACTTTGAAGTTTACGACTAAATGTTATTTTATATAATTTGTTCTGTTTTTAATTTGGATTTCAATGCTAAAGGAAAATTTTCTATATTCACAACAGTTTTTGAGAAAATGAGGAAAAACTGTTAAGAGGTTTTTTTACATTTTCTCGAAAACTGTTAAACCTAAAAATTATTTTTCTATAGCATCAGATGCGCATTATTATTTCAATTTGGGGATGTTTAACGTTCGCCTATATGTTCGGGTCAATTTGTTGCGAGGATTTCGTACAATTATTGACGTGCATTAAAAATTTCTCATTAAAACGTTTAAACATGAGGATGGCCAGGGTCGAAACTCTGGTCTTACAAGGAGCAGTAGTTTTTATACAAATCGATGGGGAAAGTGAATTTTCAAATAAATTATTAAATAAACTCCCTTTTTCTTCGGTTCGAGGTATTTGACATTCGCAGATATATTTTTAAGTCAACTTATTGCAAAAAGTTTGTACAATTATTCAGTTCATTAAGAATTTATCATGGTTACAGTTGAATATGAGGAGGGCCAAGGCCAAAAATCTGATCTTAGAAGAACGAACTAGAAGCAGTAGAAGAATGAACTAGAAGCAGTAGTTCTTATGTAAATCGATGAGGAACGCGAATTTTCAAATAAATTATTAAATAAATCCCTTTTTTTTTTAATAAAATCACACCGATGATTTATGCAAATAATTCGAAATTTCCCCAAAAAAAAACACGTTAAAATGCCTCGAGGGTGTTAAAGGGAAAATGATTAAAACCGGATTAAAACCGAACGAACGCCCGGGCGAGCGTTAAACTTTTTAAAGTGAAAGATTATTGCCGAATATTAAGGCCGTTTATCAAATCTACGTCTTAACTAATTATACCCATTGATAATAATAATTTGCACAATTCCCGGGCATTTTCTGGAAGTTTGTTGCCGCCCGCGGGAAAGCCATATTTCTTATTATCTAGGAGGGATCCGTCTCCGGATGGAATTAGTTCGGCCTTTTATCAGTGGATAAATTGAAGGAAAGCTGCTTAGGGTTTATTTAATATTAACCCGAACTTTAATTAACTTTAATATCGCCCAATGATATTGTTTGAAAATTCGCGTCCCTCATCGCTCTATATAATAAACTTATTAGTTATCATATTTCCGAAGAAATTGGTCAAAGAATATTTAAATTGTTAAATACATAAGATCCAATATTTTAGTGCTATTTAGTGCCCTTAGATTGTCCAAAGTAATCGATCATGACAAATTAATGTTTAATGCTTGTAATAAAATTAAACTTACCAGTATGCTGACGATACTCAGTTAATTCAATTATTTCAATGCTAATGATGTCAAAAAAGCTTCTGAAAGTATAAGTAGTGACCTATATGTGGCTCAGAATTTAAATATAATGCATTCAATTTATTAATAATCGGTCAAGGTTTTAAATTTAACTATCAATTTTTCCTTAAGACTTCAAGGACATATAAGTGGTTTGTCCTCATTTTCTTGAAAACTGTTTGATTTGAAAAAAAAAATTCTACTGCATTGGATGCCCATTGATATTCTAAACAACTTTTGTTGCAATAGTTTTTTTCTATATGCAATAGTTTTCCAGAAAAAAAATAAAAATTAAAATTATAGACATTTTTTCTTTGAGTTTTTTTGGAAAATTAGGTATAACTCTTTTCTGGTACATTTAAAAAGAGTCTTTTATAAGACTTTTCTAAGCCTTTTTAAACTATTGACCAATTTTTATTAAAAAAAAATTAATTTTTAAAATTTTTTTTTCAAATTTTTGAACTAAAAATTTTCAAATTTTTCAAAAATCCTCTATAACTTCTTTACTTTGAAGTTTACGACTAAATGTTATTCTATATGATTTGTTCTGTTTTTAATTTTGATTTTAACGCTAAAAGAAATTTTTTATTATTCACAATAGTTTTTGAGAAAATGAGGAAAAGCTGTTATGATGTTTTCCTCAATTTTCTCAAAAACTGTTAAACCTATAAATTATTTTTCTATAGCATCTGATGCGTATTAACATTCCAAACAACTTTTGTTTCAATAATTTTTTTCTTTACTCAATAGTTTTCCAGAAAAAAAATAAAAATCAGAATTATGGACATTTTCCCATGAGTACCCCTTTGGATTTTTTGAAGAGGACTTTTTCGGGAAAATTGGGTATAACTCTTTTCTGGTACATTTTTGAAAAAACTTTCATAAGACTTTTCTAAGCCTTTTTGAACTATTAACCAATTTATATTAAAAAAAAAATTAATTTTTCAAAATTTTTTTTTTCAAATTTTTGACCTAAAAATTTTGAAATTTTTCAAAAATTATCTATAACTTCTTTATTTTGAAGTTTACGACTAAATATTATTTTGTATGATTTGTTCTGTTTTTAATTTGGATTCCAATGCTGGAAGAAAATGTTTATTATTCGCAATAGTTTTTGAGAAAATTAGGATAAACTGTTAAGAGGTTTTCCTCAATTTTCTCAAAAACTGTTAAATTTATAAATTATTTTTCTATAGCATCTGATGCGCATTAATATTCCAAACAACTTTTGTTTTAATAATTTTTTTCTTTACTTAATAGTTTTCCAGAAAAAAAATAAAAATCAGAATTATGGACATTTTCCCATAAGTACCTCTTTTTTTTGAAGAGGACTTTTTCGGCTATAACTCTTTTCTGGTACATTTTTGAAAAAACTTTTATAAGACTTTTCTAAACCTTTTTAAAGTAATTACCAATTTATAATAAAAAAAAGTAAAAATTTTTCAAAAATTTTTTTTTCAAATTTTTGACTTAAAAATTTTCAAATTTTTCAAAAATCCTCCATAACTTCTTTATTTTGAGGTTTTCGACTAAATATTATTTTACATGATTTGTTCCGTTTTTAATTTGGATTTTAATGCTGTCAGAAAATTTTTGTTATTCGCAATAGTTTTTGAGAAAATGAGGAAAAACTGTTAAAAGGTTTTCCTCAATTTTCTCAAAAACTTTTAAACTTATAAATTATTTTTCTATAGCATCTGATGCGCATTAACATTCCAAACAACTTTTGTTTTAATAATTTTTTTTTTTACTTAATAGTTTTTCAGAAAAAAAATAAAAATCAGAATTATGGACATTTTCCCATGAGTACCCCTTTGGATTTTTTGAGGAGGACTTTTTCGGGAAAATTGGCTATAACTCCTCTTTTCTGGTACATTTTTGAAAAAACTTTTATTAGACTTTTCTAAGCCTTTTTGAACTATTAACCAATTTATATTAAAAAAAAAATAATTTTTCAAAATTTTTTTTTCAAATTTTTGACCTGAAAATTTTCAAATTGTTCAAAAATCCTCCATAACTTCTTTATTTTGAGGTTTACGACTAAATATTATTTTACATGATTTGTTCTGTTTTTAATTTGGATTCCAATGCTAAAAGAAAATTTTTATTATTCGCAATAGTTTTTGAGAAAATGAGGAAACACTGTTAAGAGGTTTTCCTCAATTTTCTCAAAAACTGTTAAACTTACAAATTATTTTTCTATAGCATCTGATGCGCATTAGGATTCCAAACAACTTTTGTTTTAATAATTTTTTTCTTTACTCAATAGTTTTTTAGAAAAAAAAATAAAAATCAGAATTATGGACATTTTCCCATGAGTACCTCTTTGGATTTTTTGAGGAGGACTTTTTCGGGAAAATTGGCTATAACTCCTCTTTTCTGGTACATTTTTGAAAAAACTTTTATAAGACTTTTCTAAGCCTTTTTGAACTATTAACCAATTTATATTAAAAAAAAAATTAATTTTTCAAAATTTTTTTTTTCAAATTTTCTGACCTGAAAATTTTCAAATTTTTAAAAAATCCTCCATAACTTCTTTATTTTGTAGTTTACGACTAATTACTGTTTTACATGATTTGTTCTGTTTTTAATTTGGATTCCAATGCTGGAAGAAATTTTTTATTATTCGCAATAGTTTTTGAGAAAATGAGGAAAAACTGTTAGGAGGTTTTCCTCAATTTTCCCAAAAACTGTTAAACCTATAAATTATTTTTCTATAGCATCTGATGCGCATTAACATTCCAAACAACTTTTGTTTTAATAATTTTTTTCTTTATTCAATAGTTTTCCAGAAAAAAAATAAAAATCAGAATTATGGACATTTTCCCATGAGTAACCCCTTTGGATTTTTTAAGGAAGACTTTTTTGGGAAAATTGGGTATAACTCTTTTCAGGTACATTTTTGAAAAAACTTTCATAAGACTTTTCTGAGCCTTTTTGAACTATTAACCAATTTATATTAAAAAAAAAATTAATTTTTCAAAATTTTTTTTTTCAAATTTTTGACCTAAAAATAGAGAATTTTTCAAAAATTCTCCATAACTTCTTTATTTTGAAGTTCACGACTAAATGTTATTCTATATGATTTGTTCTGTTTTTAATTTGGATTCCAATGCTATAAGAAAATTTTCTCTATTCACAACAGTTTTTGAGAAAATGAGGAAAAACTGTAAAGAGGTTTTCCTCAATTTTCTCGAAAACTGTTAAACTTATAAATTATTTTTCTATAGCATCTGATGCGCATTAATATTCCAAACAACTTTTATTTTAATAATTTTTTTCTTTACTCAATAGTTTTCTAGAAAAAAAAAAATCAGAATTATGGACATTTTCCCATGAGTAAATAAAAACCCCTTTGGATTTTTTGAAGAGGACTTTTCGGGAAAATTGGGTGTAACTATTTTTAGGTACATTTTTAAAAAATCTTTTATAAGACTTTTCTAAGCCTTTTTGAACTATTAACCAATTTATATAAAAAAAAATTATTTTTCAAATTTTTTTTTTCAAATTTTTGACCTAAAAATTTTGAAATTTTTCAAAAATCCTCCATAACTTCTTTATTTTAAAGTTTACGACTAAATATTATTTTATATAATTTGTTTTATTTTTAAATTGGATTCTAATGCTAAAAGAAAATTTTCAATATTTACAACAGTTTTTGAGAAAATGAAGAAAAACTGTTAAGAGGTTTTTCTCAATTTTCTCGAAAACTGTTAAGCTTACAAATTATTTTTCTATAGCATCTGATGCGCATTAATATTCTAAACAACTTTTGTTTTAATAATTTTTTTCTTCATTTAATAGTTTTCCAGAAAAAAAATAAAAATCAAAATTATGGACATTTTCCCATAAGTAACCCCTTTGGATTTTTTGAAGAGGACTTTTTCGGGAAAATTGGGTATAACTCTTTTCTGGTACATTTTTGAAAAAACTTTTATAGGACTTTTCTAAGCCTTTTTGAACTATTAACCAATTTATATTAAAAGAAAAATTAATTTTTCAAAATTTTTTTTTCATATTTTTGACCTAAAAATGTTTCAATTTTTCAAAAATCCTCCATAACTTCTTTATTTTGAAGTTTACGACTAAATATTATTCTACATGATTTGTTCTGTTTTTATTTTGGATTCCAATGCTGAAAGAAAATTTTTATTATTCGCAATAGTTTTTGAGAAAATGAGGAAAAACTGTTAAGAGGTTTTCC
This sequence comes from Anthonomus grandis grandis, assembly GCF_022605725.1. Taxonomy (NCBI): domain Eukaryota; kingdom Metazoa; phylum Arthropoda; class Insecta; order Coleoptera; family Curculionidae; genus Anthonomus; species Anthonomus grandis. Next base: position 1,467,756 of record NC_065559.1, read on the forward strand.
TCAATTTTCTCAAAAACTGTTAAACTTATAAATTATTTTTCTATAGCATCTGATGCGCATTAATAAGCCCAACAACTTTTGTTTTAATAATTTTTTTCTTTACTCAATAGTTTTCCAGAAAAAAAATAAAAATCAGAATTATAGACATTTTCCCAGGAGTACCCCTTTCGATTTTTTGAGGATTTTTCGGGAAAATTGGGTGTAACTTTTTTTAGGTACATTTTTGAAAAAACTTTTATAAGACTTTTCTAAGCCTTTTTGAACTATTAACCAATTTATATTAAAAAAAAAATTAATTTTTCAAATTTTTTTTTTCATATTTTTGACCTAAAAATGTTTCAATTTTTCAAAAATCCTCCATAACTTCTTTATTTTGAAGTTTACGACTAAATATTATTTTACATGATTTGTTCTGTTTTTAATTTGGATTCCAATGCTGGAAGAAAATTTTTATTATTCGCAATAGTTTTTGAGAAAATGAGGAAAAACTGTTAGGAGGTTTTCCTCAATTTTCTCAAAAACTGTTAAACCTATAAATTATTTTTTTATAGCATCTGATGCGCATTAATATTCCAAACAACTTTTGGTTTAATAATTTTTTTCTTTACTCAATAGTTTTCCAGAAAAAAAATAAAAATTAGAATTATGGACATTTTCCCATGAGTACCCCTTTGGATTTTTTGAGGAGGACTTTTTTGGGAAAATTGGGTATAACTCTTTTCAGGTACATTTTTAAAAAATCTTTTATAAGACTTTTCTAAGCCTTTTTGAACTATTAACCAATTTATATTAAAAAAAAAATTAATTTTTCAAAAATTTTTTTTTTCAAATTTTTGACCTAAAAATTTTCCAATTTTTCAAAAATCCTCCATAACTTCTTTACTTTGAAGTTTACGACTAAATGTTATTCTATATGATTTGTTCTGTTTTTAATTTGGATTCCAATGCTAAAAGAAAATTTTCTATATTCACAACAGTTTTTGAGAAAATGAGAAAAAACTGTTAAGAGGTTTTCCTCAATTTTCTCGAAAACTGTTAAACTTATAAATTATTTTTCTATAGCATCTGATGCGCATTAATATTCCAAACAACTTTTGTTTTAATAATTTTTTTCTTTATCCAATAGATTTCCAGAAAAAAAATAAAAATCAGAATTATGGACATTTTCCCATGAGTACCCCTTCCGATTTTTTGAGGAGGACTTTTTTGGGAAAATTAGGTATAACTCCTTTCTGGTACATTTTTGAAAAAACTTTCATAAGACTTTTCTAAGCCTTTTTGAACTATTAACCAATTTATATTAAAAAAAATAATTAATTTTTCAAAATTTTTTTTTTCAAATTTTTGACCTAAAAATTTTCCAATTTTTCAAAAATCCTCCATAACTTCTTTACTTTGAAGTTTACGACTAAATGTTATTCTATATGATTTATTCTGTTTTAAATTTGGATTCCAATGCTGGAAGAAATTTTTTATTATTCGCAATAGTTTTTGAGAAAATGAGGAAAAACTGTTAAGAGGTTTTCCTCAATTTTCTCAAAAACTGTTAAACTTACAAATTATTTTTCTATAGCATCTGATGCGAATTAATATTCCAAACAACTTTTGTTTTAATAATTTTTTTCTTTACTCAATAGTTTTCTAGAAAAAAAATAAAAATCAGAATTATGGACATTTTCCCATGAGTACCCCTTTGGATTTTTTGAAGAGGACTTTTTTGGGAAAATTGGCTATAACTCTTTTCAGGTACATTTTTGAAAAAACTTTTATAAGACTTTTCTAAGCCTTTTTGAACTGTTAACCAATTTATATTAAAAAAAAATTTAATTTTTCAAATTTTTGACCTAAAAATTTTCTAATTTTTTCAAAAATCCTCTATAGCTTCTTTATTTTGATATTTACGACTAAATGTTACTCTATATAATTTGTTCTGTTTTTAATTTGTATTCCAATGCTGAAAGAAAAGTTTTATTATTCACAATAGTTTTTGAGAAAATGAGGAAAAACTGCTAAAAGGTCGAATTACATAAGAACTATTGCTGCTTGTGAGACTGGACTTTCGACCTTGGCCATCCTCATATTCAACCGTAACTATAACAAATTTTTAAGCAAGTGAATAATTGTACAAAATTCTTCCAATAAATTGACCCGAGAACATTTCTGCGAATGTCAAATAACTCCAACCGAAAAAAAAGGAAATTTATTTAATAATTTATTTAAAAATTCACTTTCCTAATCGATTTGCATAAAAACTACTGCTCCTTGTAAGACCAGAGTTTCGACCTCGGCCATCCTCAAGTTTTTATATCAAATTTAAGTCAATAATTGTACGAAATGCATGCAATAAATTGACCCGAGATCGCGTAGATATAGGATAGAAATAAGGTAAAAAACCACGGATTCCGTAGGCCTTTAAGGCAATATATTTTTTTTCTCACATTTCATTATTTATTTATACTTAAGGAGCTGTTTTAGGCTATAATTTCTTAATAAACCCAGACGACGTTAAATATTATTCCCCCATATAGTGGTATAATATAAACCTAACAGAAAGCGACCTATACAAACACCTGTTTCGTTTTCGAGAGCATTTAATGTGGGCGTTTGGGCATAGGGAGGCCGAGGATCTCCAGTGGGAATGCCGGCAGTAAAACCGGTAAATGTGAGTTATGAGTGAGCTCGCGCCCTTAATTGATATTTGTGGTCTTACGTCCGCAATTGGAATCTTGCAGATAACCGCGACCCGCCGTTTAATTAATGCCGGCGGAATGTACGGGCGCAAGCCGGAACTGCTGCTGCAGGAATTGCTCTTCCTGGGGTCGACCGTGTTGTGCGAATTTCGGGTTTTTTTTTTGCAGGATTTTGATGATGTTTGTAATATATACAAATGGTGAAATTTAAGACTTCGAATCCAAAAAAATGGGAAGAAATGAATGTTTAATTAGCGAATGAAATGCGGACGATCAGCAAATGATTGTTGTAGAGAGTGTAATTGATTGTTCACGCAATTTTCACATTAATTTCACACTAGTCTGGATTTTTTGTAAATTGTGCTTTTCTCACCAATTATTTTGACAATATCTATAATTTTAATTTATTATACTCCCATTTAATTACAACAATCAATTTTTGTTAATTCCTTATCGGTTTTCGCTGCAAATCAACCGAAATCAAAAGACCCAAATCCTTCTTCTTCTTCCTCTTAATCCAATGAACTCTTTGGAGCGATTTATCGCTTTTCCCTGTTTTTAGGACGGAAAACTTTCGGCCCTAAGTAGCAAACACCATCAAAGACCTTTTTTTTTCCCGTCAATTTTTAATACATAAAATATCCATTAAAAGCCCCTTAAAGAAAGTTTATTTAAACCCCACTTCTTACCGCTCTATTTTCATATAAAAATCACCAAACAAAATAAGGTAAAATAAAAATAAAACCGGTTCCAATTTCGTCGTATCCAGAGATTACCCCAAAGTCCCTCTGTTTTGTTGCAGATCCAGATTTTCGGTTTCAACTCACAGCTTTACACAAATTTTTCGGAGGCGTTGCACAAAGCCCAGGGGATTGTCGTTGTCGCTCTACTTTTACAGGTAAGAACAGGATAGAACCCTTTTTTTTGTTAATTGCATGGATAATTTATTAGTTACGGCACCCTTTAGGGCAATTATTTATTGACCTATAATGCAAGATAAGCCATTAGAACTGAGAGTAGTAACAGATCTGCTAAATGCTAACGGAAATACTTAGAAAACTTATAATTAAATAACTAGGGGATCGTTGCTGTTGGGAGAACGAGAAACTGGCTAAGTAATGCCGCTACATTTCCGAAATGAGTAATTATTGTTAAAATGCTGCTGCCGAGTTACCACCTTGTTATAAGTTAGAGTCGAGGGTTGGTAGGTATTTTGCTAAGTTGTACTGTAAATTAATGAGCGAATTTCGGGTTGAAAAATGAAACGTCGCTACTAAGAAGAGGAATATGGGAAATTCCTTTAAGAAATGTTCATTTTTTTTAACGTTGATGTTTGTTCTGCTAAGCACCATTTTTGGTATTACATTTGGCACGCTTAAGGTTTAAATTAATAAAATATTGATTTTAGAAGTCATTTTTCAGTTTTACACTCGTAGACCAGTGAAAAATTATTCATGGTCTAAAAGCATTAATTTATTTCAGATGTTGATTATAACGTTTTCGACGTCCTTTTTTCAGGCCAAAAATGGGCATCAAAAATGCCATATCTCAGCTATCGTTAGGGCTACGACCTTGCGGATAGTCTCGTTGGATTTAGAACGATGAAACTAAGATAAAACCGTTGGAATTTTCTCGATAGCTCTTATAGAAGCCGAGATAGCGACCTTCAAAGTTTGGATTTTTTCATTTTTCGGGTATACCCCCCCGTATCGAATTTTTTCACCAAAAATTGATTTTTTTCGAAATTAAACTAAGTATACCAGCGTCTTATTAGGGTCATCCAGATTACGAAAACACCGGGTTATAACAGGATCCGAGCAGAACTAAGGGAATGAGAGCACTTTGAAAATCCTGAAAAAGTCGTTTTCGACGTCCGTTTTTGAGGCCAAAAATGGGCATCAAAAATGCCATATCTCAGCTATTAGCAGAGCTACGACCTTGCGGATGGTCTCGTTGGATTCAAAACGACGAAACTAAGAAAAAATCGTTGGAATTTTTCCGATAGCTCTCATAGAAGCGGAGAAATCGACCTTCAAAGTTTGGAATTTTTCATTTTTCGGGTATACCCCCCCGTATCGAATTTTTTCACCAAAAATTCATTTTTTTCGAAATCAAACTAAGTATACCAGCGTCTTATTTGGGTCACCTAGATTACGAAAACACCGGGTTATAACAGGATCCGAGCAGAACTAAGGGAATGAGAGTACTTTGAAATTTCTGAAAAAGTCGTTTTCGACGTCCGTTTTTGAGGCCAAAAATGGGCATCAAAAATGCCATATCTCAGCTACCGTAAAAGCTACGACCTTGCGGATAGTCTCGTTGGATTCAGAATGACGAAACTAAGACAAAACCGTTGGAATTTTCCCGCTAGCTCTCATAGAAGCCGAGATATCGACCTTCAAAGTTTGGGTTTTTTCATTTTTCGGGTATACCCCCCCGTATCGAATTTTTTCACCAAAAATTGATTTTTTTTTAAATCAAACTAAGTATACCAGCATCTTATTTGGGTCACCTAGATTACGAAAACACCGGGTTATAACAGGATCCGAGCAGAACTAAGGGAACGAGAGCACTTTGAAAATTCTGAAAAAGTCGTTTTCGACGTCCGTTTTTGAGGCCAAAAATGGGCATCAAAAATGCCATATCTCAGCTATTAGCAGAGCTACGACCTTGCGGATGGTCTCGTTGGATTCAAAACGACGAAACTAAGAAAAAATCGTTGGAATTTTTCCGATAGTTCTTATAGAAGCCGAGATATCGACCTTCAAAGTTTGGAATTTTTCATTTTTCGGGTATACCCCCCCGTATCGAATTTTTTCACCAAAAATTCATTTTTTTTGAAATCATTCAACTGCCTGGAATAAAAACAGAATTATTCATATTTATCTAAGCATATCTTAAACCAGTATATTAGAATTGTACTATTTATGTGCTTATCCTTTGTAATTTTAATACATCTACATGATCTATGCAGTTTGCAGAATCTAACTGGGTCCAACTAGGATTATTAATAACTGATTTAAGACCATATTCGCTTAATGTAATTAAGTATTCATTTTTAATATAGGAGTCTTTATTTATATCGATATTGATGTCACTGGTGTGCTTACTATTGTTATAATTGAAATTCCTTATAATAAAATAGGAAGTCAATGGTTAACTTAAAATGCTTCGGACATCCTCCACTAAATTTATTTAAAAGTTATTCATGCAACATGTTTCAGACATATAACATATCCATCATCAGGGATACAAATTGAAGATTTTCGTCAATACATATAAAAAGCTATAGTCTTTTATATGTAGCTAGAGTTAATAAAAAGCTACATATAAAAGACTATAGCTAGGTTATTAATGCATATAAGAAGTTTTCCAAGGTTTTGGTAAATACTAGGGATATTTAAGATTGCAGTTCTCCAACTTAAATGTTGCAATTAGGACATCATCTCAGCACTCTTTTATTAGAGAAATCTGTAGTTTTTATAGCCTTATATTTAAAAAAAACGATAATTTCCATAATACGAAAACGGTAAGTTCTATATTAAAAAAGGGAATTCGGGTAGCGCATCAAATAATAAAAGTCCAATTATAATAAAGTGTAGTAGTAGCGGGGGCGGCAATTTACATGACGAGACTTCTTGCTTCGCGGAACTTCACCGAACTGTCGTTCAATTTGCATAAGAAAAGGAAGATTTCCTGTTTCACTCGGAGACAGTCACTTAGGTATAACGGCTCTCTTGTTGCTCCCGAGAACTTCACTTAATTTACAAGTTAATTTTTCGGAGTTTAGAGTTTTCCTTTTTGTGATGCCACATATACATTTTGTTGAATAAGGGAAGTTTTGGTGTCTCTCCTATCCGATCTGAATAAATTTTAATTATCAGTATACACAATCATGGATATATTCCTGAAAAAGGATTAATTTTTTATTTTATCGTAATATTTTTGAAATTCTTCCAGGTATTCCTGCAATTTTTTAACCGTTTTTGCAAATACGTCCAAGCGTTCATGAATTATTTAATTATTTTTTTCATTTATTATTTACGTGGAAATATCAATGAATTTTGGTGATCAAGTGCCTGGAATAAAAACAGAATTATTCCAGGCCATTGAGGCTTATGTGCTATTTGAGTAGAAGTATCAGGGAATTCAAGATTTTTAATTTTCACTATATACAACCATAAGTACATAAATCAGTATGTAATAGTTTTCGGAAAAAAAAAGGAGTTGCACATCATTACATAAATATTCAGTTTTCTTGACCAATTTTTAAAATTCTTCCAGGGATTCCTAAATTTTTTTAGCCAATTTTCCAAATACGACCAGGAATTAATAGGATACTTATTAAATGATTAAAATATTTTTTCTCTTTTAATATTCACGTGGGGTTATCAGGAAATTTAGGTGATCAACTACCTGGAATAAAAATTGAATTATTCCAGGCATTTGAAGTTAATTTCTTTTTTGGGTAGGAATATCAGGGAATTAAAGTGATCAAATGCCTGGAATAAAAACAGAATTATTCCAGGCATTTCAGATTCATGTGTTATTTAAGTAAGAATATCAGGAAATTCAGGTAATCAACTGTCAGGAATAAAACCAGAATTATTCCAGGCATTTGAGGTTCATGTGTTATTTAAGTGGGAATGTCAGGGAATTTTGGTTAATTGCCTGGAATAAAAACAGACTTTTTCCAGGCATTTAAAATTAATTATTCCAGTCAGTTGAGGCATGACTTCAATTAAATTGTCTGACATTTTAGAAAATCTACAATTCAACAGCCTAGAATTACAAAATAATTTTATCTAAGGTGTCAGCTTTAAATTAATTAATTAAATATTTCAAGGGTAATTAAAATTAAATTTTAACTAGAGGGCCTGGAATTAAAAAAAAAATCTACAACTCAAGTGCTTGGAATTATAAAATAATTTAATTTAAACGTTATTTAAAAACTAATTAATTAATTCTTCCAGGCAGTTAAGGCATGACTTCAAGTAAAGTGTCTGAAATATTAGAAAACTATAGGTTAACTACCTAGAATTAAAAAATTATGTTAACTTAGGTGTCAGCTCAAAAATAATTAATTAATTATTTTAGAGGTTATTACGGTAAAATTTTAATTAAAATTCCTGAAATTAAAAAAAAAATTATAAGTCAACTGCCCAAAATTATAAAATAAATTAATTAAAACGTTATTTAAAAACTAATTAATTAATTATTCCAGGCAGTTGAGACATGACTTTAATTAAAATGTCTGACATTTTAGAAAATCTACAGGTTAACAGCCTAGAATTACAAAATAATTTTAACTAAGATGTCAGCTTTAAATTAATTAATTAAATATTTCAAGGGTAATTAAAATTAAGTTTTAACTAGAGTGCCTGAATTTATAAAATATTTTAATTTAAACGTTATTTAAGAAATAATTAATTAATTATTCCAGGCAGTTGAGGCATGACTTCAATTAAAGTGTCTGACATTTTAGAAAATCTACAGGTTAACTACCTAGAATTAAAAAATTATGTTAACATAGGTGTTAGCTTTAAAATTTTTAATTAATTATTTGAGAGGTAATTGAGGTAAAATTTTAATTAGAGTTCCTAAAATTAAAAAAAAATCTACAACTCAACTGCCTGGAATTGTTAAATATATTTAATTTAAACGTTATTTAAAAACTAATTAATTAATTATTCCAGGCAGTTGAGACATGACTTTAATTAAAATGTCTGACATTTTAGAAATTCTTCAGGTTAACTACCTAGAATTGAAAAAAATATGTTAACGTAGGTGTCAGCTCTAAATTAATTAATTAAATATTTCAAGAGTATTTAAAATTAAATTTTAACTAGAGGGCCTGGAATTAAAAAAAAATCAAGTTAACTGCCTGGAATTGTAGAATATATTTAATTTAGACGTTAATTTAAAACTAATTAATTAATTATTCCAGGCAGTTGAGGCATGACTTCAGGTGAAGTGTCTGAAATTTTAGAAAATCTACAGGTTAACTGCCTAAAATAAAAAATAAATTTAATTCAGGTGTTAGCTCTAAACTAATTAATTAATTAATTATTTCAGAGGTAATTGAGGTAAAATTTTAATTAGAGTGCCTGGAATTAAAAAAAAAATTTAAGTTAACTGCCTGGAATTGTAAAATATATTTAATTTCAACATTAATTAAAAACTAATTAATTAATTATTCCAGGCGGTTGAGGCATGACTTCAAGTAAAGTGTCTAAAATTTTAGAAAATCTACAGTTCAACTGCCAAGAATTAAAAAATAATGATAACTTAGGTGTCAGCTCTAATTATTTATTCCAGGAGTTGACGCATAATTCCAATTAAAGTATCTCACATTTAAAAAAATCTCCAACTGCCTAATTAATTAATTATTCCAGGCAGTTGAGCATGACTTTAAGTAAAGTGTCTGACATTTTAGAAAATGTACAGCTTAACTGCCTAGAATAAAAAAAATAATGTTAATTTAGGTGTTACCTTTAAATTAATTAATTCAATATTTTAAGGGTAATTGAAATAAAATTTTAATTAGAGTCCCTGGAGTTAGAAAAAAATTACAACTCAACTGCCTGGAATTGTAAAATATATTTAATTTAAACGTTATTTATAAACTAATTAATTAATTATTCCAGGCAGTTGAGGCATAACTTTAATTAAAGCGTTTGACATTTTAGAAAATCTATAAGTCAACTGCCTATTTTACAAAATATAGTTAATTCAAATGTCAGCTCTAAATTAATTAATTAAATATTTCAAGGGTAATTGAAATAAAATTTTAACTAGAGTGCTTGGAATTTAAAAAAATCTACAATTCAACTAGGTATCTGGAATTATAAAATAATTTAATTAAAACGTAATTTAAAAACTAATTAATTAATTATACCAGGTAGTTGACGCATAATTCCAATTAAAGTATCTCACACTTTAAACAATCTACAGTTCAACAGCATAGAATTACAAAGCTCTGTTATCTCAGGTGTCAGGTCTAAATTTATTACTTAAATATTTCAAGGGTAATTAAAATAAAATTTTAACTGGAGTGCCTGGAATTAAAAAAAAATTACAATTCAATTGCCTGTAATTATAAAATAATTTAATTTAAATGTTATTTAAAAACTAATTAATTAATTATTCCAGGCAGTTGAGGCATAACATCAATTAAAGCGTCTAACAAAAATTTAGAAAATCTACAGGTTAACTGCCTAGAATTAAAAAAATAATGTTAACTTAGGTGTTAGCTCTAAGTTAATTAATTAAATATTTCAAGGGTAATTAAAATAAAATTTTAACTAGAGTGCCTGGAATTATAAAATATTTTAATTTAAACGTTATTTAAGAAATAATGAATTAATTATTCCAGGCAGTTGAGGCATGACTTCAAGTAAAGTGTTTGAAATTTTAGAAAATCTACAGGTTAACTATCTAGAATTAAAAAATTACGTTAATTTAGGTGTCACCTTTAAATTAATCAATTGAATCTTTCAAGGATAATTGAAATAAAATTTTAATTAGAGTGCCTGTAATTAAAAAAAAATTACAACTCAACTGCCTAGACTTAAAAAATTATTTAATTTAAATGTTAATTAAAGCCTAATTAATTAATTATTTCAGGCAGTTGACTCGCAATTTTAATTAAAGTATCTCACATTTAAAAAATCTACAGTTCAACAGCTTAGAATTACAATGTACGGTTAACTCAGGTGTCAGCTCTAAATTAATTAATTAATTAGTTTAGAAGTTATTGCGGTAAAATTTTAATTAGAGTGCCTGAAATTAAAAATAATTTACAACTCAACTGCCTGGAATCGTAAAATTATTTAATTAAAACGTAATTTAAAAACTAATTAATTAACTAACTACTAAATTAATTAAGAGCTTTCTGAGAATAAATAAAAAGAAGAAAATCATTGTTGAAACAAATGCTTTTATTCCCATAAAGAAAATAATATTTTTTAATAGTTTAGGGCTGTAGGAACACTAAAATCATTAATTTGATACATATTTTTCAATTTATAACCTGTTGACCAATAAAACATTTTTTTAAATTAAATCGTCGTACTTAATTAAAATTGACGTCAAACCCATTGATTTAATAAATATTTAATAAATAAAGGAAAGAAATACTTAACGGTTTTGGCTAAAAAAAGCCTAAAAACCATTGATTTGATAAATATCGTTTCATTTACAAGCTGTTGAAGAAATATATACATGCATATAATATTTTTTTAATTAATATCAATCTTAAAATCACCGTTGAGATAAATGTTTTTGATTCTATAAAGAGAGAATACTTTCCTAGTTGACATCCTTAATTAATATTCCAAATACGTTAATAATTATTATTCAGAGCGATGTAGGACATGAATTTGCAAACAAAAGATGTAGCAGTTAAAGTACTGTAACTCCGGACTACTTGAAGGTAGAATTTTGGTAGTACCATCAATAGATAGGACAAGGATAGCGCTATAAGCAAGTATAATTATTATTTTTTTAAAGTGTTTCATGAAACAGTAATGAATTTTTAAAACATGTTAAGAGTGTTGTAGGACAAGAGCTTCCAAAATGAAAATTCAACTTGCTTAGCTCGAATACTGAAAAAACAAAATTGATGGCTTTTTCTCTGTACTTACACAGGCAACCAGATTGTGACAATTTATTGTTGTAATAATTAAATTAACTGTAGTTGCAACCCAAAAATAACTGAACTTAAAACAGGTATACAATACCTTAGACTAAAAATTTCATTAAAAAAATTTCTATTTTTAACACGTTTTACTCAATAACCGAGGGTTTAAAAACCAACCCTCAATCCGCTATTTTTAAAGAAGCGTAATACCCTAGTTTAACGCGCTCATTTTTTTCCAGCTAGAAAACACCCCAAAAAGCACATTAAACCGATCGGAATTTCACTCGATGTGCCTACGGTCAAAATACGTGACATTTTTCAGTTTAACCGAAATCGTTTTATGAAAAAAAAAATAAAAAAATCGCTAGGGAGCGATTTGATGTAAAAAATTAATTATGCTAGTTTTGTTTAGTTTCCACCACTGTATAGTTAAAAAAAAAAAAACAACTTTACTTTTCCTTATTTACCGGAAGTTAATAGGGAGTTAAGCAAACAATAAAAAGCAGTTAAATTATCCAAAAGGTAATAAATTTCAAGTAAGCGAAAGTAAACAGTTTCAACCGACGTTTTAGCCCGGTTTTATCGAGTATATATGGAGAAGCACCTGCATCGAAAATTACAAGTTCTGTTTAAAGGCATTAATACCGTGTGCTTTAGGGCCTATTTTAATGGCATATATTGACTTTCGATCTATATACGATCTCACAGGAAAATGTTATTAAAAATGCCTTATTAAAATATAAACAGATAATTTAGAGAAATTCTATTGGAAAACTAGAGAGAAAGAAAACACGATAAGTAAACCCTTTGATTATCCAATTTTTTGTCCCTTAAAAGTTTCCTTATAGTACCGAAGTTGTTTTAGCTAAAGTTTAACACTTCCCGTTGGTTGCACTTACTAATTAAGTAAAATTTAATTAGTTAAACGCTTTTGCCTAATTAAAAGGAGTTTTTGCGTTTTTTTTTTTGGTGCATTAGATCGATTTAATTAAACATTAAAGCTTACTCATTTTTTTAAGGTTGATTTATTATTAAAAATAAAACAGTGAATTATGTTTTTAATTAAAGTTGTTTTTTTTTTAATTTTCCAGTTGGGTGATTTATCGAATCCGGAGCTCAGGATATTAACGGATCAGCTGGATAAAATTAGATATGGAGGTAAGGGAGTTTTTTTATTGTGTCCAGGATGAATGTTTGAATAATATAGTGAGAAATTTTTGTAGGTCGTAGATTTTTTTGGAATGTGTCGATTATAATTTTTTTATAAATTATATAAACTAACAAAAATGCAAAATTTTAAAATAAATACCCCCAGTCTCTAGTATGTGTGAATTTACGTAAGTTTTGTAATCTTTATTTCTGTTTTAAATATTAGATATATCTTGTATCATTTTATATGTTGTTTTTTTAATATGTTCATTTATATAATTTATGTATTTTCAAAAACAATTTGATATTTTTATTCAGAGGGATGTGGGACAAGAGATTCGAAATAAAAAGTGTACTACTTAAAGTACTGTAACTTCTGACTACTTTAAGTGTTCGAATCTAATATTCAACAATAATTATTTTTATCTAGCTTAAATAAACAGTCTTTATGGTGGCATCGGGATTTCAAAATATAACCATTAAGAACAAATTTATGGGTTCGGGGACTTTTATCGAGATACCGCAGCTTAAGCACTTTTTTTATAATTTTATAACACTATATGGATTATGTGGTTTTTCGTTCGTATTTAGTCTGTAAGTTTATAAGGTTGAAATAACATCTTAATTTCTAACAGTTCTTATAATATTCGGTTAATAAATCATTATACAATATATTTTTTTGTGCCTTTTATTATCTTCTAACTCGAACAGGTTATGGGTCCAGGTACGTCGCGTTAGCTCACCCATATAAAGATAATAAAAAGTGTACAATCGCAATTAGTATTCGTGTTTTGTGGAAAGCCGGAATAATAGCGGAAAGTGCAAAGCATAACGTCGAAAAATTAAATGGTCAGAACTATCAGTATTGGAGTTATTTAGTAAAAAGGTTGCTTATCAATGCTGACTTATGGGGAGTAGTTTCGAGTGTATTACCAGCAGAAGAAAGTCGAGACACTACCCGGAAAAAACAAAATGATAAGATGTCAACTATAATAGCCTTACTTGTCGACGTTAGTCAATTAGTGCATATCAGAAATAAAGAATATGCATGTGATGCGTGGGAAGCACTAAAGGAATATCACCAGAAGCTTAGATCCCTACGTTCAGAGCAGCTCCAATACTGTGCAGCCCTATACTGACAAGACAATTTACACAGGTACAACAGCAATTAAAATTATAGACATACCTTTAAATATTCCTTTTCTAGAGCTTCCACAATTGCAGCACAGCACTCAGGAACAATCCTTGCGATCGTACATACAGGGATTCGATACAAATACATAAGAGAATGGTAGGAATCACCTGCAATAATTAAAATTGTACTTTTTTCTTTGTGATTATAATTACTTTTCATGAAAATAAAAATATTTTGTTGTAAAATATAATATTTATTTTAGTATATATATTTAGCTTTCTAAGTAATTACCTGTGGCTAAAAAGCGAAGTGTCAAAGACATTAATTAATTAAAAACTAATTAATTAATTATTCCAGGCAGTTGAGACATGACTTTAATTAAAATGTCTGACATTTTAGAAAATCTACAGGTTGACTACCTAGAATAAAAAAATTATGTTAACGTAGGTGTAAGCTTTAAATTAATTAATTAATTATTTGAGAGGTAGTTGAAATAAAATTTTAATTAGAGTGCCTGGAATTAAAAAAAAAATTACAACTCAACTGCCTGGAATTGTAAAATATATTTAGTTTGCACGTTATTTAAGACCAAATTAATTAATTATTCCAGGCAGTTGAGGCATGACTTCAATTAAAATATCTGACATTTTAAAAAATTTACGGGTCAACTTTCTAGAATTAAAAAATAATGTTAACTTAGGTGTCAGCTTTAAATTGTTTAATTTATTATTTCAGAGGTAGTTGAGGTAAAATTTTAATTACAGTTCCTGAAATTAAAAAAAAAATCTACAACTCAACTGCCTGGAATTGCAACATAATTTAATTTAAACGTTAATTTAAAATAAATTAATTAAATATCTCAAGGGTATTTGAAATAAAATTTTAATTAGAGTCCGTGGAATTAAAAAAAAAATTACAACTCAACTGCCTGGAATTGTAAAATGTATTTAATTTACACATTATTTATAAACTAATTAATTAATTAGTCCAGGCAGTTGAGGCAGGACTTTAATTAAAGTGTTAATATATAGTCACAAAATATAGTGAATTCAAGTGTCAGCTCTAAACTAATTAATTAAATATTTCAAGGGTAATTCAAATAAAATTTTAATTAAAATGTCTGAAATAAAAAAAAAAATCTACAACTAAACTGCCTAAACTTAAAAAATTATTTAATATTAATGTTAACTAAAACCTAATTAATTAAATATTCCAGGCAGTTGACGCATGAATTCAATTAAGGTATCTGACATTTTAGAAAATTTACAGTTCAACGGCCTAGAATTACAAAGTACTGTTAACTCAGATGTCAATTAATGAATTAAATATTTCAAGGGTTATTAAAATATAATTTTAATTAGAGTTCCTGGAATTAAAGAAAATCTGCAACTCAAGTGCCTATAAGTGTAAAAAATTTTTATTTAACCGTTATTTAAAAAATAATTAATTATTCCAGGTAGTTGAGGCATAATTTTAATTAAAAAGTCTGACATTTTAAAAAATCTACAGTTCAACAGTATAGAATTACAATTTTACAATTTTGTTGTAAAATATAATATTTATTTTAGTATATATATTTAGCTTTCTAAGTAATTACCTGTGGCTAAAAAGCGAAGTGTCAAAGACATTAATTAATTAAAAACTAATTAATTAATTATTCCAGGCAGTTGAGGCATGACTTCAGGTGAAGTGTCTAACAAAAATTTAGAAAATCTACAGGTTAATTGCGTAAAGTTATAAAAATAACGTTAACTTAGGTGTTAGCTCTAAGTTAATTAATTAAATATTTCAAGGGTAATTAAAATAAAATTTCAACTAGAGTGCCTGAAATTATAAAATATTATAATTTAAACGTTATTTAAAAACTAATTAATTAATTATTCCAGGCAGTTGAGACATGACTTTAATTAAAATGTCTGACATTTTAGAAAATCTACAGGTTGACTACCTAGAATAAAAAAATTATGTTAACGTAGGTGTAAGCTTTAAATTAATTAATTAATTATTTGAGAGGTAGTTGAAATAAAATTTTAATTACAGTTCCTGAAATTAAAAAAAATTTACAACTCAACTGCCTGGAATTGTAAAATATATTTAGTTTGCACGTTATTTAAGACCTAATTAATTAATTATTCCAGGCAGTTGAGGCATGACTTCAATTAAAATATCTGACATTTTAAAAAATTTACGGGTCAACTTTCTAGAATTAAAAAATAATGTTAACTTAGGTGTCAGCTTTAAATTGTTTAATTTATTATTTCAGAGGTAGTTGAGGTAAAATTTTAATTACAGTTCCTGAAATTAAAAAAAAATCTACAACTCAACTGCCTGGAATTGCAACATAATTTAATTTAAACGTTAATTTAAAATAAATTAATTAAATATCTCAAGGGTATTTGAAATAAAATTTTAATTAGAGTCCGTGGAATTAAAAAAAAACTGCCTGGAATTGTAAAATATATTTAATTTACACATTATTTATAAACTAATTAATTAATTATTAACACAAAATATAGTGAATTCAAGTGTCAGCTCTAAATTAATTAATTAAATATTTCAAGGGTAATTCAAATAAAATTTTAATTAAAATGTCTGAAATAAAAAAAAAATCTACAACTGAACTGCCTAAACTTAAAAAATTATTTAATATAAATGTTAACTAAAACCTAATTAATTAAATATTCCAGGCAGTTGACGCATGAATTCAATTAAGGTATCTGACATTTTAGAAAATTCACAGTTCAACGGCCTAGAATTACAAAGTACTGTTAACTCAGATGTCAATTAATGAATTAAATATTTCAAGGGTTATTAAAATATAATTTTAATTAGAGTTTATGGAATTAAAGAAAATCTGCAACTCAAGTGCCTATAAGTGTAAAAAATTTTTATTTAACCGTTATTAAAAAAATAATTAATTATTCTAGGTAGTTGAGGCATAATTTCAATTAAAATGTCTGACATTTTAAAAAATCTACAGTTCAACAGTATAGAATTACAATTTTACAATTTTGTTGTAAAATATAATATTTATTTTAGTATATATATTTAGCTTTCTAAGTAATTACCTGTGGCTAAAAAGCGAAGTGTCAAAGACATTAATTAATTAAAAACTAATTAATTAATTATTCCAGGCAGTTGAGGCATGACTTCAGGTGAAGTGTCTAACAAAAATTTAGAAAATCTACAGGTTAACTGCGTAAAGTTATAAAAATAACGTTAACTTAGGTGTTAGCTCTAAGTTAATTAATTAAATATTTCAAGGGTAATTAAAATAAAATTTCAACTAGAGTGCCTGAAATTATAAAATATTTTAATTTAAACGTTATTTAAAAACTAATTAATTAATTATTCCAGGCAGTTGAGACATGACTTTAATTAAAATGTCTGACATTTTAGAAAATCTACAGGTTGACTACCTAGAATAAAAAAATTATGTTAACGTAGGTGTAAGCTTTAAACTAATTAATTAATTATTTGAGAGGTAGTTGAAATAAAATTTTAATTAGAGTGCCTGGAATTAAAAAAAAAATTACAACTCAACTGCCTGGAATTGTAAAATATATTTAGTTTGCACGTTATTTAAGACCTAATTAATTAATTATTCCAGGCAGTTGAGGCATGACTTCAATTAAAATATCTGACATTTTAAAAAATTTACAGGTCAACTTTCTAGAATTAAAAAGCAATTTTAACTTAGGTGTCAGCTTTAAATTGTTTAATTTATTATTTCAGAGGTAGTTGAGGTAAAATTTTAATTACAGTTCCTGAAATTAAAAAAAAATCTACAACTCAACTGCCTGGAATTGCAACATAATTTAATTTAAACGTTAATTTAAAATAAATTAATTAAATATCTCAAGGGTATTTGAAATAAAATTTTAATTAGAGTCCGTGGAATTAAAAAAAAAATTACAACTCAACTGCCTGGAATTGTAAAATGTATTTAATTTACACATTATTTATAAACTAATTAATTAATTAGTCCAGGCAGTTGAGGCAGGACTTTAATTAAAGTGTTAATATATAGTCACAAAATATAGTGAATTCAAGTGTCAGCTCTAAACTAATTAATTAAATATTTCAAGGGTAATTCAAATAAAATTTTAATTAAAATGTCTGAAATAAAAAAAAAAATCTACAACTAAACTGCCTAAACTTAAAAAATTATTTAATATAAATGTTAACTAAAACCTAATTAATTAAATATTCCAAGCAGTTGACGCATGAATTCAATTAAGGTATCTGACATTTTAGAAAATTTACAGTTCAACGGCCTAGAATTACAAAGTACTGTTAACTCAGATGTCAATTAATGAATTAAATATTTCAAGGGTTATTAAAATATAATTTTAATTAGAGTTTATGGAATTAAAGAAAATCTGCAACTCAAGTGCCTATAAGTGTAAAAAATTTTTATTTAACCGTTATTTAAAAAATAATTAATTATTCCAGGTAGTTGAGGCATAATTTCAATTAAAATGTCTGACATTTTAAAAAATCTACAGTTCAACAGTATAGAATTACAATTTTACAATTTTGTTGTAAAATATAATATTTATTTTAGTATATATATTTAGCTTTCTAAGTAATTACCTGTGGATAAAAAGCGAAGTGTCAAAGACAGGCGTTCTTCTGGTCTAATGGCCTGTTGCATTTTTGTATCTTTTCCTGCACCAAACCAAGCAAAAAATCGAACTCTTTTGCAGACATTCGTAGAAAGTTTTTCAACTGTTGTGGGTCTTCCATTCTTAACTCATTAAGTAACTTCTCATGTAATCCTAAAGTAGCTCTACGCTGAATCCATTTTCTTACCCAAATTTTTCTTTTATTTTTTTCCTTTTTCTCTTTTATCACAACCGCAGCAGCTATTTGCCGAGATGACATATTTACAAAACTAGTGTACACGTTTCACTTAAAGAAATACAGCAAGTAAAGCTTGCTGAGTAACTTGCCCAAATAAATTTGAAAATAATTGAAATAAAGTGTAGACACTCCAGCAAGTTACTTGGTAAAGAACTATCGCAAGTTAATTGCATGTGGACACGAGGCTTAAGGGTAACAAAAATAATGGTACTGCAAGCACAGAAGTAAAGCAGTGTTATTTTTGTAACAGGAAAGGCCATTTTAAACGAGATTGTTTTAAGTACAAAGGGTTTAAAAAGGAAAAGGCCAATAAGGTCCCTGAAAGTAATACTGATGATGCATGTTTTATGGTTAATGATAGCTCAAATGACGAAAAAAGGAATTTGGCTTCGTGGTATGTGGACTCGGGAGCTTCGAGCCACATGGTAAACTACAAACGATTTTATACCCAATTTGACGGTAGCAGAAAGGGCGTTGTGAGGTTAGAGGAGAAAGGGCAGCACTCCGAGGTTCAGGGTATAGGAACAGGACTCATTAAGTGTGCGACTGGTGCCGGAGTGGAAAATTTAAAAAATTTTAAAATTTTTTTATGCTTTTATTTATTTATTTAGCAGTTTATTTTCAACAGGTAAGGCCCAGTTACAGGAAAATCTACAATTAATATTTTAAAAGTGTAAACAAGTATTAAATTACTATAAATTAAATAACAAAAAGAAAGAAAACTTAAATTACTATAGTAACATCATCTATATATCAAAATTAAAGGAGATGTAAATTAACATTAGAATGAATAAAGAAAAGGATTCATGGGACAAGGGAAAAAAGGAAGAGAAAAGGAATTATGGTAACTATTGGTTTGTCAAAGACAAAACAAGATCCTTTATGGAGCATACGAATATATCACAAGTTCATGATACTAAATTAAAAATTCTGCACATTTGATATACGGGATCCTGAAACCTAATGTTAGTTCTGGCGCGATCTAAAGCAAAAGTGATATTTGCTCTAGAAGCAAATCGTGGTACATGAAATAGAATATCGTTCAAGAGAGGAGGAGAATTTATTTGATTATTGACCAACTTCCATAAGAATGGCCAGAGATTGCAGAATAAATCTACCTAACATCAGATCATGATCATGTCCCCTAACAGGATATATTCCATCCTCACGAAACATCAGAAACTTTAAAACCCTTCTCTGAACACTCTCGTACCAAGGAACCGTATTCCAGTCTTGATCAAACAAAGGAAAAGTACAATAGTTTTATTGAGTTTGAGTTGTTAAAGAGTCGGCTATTTCGAATGACAAAACCCAGAAGTTTCAACGAGGAGGTCATTGTCTGTTCAATATGTGGCACAAATGTGAGCCTATCGTCGAATACAACCCCTAGATCTTTAATAGAAGTACTTCTACAGAGGATTTGATTGTCTATATGGTAATTAAACAAAACAGGATCCTTGGTTCCGTGAAAGGAGATCACACAGCATTTCGAGATGTTAAGACTGCACCACCCCCTAATTAGATCCAAGTTACTTTGTAAGAACAAGCAGTCCAAGATACTATTGATACACCAGAATATTTTCAGATCATTAGCATAAGCTAGTCTAAGGCAGAAAATCAATTCTATAAGATCATTACTATAAAAGATAAAAAGAAGTGGGCCGAGATTGGATCCCTGTGGGACCCCAGAACTTGAAACAAAGGTATTAGATCTGCAACCTTCCACCTCAACAAACTGTAGATGGTCAATAAGGTATGACAAAAGCAACGAAATTAGCCTTTCTGAGAAGTTGAATTGCTTGTTCAATTTTTCCAGCATTATTTGATCGAAAGCCTTACTGAAATCAGTATACACCACATCAACGTGACTTTTTTTATCGAGGGCTGAAGAAATAAAATGAGTCACATTACAGAGGTTAGTGATGCACGACCTTTTAGGAATAAAACCGTGCTGATCTATAGAGAGTAGTGATTGAACTTGGGGAAGAATTCTGTTATAAACAATAGTTTCAAAAGGAGATAGGTCGGTAGTTGTCGATTCTGTTTATATCGTCTTTTTTTGTGAATTGGTATTACTTTAGCACATTTCCAGACGCCTGGACATTTTCCAGTTTTCAAAATAAGGTTAAAAATATGACATAAAGGCTGACAAAGGACAAACATGCAGTCTTTAGCCACAAAACTTGGGACACCATCTGGACCGGCTGTCAACTTATTTTTTAGCCTCCGACTAGCAGCAATAATTTCCTCAGTGGTAATTGATGGAAGAATGTCAATGAGGTCTGAGGAATTAGAAGGAGGATAGGTTTCTACGAGGTCGATTGGATCTTTATAGGCATTCTGAAAAAGTTTGGCAAAAGCTGGCACAATATTTTTGGTTCCTTGAAAAGAATTACCATTGGCATCGCACATGATAGACGGAAGTGAAGAGTGACCTTTCTTAGCTCTAACGAAAGACCAAAACGATGAGGGATCAGTGACAATGTTCTCCTCGGCAATAGGCCTCACGGGCTTGAGATTTTACTGTCTAACGAAGCCTATTGTATCAGGAAAGATTAAATTCAGTTGGAGAGGATCTATAATCACGATATGCTTTTTCCTTCTTAAAGATATTAGAAATGATTTGTTTTGAAAACCATACTGGAAATCGCCGTCGTCTTCGTTGTTTTAAAGGTGCTGAAGCAGCAAAAGCTGAATCAAGTCTTTTGTAACGTTCCGTGCAAGCGCTGTCAATGTTTTGTATGTGCCGCGATTCGTGCTATCTGTGAAAAAGCTAACAAGTGCAGGATATGATGTGCAGTTCGATAAAAATCAGTGCAAAATCGCTTTACGCGGAAAAGTGATGCCATCACCCGACTTATACAAGCTTTCGACTGTGGACCATGCACTGAGTGTTTTTGAGCATTCCAGTGATCGTCAGCATACATGATGGCATCGACGGTTTGGACACAGGGACATGGATGCAGTTAAACACTTAATGGAAAGGAAAATGGCAATTTAGATTAATATTAAGGATTATAGGATTAGGTTAAACTTGTGACTGCTGTGTAAAAGGTAACATTATTCGTAAGAGTTTCCCGAAATTTTCTCAAATCAATACATTTAATATTCTTGACTTAATATACATACAGATGTTTGCGGTCCCATGAAGACTGTTACTCCAGGGGGTAAAAATAACACTAATTGATGACTTTTCAAGGTATGCAGCTATAT
Organism: Anthonomus grandis grandis; assembly: GCF_022605725.1. NCBI lineage: Eukaryota > Metazoa > Arthropoda > Insecta > Coleoptera > Curculionidae > Anthonomus > Anthonomus grandis. Next base: position 1,489,450 of record NC_065559.1, read on the forward strand.
ATATATTAAATCATAAAAATGAAACTGTAAAATGTATAAAAGAGTTTATAGAATTTACGAGTAACCAGTTAGGCAGGGTTCCGAAAGTAATTAGGTCAGACAGGGGTGGCGGGGTACTCTCCAGAACAAAATAGGGTTGCAGAGAGACAAAATAAGTCGCTAGTCGAGATGGCTAGGTGCATGCTAATCGATGCGTATTTATCAAAGAAATATTGGGGGGAAGCAATAGTGACAGCCAACTATTTGCCAAATCGCCTACTTACGAAGTCAAAAAAATTGTTTTTTTTTAAATGGTGAAAACTAGTCCCACTCTGATAGCCATAATTCAGCTGCATCGCTGACTTTGGCAAAGCGGTTTACGGCCAGTTATAGCGAAAGGATAAAGCTAGACGTCAGTATACTCGGCTTCATCCAACTAGTTGAGAAACAAAAAATATGGCAATCAGAAGTTGACCTATTTTTGTTCAAAACGAATTAATGATCATAATTCAAAGCGAAGCGGGACAAGAATTTTTAAATTGCAATAAAAAAGTGTTCCATTTGAATTACTGTTACGTAGTACCATCAATGGATTGGAAAAGGATAGATCTATAAGCACGTATAATTATCATTTTTATAAAATGTTCCGTTAAACAGCAATGAATTTTTAAAATAAGCTAATATGTTTATTAGGAGCGATGTGGGACAATAGTTTATAAATTAAAATAGGTGTATTAGTAAAAGTAGTGTTATTCCTGGTCAGTTTGAGATAGAATGTTGATGGTATTATCAATGGATAAGAGCAGGATAAGGATATAAGTGCGTAAAATTATGATTTTTTTTAAATGTTCCATTAAACAGTAATGAATTTTTCAATTAAGTGAATATTTATTATTTAGGGCGATGTGACACAAGAGATTTTAAATCAAAGGTGTATCAGTAAAATTACTGTAATTCCTGACCAATTTGAGATAGAATATTGAGAGTGCAATTAGTGGATAAGAAAAGGATAGAGCTATAACATTTAATTATCATTTTTATAAATGATTCCACTAAACAGTAAGGATTTTCCAATTAAAATATTATTTGTTATTCAGAGTGATGTGGGACAAGAGTTTCAAAATCAAACTACTAGCGATCGAATGTTGGTAGTAGTTGAAGACTTCATTTATGAATTACTTAAACTGCCTGGAATAATTATTCTATTAATTTCATGCAGTTGAATGGTTATTCTGGAAGGAATCAAAGACATTTCAGAAGAGTTAAGCTTGGAACTAATTGTTGATTCATCCTTAAAATTGTTGACTGAAAATGCTTATTGAAACGGTTATAAAATTTACTGTTTTAGTAGAACAACATTCAAAGTTTAATATTTAACCAAATTTCTAAAAGACACTTTTTATTAATAATTTTTTTTATTAGGAGATGAAGTGGAAGTAAAACGACTCTCCGTAAGGGGCCTTCTTCCAGACACAGACTATTATATGACCTACGACGGATCAACTACGATGCCAGCATGTCACGAGACCGTTACATGGATGATCCTAAACAAACCGATTTATATAACAAAACAACAAGTGAGTCATTTCAGTATTATGAGTAAATATAAATTTTAAGTTAAATCCGTGGACACTGCTAGGCAAAAGTGAACCGACTAACAAAGAATAATAGAGGGAGCTTCTTAGCCCACGCGTAAAATGAAAACTTCTAAATTAATTATATCGCGAATATAACCGTGGAGACATTAATAATGGTAATTTACGACTTTTCTCCCCCCCTCACCCTCTGCTCACCCTCGATCCTAATCTCACGTTTCTTTAGCTTTTGCACTTTAACAAATTGCCGTCGGCTTAGGTGGCCTTAAGCCTTAAGTATATTACACGTTATATTTTCGCTATGCTTTACTTTGTTGACAAAACCCCTAATCTAATTATATAGGGGGCGTGTTTCGCGATTAATATCGCTTAATTTTATCGCGTGACGTGTTTGTTATTAATCACTTTAATTGGTAGATTAAGAAATCGGTGAAGTTTGATTTTTTAATTCAGATCTTATATTTGACTTAATAAAGGCAGCGTGAGAATGTTAAAAATTCACCCCTGATTGGGAAAAATTATCTTTTTAAAAGTCGAGAACAGGGTTAATGAGGAAATTTGCTTTAAAGTGATAGGAGTTGGGAAAATCATTACTACAAAAGGGCTTCATCCATTTTCTCAATGAGCAACGAAAAAGTGACACAATAAAAAAGAAAAAAACAATTTAAAAAAAATATATATATACCAGAAAAATGTCGATAATAACTTTGTACAGGGATGGATTTAGTAAGAGAATTAGACATTTAGTTTGTCCCTATATTGTTTTACGGGGGGTTGTAAAAAAATTAAATAATGAAATTTCTGTGTGTTTTAAGTGACTTTTTAAATTAAAACACTTACTAATTAGACACTGATTTAACGAAATTTACACTTTTTTGGTATACATAAAAAATAGCAATTTTTTTTCAAATTCAGTATAAAATATTTAAAGTAAATAAAATCAAAATCATACAAAACATAAACTTAAAAATTAGAAATATCTGTAAAAATACATAAAATGATAAGTTAAGTAATATAATAAACGCATTTAAAATTTCAATAGTAATGGGTCTAAACAAACAAAGAAAAACAACCAAGTCACGGTCTCACAAGCATTTATTATCGACGACACGTGTTTCGCCCTATTAGAGTGTGCAAAAACGTGCCAAATAGGTTTTTTGTAAAATATACATTATGTATTTAATTAGCATATTAGTGGTTTACAAAAAAAATTATTAGTAATGAATAATGTAAGAATAATAAATTATACTTAGAACAAAGTTATAAAAATAAAACGAAAAGTAAGAATAGACTTTTTTAAAAATTGAAATTAAATATTAAAAAAGCGCTTGGACTATGACGCTATTCTTTATAATATATATCATACCTTTTATTTATATATTAAATAGTCCAAGCGGATTGGAAGTTATTGCAGTTCCATTTTTTTTATGCAATTATTTTCTATTTAAGAATACAGTTTGAAAAAGAAAAACTCTCGAATAGTGCCTGTTTTAATTCAGAAAGTCGTTAAAAATTTTCCAGGTAGAAAGTAGTTGTCAAAAAAATACACTTTTATGCTTACATGCTTTCTCTGTTTAATAAACCCACTTAAAAAGAGATGAATATAATAATAACTTGATTTTAGCCTATTATTTGCCAAAACGTTGATGATTTTGCAAAAATTCCTTAAACAACTTCTCGACCTTGAAATATTTATGAATTTTCATCCCTAAGAGTAAATGTAAAAGTAATTAAAGGAGGAGTAATTAAACTAATAATTAAAGTATAATCATTAGTTTAATTAATCCATGCATTGAAGCATAAAAACTCTTCAAAAAGGTCCAAAAATTAAACCAAAAAAAAATGCGCTTGGACTATAACGTAAGCTTCTTTGATGTAAAAATCCAAAGAAGCGTCAAAATAGATAATATAAAGGAGTGGAACTATAGCAATAGGTTTTTTGAAAATTATACAGGATGTATTTAATTAGCATATCAGTGGTTAACAAAAAAAAAATAGTAATGAATAATGTAAGAATAATAAATTATACTTAGAACAAAGTTATAAAAATAAAACGAAAAGTAAGAATAGAGTTTTTTAAAAATTGAAATTAAATTTTAAAAAAGCGCTTGGACTATGACGCTATTCCTTATAATATAGATCATAACTTTTATTTACATATTAAATAGTCCAAGCGCTTTTTTTTTATTTAATTGTTCTTCGAAGTTTTTTTAAAGAAAGTTACGTTATTTATTTGAATTTTATTTGCATAATTTCAATATAATTAATTATTGTGTTTAAATTTATTCTTGGTTATCATATACTCATATAAAACTTAGTCCATACACTTTCTAATTATTTATTGTTATTCACATTATTTAGTTAATTGATGGTAATTTAAGAGTTTATTCCAGGAATGTGAGGTACTTTGACTGCCTGTAAGAGTCTTCTAAATTATCATAAAATTTTTCTAGTTAATTGATTAAGAAAGTTAGTTTTTTGGGAAAATTCTTAAAAATATCAAAAATTTAACTTTTTCGTCTTTTTATAACACTCAAAATGAGAAACATTTATATGTACAAAAAATTATTTAAATTAATTTACCTTAATCTCAATTTTTCTTATTGCACCACTGTAACTCCTGGCCACTTTGAGGTAAAAGTTTGGGGTACTACCATCGGTACTACTTATTATTTTTTATTATTTTAAATTATTTATATAATTTTAATATTTTGTTTTATTTATACATTTTGATCTTCTTTTATTTTTCAAACTTAGTATCGATTTTAATTTTTTTTTAATGTTAGACTTGGTGCGTACACTTCCACATTATTTCTAATTATTTAATATTGTTATTTATTATTAGTTAATTGAAAGTGATCTGAGAGTTTATTACAAGAATCTGAACACTATGTTTGTGAAAGTCTTTTAAGTACTCATAAGCTTCTTTTAGTTAATTGAGGGTAATTTAAGAGTTTATTCCAGGAATGTAGGGAGATACTTTGACTGCCTGTAAGAGTCCTCTAAATAATCATAAAATTTATTCAGTTAATTGATTACTTTGGCTGTAACACGCAACAAATACATTTAAGTTATGCATATGCACCCATAATTTTTTAACTGGTTTTTTTCTTTTCTAACGTTTCAGGATAAAAATGCAAGCCAAAAAAAACACGATTTCTGTTTAATCTAATAAGCCGTTTAGGTAAATTTTATTAAGGAATATTCAGTAAAATGTCTTGTTCTTTTGACGGAAAAAACTCAAGTTTCTTAGTTAAACCGTTGATTTTAATTTTTTTATTAAATTTGTATATGTCACTAAGACGACTTATCGGTCTATAATTGCTACTTGTCACCTTTTGATTCAAAACAGTAATTATGGCTGTATTATCTGTGATATATTTGAGTATAGATGAGATTTCTTGTTCGGTTATCTTTGGACCTTCGATTGAAAACTTTCAGCATATCTACTATTTGTTTTAGCATCTGCTGATCAGTATATATATATAAAAAACTCTTGCTGTAATGTATTTTTAAACGTCTGTTTTTCTCTATCATATTTCTCATTCTGATTTTCCTTTCTGTGTTTTCCAATTTCCTTGTTTCTATATTTCATTTCGGTTTTCTTTGCTTCATTAGGAGCTTCATTTTTTAATGTCGATCGTGATTTATTTTCTGATTTTTCTTTTATTCGCACTTTTCACATTTTTGATTATGGTCTCGTGGAGGGTGTCTGCTGTCATATTCTAGGTCTCGTGTAGTCTTTCCTTATAAGCATTTTTGCTATTTTTGCTAGCCCATCGTCACCCGTTGAAAATCTATCTAACATCTCTATGTCGCATACAATATCCTTCCTCTTGTTTTAATTATAGTTATAAAATCTATGACATTCTTGGTTTTTTCATCCAGAGTTACCCACAAAGACACCATTTTCTGTAGGGATTTTTCGTGAAAAAGTTGTTTTGGCGAAGAACTGCTGTGCTTTTTCTCTTTTTAATCATAATTTTTCTTTGAGTTTAAAGATTCACGAATATAAAAAAAATCTTCATGCTTTGTCTATCGTCGCACGTATGCAGAGACCTGCTGATAATTTTCCATATTTTTGTTCTCTCGTAAGATTGACGAAATCCAAACGTGATTAATTCATTCATTTGTACTTCGCTTACCGATAAAAAAAATGCCGCTTAAAATCGGTGTTATTATAAAAAAAAAACAATTATTATTAATATAAATTGAAAATTAATTAATATGACTGGAAAGAAGTTTTATAATCCCTTAGAAGGAAAAATATTTTCTCTTCCAGGCATTTTTTATTTGAGCTCAATCGGTGCAGAAATGCCAGAGTTACAGAGAGTTTTGTATAAAAAAAGTCAACAATGCAAATGCAAAGTGTCCAGGAGACAAAAATTACTATAACTTTTTTGTTAATAATCTATTTTAATAATTTACAGTTTATTGGAAAGGAGATTTTTCTTTTATTATATGGACCAATATTTTCTTAACCAGTCGTTTTTTGTTTGACCTCAATCGGTCCAGAAATGCCAAAGTTACAGGTATATTTGTATAAAAAAGTCAATTGCGTAAGGGTTTAAGTGTCCAGAAGACAAGAATCACTATAACTCCGTTATTATTTAACCGATTTTAATAATTTAGGATTTACTAAAAAGGAAATTTTTGCGTTATTAAGTAAATCAATAATTTCTCTTCCAGGCATTTTTTGTTTCAACTCAATCGGTGCAGAAATGCCAGAGTTAACGACATTTTTATTTTAAAAAGTCAACAATGCAAATGCAAAGTGTCCAGAAGACAAAAATGACTATAACTTTTTTGTTTATTAACCTATTTTAATAATTCAAAGTTTATTGGAAAGGAGATTTTTCCCACATTATGTGGATCAATATTTTTTTTTCCAGTCGTTTTTTGTTTGACCTCAATCGGTCCAGAAATGTCAAAGTTACAGGTATATTTGTATAAAAAAGTCAATTGCGTAAGGGTCTAAGAAAGTGTCCAGAAGACAAGAATCACTATAACTCCATTATTATTTAACCGATTTTAATCATTTAAAATTTACTGAGAAGAAAATTTTTGCCTTTATAAATGAATCAATATTTTCTCATCCAGGCATTTTTTGTTTGAGTTTAATCGGTACATAAATGCCTGAGTTACAGATAGTTTTGTATAAAAAAGTCAATTGCATAAGGATCTAATTGTCCGGAAGACAAAAATGACTATAACTTTTTTGTTTATTAACCTATTTTAATAATTTAAAGTTTATTGTAAAGGAGATTTGTCCCTCATTATATGGACCAATATTTTTCCTTCCAGTCGTTTTTGTTTGACCTCAATCGGTCTAGAAATGCCAAAGTTACAGGTATATTTGTGTATAAAAGTCAACTGCGTAAAGATCTGAGTGTCCAGAAGACAAGAATCATTATAACTCCCTTATTATTTAACCGATTTTAACAATTTAAGATGTACTAAAAAGGAAATTTTTACGTTATTAAGTAAATCAATAGTTTCTCTTCTAAGAATTTTTTGTTTCAGCTTGATCGGTGCAGAAATGCCCGAGTTACAGACATTTTTATTTTCAAAATTCAACAATGCAAATGCAAAGTGTCCAGGAGACAAAAATAACTATATTTTTTTTGTTTATAAACCTATTTTAACAATTTAAAGTTTATTGGAAATGAGATTTTTCCCTCATTAGACGAACCAATATTTTTCCTTCCATTCGTTTTTTGTTTCACCTCTATCGATCCAGAAATGCCAAAGTTACAGGTATATTTGTGTATAAAAGTCAATTGCGTAAGGGTCTAAGTGTCCAGAAGACAAGAATCACTATAACTCCGTTATTATTTATCCGATTTTAATCATTTAAAATTTATTGAGAAGAAAATGTTTACCTTTATAAATGAATCAATATTTTCTCTTCCAGGCATTTTTTATTTGAGCTTAATCGGTGCAGAAATGCCCGAGTTACAAATAGTTTTGTTTAAAAAAGTCAACAATGCAAATGTAAAGTGTCCAGGAGCCAAAAATGACTATAACTCTTTTACTTATTAACCTATTTTAATAATTTAAAGTTTATTGGAAAAGAAATTTCTCCCTCATTATATAGACCAATATTTTTTCATCTAATCGTTTTTTCTTTGACCTAAATCGGTCCAAAAATGCCAAAGTTATAGATATATTTAAGGGAAATTTAAAAGTTTATTCCAGGAATCTGAGCACTTTGACTGCCTGTAAGAGTCCCATAAGTACTCACAAGCTGCTTCCAGGCATTTGAAGGCTTATGAAGTCTATTCCAGGAACTTCAATAATTTTGATCCAGTTCCAGGCACATACTTAGACTCGAAACTTAAATCTCACAGATTTCACAGCATCCGAAAAATTTGTTAAAAAAAGTTACTGGAAATCTTGCTTGCTAAGTGCGAATTTCCTGAAGTAAAATGGAAAGTCACTTGAAATATCAAAGGCAGTTGATTTTTAAGCAGTTCAGTTGCAATACAATATCAGGAATACACTGGAAAAATTATTTGAATATTCAAGCATCTATTTTAATGCCTGAAATACATAAAAAAGCTTGAAAATTAAGTAAAATAATGTGAAATGCTTGGAATTTTTCAAGGATCTTTTCCAATGCCTGGAAAGTGTAAGTTGTGAAAAATTACTTAAAAATCCTTGGAAAATAGTGTGAAATGTCTGTTTAAAGAAACCGGTCCTCTAAGTACTCATAAACACCTTTCAGTTAATTGGTCCAGTAAATTTGAATTGTATAAAAGAAATTTTCAGTTTTAGGTTAAAAATGCAAACCAAAATATATTTCAGTAAAATGCTGAACCCCGAGTTCCCCCAATTTTTATTCATAATTTCTTCCTGTCTTAATGTAATGCATTTGCCTGATCTATGCAGAGACCTGATGGTAAATTTCCAAATATTTTACGTCCATAATTCCTCCATTTGCACTTCGTTTACCGTTAAAAAAAATGCCATTTAAAATCGGCCGTTAATCGGTGTTATTGTAAAGCGTTACCGGCACACGTCAACACTCGTCCCGGTTTTATTATTTTTTTTTGTACGACGATAATTGACAGGACGGCACGGGAATCGCATTCGGGAACGAAATCATTTTTAGGGGATTTATATGCGTTGCCGATGACGTGGTGATAAATCGACGGCAACAGACTAACTCGTTAATGCATCAACTACTTTTGTCACTCCCTTTTTTTTATTTTTGACTATCCCGCTTTATTTGTTAAACGTGCTTTATACGAACGTATTAATTCTATTAAACTATTTTCAATTGTGATAAATTTGGGCATATTTACGCTTTTCCGTGCATAACTTTAATGGATGTGACGCACGTTTCCCTTTTGAATTATTAACCGCGATTGTTCAGTCTCTAAGAAATTTATTAATGGATAGAAAATGCCCAAAAAGAGATCCAAGATTAGTGCTCTTTTCACGATATCATTAAAATGTTGAGCTCCTTTAAATTCTATGTTTATTTATAAATTCCTGAAAACTGCTGCCTGGATCTACTAAAAATTGACTGTCTGGCAGGAAAATTGTAACATGTAGAAAATTTATGAAATTTATATAAATTTATGAAACTAAAACATATAGGCAAATAAATAAGGGCTATTATTTAGTAAATATTAATCCTTAGAAGGAATTTTTGATTGGTACTTCTGAATGATTTCTTTAGAAAAAAGACACTATATTCCAGGCAAATGAATAAGGTTGATGGTGCATATAGAAACGAAACGTTGAGAGCATCTTAAGAGGGTTACTAGATTGTTATTTGGAATGTAATTAATAATCTCGATATTTTATTATAATTTAAATTTAAAAAAATAAATAAATATTGTCAAAGAATCTTTTTTAAATAAGACCCAGTTTTTTTTTTAAATTTTTTACATAAAATCGTGACAATGTGAGCCAACTGGTTGACCGATTTCACTCTAGGTTCCACTAGTAAAAAGGAAAAAAGACTCCTTATGATAAAATACAAGGAAAACACTCAAACACTATCAGGACCAAAAGATTTTTTTAAGTGTTACTAAAAATGACATTAAGCTCTTTTGACTCGTTTTATAGCAGTGAATTTTTTCACTGCTCATTACCCAAGTGGCCGATTTTACTCTAGTTTCTACTAGTAATTAGGAAACACCTTCAGGAATAACAAAATATAATACTAAAATTATATTAGCGGTAAAAGTATTTTTTATGTGTCACTAAAGAAAACACTAATTTTTTTTGACTCATTTTACAAAAAAATTCAGTGCGCATTAACTAGTTGACCAATTTTACTCTAGTTTTCACTAGTAAATATAAAACACCTTAGTGTATAACAAAAAAAATACCAAAACACTATCAGCAATAAAAGTATTTTTTAAGTGCCACTAAAGAAGACACTAATTTTTTTTTCACTTATTTCATAAAAAAATTCACTGCTCATTACCTAGATGGCCGATTTTACTCTAGTTTCCACTAGTAGAAAGAAAACACCTTGGAGCATAATAAAAAAATATAACTTAAACACTATCAAAAGCAAAAGTATTTTTTAAATCTCACCAAATAGACACTAATGTTTTTGACTCATTTTATAAAAAAAGTTACTGCTCATTACCTAATTTGCCGATTTTACTCTAGTTTCCACTAGGTAAAAGAAAACACCCTAGGGCTTATCAAAAAAGTATAACTAAAACACTATCAATAGCAAAAGAATTTTTTAAGTGCCACTAAACAAGACACTAATTTTTTTTTGACTCATTTTATATAAATATTTACTGCTCATTACCTAATTGGACGATTTTACTCTAGTTTTTACTAGTAAATAAAAAACACCTTGGTGTATAACAAAAAAAAAATAAGAAAACACTATCAGCAATAAAAGTATTTTTTAAGTGCCACTAAAAAGACACTAATTTTTTTTTTACTTATTTCATAAAAAAAATCACTGCTCATTACCTAATTGGCCGATTTTACTCTAATTTCTACTAATGAATAGGAAACTCCTTGAGGTATAACAGAAAAAAATACTAAAATACTACTAGCAGCAAATGTATTTTTTTAAGCGTTACCAAAAAGACACTAATGTTTTTGACTCATTTTATAAAAAAATTCACTACTCATTACCTAGATGGCCGATTTTACTCTAGTTTCCACTAGTAAAAAGAAAACATCCTAGGGCATAATAAAAAAATATAACTAAAACATTAATGATAGCAAAAGTATTTTTTAAATCTCACCAAATAGACACTAATTTTTTTTGACTCATTTTATAAAAATATTTACTGCTCATTACCTAATTGGCCGATTTTACTCTAGGTTTTACTAGTAAATTAAAAACATCTAGATATATAAAAAAAAATACTAAAACACTATTAGCATTAAAAGTATTTTTTAAGTGCCACTAAAGAAAACACTAATTTTTTTTTCACTTATTTCATAAAAAAATTCACTGTTCATTACCTAGATGGCCGATTTTACTCTAGTTTCCACTAGTAAAAAGAAAACCCCCTAGGGCATACTAAAAAAGTATAACTAAAATACTATCAATAGCAAAAGTATTTTTTAAATGCTACTAAAAAGACACTAATTTTTTTTGACTCATTTTATAAAAATATTTACTGCTCATTACCTAATTGACCGATTTTACTCTAATTTTTACTAGTAAATAGGAAACTCCTTGAAGTATAATAGAAAAAAATACTAAAACACTATTAGCAGCAAAAGTATTTTTTTAAGCGTTACCAAAAAGACACTAATGTTTTTGACTCATTTTATAAAAAAATTCACTGCTCATTACCTAGATGGCCGATTTTACTCTACTTTCCACTAGTAAAAAGAAAACACCCTAGGGCATATCAAAAAAGTATAACTAAAACACTATCAATAGCAAAAGAATTTTTTAAGTGCCACTAAACAAGACACTAATTTTTTTTAACTCATTTTATAAAAAAATTCACTGCTCATTAACTAGTGGGCCGATTTTACTCTAGTTTTCACTAGTAAATAAAAAATACCTTAATGTATAAAAAAAAATACTAAAACACTATCAGCAATAAAAGTGTTTTTTAAGTGCCACTAAAGAGACACTAATTTTGTTTTGACTCATTTTATAAAAAAATTCACTGCTCATTACCTAGATGGCCGATTTTACTCTAGTTTCCACTAGTAAAAAGCAAACATCCTAGGACATACCAAAAATGTATAACTAAAACAATATCAATAGCAAAAGTATTTTTTAAGTGCCACTAAAAAAGACACTAATTTTTTTTGACTCATTTTATAAAAAAATTCACTGCTCATTAACTGGTGGGCCGATTTTATTCTAGTTTTCATAATTATATAGAAAACACCTTGATGTATAACAGAAAAAAATACCTAAAAACTGTTAATAGCAAAAGTATTTTTTTAAATGTTACTATAAAGACACTAATTTTTTTTGACTCATTTTATAAAAATATTTACTGCTCATTACCTAATCGACCGATTTTACTCTAGGTTTCACTAGTAAATAAAAAACATCTTAGTGTATAACATAAAAAAATACCAAAACACTATCAGCAATAAAAGTGTTTTTTAAGTGCCACTAAAAAAGACACTAATTTTTTTTGACTCATTTTATAAAAAAATTCACTGCTCATTAACTGGTAGGCCGATTTTACTCTAGTTTTCACTAGTAAATAAAAAATACCTTGATGTATAACAAAAAAAATACTAAAACACTATCAGCAATAAAAGTGTTTTTTAAGTGCCACTAAAAAAACACTAATTTTTTTTGACTCATTTTATATAAATATTTACTGCTCATTACCTAATTGGCCGATTTTACTCTAATTTCTACTAGTAAATAGGAAACTCCCGGAAGTATAACAGAAAAAATTTAAAACACTATTAATAGCAAAAGTATTTTTTTAAGCGTTACCAAAAGACACTAATGTTTTTGACTCATTTTATAAAAAAGTTCACTGCTCATTACCTAGATGGCCGATTTTACTCTAGTTTCCACTAGTATAAAGAAAACCCCCTAGGGCATACCAAAAAAGTATAACTAAAACAATATCAATAGGAGAAGTATTTTTTAAATGCCACTAAAAAAGACACTAATTTTTTTTGACTCATTTTATAAAAAAATTCACTGCTCATTAACTGGTGGGCCGATTTTACTCTAGTTTTCACTGGTAAATAAAAAACACCTTGGTGTATAACAAAAAAAAACTAAAACACTATCAGCAATAAAAGTGTTTTTTAAGTGCCACTAAAGAAGACACTAATTTTTTTTCACTCACTTTATAAAAATTCACTGCTCATTCACTAATATATCCAACTAGTTCCAATAACCAATATCCTCAGGAAATGTAATTATTTTATTAAAAATTATAAAAAAATGTGCATCTAAATTATGCCTGTAAAATTATCAAGTAAATAAAATTTGAGGAAGTTTGCGGTTTTACGTGCATAACTTTAATGGACGTGACGCACGTTTTCCTTTAAATCATTAATCATTCATGAAACCTTAAGAAACACTACTCAGTTTATTCAAATAAAAAAATTACAACTAAACGTGCATCATGTCCATTTAAATTATGCATTTATATTGCACAAATAAGAACAAATGTTTTTTTTAATAATTTCGACTCTATCCAACTGTTTTTCTAACGGCACTGACGCATATTAAAGACTAAAATTAACTCGAAATTGAATTTACAACTTCGGTTCCTCGTGAATTTTGAAAACGGGAACGCATGTAACATTTACAACTTTCTGCCGAATATAATTTAGATTCGTTTTATTTTCTATCATGAGCTAATATTTACCTTAACTTTCTAACTTGCCTTCGGGGGGTAGACGGAAGTGGTAACGGTTTAACTATAGGGAGTTTACTTGTTCATTAACCGGAATATTGTTAGTACCTTGCATAATTTTAATATAGACCGGAAGACGCTTGAAATGTGAAAAGAAATTTTAGTTAGAAAATATATGAAATTATTCACTATTGTTGTAAAGCCTAACTTACACCCGATAATTTATTTAATCGTTAATATCCCGCTTAATCCCTTCGGGTTATTAATTTTAAAATGAAGTTAAGTCTCGTGTATCAAATCGGAGAATCGTGTTCGGGGTAAATAATAAACGATCCCTCCTTTGTAATCGGCTTGATGGCGTTTTCAATTATTTAACGGAATATTAACGGACGTTAATTGATACTGTCTAATTATAATGTGGTTTGTGTCGATATCAATGTCGCCCCCATTTGACGTACGTTAATTGTTATTTAATGGTCAGGGGGGAGTTTTGATTGGGCAAGTAGAGAGGGAATTAATATTGTTGTTATTTAATATCTGACTCACTTTTGTCATGTCAATTATTTAGTTTAAAAAAAATGCACCCTTGTTTTGTCTGGTTATTATATAAGAGCAATTTATATTAAAAGAGCAATATACAAAAAAATACAATTTTATTTCAGCACAATTGCTGTGTTTATATTCCAAGGATTCATTGTCTTTACTTAGGTTGCATTAATTCGCATATATTTTTTCTCTTGCTGATAAAATGATTAAAAAAGATACAACTATATTTTAAGAAAGAATAAGGTTATTCTAGGGATTTTTTTTTAATTGTAGTTTATGCTTAAATTCTTGGAATAATGTGTTCAATGGCCATTATATGCCTGGAAAAAGTTTTTTAGTACTTAAAAGGCCCTTACAGGCAGTCAAAGTGCCTCAAATTCCTGGACTAAACCCTCAGATTGCCCTTAATTAACTGGAAGAAGTTTATGACTACTTAGAGGATCAGATTCTTTAAACAAATACTTCTCTATGTAATTTACACTAATTTTTTTAAATGTTTTCCAGGAATTTCCAAGTAATTTTTTTTACACTTACCAAATATTGGAACAGATCCTTGACAAATACCTTAGATAAAATTTCATTATATCCCAAATATTTCACTCCTAGTTACTTAGCATGTTTTCCCAGAACCTATGAAATGCTTGATAGTTCAATAAATTTTTTTATTAATTTTCAAGCTTTTTGTAGACTTTTTTATACAAAACTCTCTGTAACTCTGGCATTTCTGCACCGATTAAGCTCAAACAAAAAATACCTGGAAGAGAAAATATTAATTCACTTAATGAGGTAAACATTTCCTTTTTAATGAGTTTTAAATGAATTAAATCGGTTAAATAGTAGCGGAGTTATAGTCATTTTTGTGTTCTGGACACTTAGATTCTTACGCAATTGACTTTTTTATACAAATATACCTGTAACTTTGGCATTTCTGGACCAATTGAGTTCAAACAAAAAACGACTGGAAGAAATCATATTGGTCCATATAATGAGGGAAAAATTTTCTTTCCAGTAAACTTTACTTTATTAAAATAGGTTAATAAACAAAAAAGTTATAGTCATTTTTGTCTCCTGGACACTTTGCTATTTGCATTGTTGACTTTTTTATATAAAACTATCTGTAACTCCGGAATTTCTGCACCGATTAAGATTAAAGAAAAAATGCCTGGAAGAGGAAATATTGATTTATTTATAAAGGCAAAAATTTGCCTTTTAGTAAATTTTAAATTATTAAAATCGGTTAAATAATAACGAAATTATAGTCATTTTTGTCTTCTGGACACTTAGACTCTTACGCAATTGACTTTTTTATACAAATTACCTGTAACTTTGGCATTTTTTGACCGATTGAGGTCAAACAAAAAATTATTAAAGGAAATAAAAACTGATCTATATAAAAAGCGAAAAATCTCCTTTTCAATAAACTTCAAACCTCAACTTAACCTCAAACAAAAAATGCCTGGCAAAGAAATTATTGATTTACTTAATAAGGCAAAAATTTCCTTTTTAATAAATTTTAAATGATATAAATCGGTTAAGTAATAAGGGAGTTATGGTAATTTTTGTCTTCTGGACACTTAGATCCTTGCGCAATTGACTTTTTTATACAAATATACCTGTAACTTGGGCATTTCTGGACCGATTGAGGTCAAACAAAAAATAACTGGAAGCAAAAATATTAGTCCGTAGAATAAGGGAAAAATCTTCTTTCCAATAAACTTTAAATTATTAAAATAGGTTAATAAACAAAAAAGTTATATTCATTTTTGTCTCCTGAACACTTTGCTATTTCCATTGTTGACTATTTTATATAATACTATCTGTAACTCTGGCATTTCTGCACCGATTAAGATCAAACAAAAAATGCCTGGAAGAGAAAATATTAATGCACTTAATAAGGTAAAAATTTCCTTTTTAGTAAATTTTAAATAACTATAATTGGTTAAAAAATAAGGGAGTTAGAATCATTTTTGTATCCTGGACACTTCTGTTCTTGCACAGTTGACCTTCTTAAACAAATATACTTGTAACTTTGGCATTTAAACCGATTTAGGTCAAACAAAAACTGCCTGGAAGAGAAAATTCTGATCCTTTTAATAAGACAAAAATCTCTTTTCCAGTAAATTTTTAATAATTAAAATTGAAGAAGTAATCTATACTTGCACTGGAGTTTCAAAAGTCAAAGGGTAACTAAAATTGTTTCGGTCGTCCTCCACTAAATTTATTTGAAAAATCATCTATCCTACATGTTTCGGACATATAAGATGTCCATTATCAGGGATATACAATGAGGGTTTTCGTCACATCATATAACAAGCTATCGTGCTACTAGCAAAGTCAAAAGTTAAAATCGTCAACAATAAATAAAAGGACATATTAAGATGCATGCGAAGGGACTGAACAGGGTCTATAGAAACAATAAAATCATATAATTACAAAACTAGGATAATTGTTATGTCAACAAGAACTAAGAAGAAGAAGAAAATCTTCTTTCCAGTAAATTTTAAATAACTATAATTGGTTAAAAAATAAGGGAGTTAGAGTCATTTGTGTATCCTGGACACTTTGGTCCTTGCATAGTTGACTTTTGTATACGAATATACTTGTAACTTTGGCATTTCCCAACCGATTTGGCTCAAACAAAAAATGCCTGGAATAGAAAATATTGATCCCCTTAATAAGACAAAAGTCTCTTTTCCAGTAAATTTTAAATAATTAAAATTGATGACAAAATAAGAGAATTACAGTCATTTTTGTATCCTGGACACTTTGATCCTTGGAAAGTTGACCTTTTGATACAAATATACTTGTAACTTTGGCATTTCTAAACCGATTTAGCTCAAACAAAAAATGCCTGGAAGAGAAAATATTGATCCACTTAATGCAAAAATCACTTTACTAATAAATTTTAAATTATTAAAATTAGTTAAAAAATAAGAGAGTTAGAGTCATTTTTGTATCCTGGACACTTTGGTCTTTACATAGTCTACCTTCTTATACAAATATACTTGTAACTTTGACATTTCTCCACCGATTTGGCTCAAACAAAAAATGCCTGGAATAGAAAATTTTGATCTACTTAATAAGGCAAAAATTTCTTTTTCAGTAAATTTTAAATAATTAAAATTGGTTAAAAAATAAGGGAGCCTTGCATAGATTCGTTGTTTCTTTTAAAAATTAACAATTTTCTGTGTATAGTGCACAATTTTCAAAATCAATTTAAGCATTAAGCTCTACAGGTCAGGACCAATAAATTCATCGTATTTTTTTAGAAAAATTAAATAAATAAAATGTAAAAATACGATAACATGTGCAGTTTGAATATTAAAAATGTAATTGTTAAAATATTTATATGCATTTAAAAAATCGTTGTCAGCATAGGGATAATTATAATAAGGGTCATCAATTTAGAATTAATTGAACCTCATTGGCTCAATTATTGAAAAGAAGAATAAATAACTCAACTGCCTGGATAATATTTAAAAAACAATGTAACCTCTGGAATAAATAACAAATTGTCTGGAAGGAATAAATCATTGACTTACCTGCTTGTAATAAATTGCAACTGACTTAAAAAACAAGGAATTTCTTCTGAGCTATGGATCAAAAGTCTAAAATTAAATTAATTTTTTATCCTTCGCTACTGTTCAACATTGACCGTAAAATCGTAGATTAACATGTAAGGGTGTTTATCTAGTCGTCAATCGACGCCCCAGGGGCACTTATCCTTAACTAATGCACTTAGAGTGAGAGCGAGAGAGAGAGAAGTGGATAAAAGCTGAAATAACAAACGGAAAATGGAGGAACTCGACGTTATCACACACAGCTTAGTTCGGAATTTAAAAACCGTCCGAGTCCTATTTTTAATCCGCCGTGGTGTTTTACTTTTTTTGTGTGAAAAACGGAAATCGCTTCGAAATCGGGTCAAACGATAAAAAATAATGTTGCTACGGTACGGTTAGATAACGCTTAGTTCGAGTAGAAGTTTTGGGTTTTCAAGGGTCAGTTTTAGGGTCAGAATGTCATTTATCTTACGTATGTTTATCATAGAACATTTTTCAAAATTTAACATTTTTTTGAATAATTAAAAAACAATTATTTATATTGTTAAAAAAATTTACAAATTCAGGTACAGTTAATATAATAAACCCTCTAAATTCTCGCAGTCCAACGCAATTACCCAAATACGAATTCCAACAAAAACAAATGGACGTTAATATATCATGTTAAGCGCCATAGTTTATGCGCCATTTATTGCTAGTCATCAATTGTATTCACGTCGGTATTATTAAATAAATGAGATATTTATCGTAAAAATTGAGATTTACCCTCTCCCCCCCCCCCCCTCACCCTTGATCGACTATGATAATATAGAAAATGACAATTTCGCTTGATAAATTATTACGATAACCCTACGCTAACATTGATATTGATTCAATTATTTATTGAGTTAATTTGATTCGAATCTCTACTCATTTGTTCAGGTAAAATACAAAAATCGTTCACATATGTCGACAGATATGAAGTATACATCTGGAAAAACTTACAAGTTAAATTCACTAAAAATAGTACAAAATACACTTGTGACATAACGTTGCAAAAAATGCGTTTTTGATGCATAACTTAAATGCATATGACGCCCATTTGCCTTTAAACCGTAAAATTTGATAAAAACAACGAATAATTTTTCCGTTTTTTTAGATTCGAATTACAACGAAAAAATAGCCTTTCTTATAGTATGCATAACTTAAATGGATATTATTGCCCTTGTTTTATGTAATTTTATCAATAATTCCTTTCAATGAAATAAAGTGATTTCTAATTAAATATAAGTAGCCCTGCCCTGGTAACTTAACAACTTTTTTTTTAATTCCTGGATTAAAGAAGAACGAGCCTCACGTGCCTGGAAGAAGAAAATTATTAGTTTAACTTACTGAAATTAAATAAAATAGGACCAGGACTGCCTAAAAACGTGTATTAAATTTCCTGGAAAATAATGGAAATGGTGGGAATAATTTAAAAGAGAGAAAACCGACCTGATTGATACAACCTGAAAGACAGAGAAAATGATATAATTTTTTTGAGGAAGTTTAAGTAATTTTTTTCGTTAATCCAGGATGCATATAAATTAGTGGGATTAGCTAATAGACACGAAATAATTTGGAGTTATTATGAAATTCGTACTATAAAGGTATTTTTTATTATAAGGATTAAATAGAAACTAAAATGATCTGTACCTATATCATTAAATTTTAAATATTTCTTCTGAAACTGGCGGTTTCTGTACAGTAAACCTTCAAAACTTACGGCATTTTTCCAAGGAAGTTTGAATGGTAATAATCGCTTGAGAAATTGGAAAGTTATAGTCGGTCTTATCTCTTGGACATCTTGGTGGTATTACTGAACCAATTAAGGACAAACGAGCAATGTCTGAAAAAAAATATACTCATTTTCTTAGTGAAAGAAAAATTCTCTTTTTAGGAAACTTTAAATCCTCGAAATCGGTTGAGAAACAAGGGAGTTAGAGTTATTTTTGTGTCCTGGACACTTTGTTCATTGCGCAGTTGACTTTTTTAGACAAATATGACTTCGGCATTTTTGAGCCAATTGAATAAAAAACTAGTGATCCACTTATTGTAAGAACAATTTGCTTTCTAGAAAACTTTAAATTATTAAAATCGGGTAAAAAACAAGGAAGTTATAGTAATTTTTGTCTCCTGGACATATTGGTCTATACTTAATTAATTTTTTACCTCTATCTATCTGTAACTTTGGTACTTCTTTTTTTTCTTCTTAAACAGAAAAAAATATTTTCTCTAGAAAATTTTAAATTGTCAAAATTGGTTAAAAAACATGAAAGTTATAATATTTTTTGTCTGCTGGACACATTGGTTCTTATATAACAAACTTTTTTTGCAAAAATATATTTATAACTTCGGTATTTCTGAACCGATTGAGCTCAAACAAAAAACTACTTGAAGGAAAAATATCGGTCCACTTATTGAGACAACAATTTCCTTTCCAGAGAATTTTAAATTAATAAAATCCGTTAAAAAACAAGGAAGCTATATTCATTTTTGTCACCTGGACACTTTGGTATTTGCATAGTTGATACTTATATACAAAATTGTCTGTAATTCTGGCATTTTTGGACCGATTGAGCTCAAATAAAAAACTACTGGAAAAAAAATATTGATCAACTTATTGACAAAATAATTTCCTTTCCAGAAAACTTTAAATTATTAAAATCCGTTGAAAAACGAGGGAGATATAGACATTTCTGTCTCCTGGACAATTTGCTTATTGCATAGTTGCCTTTTCCCAACAAATATAACTGTAACTTTGGCATTTATAGACCGATTGAGGTCAAACAAAAAACGCCTGGAAGAGAAAATATTTGTCTTTTTAAAGAGAGAAAAATTCTTTTTCCAGGAAATTTTAAATAATCCTAATCGGTTGAAAAATCGCAAAGTAAATGAAGGCATACTAGTCTTTGTTTTCAAGATTCTGTAGTTTCTTTTTTTATTCCTGGACGATTAAAAAAATGGAATAAAATGATTTTTCAACTGCCTGGAATATTGGTTTCTGTACAGTGAACTCGAGATACTCAGAGTGAAAATTTATTTAATGTATAAAAGCTCATTGACAATTTTGTAAATATTATTTATATTCTTTCACGCAATATTCTCTAAAGGTTCTTGTAAGAAAAATTTAAAAAAAAAAAACATTCATATACATTTAAGTTATGCATTTTCAGGTATAAATGAAATTAATCTTTTGGGCTTAATGACGAAATATAAAAACTAAAGAATTAGGAAGAATAAAAAATTAAACAAAGAAAATCGACCACTCTCAAATTATGACAATATTCTTTTCTTTGCATAAGGAAAGTAGGACTTTTCATCACCCGGTTGAAAGACTTAAGGCATTTTTTCAAGGCAGTTTCAATGGTAAAAATCGCTTGAGAAATTGGAAAGTTATAGTTGTTTTTATAGTTATCTCTTGGACCTCTTGGTAGTATTTCTGGATCGATTAAGGTAAAACAAGGAACGTCTGGAAAAAAATATATTCATTTTCTTAATGAAGGAAAAATTCTCTTTTTAGGAAACTTTAAATCATCGAAATCGGCCAAGAAATAAGGGAGTTATAGTCGTTTTTGTTACCTGGACACTTTGGTTTTTGTAAAGTTGATATTTGTAGACACACTATTTATAACTCTGGTATTTCTGGACCGATTAGGCTCAAACGAAAAACGTTTTGAAGCGTAAAGTATGATCCATTTCATGAGGGTAAAATATCCTTTTCATACAAGTTAAAATATTTCACATCGGTTAAAAGATAAGTGAGTTAGAGTAATTTTTGTGTCCTGGACACTATTGCGTAGTTGACTTTTTTAGACAAATATGACTGTAACTTCGGTATTTTTGGGCCGATTGGGCTCGAACAAAAACCGACCGAAAGAAAAAATAGTGATCCACTTATTGTTAGAACAATTTGCTTTCTAGAAAACTTTAAATTATTAAAATTGGTTAAAAAACAAGGAAGTTATTTTAATTTTTGTCTCCTGGACACATTGGTCCTTACTTAATAAATTTTCTACCTCTATCTATCTATAACTTTGGTACTTCTGGACCGATTGAGGTCAAACGAAAAACGTCTGGAAAAGAAAATATTGATGCACTTAATGAGGAAAGAATATCATTGCTATGCAAACTTTAATAATGAAAATTGATCGAAAAATAAGGGAGTTATAGTCATTTTTGTCACCTGGACACTTTGATATTTGCATAGTTGACATTTGTATACAAAATTGTCTGTAACTCCGGCATTTTTTGACCGATTCAGTTCGAACAAAAAATGCCTGGAAGAAAAAATATCAATCCACTTATTAATAAAATAGTTTTCTTTCCAGAAAACTTTAAATTCTTAAAATCGGGTTAAAAACAAGGAAGTTTTAGTCATTTTTGTCTCCTGGACACATTGATCCTTACATAATTCATTTTCTACCTCTATCTATCTGTAACTTTGGTACTTCTGGACCGATTAAGATCAAACGAAAAACGTCTGGAAAAAAATATATCGATCCACTTAATTAGAAAATAGTTTCCTTTCCAGAAAATTTTAAATTCTTAAAATCGGGTAAAAAACAAGGAAGTTTTAGTAATTTCTGTCTCCTGAACACATTTATCCTTACCTAATTAATTTTTTACCTATATCTATCTGTAACTTTGGTACTTCTGGACCGATTGAGCTTAAACAAAAAAACGCCTGGAAGAGAAAATATTTTTCCTCTTAAACAAAGAAAAATCTTTTCTCTAGAAAACTTTAAATTATCAAAATCGGTTAAAAAACAAGGATGATATATTCATTTTTGTCACCTGGACACTTTGGTATTTGCATAGTTGATATTTAAATACAAAATTGTCTGTAACTTTAGCATTTTTGGACCGATCGGGCTCAAACAAAAAACTGCTGGAAAGAAAAATATCAATTTACTTATTGAGAAAACAATGTCCTTTCCAGAAAACTTTAAATTATTAAAATCTGTTAAAAAACGAGGGAGATATAGACATTTCTGTCTCCTGGACAATTTGCTTATTGCATAGTTGACTTTTCCCAACAAATATAACTGTAACTTTGGCATTTATAGACCGATTGAGGTCAAACAAAAAACGCCTGGAAGAGAAAATATTTGTCTTTTTAAAGAGAGAAAAATTGTTTTTCCAGGAAATTTTAAATAATCCTAATTGGTTGAAAAATCGCAAAGTAAATAAAGGCATACTAGTCTTTGTTTTCAAGACTCTGTAGTCTCTTTTTTTATTCCTGGACGATTAAAAAAATGGAATAAAATGATTTTTCAACTGCCTGGAATATTGGTTTCTGTACAGTGAACTCGAGATACTGAGAGTGAAAATTTATTTAATGTATAAAAGCTCATTGACAATTTTGTAAATATTATTTATATTCTTTCACGCAATATTCTCTAAAGGTTCTTGTAAGAAAAATTTAAAAAAAAAACATTCATATACATTTAAGTTATGCATTTTCAGGTATAAATGAAATCAATCTTTTGGGCTTAATGACGAAATATAAAGACTAAAGAATTAGGAAGAATAAAAAATTAAACAAAGAAAATCGACCACTCTCAAATTATGACAATATTCTTTTCTTTGCATAAGGAAAGTAGGACTTTTCATCACCCGGTTGAAAGACTTAAGGCATCTTTTCAAGGCAGTTTCAATGGTAAAAATCGCTTGAAAAATTGGAAAGTTATAGTTGTTTTTATAGTTATCTCTTGGACCTCTTGGTGATGTTTCTGGACCGATTAAGATGAAATAAGGAACGTCTGGAAAAAAATATATTCATTTTCTTAATGAAGGAAAAATTCTCTTTTTAGGAAACTTTAAATCATCGAAATCGGCTAAGAAACAAGGGAGTTATAGTCGTTTTTGTTACCTGGACACTTTGGTTTTTGTAAAGTTGATATTTGTAGACACACTATTTATAACTCTGGTATTTCTGGACCGATTAGGCTCAAACGAAAAACGTTTTAAAGCGTAAAGTATGATCCATTTCATGAGGGTAAAATATCCTTTTTATATAAGTTAAAATATTTCACATCAGTTAAAAGACAAGGGAGTTAGAGTAATTTTTGTGTCCTGGACACTATTGCGTAGTTGACTTTTTTAGACAAATATGACTGTAACTTCGGTATTTTTGGGCCGATTGGGCTCGAACAAAAACCGACCGAAAGAAAAAATAGTGATCCACTTATTGTTAGAACAATTTGCTTTCTAGAAAACTTTAAATTATTAAAATCGGTTAAAAAATAAGGAAGTTATTTTAATTTTTGTCTCCTGGACACATTGTTCCTTACATAATTTTTTTTTACCTATATCTATCTGTAACTTTGGTACTTCTGGACCGATTAAGATCAAACGAAAAACGTCTGGAAAAAAATATATCGATCCACTTAATGAGAAAATAGTTTCCTTTCCAGAAAACTTTAAATTCTTAAAATCGGGTAAAAAACAAGGAAGTTTTAGTAATTTTTGTCTCCTGAACACATTTATCCTTACCTAATTAATTTTTTACCTATATCTATCTGTAACTTTGGTACTTCTGGACCGATTGAGCTTAAACAAAAAACGCCTGGAAGAGAAAATATTTTTCCTCTTAAACAAAGAAAAATCTTTTCTCTAGAAAACTTTAAATTGTCAAAATCGGTTAAAAAACAAGGATGATATATTCATTTTTGTCACCTGGACACTTTGGTATTTGCATAGTTGATATTTAAATACAAAATTGTCTGTAACTTTAGCATTTTTGGACCGATCGGACTCAAACAAAAAACTGCTGGAAAGAAAAATATCAATTTACTTATTGAGAAAACAATGTCCTTTCCAGAAAACTTTAAATTATTAAAATCCGTTAAAAAACAAGGGAGATATAGACATTTTTGTCTCCTGGACACTTTGGTTATTGCATAGTTGACTTTTCAATACAAATATAACTGTAATTTTGGTATTTTTAGACCGATTGAAGTCAAACAAAAAACGCCTGGAAGAGAAAATCTAAATATGTCTTTGTAAAGAGAGAAAAATCCCTTTTTCAGGAAATTTTAAATATTCCTAATCCAAGACCCTGTAGTCTCTTTTTTTATTCCTGGACGAATAAAAAAATGGAATAAAATGATTTTTCAACTGCCTGGAATATTGAAAAAAATTACTTAATCTTGTAGAAAAGAAAAGGAAATTACTATGAATTGCTAGGCAAACAATAAGCTGATATGATGCTCTTTAAACAATTCTGCAATTTATTGAAATGAGATCAAATAAATATAACTTCCTTCGTATTACTGAGATAAATGACAAAATTGTGCAGATTTCAATGTTCACAGGTTTTCCAAACATTGACATAATTTACGTTTCAAATATGTACTCCAATTTCTGAAAAAAACCTTTTAGTTAAACACTTTCCATACACCCTACTAATTGTTATTTAATGGTCAGGGGGGAGTTTTGATTGGGCAAGTAGAGAGGGAATTAATATTGTTGTTATTTAATATCTGACTCACTTTTGTCATGTCAATTATTTAGTTTAAAAACAACGCACCCTTGTTCTGTCTGGTTATTATATAAGAGCAATTTATATTAAAAGAGCAATATACAAAAAAATACAATTTTATTTCAGCACAATTGCTGTGTTTATATTCCAGGGATTCATTGTCTTTACTTAGGTTGCATTAATTCGCATATATTTTTTCTCTTGCTGATAAACCGATTAAAAAAGATACAACTATAGTTTAAGAAAGAATAAGGTTATTCTAGGGATTTTTTTTTAATTGTAGTTTATGCTTAAATTCGTGGAATAATGTGTTCAATGGCCATTATATGCCTGGAAGAAGTTTATGACTACTTAGAGGACCAGATTCTTTAAACAAATACTTCTCTATGTAATTTACACTAATTTTTTTAAATGTTTTCCAGGGATTTCCAAGTAATTTTTTTTACACTTACCAAATATTGGAACAGATCCTTGACAAATTCCTAAAATTTTAGATAAAATTTCATTATATCCTAAATATTTCACTTCTGCTTACTTAGCATGTTTTCCCAGAACCTATGAAATGCTTGATAGTTCAATCATTTTTTTTATTAATTTTCAAGCTTTTTGTAGACTTTTTTATACAAAACTCTCTGTAACTCTGGCATTTCTGCACCGATTAAGTTCAAACAAAAAATACCTGGAAGAGAAAATATTAGTTCACAATATTAGTTAAGATAAACATTTCCTTTTTAATGAATTTTAAATGAATTAAATCGGTTAAATAGTAACGGAGTTATAGTCATTTTTGTGTTCTGGACACTTAGATTCTTACTTAATTGACTTTTTTTTACAAATATACCTGTAACTTTGGCATTTCTGGACCGATTGAGGTCAAACAAAAAACAACTGAAAGAAAAAAAATTGGTCCATATAATAAGGGAATTTTAGAAAAAAATTTCCTTCCCAGTAAACTTCAAATTATTAAAAAACGTTAAGAAACAAAAAAGTTATAGTAATTTTTGTCTCCTGGACACTTTGCTATTTGCATTGTTGACTTTTTTATACAATACTATCTGTAACTCTGGCATTTCTGCACCGATTAAGATCAAACAAAAAATGCCTGGAAGAGAAAATATTAATTCACCTAATAAGGTAAAAATTTCCTTTTTAGTAAATTTTAAATAACTATAATTGGTTAAAAAATAAGGGAGTTAGAATCATTTTTGTATCCTGGACACTTCTGTTCTTGCACAGTTGACCTTCTTAAACAAATATACTTGTAACTTTGGCATTTATAAACCGATTTAGGTCAAACAAAAACTGCCTGGAAGAGAAAATTCTGATCCTTTTAATAAGGCAAAAATCTCTTTTCCAGTAAATTTTAAATAATTAAAATTGAAGAAGTAATCTATACTTGCAGTGGAGTTTATAAGTCAAAGGGTAACTAAAATTGTTTCGGTCGTCCTTCACTAAATTTATTTGAAAAATCATCTATCCTACATGTTTCGGACATATAAGATGTCCATCATCAGGGATATACAATGAGGGTTTTCGTGACAACATATAACAAGCTATCGTACGACTGGCAAGGTCAAAAGTTAAAATCGTCAACAATAAATAAAAGGGCATATTAAGATGCATGCGAAGGGACTGAACAGGATCTATAGAAACAATAAAATCATATAATTACAAAACTAGGATAATTGTTATATCAACAAGAACTAAGAAGAAGAAGAAAATCTTCTTTCCAGTAAATTTTAAATAACTATAATTGGTTAAAAAATAAGAGAGTTAGAGTCATTTTTGTATCCTGGGCACTTTGGTCCTTGCATAGTTGACTTTTTTATATAAATATACTTGTAACTTTGGCATTTCTAAACCGATTTAGCCTAAAGAAAAAATACCTGGAAGAGAAAATAATGATCCACTAAATAAGGCAAAAATCTCTTTTTCAGTAAGTTTTAAATAATTAAAATTAGTTAAAAAATAAGGGAGTTAGGGTCGTTTTTGTATCCTGGACCCTTTGGTCTTTGCATAGTTGATTTTTGTGTACAAATATACTTGTAACTGGGGCATTTCTAAACCGATTTAGCTCAAACCAAAAATGCCTGGAATAGAAAATATTAATCCACTTAATAAGAAAAAAATCTCTCAACAAGTAAATTTTAAATAATTAAAATTGGTTAAAAAATAAGGGAGTTAGAGTAATTTTTGTGTCCTGGACACTATACTCCTTGCATAGTCGACCTTCTTATACAAATATACTTGTAACTTTGGCATTTCCCAACCGATTTGGCTCAAACAAAAAATGCCTGGAATAGAAAATATTGATCCCCTTAATAAGACAAAAGTCTCTTTTCCAGTAAATTTTAAATAATTAAAATTGATGACAAAATAAGAGAATAACAGTCATTTTTGTATCCTGGACACTTTGAGTTGTCACAATTTTTAAAATCAATTTAAGCATTAAGCTCTGCAAGTCAGGACCAATAAATCCATCGTATTTTTTTAGAAAAATTAAATAAATAAAATGTAAAAATACGATAACATGTGCAGTTTGAATATTAAAAATGTAATTGTTAAAATATTTATATGCATTTGAAAAATCGTTGTCAGCATAGGGATAATTATAATAAGGGTCATCAATTTAGAATTAATTGAACCTCATTGGCTCAATTATTGAAAAGAAGAATAAATAACTCAACTGCCTGGATAATATTTAAAAAACAATGTAACCTCTGGAATAAATAACAAATTGTCTGGAAGGAATAAATCATTGACTTACCTGCTTGTAATAAATTGCAACTGACTTAAAAAACAAGGAATTTCTTCTGAGCTATGGATCAAAAGTCTAAAATTAAATTAATTTTTTATCCTACGCTACTGTTCAACATTGACCGTAAAATCGTAGATTAACATGTAAGGGTGTTTATCTAGTCGTCAATCGACGCCCCAGGGGCACTTATCCTTAACTAATGCACTTAGAGTGAGAGCGAGAGAGAGAGAAGTGGATAAAAGCTGAAATAACAAACGGAAAATGGAGGAACTCGACGTTATCACACACAGCTTAGTTCGGAATTTAAAAACCGTCCGAGTCCTATTTTTAATCCGCCGTGGTGTTTTATTTTTTTTGTGTGAAAAACGGAAATCGCTTCGAAATCGGGTCAAACGATAAAAAATAATGTTGCTACGGTACGGTTAGATAACGCTTAGTTCGAGTAGAAGTATTGGGTTTTCAAGGGTCAGTTTTAGGGTCAGAATGACATTTATCTTACGTATGTTTATCACAGAACATTTTTCGAAACTTAGCATTTTTTTGAATAATAAAAAAACAATTATTTATATAGTTAAAAAAATTTACAAATTCAGGTACAGTTAATATAATAAACCCTCTAAATTCTCGCAGTCCAATGCAATTACCCAAATACGAATTCCAACAAAAACAAATGGACGTTAATATATCATGTTAAGCGCCATAGTTTATGCGCCATTTATTGCCAGTCATCAATTTTATTCACGTCGGTATTATTAAATAAATGAGATATTTATCGTAAAAATTGAGATTTACCCTCTCCCCCCCCCCTACCCTTGATCGACTATGATAATATAGAAAATGACAATTTCGCTTGATAAATTATTACGATAACCCTACGCTAACATTGATATTGATTCAATTATTTATTGAGTTAATTTGATTCGAATCTCTACTCATTTGTTCAGGTAAAATACAAAAATCGTTCACATATGTCGACAGATATGAAGTATACATCTGTAAAAACTTACAAGTTAAATTCACTAAAAATAGTACAAAATACACTTGTTGCAAAAAATGCGTTTTTGATGCATAACTTAAATGCATATGACGCCCATTTGCCTTTAAGCCGTAAAATTTGATAAAAACAACGAATAATTTTTCCGTTTTTTTAGATTCGAATTACAACGAAAAAATAGCCTTTCTTATAGTATGCATAACTTAAATGGATATTATTGCCCTTGTTTTATGTAATTTTATCAATAATTCCTTTCAATGAAATAAAGTGATTTCTAATTAAATATAAGTAGCCCTGCTCTGGTAACTTAACAACTTTTTTTTTAATTCCTGGATGAAAGAAGAACGAGCCTCACGTGCCTGGAAGAAGAAAATAATTAGTTTAACTTACTGAAATTAAATAAAATAGGACCAGGACTGCCTAAAAACGTGTATTAAATTTCCAGGAAAATAATGGGAATGGTGGGAACAATTTAAAAGAGAGAAAACCGACCTGATAGATACAACCTGAAAGACAGAGAAAATGATATAAATTTTTTTGAGGAAGTTTAAGTAATTTTTTTCGTTAATCCAGGATGCATATAAATTAGTGGGATTAGCTAATAGACACGAAATAATTTGGAGTTATTATGAAATTCGTACTATAAAGGTATTTTTTATTATAAGGATTAAATAGAAACTAAAATGATCTGTACCTATATCATTAAATTTTAAATATTTCTTCTGAAACTGGCGGTTTCTGTACAGTAAACCTTCAAAACTTACGGCATTTTTCCAAGGAAGTTTGAATGGTAATAATCGCTTGAGAAATTGGAAAGTTATAGTCGGTCTTATCTCTTGGACATCTTGGTGGTATTACTGAACCAATTAAGGACAAACGAGCAATGTCTGAAAAAAAATATACTCATTTTCTTAGTGAAAGAAAAATTCTCTTTTTAGGAAACTTTAAATCCTCGAAATCGGTTGAGAAACAAGGGAGTTAGAGTTATTTTTGTGTCCTGGACACTTTGTTCATTGCGCAGTTGACTTTTTTAGACAAATATGACTTCGGCATTTTTGAGCCAATTGAATAAAAAACCAGTGATCCACTTATTGTAAGAACAATTTGCTTTCTAGAAAACTTTAAATTATTAAAATCGGGTAAAAAACAAGGAAGTTATAGTAATTTTTGTCTCCTGGACATATTGGTCTATACTTAATTAATTTTTTACCTCTATCTATCTGTAACTTTGGTACTTCTTTTTTTTCTTCTTAAACAGAAAAAAATATTTTCTCTAGAAAATTTTAAATTGTCAAAATTGGTTAAAAAACATGAAAGTTATAATATTTTTTGTCTGCTGGACACATTGGTTCTTATATAACAAACTTTTTTTGCAAAAATATATTTATAACTTCGGTATTTCTGAACCGATTGAGCTCAAACAAAAAACTACTTGAAGGAAAAATATCGGTCCACTTATTGAGACAACAATTTCCTTTCCAGAGAATTTTAAATTAATAAAATCCGTTAAAAAACAAGGAAGCTATATTCATTTTTGTCACCTGGACACTTTGGTATTTGCATAGTTGATACTTATATACAAAATTGTCTGTAACTCTGGCATTTTTGGAGCGATTGAGCTCAAATAAAAAACTACTGGAAAAAAAATATTGATCAACTTATTGACAAAATAATTTCCTTTCCAGAAAACTTTAAATTATTAAAATCCGTTGAAAAACGAGGGAGATATAGACATTTCTGTCTCCTGGACAATTTGCTTATTGCATAGTTGCCTTTTCCCAACAAATATAACTGTAACTTTGGCATTTATAGACCGATTGAGGTCAAATAAAAAACGCCTGGAAGAGAAAATATTTGTCTTTTTAAAGAGAGAAAAATTCTTTTTCCAGAAAATTTTAAATAATCCTAATCGGTTTAAAAATCGCAAAGTAAATGAAGGCATACTAGTCTTTGTTTTCAAGACTCTGTAGTCTCTTTTTTTATTCCTGAACGATTAAAAAAATGGAATAAAATGATTTTTCAACTGCCTGGAATATTGGTTTCTGTACAGTGAACTCGAGATACTGAGAGTGAAAATTTATTTAATGTATAAAAGCTCATTGACAATTTTGTAAATATTATTCATATTCTTTCACGCAATTTTCTCTAAAGGTTCTTGTAAGAAAAATTAAAAAAAAACATTCATATACATTTAAGTTATGCATTTTCAGGTATAAATGAAATCAATCTTTTGGGCTTAATGACGAAATATAAAGACTAAAGAATTAGGAAGAATAAAAAATTAAACAAAGAAAATCGACCACTCTCAAATTATGACAATATTCTTTTCTTTGCATAAGGAAAGTAGGACTTTTCATCACCCGGTTGAAAGACTTAAGGCATCTTTTCAAGGCAGTTTCAATGGTAAAAATCGCTTGAGAAATTGGAAAGTTATAGTTGTTTTTATAGTTATCTCTTGGACCTCTTGGTAGTATTTCTGGATCGATTAAGGTAAAACAAGGAACGTCTGGAAAAAAATATATTCATTTTCTTAATGAAGGAAAAATTCTCTTTTTAGGAAACTTTAAATCATCGAAATCGGCCAAGAAATAAGGGAGTTATAGTCGTTTTTGTTACCTGGACACTTTGGTTTTTGTAAAGTTGATATTTGTAGACACACTATTTATAACTCTGGTATTTCTGGACCGATTAGGCTCAAACGAAAAACGTTTTGAAGCGTAAAGTATGATCCATTTCATGAGGGTAAAATATCCTTTTCATACAAGTTAAAATATTTCACATCGGTTAAAAGATAAGGAAGTTAGAGTAATTTTTGTGTCCTGGACACTATTACGTAGTTGACTTTTTTAGACAAATATGACTGTAACTTCGGTATTTTTGGGCCGATTGGGCTCGAACAAAAACCGACCGAAAGAAAAAATAGTGATCCACTTATTGTTAGAACAATTTGCTTTCTAGAAAACTTTAAATTATTAAAATCGGTTAAAAAATAAGGAAGTTATTTTAATTTTTGTCTCCTGGACACATTGTTCCTTACATAATTTTTTTTTACCTATATCTATCTGTAACTTTGGTACTTCTGGACCGATTAAGATCAAACGAAAAACGTCTGGAAAAAAATATATCGATCCACTTAATGAGAAAATAGTTTCCTTTCCAGAAAACTTTAAATTCTTAAAATCGGGTAAAAAACAAGGAAGTTTTAGTAATTTTTGTCTCCTGAACACATTTATCCTTACCTAATTAATTTTTTACCTATATCTATCTGTAACTTTGGTACTTCTGGACCGATTGAGCTTAAACAAAAAACGCCTGGAAGAGAAAATATTTTTCCTCTTAAACAAAGAAAAATCTTTTCTCTAGAAAACTTTAAATTGTCAAAATCGGTTAAAAAACAAGGATGATATATTCATTTTTGTCACCTGGACACTTTGGTATTTGCATAGTTGATATTTAAATACAAAATTGTCTGTAACTTTAGCATTTTTGGACCGATCGGACTCAAACAAAAAACTGCTGGAAAGAAAAATATCAATTTACTTATTGAGAAAACAATGTCCTTTCCAGAAAACTTTAAATTATTAAAATCCGTTAAAAAACAAGGGAGATATAGACATTTTTGTCTCCTGGACACTTTGGTTATTGCATAGTTGACTTTTCAATACAAATATAACTGTAATTTTGGTATTTTTAGACCGATTGAAGTCAAACAAAAAACGCCTGGAAGAGAAAATCTAAATATGTCTTTGTAAAGAGAGAAAAATCCCTTTTTCAGGAAATTTTAAATATTCCTAATCCAAGACCCTGTAGTCTCTTTTTTTATTCCTGGACGAATAAAAAAATGGAATAAAATGATTTTTCAACTGCCTGGAATATTGAAAAAAATTACTTAATCTTGTAGAAAAGAAAAGGAAATTACTATGAATTGCTAGGCAAACAATAAGCTGATATGATGCTCTTTAAACAATTCTGCAATTTATTGAAATGAGATCAAATAAATATAACTTCCTGCGTATTACTAAAATAAATGACAAAATTGTGCAGATTTCAATGTTCACAGGTTTTCCAAACATTGACATAATTTACGTTTCAAATATGTACTCCAATTTCTGAAAAAAACCTTTTAGTTAAACACTTTCCATACACCCTACTAATTGTTATTTAATGGTCAGGGGGGAGTTTTGATTGGGCAAGTAGAGAGGGAATTAATATTGTTGTTATTTAATATCTGACTCACTTTTGTCATGTCAATTATTTAGTTTAAAAACAACGCACCCTTGTTCTGTCTGGTTATTATATAAGAGCAATTTATATTAAAAGAGCAATATACAAAAAAATACAATTTTATTTCAGCACAATTGCTGTGTTTATATTCCAGGGATTCATTGTCTTTACTTAGGTTGCATTAATTCGCATATATTTTTCCTCTTGCTGATAAACCGATTAAAAAAGGTACAACTATAGTTTAAGAAAGAATAAGATTATTCTAGGGATTTTTTTTTTGTAGTTTATGCTTACATTCTTGGAATAATGTGTTCAGTGGCCATTATATGCCTGGAAGAAGTTTTTTAGTACTTAAAAGGCCCTTACAGGCAGTCTCTCAGATTCCTGGACTAAACCCTCAGATTGCCCTCAATTAACTGGAAGAAGTTTATGACTACTTAGAGGACCAGATTCTTTAAACAAATACTTCTCCATGTAATTTACACTAATTTTTTTTAATGTTTTCCAGGGATTATCAAGTAATTTTTTTTACACTTACCAAATATTGGAACAGATCCTTGACAAATACCTTAGATAAAATTTCATTATATCCCAAATATTTCATTTCTAGTTACTTAGCATGTTTTCCCAGAACCTATAAAATGCTTGATAGTTCAATAATTTTTTTTATTAATTTTCAAGCTTTTTGTAGACTTTTTTATACAAAACTCTCTGTAACTCTGGCATTTCTGCACCGATTAAGCTCAAACAAAAAATGCCTGGAAGAGAAAATATTGGTTTACTTAATAAGATAAACATTTCCTTTTTAATAAATTTTAAATGAATTAAATCGGTTAAATAGTAACGGAGTTATAGTCATTTTTGTGTTCTGGACACTTAGATTCTTACTTAATTGACTTTTTTTTACAAATTATCTGTAACTTTGGCATTTCTGGACCGATTGAGGTCAAACAAAAAACGACTGGAAGAAAATATATTGGTCCATATAATGAGGGAAAAATTTTCTTTCCAGTAAACTTTACTTTATTAAAATAGGTTAATAAACAAAAAAGTTATAGTCATTTTTGTCGCCTGGACACTTTGCTATTTGCATTGTTGACTTTTTTAGACAAAACTATCTGTAACTCAGGCATTTCCGCACCGATTAAGCTTAAACAAAAAAATGCCTGGAAGAGAAGCTATTGATTCACTTAATAAGGCAAAAATTTCCTTATTAGTAAATCTTAAATAATTAAAGTCAATTAATTAATAAGGGAGTTATAGTCATTTTTGTCTCCTGGACACTTTGCTATTTCCATTGTTGACTATTTTATACAAAACTATCTGTAACTCTGGCACTTTTGCAAAGATTAAGGTCAAATAAAAAATGCCTGGAAAAGGAAATATTGATTTATTTATAAAGGCCAAAATTTCCTTTTTAGTAAATTTTAAATTATTAAAATCGGTTAAATAATTCCGAAGTTATAGTCATTTTTGTCTTCTGGACACTTAGATCCTTACGCAGTTGACTTTTTTATACAAATTACCTGTAACTTTGGCATTTCTGGACCGATTGAGGTCAAACAAAAAATTATTAATGGAAAAAAAATCGATCTATATAAAAAGCGACAAATGTCCTTTTCAATAAACTTCAAACCTCAACTTAACCTCAAACAAAAAATGCCTGGCAAAGAAATTATTGATTCACTTAATAAGGCAAAAATTTCCTTTTTAATAAATTTTAAATGATTAAAATCGGTTAAGTAATAAGGGAGTTATGGTAATTTTTGTCTTCTGGACACTTAGATCCTTACGCAATTGACTTTTTTAAACAAATTACCTGTAACTTTGGCATTTCTGGACCGATTGAGGTCAAACAAAAAACGACTGGAAGAAAATATATTGGTCCATATAATGAGGGAAAAATTTCCTTTCCAGTAAACTTTAATTTGTTAAAATAGGTTAATAAACAAAAAAGTTATAGTCATTTTTGTCTCCTGGACACTTTGCTATTTGCATTGTTGACTTTTTTATATAAAACTATCTGTAACTCCGGAATTTCTGCACCGATTAAGTTTAAACAAAAAATGCCTGGAAGAGAAGCTATTGATTCACTTAATAAGGCAAAAATTTCCTTATTAGTAAATCTGAAATAATTAAAGACAATTAATTAATAAGGGAGTTATAGTCATTTTTGTCTTCTGGACACTTAGATCTTTAGGCAATTGATTTTTTTATACAAATATACTTGTAACTTTAGCATTTCTGGACCGATTGAGGTCAAACAAAAAACGACTGGAAGCAAAAATATCAGTCCGTATAATGAGGAAAAAATTTCCTTTCCAGTAAACTTTACTTTATTAAAATAGGTTAAGAAACAAAAAAGTTATAGTAATTTTTGTCTCCTGGACACTTTACTATATGCGTTGTTGACTTTTTTATACAAAAATATTTGTAACACCGGCATTTCTGCACCGATTAAGATCAAATTAAAAATGCCTGGAAAAGGAAATATTGATTTATTTATAAAGGCAAAAATTTCCTTTTTAGTAAATTTTAAATTATTAAAATCGGTTAAATAATAACGAAATTATAGTCATTTTTGTCTTCTGGACACTTAGACTCTTACGCAATTGACTTTTTTATATAAATTACCTATAACTTTGGCATTTTTGGACCGATTGAGGTCAAACAAAAAATTATTAAAGGAAAAAAAATCGATCTATATAAAAAGCGAAAAATCTCCTTTTCAATAAACTTCAAACCTCAACTTAACCTCAAACAAAAAATGCCTGGCAAAGAAATTATCGATTCACTTAATAAGGCAAAAATTTCCTTTTTAATAAATTTTAAATGATTAAAATCGGTTAAGTAATAAGGGAGTTATGGTAATTTTTGTCTTCTGGACACTTAGATCCTTGCGCAATTGACTTTTTTATACAAATATACCTGTAACTTGGGCATTTCTGGACCGATTGAGGTCAAACAAAAAACGACTGGAAGAAAATATATTGGTCCATATAATGAGGGAAAAATTTCCTTTCCAGTAAACTTTAATTTGTTAAAATAGGTTAATAAACAAAAAAGTTATAGTCATTTTTGTCTCCTGGACACTTTGCTATTTGCATTGTTGACTTTTTTATATAAAACTATCTGTAACTCCGGAATTTCTGCACCGATTAAGCTTAAACAAAAAATGCCTGGAAGAGAAGCTATTGATTCACTTAATAAGGCAAAAATTTCCTTATTAGTAAATCTGAAATAATTAAAGACAATTAATTAATAAGAGAGTTATAGTCATTTTTGTCTTCTGGACACTTAGATCTTTAGGCAATTGATTTTTTTATACAAATATACTTGTAACTTTAGCATTTCTGGACCGATTGAGGTCAAACAAAAAACGACTGGAAGCAAAAATATCAGTCCGTATAATGAGCAAAAAATTTCCTTTCCAGTAAACTTTACTTTATTAAAATAGGTTAAGAAACAAAAAAGTTATAGTAATTTTTGTCTCCTGGACACTTTACTATATGCATTGTTGACTTTTTTATAAAAAAATATTTGTAACACCGGCATTTCTGCACCGATTAAGATCAAAGAAAAAATGCCTGGAAAAGGAAATATTGATTTATTTATAAAGGCAAAAATTTGCTTTTTAGTAAATTTTAAATTATTAAAATCGGTTAAATAATAACGAAATTATAGTCATTTTTGTCTTCTGGACACTTAGACTCTTACGCAGTTGACTTTTTTATACAAATTACCTGTAACTTTGGCATTTTTGGACCGATTGAGGTCAAACAAAAAATTATTAAAGGAAAAAAAATCGATCTATATAAAAAGCAAAAAATCTCCTTTTCAATAAACTTCAAACCTCAACTTAACCTCAAACAAAAAATGCCTGGCAAAGAAATTATTGATTCACTTAATAAGGCAAATATTTCCTTTTTAATAAATTTTAAATGATTAAAATCGGTTAAGTAATAAGGGAGTTATGGTAATTTTTGTCTTCTGGACACTTAGATCCTTACGCAATTGACTTTTTTATACAAATTACCTGTAACTTTGGCATTTCTGGACCGATTGAGGTCAAACAAAAAACGACTGGAAAAAAATATATTGGTCCATATAATGAGGGAAAAATTTCCTTTCCAGTAAACTTTAATTTGTTAAAATAGGTTAATAAACAAAAAAGTTATAGTCATTTTTGTCTCCTGGACACTTTGCTATTTGCATTGTTGACTTTTTTATATAAAACTATCTGTAACTCCGGAATTTCTGCACCGATTAAGCTTAAACAAAAAATGCCTGAAAGAGAAGCTATTGATTCACTTAATAAGGCAAAAATTTCCCTATTAGTAAATCTGAAATAATTAAAGACAATTAATTAATAAGAGAGTTATAGTCATTTTTGTCTTCTGGACACTTAGATCTTTAGGCAATTGATTTTTTTATACAAATATAATGAGTTACTTATTATATTGGGTATTACGTCACTTATAGCAAAAATCAATTTAGAAATTTTTTATCTCACACGCTCAACAATTATTGAAAAGAAGAAGAATGAAAAAAAAAACTCATTATGAATTCGTCACAACAATACAGATTTTACTTATACAAATATACTTGTAACTTTAGCATTTCTGGACCGATTAAGGTCAAACAAAAAACGACTGGAAGCAAAAATATCAGTCCGTATAATGAGGAAGAAATTTCCTTTCCAGTAAACTTTACTTTATTAAAATAGGTTAAGAAACAAAAAAGTTATAGTAATTTTTGTCTCCTACACACTTTACTATATGCGTTGTTGACTTTTTTATACAAAAATATTTGTAACACCGGCATTTCTGCACCGATTAAGATCAAATAAAAAATGCCTGGAAAAGGAAATATTGATTTATTTATAAAGGCAAAAATTTCCTTTTTAGTAAATTTTAAATTATTAAAATCGGTTAAATAATCACGAAGTTATAGTCATTTTTGTCTTCTGGACACTTAGATCCTTACGCAGTTGACTTTTTTATACAAATATACTTGTAACTTTAGCATTTCTGGACCGATTGAGGTCAAACAAAAAATTATTAAAGGAAAAAAAATCGATCTATATAAAAAGCGAAAAATCTCCTTTTCAATAAACTTCAAACCTCAACTTAACCTCAAACAAAAAATGCCTGGCAAAGAAATTATCGATTCACTTAATAAGGCAAAAATTTCCTTTTTAATAAATTTTAAATGATTAAAATCGGTTAAGTAATAAGGGAGTTATGGTAATTTTTGTCTTCTGGACACTTAGATCCTTGCGCAATTGACTTTGTTATATAAATATACCTGTAACTTGGGCATTTCTGGACCGATTGAGGTCAAACAAAAAACGACTGGTTAAGAAAATATTAATCCATATAACGAAAGAAAAATCTCCTTTCCAATAAACTTTAAATTATTAAAATACGTTAACAAACAAAAAAGTTATAGTCATTTTTGTCTCCTGGACACTTTACTATTTGCATAGTCGACTTTTTTAAGTAAAACTATCTGTAACTCAGGCATTTCTGCACCGATTAGGCTCAAACAAAAAACGCCTGGAAGAGAAAATATTTTTCCACCTAAGGATTAATAAAACGTCTTTCCAGTCATATTAATTAATTTTCAATAACGCTTGAAACCTGGCAGTTATCTCATAAAATTATTGTCATTAAATACTCTTACGCAAACAACTCAATCCCCCAAGACAAAACCGATTAACATTGAACCATCTCAATATAAAATCCATAACATTTCCGAGATCTGTTTGCCTTTTTATGAGACCGAGTTTCCTCCCGTAAACTCTTTATTTTTACCCTTCGGTAGAAGAGTAAAAGCCAAAGTAAAACCCCTTAAGTTCTTGTTAGTTGGTCGGTTAAGCGTCCTCCTGGAATTTACGATACGAATAATTAGCTTTTAGGGGGTTTCCAGAGGGTAGTTTTTGCGGAAAGGTGATGACGAAATCGCCGAAAATGACGGAGGGTTAGACGATAAAGATTTTCCTTCAGTCAGGTAAATCGTGCATAAAATAAGAGAGTCGATTTCACGGTCTTCCAGTTAGGGAAAAAGCAGAAAAGAAAAGTGTTTTGTAGGGTATAGACGGGTGTATAGAAAGTGTTTAAATAAAATGTTTTTTCAGAAATTAAAGTACATTTTTGGAACGTAAATTATGTTCAGGAGATTTGGAAAGCCTGTAAAAAGTAAAATCTGCATAATTTTGTCATTTATTTCGAAGTTATATTTATTTGATCTCATTCCAATAAACTGCATTATAAAACCGTAAGAAATGCGTAATTAAATAATTTTTTTGCTAAATTTTTAGACGAGTATCATATCAGCTTATGGTTTGACTAGTAATTTATAGTAATTTCTTTGTTCTTCTACAAGATTAAGTGATTTTTTCACTATTCCAGGCAGTTAAAAAATCATATTTTCCTTTTTTTTATTCGTCCGTTTTTAACGATATCTCATGAATATTAAATTAAATACAGAGAGTGCAGTGTCTTGGAAACAAACACTAGTATAATTTCATTTATATTGCGATTTTTTTAACCGATAAGGATTATTTAAAATTTCATGAAAAAAGGATTTTCCTCTCTTTAAAGGGACAAATATTTTCTCTTCCAGGCATTTTTTATTTGACTTCAATCGGTCTAAAAATATCAAAGTTACAGTCATATTTGTATAAAAAAGTCAATTGCGTAAGAATCTGAATGTCCAGAAGACAAAAATGAGTATAACTCCCTTATTTTTTAACCAATTTTAATTATTTAAAATTTTCTAAAAAAGAAATTTTTGCCTTATTAAGTAGATCAAAATTTTCTATTTCAGGCATTTTTTGTTGGAGCCAAATCGGTTGAGAAATGTCAAAGTTACAAGTATATTTGTATAAGAAGGTAGACTATGTAAAGACCAAAGTGTCCAGGGTACAAAAATGACTCTAACTCTCTTATTTTTTAACTAATTTTAATAATTTAAAATTTACTAGTAAAGTGATTTTTGCATTAAGTGGATTAATATTTTCTCTTCCAGGCATTTTTTGTTTGAGCTAAATCGGTTTAAAAATGCCAAAGTTACAAGTATATTTGTATCAAAAGGTCAACTTTCCAAGGACCAAAGTGTCCAGGACAGTAATTCTCTTATTTTTTTATCAATTTTAATTATTTAAAATTTACTGGAAAAGAGACTTTTGTCTTATTAAGGGGATCAATATTTTCTATTCCAGGCATTTTTTCTTTGAGCCAAATCGGTTGGGAAATGCCAAAGTTACAAGTATATTTGTTTAAGAAGGTCGACTATGTAAGGACCAAAGTGTCCGGGATACAAAAATGACTCTAACTCTCTTACTTTTTAACTAATTTTAATTATTTAAAACTTACTGGAAAAGACATTTTTGCCTTATTAAGTAGATCAAAATTTTCTCTTCTAGGCATCTTTTGTTTGAGCTAAATCGGTTGAGAAATGCCAAAGTTACAAATATATTTGCATAAGAAGGTCGACTATGCAAGGACCAAAGTATCCAGGATACAAAAATGACTCTAATTCCCTTATTTTTTAACCAATTTTAGTTATTTAAAATTTACTGGAAAGAAGATTTTCTTCTTCTTCTTCTTAGTTCTTGTTGACATAACAATTATCCTAGTTTTGTAATTATATGATTTTATTGTTTCTATAGACCCTGTTCAGTCCCTTCGCATGCATCTTAATATGCCCTTTTATTTATTGTTGACGATTTTAACTTTTGACCTTGCCAGTAGCACGAAAGCTTGTTATATGTCGTGATGAAAACCCTCATTGTATATCCCTGATGATGGACATCTTATATGTCCGAAACATGTAGGAAAGATGATTTTTCAAATAAATTTAGTGGAGGACGACCGAAACAATTTTAGTTATCCTTTGACTTATTAACTCCACTGCAAGTATAGATTACTTCTTCAATTTTAATTATTTAAAATTTACTGGAAAAGAGATTTTTGCCTTATTAATAGGATCAAAATTTTCTCTTCCAGGCAGTTTTTGTTTGACCTAAATCGGTTTATAAATGCCAAAGTTACAAGTATATTTGTTTAAGAAGGTCAACTGTGCAAGGACAGAAGTGTCCAGGATATAAAAATGACTCTAACTCCCTTATTTTTTAACCGATTTTAATTATTTAAAATTTACTGGAAAAGAGATTTATTCCTTATTAAGTAGATCAAAATTTTCTTTTCCAGGCAGTTTTTGTTTGAGCTAAATCGGTTTATAAATGCAAAAGTTATAAGTATATTTATATAGGAAGGTTAACTATGCAAGGACCAAGGTGTCCAGGATACAAAAATGACTCTAGCTCCCTTATTTTTTAACCGATTTTAATTATTTAAAATTTACTGGAAAGGAGATTTTTTTCTTATTAAGTGGATCAATATTTTCTATTTCAGGCCTTTTTTGTTTAGGCCAAATTGGTTTAGAAATACTATAGTTACAAAAAATGTTGTATCCAAACATCAACTATGTAAAAACCAAAGTGTCCAGGAGACAAACATGACTATAACTTCTTTGCTCCTGAACCGATTTTGATTATTTAAATTTTCCTGGAAAAAAGATCTTACCTCCTTTAAGAGATAAAATATCTTCTCTTCTAGCCTTTTTTTATTCGACCTTAATTGATGCAGAAATACCAAAGTTACAACTGTAGAAGAGTTAGGTACGACTATTCTAACTTTCCAATTTTTCAAGCGATTTCCACCATTTAAATTTCCTTTGAAACACAAGTTCACAGCAAAAAACAAACAATAATTACTACAATTTTTTTTTTAAATTCATTAACAATCTCATGAAGATCTTAAGAAGTTTTCCGTAAATATAGAGTCTGGTCTAGGTATTCTTGATTATATAAATTTTGATATGGTATAAAAATTGCAAATTCAAAAAAAAAAAAATAATAATGACATCCTTGCTAAAATCGATAAAAACAAGCCATTTGAGGTCGAACCAATTAATTCACTAAGTACAACTGCCTAGAAGTAACTCCTTACTTCTTCAAGGCACCTTAAGCCAATACTTCCAAGAAGTAAAAAACTCTTCATATTACCCCGGTATGTTCCTTTCGGCGGCCATCTTGGCTTGCCACGTCACATTGTGGGCGGAGCTTGACTTCGTCCGTAGCATCACGTGACTCTCTGCCCGTTGTTGCACGACTGTGCACGTGACCCTTGTCAAGTGAAAAACGGGGGGCGGAGCTTCGATTTGCGCGTTACCAGGACCAGTCAACAAATACTTTGTTTATTACCGGAAAGGCAAAAAAAACGTACATTTTAACAAAATATTTATAAATTAAAAGACGTCCTAAAAATGATTCACGTTGATGAGAATTGTGAGTTTTAAAACAAGAAAAGACTTTCTGTGTTCACTATTTAGCACTAACTGGTCCGATATTATTTTCGTTTTCACTAGTGTCTAGAAAATACTTGAAATTCTAATTAAAAAAATTCCTTGAGGTACTGACTCACTAATAAAGATATTAAATAATTATTAAAAATTGTTCAAATCGATGAGGGTCGAGAGTCTTTAAACAAAAAGTATCCTCACAAAAGTGTTCACTGCTCAGGATAGGTTGGTCCGATATTGCTCTGGCTTCCACTAGTAGCACGAGAATACTTGAAAGTATAATTAAAAAAATACTTTAGGGTACTGGCTTCAGTAGAAGTACTTTTTTATTGCCATTAAGCAAACTTTAAATAATTATTAAAAAATATGCAAATTGATGAGGGTCAAGAGTTTTCAAACAAAAAGCGTCCTTATTAAAGGGTTCAGTGCTCAGCATAAATTGGTCCGATATAGCTCTGGTTTCCACTAATGATAGGAGAATACTTAAAAGTATAATTAAAAAAATACTTAAAGGTACTGGCTTCAGTAGAAGTACTTTTTTATTGTCACTAAATGACATTAAATAATTATTACAAATTATTAAAATCGATGAGAATCACGAATTTTCAAACAAAAACGTATCTCACGAAGCTACCTTATGCCGACCCTGCATCTTAATTGCTCGCTCCGAGCTGTCATTTAACTCACGGCGGTACGTTTGAAGTACCACGACAGGTCCGTAGTAGGAATTTTTCTAAAAAAGCATTAAAACACCACTGGAATACCGACCCTTTGTGGTCCAATTAGGCTCCATTTAGATTTCACAAGTTAAATTATTATTTCCCGGCGCTGATAAACGAGGTAAAACCCAAAAACGAGCACGAAGAATGTCGAACGTTTCGGTCAGAAATAGCAGAAATAATATTAACGGCAGTCGATCAATCCCGGTTAATAGAGCCTTCGTAACGAAACAGTAGCCGTAACTGGTAAGTCTGTGAGGTAATTCGGACCCGGGCTGGCATTGTTGTGCAAATGAAGCTTTTATTGTCGCTTCCGTAGCTGAGTTGGTGCGTGATCCAGCGCTCGGTCATAGCGGCGGCTAATTTGTCTATAGCGTCGCGTGAAGTTGCCTAACGGCTACGTATGCGGGATTTTTAGGTTTAAGGTCCAATCCAGAATTAATTGCGGTCTTTTGTCATCATTGAATTGCGGTCTGGATCTTTCGGAAATTGCCATGTATTGATAAAAATACTTCACTTTGTTGTTTCTCACCTTAAGGTCACTTAACTTTTTTCATCACGCATTGGAAACATTGCAAACGATAAGCTTTTCTCGTAAGACCTAAGACATTTGAGGAATATGCACTATTCGAGATGCTCACATGTTGGGCGCCAAAATTCTACTCACTTTTGCCAAATTAAAATTTTTGTTAAGAAAGGAATAGATTCATTATATTATATTTATTATTCAAGGATTTAAATTGGAAAGTAAAGTCCAAAGATTAGTTCACATCTATAGTAGGCTTTACTATGTAAAAATTGAATTTTCTTTTTAGGATATTCGTGGAACTGGAATTGGAAATACTCACATGTTGGGCGCCAAAGTTCCACTCACTTGTGCCAAATTAAAATTTTTGCCTAGAAAGGTATATAGGCTTATCACATATTTATTATTCAAGGATTTAAACGGGAAAGTAAAGTCCAAAAATCAATTTAAATCTATAGTAGACTTAAGTATGTAAAAAATACTTTTTAATGACGATTAGGGCATTAAATATAGATAGGAGCATCGGATTTATCGCCTATAAGTTAATTGAACATTCTTTTTAATATATTCATGAAATATGATCCATTGGAGACACTCACATGTTGGGCGCCAAAATTCCACTCACGTTTGTGAAATCGAAATCCTTACCAGGGAAATATAATTATTTATTATTGCAGGATTAACCGGAAATAAAAATGTTATCCCTCAGGAATAAAAATACAATTTAGAAGAAATTTTTGTCAAGCAAAGTATGTTTTAAGCAGTTAAATATGACGTGGCTAAATGTTATTTATACCTTAAATAATTATCGATAATAATTTAGCATTATTAAAATGACACAAGCTCCATGATTTGTGACATGCTCACTGTATATTTTTAGTGTATTGTGCTATTTAAATAAATGAATATGCTAAGGAATCTTTGACAAAAATATTGACCATTGACTTATAATTACGTCACGTAGCGGCCAAATTTGGAACTTAAATATAACCTCCAGCATTTTCTCTTGGCCAATTTTATAATGTTAATTATTGCTTTAGCTTTAGTGCCTAAAATATTAATAATTTTGATTTTTTCCAGGCATTTTTAAACTAGGAAAACAACGATATTTCTCCCTTTTTCAACATTTTGGTATAATTGTTGTATATTAATAATATATTTGCCATTTTTTATGCTGAAATAATTTTTGATGACTGAAATTTTTTTTCGAATAAAAACAGTAAAATTTTTCATCATTTTTGATTTTTTCTCATTTTGTGTAAATTAAAAAAAAACATGTGTTTTCTTATTTTTTTTTATTTTTGATTTAACTATTTTTTTGAGG
This sequence comes from Anthonomus grandis grandis, assembly GCF_022605725.1. Classification (NCBI taxonomy): domain Eukaryota; kingdom Metazoa; phylum Arthropoda; class Insecta; order Coleoptera; family Curculionidae; genus Anthonomus; species Anthonomus grandis. The sequence continues at coordinate 1,534,343 of NC_065559.1, forward strand.
TTAAATAACTTCTGAATTTAAAGTTTTGAATTTTCCATGTCTTTAGTATATTCAATAGTAGTAGTAATGAGAAGCGTAGGGAATAGAGAAACATGATAGAGAGTTTACCATAAGTAGTAACGATGAAGAGAGAGAGAGAGAGAGAATATCAAAATGTGGAAAAAATTTGGATTATTCTTGAAATTTTTCCAGGCATTTGTAAGTTGAAAAAATGTGGATATTACCTTTCTTTGAGCATTTTAATTCCTGGAAATATTGCCTGGAAGAAATAAGATATTTTTCAAACTTCCACCCCAAATACCTAAGCAAAATGAAGGTTTAATGGCTATTTTGAAAATTTTTTTTGACGAAAAATAATGCATTTAAAAATAAGGAAATATATGAAATTTTTCATTTTTTGTAGTACTTTAAATACCAGAAAAATATCTAGGAAAAAATGAAAATTTTTAAATTTTCTCGCGTTTTTGTTATATATGCTTGAAAAAATTAAATTTCCTTGACTTTCCTTGATTGATTTTATCATTTTCTTTAAATACCTGTAAGTTTTCCTTTAAATCTTTAAATGCCTGAAAGAAATGGAAATGTAGGATTCTGCAAATTTTGGAATTTTCTCATATTTGACAACAAATTCTCAAAATAAATTTAAATATCTTTGATTCTTTTCCAGATATTTAAAAGCTGGAAAACATTGAATTTCTCTTTTATTTTTAGCAATAAAATTAAAATGCCTGAATAATTAAAAATTTAATGATTTCCAAGTTCTTTCTAATATTATAGGAAATTTTTAAATTTTTCATCAAGTTTTCAGTATAGAATTACGAGCAAAATTTAAAAATTTTCCAGGCCATGAATTTTTACTCATTTTAGCCATTTGATTTAAATAGCTGGAAGAATTAATTATTTTTTAATATTTGTTTGCAATATCCTGGAAAATTGTAAGTTTTTTCTTGCTTATATTTTCAAAATTTGTCCAAGTATTTGAAAAAAGAAATATGTGAAATTTCTCTCTTTTTCAAATACCTAGAAGAAATCTATGCTTATCAATTCTATATTTAAATTTCCACCTCATGTCCCGAGGAAAAATTACATATGTTTAATTTTTATCAGTATTCTGGAAAATATCCCACAAAAAAATGTAATTTAAATCCGAACAAATATGAGATTTCTTATTTCCATTTTAATCCAAATACCTTGAAGAGTATTTTTCAATTTTTTAAACTTTAAATGCTTTTAGAAAAATTCATTTTTAAATAAGTTTTTAAGTTACACTCCAAATGCCTGGAAAAAGTGAGATAATTAATAGTTTATTAGAATCCTAAAAAAGTTCAAATTTCTCATGTTTTTAGTAAAAAAAGAACAGAAACAGAAAAATTTGCTTATTTTCAAAAATTTTCCAGAAATTGAATGCCGAAGAAAATATCATATTTGTCTCTTTTTTTTAGCAATTAAATTCATTTGCCTAGAAGAAATAAGACATTTTTAATTTTTAATACTTTAAGTGCCTGGAAAAAATTATTTTTAAATAAACTTCCATTGCAAATTTTCAGATTTTGGAAAATTTCGATTTTTCTTTAATTTTTAATTTAAAATAATTAATTATTTTTCAATCTTATCCAGGCATTTAAAAGAAAAAATAAGAAATATTTAACTTTTTTAAAATATAGCAAAGAATAACAATAGAGATTTTCTTCCAGGCAGTTGAGAATAATTATTTTATTCCAGGCAGTTGATTATAAGCAAATTATTCCAGGCATTGAAGGAATTTTCTAATTTCACCTTCAACTGCTTGAATAAAACAATTAGAACAATATAAATTTTATTTTATTCCAGGCAGTTGATTATCAGTAATTTATTCCAGGCATTTAAGGAATTTTCTAATTTCACCTTCAACTTCTTGAATAAAAAATTTGAACAGTATAAATTTTATTTTCTTCCAGGCAGTTGATTGATTATCAGTAATTTATTCCAGGCATTTAAAGAATTTCCTAATTTCTCCTTCAACTGCTTGAATAAAAAATTTGAACAGTATAAATTTCATTTTTTTTCAGGCAGTTGATTATCAGTAATTTATTCTAGGTATTTAAGGAATTTTCTAATTTCTCCTTCAACTGCTTGAATAAAAAATTAGAACAGGATAAATTTTATTTTATTCCAGGCAGTTGATTATCAGTGATTTATTCCAGGCACTTAAGGAATTTTCTAATTTCTCCTTCAACTGCTTGAATAAAAAATTAAAACAGGATAAATTTTATTTTATTCCAGGCAGTTGATAATCAGTAATTTATTCCAGGCATTTAAGGCATTTTCCAATTTTTCCTTCAACTGCCTGGAAGAAAATAAAATTATTTAAATTGTAATTTATTATTTATTCCAGACTAATTATTCATTTATTCAACAACTGCCTGAAATAATTTAAAGTTACAAAAGCGTAATTTCTTTTTTTTTTGATCCAATTAAGAATTTATCTTTAATATTAAACCAAAAAAAAAAACGAAAAATTAATTTTATTCCAGGCAATTGATTATCAGTAATTTATTCCAGGCATTTAAGGCATTTTCCAATTTTTTCTCCAACTGCCTGGAAGAAAATAAAATTTTCTAAATTGTAATTTTTTATTTATTCCAGACTAATTATTCATTTATTCAACAATTGCCTGGAATAATTTCAAGTTACAAAAGCGTAATTTCTTTGTTTTTTTGATCCAATTAAGAATTTATCTTTAATATTAAACCAAAAAAAAAAAACGAAAAATTAATTTTATTCCAGGCAATTGATTATCAGTAATTTATTCCAGGCATTTAAGGCATTTTCCAATTTTTTCTCCAACTGCCTGGAAGAAAATGAAATTATTTAAATTGTAATTTTTTATTTATTCCAGACTAATTATTCATTTATTCAACAACTGCCTGGAATTATCCAAAGTAACAAAAGCGTAAATTTTATTTTTTTCTTGACCCATTTAACAATTTATCTTAATATTAAACCAAAAAAAAAAAAACGTGGTCATGCCTCAAACTTCTTAGGCCTTGACTATCGTCCTTATTTCAAACAATGCCACCAAGGCCTGAACTTAAAAACTGCCTGAATGGTAATTTTTATTATCTTCCAAGCAGTTGAAAAATAAATTAAATCTGATCGAGACGGTCCAAAGTTAATATTCGACTTAATTTTAATTTGAAAAGTCAAGCCTTAAGCTTTATAAGCCTTGACCTTAGTGAGGATCCCATTAGACCAAGACCTACTAAGTTACAGGCTTGAACTTAGAAAAAATACAACTGCCTGGAATGAATTTTTCTTTAGTACTTCCAGACAGTTGAAACAGATTGAAAAAAATGCCTGGAATAAGCTCTATAACTCCCAATATGAATTTAATTATATCAAACCAAATCCCAGTACTAAGACACTGTAAGTGCATGAAATAAGTTACTGTTCTTTATTTTTTAGTTGGCATCCTAAACTGGGCATCCATTTTTAAAATGTCTCTTATTTTTGGCATTTTAAAACCGAACCAAACCTGGAATTTCTCCTAACAAAATTCAATTTTTTCCAATATTTAAGCGCCTGAAAAACTATTAAGGAACCACTAACAACTACACAATTAAGATTAATTACCCAGATCAATTTCAAGGTACGGCTAATAAACGAACGCGAGATATTCGCACCCCGTTGTTTCATCCCCTTTGGTTTATTTATTTTTTTCCTTCAATCCCAAAACGCCCCCTGTGCGTGCGTGTTTATCCGCCATCAACAAGACCTGGACACGGTAGTTTGTTGTTTGTGGATACATTATACGCAAACACCTTTTATTATTATAATAATTACATTAATGGACATATTCCTAATTAGTTTTTGACTTGAGCACGATTACTATTATTAACTATGTCAGTAACAAATGGGATTATGGCTTTGTATGTTTACATAATTCATCTAATTATTATGGTTTGTCCAATAAGTGGCTTACTCGTACCACAGATTCTTTATTGGCATATTAGCTCATTAGCAAATGCATTTTCTCATTAACTTAAACCTGTCACCATTAAACGGTTTTGAACAAAAAAACTACCACCAGTTCGTTATCTGGAAAGCCAAAGTTTTCAAAATAAATCAAAATAGAAACACGAATGTACAGTGGGAGCGGTACAGTGGGCTCGTAAATGTTTTCTTTTAATAGTTCTTGTAAGTCGTAACTCGCGAATTTAATTACGATTTTTGTTGGGCGCCAAAAAGGTGCTTAAAATGTAATTAATTGCCTCCCTGTTAATGTATATACTAAGTGACCAGCCTCATCAATTTTTGGCACGTTTAAAGTCCTTTCGAAATCTGCAATTTTTCTTTTTTTTTTAAATAAATAACGCTCACCCTGTACCTGGATAATTTATTTGCACCATTGAATAATTATGCGCTATCCACGAGTCCCTCAGGATATTAACTGAAAGTGTAATTAACGCCCCGAGCGGTATAAATCAATATTTTTTTAATGCTGTTTCTGGAATTCTGGCCTAATTATTTTAATCACATTTAGGCCCTAATTATTTAGTTAATCATAAACGAACTTTAGGTAATAAATCTTTAAAGATATTACTGTTTGATACAATATTTCCCTTTTTTATGTCTCAAATCCACTGTGAAACTTTTCAGGGTATTTTTCAATTTTTTCCAGGCAATTTTATTGTTCTTTAATTATTCATGATAATTTCTGGTTTGTTTTTGTATTATTTCAGATGCACGGTCTTCGTAGATTAATGCAGGGAGACTCCAAGCACCCAAAGGCCCCCCTAGGAAACAATTTTAGGCCTCCACAGCCTCTACATCACAGGCCTGTGAGGACGAACATAGACTTCAACGTTAAAAATCGCGCTCTGGTAAGAACTCAGTAAAATATCATCTTTCTCTGTTTAATATGCGGGAACTGTATGAGATAAAAACTCAATTTTGAGAGGCCTAAGTTGACAGATGTCACGCCTTTCTCTTGGATTTTTGAAAAACGTTATTTGTATGTCAATTATATCAGGAAAATTTGGGCGTGGCCCAACCTTGCATCATCCTTATCAATAGCATCATGAACCGCAGTTTTATGAGTTTCAGTTTTATTTTTTTGGGAAATTTGAGCGTGGTCCATTGCAACTATAAAATTAAAATTTCTTGAAAATTCTGTTCATGCGAGTACTATTGGCAACGCTGCATCATCCAAAAGCAAACGCAATAAAACTACGCACTTACGGAAAACCTTGCAGACAGCATAGTGATCTCCTATAAAAACTTCATATTTGGGTTCTATTGGCAACCTTGCATCATCTTTACAGAAAGCATAATGAACCGCAGTTTTATGAATTTCAGTTTTATCTTTTTGGAAAATGTGGGCGTGGCCTATTGCAACTATAAAATTAAAATTTCTTGAGAATTCTGTTCATGCGAGTACTATTGGCAACATTGCATCATCCAAAAGCAAACGCAATAAACGTACGTATTTACGGAGAACCTTGTAGACAGCATAGTGGTCTATAAAAACTTCATATTTCAGTTCTATTGGCAACCTTGCATCATCCTTACAGATAGCATAATGAACCGCAGTTTTATGAATTTCAGTTTTATTTTTTTTTTAAATTTGGGCGTGGCTCATTGCAACTATAAAATTAAAATTTCTTGAAAATTCTGTTCATGCGAGTACTATTGGTAACGCTGCATCATCCAAAAGTAAGCCAAATAAAACCACGCAACCATGGGACTCCTTACAGACAGCATAGGGAACCGCAACGCTGTAATTAAAGATAAACGTTTTATAAGTTCAAAGTGAGGTTATGAAATTATTCGTCAAAATTAATTTTTTTGAAAAATTTGGGCGTGGCCGATTGCTGCAACAAAATTAATTTTTGTTATATAAACTTCATATATGAAAACCTTATAGAGAGCACAGTGAACCGCGACGTTGAAAGTGGGGTTATGCACTTGTCTTAGAAAAACTTGGGAACCATATGGAACCCTACAGTTCTGGAAAACTGCATTGAAAGTTTTTTGGTAATACCATGGTTCGATGCACGTAACCAAGACCTCCTAGGTTAGAGGCTTGCCTTTGAAAATAATTACAACTGCCTGGAATGTGATTTTTATTTCTTCTAAACAGTTGAAACACAAATTAAACTTGATCCCAACTGTCTGGAATAAGTGAAAAAAATTGATTATTATTTAATAATAAATTTAAAAAACATGATCAAGCCTTAAAAACTTAAGAGGCCTTGACTTTCGTAGGTATTTTAAACCATGCACCCAAGGCTCCCTAGGTCAGAGGCTCGAACCTAAAAAAAAACAACTGCCTGAAACGTGATTTTTTAATTCTTAATATTCAAATAAAAGAACCCTGGTCCAGCCTAAACCTTATAAGCTTGGACATTTGTATTAAAGAAATAATAATGAATTATTTGTGGTTATTTTTGAAAATCATCAGCATGATAAGCATGAGTGCTATTAAGATAATGAGTGAAAAAAATAATTTGTATTTGTCACAATAGCGATTTTAAAACTTCCTAATTAAAGGAAATCATTTTTCAGCAGGTAATGTTAAAAAATTATTGAAGGTATAAATATTTTTTTGCATTTAAATTGTTATGAAAAAAATGTTTATTTGCTTTTAAAACCCACTTTGATAAATCACCTCTAATTAACTAAATTAATTTTGATTCTGTTTTAAATTACATTTAACCTGTAACAAAAGACTTGTTTATCTCAGCAGTGATTTTATCGCACTTAAGACAAACACACTGTTATCATAAATATCACAGCAAACTCTTGAAATCGCAGGTAAATATTTATGATGAATATGATTTCTTGTACATATCAATCTCTTACGAAAAATCAATAAAACATTGTCCATATGTTTATGTATTGCTTTTCCAAGCAACAAGACCGTTTATAAACAAATATTGAAAAAAACGACCCCGAAAGGTTGACTGGCAAACGATTTTCTTTCTATTTTATTTAAAGAAGGGGCGGCCTAAAAGGGGTGGAACAAGGGGGTGAGATGTGATGATCAACGGGGCGGCAAACAACCAGTCACCACTTGGCCCAGTTGATTGTCGAAGGGCGCGATTGTCAATATTTGACTGGACCTCTCTATATTTGTACTAGCAGGCGACAACGCGATGATGAACGCGCCATTTTCTCGTTTTTCCGTTTTTGGTGATTTCCCTTTTCTTTTTTTTGCTACAAACTCTTGATTGAACTTTAGTTTTATTCGCAGTCGATATGATGGGAGAAGGACGTTTTTACAAAATGATATAATAATATTTGTTTAGGTTTCAAGTTGATTATATGACTCTTGTTTTTGCTATTCTCAATGTATTCTTGGATATATTCAATAATTTTGCTAATAGTGTCTCGAATTAGTCGTAGAACAGACATCTTAAAGACAGCTCAGAGTGCCAATTACAAAAAAATAAGACCAGCAGTTTCCTAATAATTATTGGGGAATTTTTCGGATTTTCCAGACTCTTGAAACTATTTTCCAGAATATTATTTTTTAATTAGCTCCTTACATAAAAAAAATTTTTTGCAAAAGAAATTTAAATATAAAAATTATTAGGAAATGTACGTTGTGTCCATTTAAGTTATGTTATTGAAAATAATTAAAAAAGTCACTTCGGCTATTTTTGTTTCAAATTTTTATGTTATTTTTGTTTTTTTTTAATACTTCCTTGCTATATTTTCGACCATTTTAGGGCATATTTTATAAAACTCAACTTGATATTGTTCATTGATTATTTGAGGTAATTATTTATATTTTCCAGGTTTGTTCAGTTTTAAATTTTCCAAATTTTTCCCTGATTTAGTTTTACATAATTTTGTATTTATTTCGGGTATTTTTTTAAATTTACTAAGAATTGTCTATGTCTTGAAGGTTTTGCAAAAAAAATTGTATAATACAGGGTTTCCATCTATAACCTGACACATTTTAACTGTTTATTAACGAAAATTGGCTCTGTAAAAAAAAACAATGAATTTAAGACAATTTATACATTTTCGGAAATGGGATTTAACAGGCTTTCATATGAAATTAAAAAGTACAGGGTGTTACATTTAAATTTTTTGAGAAATCGGCCTTTGAAAATCATCAATTTTTTTCCTCCTATTTCAGGTAAATTTTGAAACTTGGCAACACTGTCAAAAAAAACTTTAAAAATATTGATGAAGTCCTGTGAAAACCGCATATTGTTATCATTTTTCGTTCTCGACTTATAAGCAGTTAAAATGTGCCCTGTACAAAACTAAGGTAAAAACACAAAAGCACAGCCTCTTTAAGTATAAATCTACTTTTTATAACACGTGTTTCGCTCCTATAGGAGCATCATCAGGTCTAAAAAATAAATTAAAAATTTGACAGAATTTATCTTTTATAGTATTTTTAAGGCACTTATAGTGGCTTTTTTTTAGAAATAAGAGAAAATTCAAAGGTATCCATAATGCTGGCAGGATTAGAATGATATTGTTAATTTTTGTCAAGGATTTGGGATAGAAATTTAATAGAAAAAAAAATTCCAGGTATCTAAAGTACAAAAAATAATTTCTTCCAGGAATTTGGATCAAAATGCTAAAACAAACAATTTTTTTTCTAACCTAGAAAAATTCACATTTCAAGTGAAAGTGTGAAAATTTTTTTAAAATAAAAAAGAAAATTCTTCCAGGCATTCAAATTTTAAAAAAAATGTCTCATTTCTTCCAGGTTTTTGCCCTCAAAATGCTAAACCAAAAAAAGAGTTAATTTTATTTTTTTTCTAATTTCCAAATGCCTGGAAAATTTCATGCATTAAAAATTCAAAAATAACTGGGTATTTAAATCGGGTTGCTCGAGAAATATATACAATTAGAATATGTATACAAATGCCTGGAAAAAAATCAAAAATTCAATTTTTCTTTGTAATTATCAAATTTATTATTTCTTCCAGACATTTGAACCGAAATGCCAAAAAACCTTTTTTTTTCAAAATTTCAATTTTGTTGTAGTTGAAAAAAAAAACGTGATAATAATAATAAAATATCATTAACATAAAATCAATAAATCATTGTTTGATAATACTGTCTGCAACTATTTGGCCTTAGCAACAGTTTTTTTGTCAAATATTAACTAATTATATAGACATCATTTAATGCCAATACGTTAAATCAAAAAATGTTTGATAGTAAATAAATCGTTAAATTTTTCATAGTGCCACGGATTGTAATGCTGTCTACAACTGCTCTGCCATAATTAGCAACGCAGCAACACTTTTTTTCCACACCTGCCTATTTCAATTTTTCCCTCAAATAAATTAAACTAAAACTGTAACCGTAACTATACTGTAATCATTTGGCAATACCGCGACACGATATGCTTTCTGCATGCTCTTTTCAAATGATGTAACATCTTGTCAATTATACGGGCTTAGCAACGTATCAACAGTTTTTTATCAAATATTGAATTGAATGAATGAATTGTCGAACAGTGGGCTGCCAAGGCAGTTGTGCATATAGTGATGGACCCGTCATGCCCCACAGGGGATTACCAGAGCCCAACAGCCTTATAGAAAGCGATAAGGCTCTCTGGTCTGAAGGACTTAAAGTCACTCGGTACACTGAAAGTGTTACCCAAGTATTTGAACCTGGCGCTTCCTCATTACCTGCATGGCCTGCGTGCCGTAAGATAATTTTCTATTTTATTCCAGGAATTATCCAGATGATATTTTCGTATAATTTTTCACAAATATGTCCTAGATTATTCCGATTAAATTTCAATTTTTTTTTCTAGACAATCAGAGCCATTTTAATCGTTTTCTGGTATTAAATCCCTTTTAGGCATTCGAAGGTATTCGTTCCTGGATTTACGTGCTATTCAAAAAATCTAAGGAATTTTAATTTTTTTCCTCGAATTCATTCTGTTCCAGGCATTCGAACCCAATTGATTTCTTTACATGCTTTCGAAGGTATTTTAAATGTTTGCTGCCGTTTTTTGAATATATCATGTAGTTTTTAATATTTTCCAGGCATTCGAAGCCATTTTAATTTTTTTTGCGGAATTAGGCATTCGAAGTCATCTTAAATTTCTTCCAGGCATTCGCGGCCATTTTGAATTTCTTCTTGGAATTAAATTGCAATTATTAGAATCACATTTAATCCCGAAATTAAATTTCTTCCAGGAAAAAACATCATGAAAATAAATTCCTTGTAGATATTCGAAGCAGTTTTAAACTTCTTTCTGGAATTACTGTCACGCATTTAAAGTCATTTTTAATTTCTTCCAGGAATTCAAAATAATGTTAAATTTATTCCATATTTTCTTTTTTAATAATAAAATGGTAGTAAATTGGAATTTGTAAAATTAAAAATATTGTAAAATATTTTGTTTTCTATATATTAGGAGCCATTTTATAATTTTTTTTCTCCAATAGAATTCCTTGCAGGCATTTGAAGTTTCTTCCTGAAATTCAATTCCTACCAAGCATTTAAAGCCATTTTTAATTTCTTCCTGGAATTGATTGCCTTCCAGGCATTCGAAGCTATTTAAAATATGTTCCTGGAAAATACCTAAAGTCATTTTAAATATGTTCTTGAATATCTTCTAAGCAATTGAAGCTATTTTAAATATCTTCCTATGAATGAATGTTCCTGGAATTTGAAGCCATATTAATTTTTTAGTGGTATTGAGTTGCTTCAAAGGCATTGAACAAATTTGTAATTTATCCTGGAATTAAATTTTTCAAAGGCTTATCCAGGAGAAAACTCGAAAAAAAAAGAATCCTGTTAGTATACTTAAAGACTATGATCCAATATTTATACCTAAAATACAGTTGAATTTAGACTATGTTTAATTTATTATTAAACATAGGTATCCAGAGGAGTTGGACCCTGCAGCCAACCTGTACCAGTTTTTTCTGGACTTTTATGCACTCTAGTCCAAGCTTGGAGCTTACCTTTGCAACCGTAAAAGCCTTAATGAGCATATTGATACGACTGTATTGCGGTAGTTTATCAAGTATTATCTAATTATATAGGCAGCATTTCATGCCAATACAAATCAAGTTCATCTTGACGTTATGAAATAAATCGTTAATTGTTTCGTGGTACCACGGCTTGTAATGCTGTCTACAACTGCTCTGCCATAATTAGCAAAGCAGCAACACTTTTTTTTCACATCTTCCTTGAATTTTAACATCAAATAGATTAAATAAAAACGTCATTTTTTTTGCTAAAAACTATTGCACTACCGCAATTTACACTGTAATCATTTGACAATTCCGCGACACTTAATGCTGTCTATATGTTTTTTCGAATTGTGTAACAATTGGCTTATATTTGGACTTGGAGCAAGATAGCAACAGTTGTCAAACCTTAACCAAAGATGCAGACAGCATTTAATGCCGCTTCAGATCAAGTATCTTAATTTGTTCAATGTCATAACTATACAGACAGCATTAAGTACCACCGTGTTGCTATTGCTCGAGAACTTCATTATTGTAGTGTCATTTTCCTTGAACTCAAGTGTGTAGTAAGAAACCGGCAACACCGCATAATATTCACGCCTCATGTTAATTTGATAATGTAGCAACAGTTTTTCTTTTTTAGCGTCACCGCAATTTACATAGTAATCATTTGGCACGATATGCTGTCTCCATGCCTTTTTACATATAAATGCAGCTAAAACATAGCATCAATTTTTTTTTTAGTTAAGGGTATATTCGGTATTAAACGACTAGGTGCTAATAAACGTAACCACTTTTAAACAACTTCTCACTAATTCTGGGGTCTTCTTTTTTGAGATGGTAAATTATTCTCCAAGTATAAATAAGGAACAATTCAATGATCGTTTGGCTCATTATTTTAAAAGAAAGGAAAAATATAAATTAACATTTAAATACTGATGATAAATGTGGATCTATTATCTTTAAAGTATTAGAAGTAGAGCTGCCCTTAACCTATAAAATTAGTACATGGGTTGGAATAAGGAATTGCCACACGCGATCTATCGAGTTAGTAAAAAGAAAAGGTTACTAAACATAACAGAGAAGCTTTTAACAATTTAACAAATAGGGTAATAAATCCGAGGAACTGCAAATCTGAAACGATGATTTTTGTATATTAATTGAAAAGAATACACAGATTTGACCCATATCCCGAAAAAGGATATGAAATAACCCAATTCGTATAAATTAAGCTTTAATTGACTTGCACCTACAGAGTAAAACACAATAAATTGATAATTTTTTACATATGAACTAGGTAATCGTTTGGACAAGTAGTAAGTATATTGCTACTTCTATGGTTGTTCGTTAATTTGCTAAATTATTTGAAATAGAAACTTCTTAGTACAATGTCCACTATATCAAGTTCATTTTAAGGTGCACTACCGAAACCCCATTAAGGGTTAAAACCTCTTAACAGAAAATACACAACTAAGCGAAGACCGATTTAATTAAAAGACAAATACCTCAAGATCAAAGCTAGAACTATTTAACTTGCCTATACATATATATATAACGCACATTCTATATAGTATAATCCCGTTTTAATAAACGATTTATTCTCTCATTACGCGAATAGTTACCCCGTATAATACACCCACCAGGCAAGAGGCAAATTGATGACGTTTCGTGCAACATCACTTTGACATTGTTTGGTTGGAAGGCTGCACACGCTAATAACAATTGTTTGCTCACTTGATACGGATGTTGAGACAGCTTAAGAGATGATTTATGATGAGCTTATTGTCTACCGGAATCCCTCACCGATGTTGCCGCCCGATTATCGCTCCAGATATTGTATATGTACGCTTAGATTGATACCGGTTAAAAGAGCCTTAATATAATTAAATTTATATTAAGGGAGTTATGGGAGTCAAGGAGTTGTTCCAGGCAGTTGAACGTCGGATTTTTTTTTTTTAACTATAAAAATTACATTCCAGGCAGTTGAAATTATTTTTATGTTCAAGCCTCTAACCTAGGAGGCCTTGCTTGCGTGGCTAAAAACCTACGAAAGTCAAGGCCTATTAAGTTTTTAAGGCTTGACCAGGTATTTTTGTTTTATTATTGAAGGTTAATCAATAAACAACATTTTTCTTTACTTATCCAGGCAGTTGGGATTAAGTTTAATTTGTGTTTGAACTGTCTAGAAAAAATGAAAATCACATTCCAGGCAGTTGAGATTATTTTTAAGTTCAAGCCTATTACCTAAGAGGCCTTGGGTGCAAGGCCTAAATTACCTACGAAAGTCAAGGCCTATTAAGTTTTTAAGGCTTGACCACGTTTTTTTGTTTTAATATCAAAAATTCATAAAATATTTACTTTTTATTCACTTGCTCCAGATAGTTGGGATCAGATTTAATTTCTTCTTAAACTGTCTGGATGAAATTTAAAATAGCATTCCAGGCAGTTGTATTTTTCTTAAGTCAAGCCTCTAGCATAAAAGGCCTTGGCTGCATGGTTTGAGATAGCAACGACGGTCAAGGTTTATTAAGTTTAAGGCTTGACCACTCTTTTTTCTAATTTTAATATTAAAAATAAATTAAATATTCACAATTTTGTTCACTTAGTCCAGGCAGTTGAGATCAAATTTACATTTGATTCTTCTATATTAGGATATTTCTGTTGGGAAATCTAGCGTAATAAATTGTGATCAAACATAATAAAAAAATCTTGATGCTGTTAAAGGCCTCACGAAAGTCCGAATATATTGAAAACTCGTGCAACGATTTTATTGGTTTTAGTTTTATATGAAAGCCAATGAGTTTCTAGACAAAAAAGGTATCTACAAGTTTCTTCGTAAATATAACCGTTTCAGAGTTATTGAGTAGTTTTTCAAGGGACTGAAATAATCTTGATACTGTCAAAGGCTTTACAAAAATCCAAATATATTAAAAACTCGTTAAACGATTTTATTGATTTTACTTTTGTGTGAAAGCCAATGAGTTTCTAGACAAAAAAGGTGTTTACAAGTTTCTTCGTTTATCCAACTGTTTCGGAGTTATTGAGTAGTTTTTCAGCGGACTGAAAAAACCTTGATACAGTCACAGGCTTTAGAAAAATTAAAATATATTAAAAACTCGTTGAACGATTTTATTGCTTTAATTTTCATATGAAAGCCAATGAGTTTCTAGACAAAAAATATATTTACAAGTTTCTTCGTATATTCAACTGTTTCGGAGTTATTGAGTAGTTTTTCAAGGGACTGAAAAAACCTTGATACAGTCACAGGCTTTAGAAAAATTCCAATATATTAAAAACTCGTTGAACAATTTTATTGATTTTACTTTTATATAAAAGCCAATGAGTTTCTAGATAAAAAATGTATTTACAAGTTTCTTCGTATATTCAACTGTTTCGGAGTTATTGAGTAGTTTTGCAACGGACTAAAAAAACCTTGATATAGTCACAGGCTTTAGAAAAATTCCAATATATTAAAAACTCGTTGACCAATTTTATTAATTTTACTTTTAAATAAAAGCCAATGAGTTTCTAGACAAAAAATGTATTTACAAGTTTCTTCGTAAATTCAACTGTTTCGGAGTTATTGAGTAATTTTTCAATGGACTGAAAAAAACCTTGATACAGTCACAGGCTTCAGAAAATTTCAAATATATTAAAAACTCGTTGACCGATTTTATTGATTTTACTTTGATATAAAAGCCAATGAGTTTCTAGACAAAAAATGTATTTACAAGTTTCTTCGTATATTCAACTGTTTCGGAGTTATTGAGTAGTTTTTCAACGGACTGAAAAAACCTTGATACAGTCACAGGCTTTAGAAAAATTCAAATATATTAAAAACTTGTTGAACGATTTTATTGATTTTACTTTTATATAAAAGCCAATGAGTTTCTACACAAAAAAGGTATTTACAAGTTTCTACGTAAATTCAACTGCTTCGGAGTTATTGAGTACTTTTTCAACGGACTGAAAAAACCTTGACACCATCAAAGGCTTGTGAAAAATCCAAATAGATTGAAAACTATTTCAACGATTTTATTGATTTAAATTTCATATGAAAGCCAATGAGTTTCGAGATGAAAAATGTATTTACAAGTTTCTTCGTATTTTCAACTGTTTCGGAGTTATTGAGTAGTTTTTCAAGGGACTGAAACAATCTTGATACTGTCAAAGGCTTTAGAAAAATTCAATTATATTAAAAACTCGTTAAACGATTTTATTGATTTTAGTTTTATATGAAAGCCAATGAGTTTCTACACAAGAAAGGTATTAACAAGTTTCTTCGCATATTCAACTGTTTTGGAGTTATTGAGTCATTTTTCAACGGACTGAAAAAACCTTGATACAGTCACAGGCTTTAGAAAAATTCAATTATATTAAAAACTCGTTGAACGATTTTATTGATTTTAGTTTCATATGAAAGCCAATGAGTTTCTACACAAAAAAGGTATTCACAAGTTTCTTCGTATATTCAACTGTTTCGGAGTTATTGAGTAGTTTTTCAACGGACTGAAAAAACCTTGATACAGTCACAGGCTTTAGAAATATTGAAATATATTAAAAACTCGTTGAACGATTTTATTGATTTTAGTTTCACATCAAAGCCAATGAGTTTCTACATAAAAAAGGTGTTTACAAGTTTCTACGTATCTTCAACTGTTTCGGAGTTATTGAGTAGTTTTTCAAGGGACTGAAAAAACCTTGATACAGTCACAGGCTTTAGAAAAATTCAAATATATTAAAAACTGATGAAACGATTTTATTGGTTTTAGTTTTATATGAAAGCCAATAAGTTTCTACACAAAAAAGGTATTTACAAGTTTTTTTGTATATTCAACCGTTTCGGAGTTATTGAGTGGTTTTGTAACGGACTGAAAAAACCTTGATACAGTTAAAGGCTTTAGAAAAATTCAAATATATTAAAAACTCGTTGAACGATTTTATTGATTTTACTTTTATATGAAAGCCAATAAGTTTCTAGACAAAAAATGTATTTACAAGTTTCTTCGTAAATTTAACTGTTTCGGAGTTATTGAGTAGTTTTGCAACGGACTGAAAAAACTTTGATACAGTCACAGGCTTCAGAAATATTCAAATATATTAAAAACTCGTTGAACGATTTTATTGATTTTAGTTTCATATGAAAGCCAATGAGTTTCTACACAAAAAAGGCATATTGAGTGTTTTTCATATTGAGAGTTACTGAGTAGTTTTTCAGCGGACTGAAAAAACCTTGATACAGTCACAGGCTTCAGAAAATTTCAAATATATTAAAAACTCGTTGACCGATTTTATTGATTTTAGTTTTATATAAAAGCCAATGAGTTTCTACACAAAAAATGTATTTACAAGTTTCTTCGTATATTCAACTGTTTCGGAGTTATTGAGTAGTTTTGCAACGGACTAAAAAAACCTTGATACAGTCACAGGCTTTAGAAAAATTCAAATATAATAAAAACTCGTTGAACGATTTTATTGATTTTAGTTTCATATGAAAGCCAATGAGTTTTTACACAAAAAATATATCTACAAGTTTCTACGTAAATACAACCATTTCGGAGTTATTGCGTCATTTCTTAACCCCCATGAAACAGAGAGAGATGAGTCAATAATACTTAAAAAAAAATCATAGTGATGATAAAATTTGATATCCCTGAATGACTCTCATAAAAAATTTATCTCAGCAGTGATTTTATTTATTTTCGCAATAATTGCGATGCTCTTGTAATCAGTAAAATTTTTTCTTCATTGACATTGACAGACTATACGTGACAGCCTGTCAATGTTAAGCCTCTTTACATTTTTAATGTCAAAAATGGCTGTCATTTTGTTTCTTTAGTATGAAGCAAAAGATCTTTTTATGTTGTAATTTCAAATCACTATTTTACCACAAAATCGAAATTTAAAAACTGTAACTTTGACAGGTCACTAATGACAGGCTGTCAAAGTTGGGCCATTTTTGACATTTTTTTATTGTTGTGTTGCTTGAAAAGCTCCTATTATTAGATCAAATTTCAATTTTAATTATAATAAATATAATTTTTTTTTAAATTCTAGGCCGGTGCTAAACAATGCCCCAGCATGTACAAAGACGTCTACTACAAAGCCAACAGTTGGAAGCAGCACTAGGAAGGATCATTTAATTATTTAAAGACATTCATATCCTAT
This sequence comes from Anthonomus grandis grandis, assembly GCF_022605725.1. Lineage (NCBI taxonomy): Eukaryota > Metazoa > Arthropoda > Insecta > Coleoptera > Curculionidae > Anthonomus > Anthonomus grandis. The sequence goes on from NC_065559.1 coordinate 1,551,457, forward strand.
ATCCATATCAATTTAATGGTTCATTCGATGGATGAATGTCATGGTCACGATTCACACACAAATTTAAAAACATATCATTAATAAATTAAATGTTATTTTGTGCTGAAGGGGAATAACTGAAAACTATCAATGTGTACCGAGTTAAGTTAATTAATATTTAACTTGGTACACACGCATTATATGAATATAACGAATATAATAGGCAAAATTAAATTTATTAAGAAAAGCCGCTTTTTTTTAGACTAAGTAGGTTGTTATTTGGAATATTTAGAAGAACGTTAACGAGTTTCAGTTATGGCCTAAAAAAACTTATTAATTGCGAAAAGTGAAACTTTGTTTTATGGAAACGCTTTGAGTGTAGAGCATTTTGCGTAAAAAAGAGTTTTTCTTCAAATGTATCATAAACTATTAGGATAAGGTACTTTAGGTGATATATTGTACATTTAGACGACAACAAAAAAATATATATATAAATAATATATTAACACTATAATTTATTATAAATATTATACTTTGTGTTAATTTGTACAAATGTTTATTTGAAATTAAACATTAAATAATGGCTATTAAACTATTTATGAGTTTTATTTAATAAAGTTCAAATTTTTAATTATTAAATATATTTCGGAATAATTTTATTAATTTGAATTTGTTGTCTGGACATTTTTTGTTTGTCATCAAACAGGGATGAATAGAATTTCTAAAATCACTGTAGAAATAAATACATGAAAATGACTTTTTTTTAATCACTATTGATATAAAAAACAAGAAGTGTTATGTCAGTGATTATCCATAAAAATCACTGCTGTGATAAATTATTTATATTGAGATTATTGTCGCTCTCACAACAAGTTTGTAACTGATCTTATCTGTGATTTTACAGTTCTATGAATTAATGAATATAGAAAAAAAATATTTATTTCTTAATGGCACTTACATCACAACAATGATTCTAATTATGATCACTATTGATATGAAAAACAACAAGTATTATGTCAGTAAGATTATCCATAAAAATCACTGCTGTGATAAATTATTTATATTGAGATTATTGTTGCTCTTACAACAAGTTTGTAACTGATCTTATCTGTGATTTTACAGTTCTATGACTTAATGTTATATAGAAAAAAAAACTTTTATCTCTTATTGGCACATGTATCACAACAATGATTCTTATTAAGTTTTAGTTAATATATCAATGTTACAATAATTTGTCTAATAAATCTAGATTGAGCCTCTTATAAAATCACTGCTATAATTTTTATTATGTATTAAGTGGGTGTTTTTGAGTCAATTTGTTTAAAAAAAAAATCACTGCTGTGATAAAAAATTTATTAAAATTTACACTGTTTTTCATGGGTTTTAACTTGACTTGCTCTAAAAATCACTGCAGAGATTTTTTTACGCCTTGTGGGTCAACGAACTTTAAAAATCACGGTATAGATAAATAATTAAACGCAGATAAGATTTTTTTCTAAAATCCTTGCTAAGAAAAATGTTATATAAAATCATGAAAAACGCTTATTTATCACTGTTGTGATAAACTCTATTAGCAAAAACTTTTTTACTGCTTTCCTGTCAAAAGCAATTTAAAATCACTGATGTGATAAATAATATACAGTGTTAAATAAATAAAAAGAAAAATTAAATTTCACACATGTTATTGTTAGAAAAACCGACGAGAAAAAAAGTATTTGTTGATAACAATTGAAAATCACTGTTGAGATAATAAATCTATAGTGTCTAAAGCGACTGACATTTTTTCACTGCTTCTATGTTAAAAACATATAAAAATCTCTGCTGTGATAAATAATTTATTGCGTTAACTAAAAAGGAAAAAAAAATTCACATATTTTTAGTAGAAAACCCTTTAAAATCACTGTTAAGATTAATATTTTATAGTATTTAAACCGATTAGGATTTTTTACTGCTTGCGTGTCAAAAAAAGTTAAAATCACTGTTGAGATAAATAATTCATAGTGTCTAAAGCAATTACATTTTTTTTACAGCTTTAATATCAAAAAAATATAGAAATCACAGATGTGATAATCTATTTATAGCGTTACCTGGAAAAAAAATTTCACATGTTTTGAGTAAAGGAATCCTTAAAATCACTGCAGTGATAAATAAATTAAGGTGTCTAAAGCATAAAAAGGAAAAAAAATAAATTTCACATATTTTCAGTAGAAAACCCTTTAAAATCACTGTTGAGATTAATATTTTATAGTATTTAAACCGATTAGGATTTTCTACTGCTTCCGTGTCAAAAAAAGTTAAAATCACTGTTGAGATAAATAATTTATAGTATTCAAAGCAATTACAATTTTATTACTGCTGTTATGTCAAAGAAATATAGAAATCACAGATGTGATAATTTATTTATAGCGTTACCTGGAAAAAGATTGCACATATTTTGAGTAAAGGAATACTAAAAATCACTGCAGTGATAAATAAATGAAGGTGTCTAAAGCACAAATGATTTTTTTTTACTGCTTCCATGGTAAAAAATTAAAATCACTGCTGTGATAAATATTTTATTACAATTTACACTGTTTTTCATGGGTTTTAACTTGACTTGCTCTAAAAATCACTGCAGAGATTTTTGTACGCCTTGTGGCTGAACGAACTTTAAAAATCACGGTATAGATAAATAATTAATCGTAGATAAGATTTTTTCCTAAAATCCTTGCTAAAAAGAATTTTATATAGAATTATGAAAAACCTTTATTTATCACTGTTGTGATAAACGATTTATTAATTTAAGAACTATTCACTAAAAAAATCACTGTGAAGATAAATAATAAATATTCTTTTAATCAGATTATATAGCGAAAAAAGTCCCGAGTCCATAAATTTATAAAATCACTACTGTGATAAATATTTTATAGTAAATTATTGGATTCGTATAGATGTAGCATTTAAATCACTGCTGTGATAAAGGTTATATAGAAAATAAGGAATAAGAAGATAAATAAAATTTTTCACTTAACAATAATAAAATAGATAAGTAATTTATGGTTTATAAGCCGTTAAGGAATTTCTTTAATGCCTTAAAATCACTGTTGTGATTAACTCTATTAACAAAATTTTTTTTTACTGCTTTCCTGCGCAAATCAATTTTAAATCAATGATGTGATAAATAATATACAGTGTTAAATAAATAAAATGAAAAATTAAATTTCACATGTTATTGTTAGAAAAACCGACGAGAAAAAAAGTATTGGTTGATAACAATTGAAAATCACTGTTGAGATAATAAATCTATAGTGTCTAAAGCGACTGACATTTTTTCACTGCTTTTATGTTAAAAACATTTAAAAATCGCTGCTGTGATAAATAATTTATTGTGTTAACTAAAAAGCAAATTTCACATATTTTCAGTAAAAAACCTTTTAAAATCACTGTTGATATTAATATTTTATAGTATTTAAACAGATTAGAATTTTTTTAGTGCTGTCTTGTCTAAAAAAAGTTAAAATCACTGTTGAGATAAATAATTCATAGTTTCCACAGTAATTACATTTTTTTACAGCTGTAATGTCAAAAAAATATAGAAATCACAGATGTGATAATTTATTTATAGCGTTATCTGAAAAAAAAAATTGCACATGTTTTGAGTAAAGGAATCCTTAAAATCACTGCAGTGATAAATAAATGAAGGTGTCTAAAGCATAAAGAATTTTTTTCACTGCTTCCATGTTAAAAAAAAAATAAAATCACTGCTGTGATAAGTAATTTATTATTTCATAGTTAAAAAACATTTTGAATCACTGCTAAGATAAATACGTTAAACTGATTATTTTTTTAATCACTATTGATAAAAGAAAAAAAATGTCTAATGTCCGTGGTTACCCATAAAAATCACTGCAGAGATAAAATTTTATTTTAGTTTTACTTCATAGATCACAAAACGATTCTTTACAAGAATTCACTCCACATTACTTGAAAATCACTGTTGTGATAAATAATTATATACAATTTACACTGTTTTTCATGGGTTTTAACTTGACTTGCTCTAAAAATCACTGCAGAGATTTTTGTACGCCTTGTGGCTGAACGAACTTTAAAAATCACGGTATAGATAAATAATAATTCGCAAATAAGCTGATTAAAAAATTAGTAAAAAACTAATTTTTTCATAAAATCCTTGCTAAGAATAATTTTATATAGAATCATTAAAAACGCTTATTTATCACTGTTGTGATAAACAATTTATTAATTTAACAACTATTAAGGAATCTGAAATCTTAAAAAATCACTGTGAAGATAAATAATAAATATTCTTTTAATCAGATTCAATAGCGAAAAAAGTCTCAAGTCGATAAATTTATAAAATCACTACTGTGATAAATATTTTATAGTAAATTATTGGATTCGTATAGACGTAGCATTTACATCACTGCTGTGATAAACATTATATAGGAAATAAGAAATAAGAAGAAAAATAAAATTTTTCAGTTCATAAGCCGTTAGGATTTTCTTTAATGCTTAAAAATCACTGCTGTGATAAACTCTATTAGCAAAAACTTTTTTACTGTTTTCCTGTCAAAAGCAACTTAAAATCACTAATGTGATAAATAACATACAGTGTTAAATTAATAAAAAGAAAAATAAAATTTTACATGTTATGGTTAGAAAAACCGACGAGAAAAAAAGTATTTGTTGGTAACAATTGGAAATCACTGTTGAGATAATAATTTTATAGTTTCTAAAGCGACTGACATTTTTTCACTGCTTTTATGTTAAAAACATTTAAAAATCTCTGCTGTGATAAATAATTTATTTTATTAACTAAAAAGAAAAAAAAAATTCACATATTTTCAGTAGAAAACTCTTTAAAATCACTGTTGAGATTAATATTTTATAGTATCTAAACCGGTTACAATTTTTTACTGCTTCCGTGTCAGAAAAAGTTAAAATCACTGTTGAGATAAATAAATCATAGTTTCCACAGTAATTACATTTTTTTACAGCTGTAATGTCAAAAAAATATAGAAATCACTGATGTGATAATTTATTTGTAGCGTTACCTGGAGTAAAGGAATCTTTAAAATCACTACAGAGATGAATAAGTTAAAGTGTCTAAAGCAGTTGAATTTTTTTCACTACTTCCATGTTAAAAAAATTAAAATCACTGCTGTGATAAATAATTTTTTTCATTTCATAGTTAAAAAAAATATTTCACATTTTGGGGTTAAAAAATATCTTAAATCACTGTAAAGATAAATGCGTTTAACTGATTATTTTTTTTAATTACTATCAATAGAAGAGAAAATAAGTTTTATGTAAGTGGTTACCCATAAAAATCACTGCAGAGATGCAATTTTATTTTAGTTTTACTTTATAGATCACAAAGCGATTCCTCACAAAAATTTACTCCACATTACTCGAAAATCACTGTTATGATAAATAATTAATTACGTTAACTGAAAAAGAAGAAAAATTAAATTTCACGTGTATTGAATAAAAGAATATTTAAAATCACTGTTCTGATAAACAATTTATTTTACAAGATTTCAAACCGATAAAAATTTTTTTTTTATTTTTTGGTTAAAAATTGGCATAAAATCACTGTTTACAACAAATACTTGAAATCACTGCTAAGATTAGGAAATAAAAGAGTTTTCAGGATTCTTATCGACTAAGCGTCAAATTAAACTAAAAATCACAATAAATCACCGCTGTGATTAATTTTAAATTAATTGTAAGATTAACGTTAAAAATCATTGCTAAGAGAACAATTTGAAATCACTGTTGTGATAAATTATTTATAGTCCAATATTTTTTTTTCAATTTCCGAAGAAAGAACCGAACAGGATTTACGTTGACTTTAATTAAACTTACCTTAAAAATCACTGTTAAGATTATCGTTTAATCGTTTACAAGAATTCAGTATGACAAATGTTAAAAATCACTGTTGTGATAAATTATTTATAGTCCAATAATTTAAGCCGATTAATTTTTTTTTCTATTTCTTGTTCAAAATCACTACCAAGAAAACCGAACAGGATTTACGTTGACTTTAATTAAACTTATTTTAAAAATCACTGTTGAGATTATCGTTTAAACGTTCGCAAGAATTTAGTATGACAAATGTTAAAAATCACTGTTGTGATAAATTATTTATGGTCCATAATTTTTTTTTAATTTCTTCGTTAAAAATCATTACAGAGAGAACCGAACAGGATTTACGTTGACTTTGAGTAAACTTTCCTTAAAAATCACTGTTGAGATTATCGTTTTTTCGATTGCAAGAATTTAGTATGACAAACGTTAAAAATCACTGTTGTGATAATTTATTTATAGTCCAATAGTTTAAACCGATTACATTTTTTTTTCTAATTCTTGGTCAAAATCACTACCAAGAAAACCGAATAGGATTTACGTTGACTTTAATTAAACTTACCTTAAAAATCACTGTTGAGATTATCATTTAATCGATTGTAAGAATTTAGTATGAAAAACGTTAAAAATCACTGTTGTGATAAATTATTTATGGTCCAATATATTTTTTTAATTTCTTCGTTAAAAATCATTACAGAGAGAACCGAACAGGATTTACGTTGACTTTAATTAAACTTACCTTAAAAATCACTGTTGAGATTATTGTTTAATCGTTTGCAAGAATTTAGTATGACAAACGTTAAAAATCACTATTGTGATAAATTATTTATAGTCCAATATATTTTTTTTTAATTTCTTCGTCAAAGTCATTTCAAACAGAACCAAACAGGATTTACGTTGACTTTAAGTAAACTTATTTAAAAAATCACTGATGAGATTATCGTTAAATTGTTTGCAAGAATTAAGTATGACAAACGTTAAAAATCACTGTTGTGATCAATCATCACCAATGTATTTTTTTCAATTCCTTCGTTAAAAGTCATTACAGACAAAACTAAACAGATTTACGTTGATTTTGAGGAAACTTATGTTAAAAATCACCGTTGAGATTATCGTTTAATCGATTGCAAGAATTCAGTATAACAAACGTTAAAAATCACTGTTGTGATAAATTATTTATGGTCCAATATTTTTTTCAATTTCTTCGTTAAAAGTCATTACAGATAGAACCAAACAAGATTTACGTTGACTTTGAGTAAACTGATCTCAAAAATCACCTTTGAGATAATTTTTTAATCGGTGAAAAGAATTTAATAAGGCCAACAAAAAAAAATCACTGTTGTGATAAATTTGATATTTATAGTCCAATTTTTTTTTTCAATTCAATCGTCACAGACACAACCAAACAGCATTTGCGTTGACTTTAAGTAAACTTTTGTTAAAAATCACTGTTGAGATTATCGTTTAATCGATTGCAAGAATTTAGTATGACAAACGTTAAAAATCACTGTTGTGATAATTTATTTATAGTCCAATTTTTTTTTCAATTTCTTCTTTATAAATGATTACAAACAGAACCAAACAGGATTTACGTTGACTGAAATCACTGTTGAGATTATTTTTTAATCAGTGGAAAGAATTTAATAAGGCCAACGTTTAAAATCACTGATGAGTTAAAAAATGATCAGTTAGAAGGCAATTTTCCAATAACTGTCTTATTATATCCAAAATAAAAAATTTTCTACTGGTTACAGATGAGTTATGTTAAAACATATCCGAGATAAAAAAAAATCTCAGTTGGTATTAAATCACTGTAGCGATCTGTATAGATGCATTAAATCACTACTGAGATAAGGAAATAAAACAGTGGTATAGGGTTTCCGAGTAAGTAAATCAATATAAAAAATGTAAGTGGTGGCTAGTTAGATTTCTTAGTGGTTTTAAATTGAGCATTGAAAATCACTGTTGAGATGAAAGGTTTCGGATCCCTAAATGCTTAAATCACTGTTGTGATTTATGAGCTGTAAAAGAACAAATTTTGGCAGTAATTACAAAAAGTTGCCTAAAGTTAGGTTAGGTGTTAGGTCATTCCTATTAATTTGAACAATTTTTCTACAAAGCCTTTAAGAGTTTTTCCTCAATTCCTTTTCACACAAAAAGACTGTTTTTTTGCATATTTTTAAAAATTTTCCTCAATTTTACCGTCAACATAAGGAACTGCTTATTACCGTAATTTATGGGTTTTTTGGCCCCCCTCTAGCTCTACAATAACACAACTACTTAATCAAAACGAAACAATAACAGCATATTTTGCAACAAAAGAATCGCGTTATCTGGTATTAACTTGGGAACATTCCGTTCAATATATGCAATATACGGCATTGTAGATAAAACTCATGGTTTATATAACTGTTAACCATTAAAAAATAAAACCGAAAATTCTAATTTAAAAAAAGCACTTTATCAAGTAATTAAAAAAAAACCGTTATCTTAGAATATAGGGTGTCCGAAATAATTCTATGAAATCCACTTACTAATAATTACGACTAATTAATTTATCGAACTATTTACAAAATAACCCGATGATAAATTTCTAGTAAATATACGATAACAATATAACGGTTTGACCATTAATAACCCTCAAAAGAACATCAACCGACTTAATTTAAATAATGAAAATTTCTCTGAATTACGTCTTGTTATTCGCTATAATTATTGTTTTTCTTATGGAAAATGTAGAAGGCGTCCCCAAATACCTCCCGAGGAATTTCACGAAAATGGGATACAACTTCGCCCATACCTGTCCAAAGGGTGAAATACCCTTGAAGGGGTTGTGCAGGAAAGTTTTTGATTTTTATGATAAACAAGTCGAAGGGTGAGTGTTATTTTGTTAACTCTAATGTATATTGAGACATTTATTGCGTGTCTTGTGTGTGTGCCTAATTAGGTATAAAAAATGTATAATTTTAGTTTATTAAGTGCCGAAATATAGCTGGAAAATATTCTGGGTTCCTAAACAATTTTTATGGGTTGTACAATAGTACATACCCATCGCAGTTTGTACAATATAATTTTAAAAATTGTCCAATTTTTGCCTCAAGACCCAAAAGAACGATGAAAATTTTCCAGACTCAATTCAAAACACGCCCATTTTTTATATAAGTAAAATTGCCCCTTTTTTAATGGAAAATGGGCTTGAAATGCATAAAAAAATAATACTTTTAGTACAGGCACTTGATTATATCGATATTTTCATTTAAGTCAAAAAACTAACTAATATAAAATATACAAACATTTGGTTTTAGTGCATATATTATCCAAAAATACACACTTTTAGTCCTTTACAATTTTTCTCTATTTTTAATACCTTACGAGCTATTTGCCAAAAACCTTTTCAACATTTGGTCCTTCAAGCCGGATTTTCGACATTCAAACGTCAATATCTTAACATTGAACGGAGGTAATCCTATAGTGTTTCGGCTCATTTTAATCAGCGCGAAATTTACTATTATTAATTATAATTAATTAAGAAAAAAATTAAAGGATGTCAAAAATAATTAAACAAAAATATAAAATTTTGGCTTTTTCTTATAGATTATTTAATATCACACACTTTTTGTCTTTTGCAATTTTTCTCAATTTTCAATATTTTACGAGCTATTTGCCAATAACCTTTACAACATTTGGTCCTTCAAGCCGCATTTTCGACATTCAAACGTCAATATCTCAACAACGAACAGAGATAATCCTATAGTGTTTGGGGTCATTTTAATCAGCGCGAAATTCACTATTATAAATTGTAATTAATTAAAAAAAATATTAAAAGATGTCACAAAATATTAAACAAAAATATAAAATTTTGGTTTTTTCTTAAAGATTATTCAATATCACACACTTTTTGTCTTTTGCAATTTTTTTCTATTTTCAATATTTTACGAGATATTTACAAAAAACTTTTACAACATTTGGTCCTTTACGCCGGATTTTCGACATTCAAACCTCAATATCTCAACAACGAACCGAGATAACCCTATAGTGTTTGTGGTCATTTTATTCAGCTCAAAATTCTCTATTATCTTTTGTAATTAATTATGAAAAAATCCTAGGTTATGAAAAAAAGTTGAAAATTTATACAAAGTTTTTCTTTCAGCACTTAGGTTACCTAAAAATACACACTATCTATATTTTGCAATTTTTCTGTATTTTTATTACTTTAGGAGATATTTGCCAAAAACCTTTACAACATTTGGTCCTTCACGCCGTATTTTCGACATTCAAACCTCAATAACTCAACAACGACCAGAGATAACCCTATAGTGTTTGGGCTCATTTTATTCAGCTCAAAATTCTCTATGATCTTTTGTAATTAATTATGAAAAAATCCTAGGTTATGAAAAAAAGTTGAAAATTTATACAAAATTTTGCTTTCAGCACTTAGGTTATCTAAAAATACACACTATCCATATTTTGCAATTTTTTTGTATTTTTATTACTTTAGGAGATATTTGCCAAAAACCTTTACAACATTTGGTCCTTCACGCCGGATTTTGGACACTCAAACGTCAATATCTCAACAACGAATAGAGATAACCCTATAGTGTTTGGGTTTATTTTATTCAGCTCAAAATTATCTATTATTTTTTGTAATTAATTATGAAAAAATCCTAGGTTATGAAAAAAAGTTGAAAATTTATACCAAATTTTGCTTTCAGCACTTAGGTTATCTAAAAATACACACTATCTACCTTTTGCAATTTTTCTCTATTTTCAATATTTTACGAGCTATTTGCCAAAAACTTTTACAACATTTGGTCCTTCAAGCCGGATTTTCGACATTCAAACTTCAATATCTCAACAACGAACCGAGATAACCCTATAGTGTTTGGGCTCATTTTACTAAGCGCGAAATTCACTATTATAAATTGTAATTAATTAAAAAAAATATTAAAAGATGTCACAAAATATTAAACAAAAATATAAAATTTTGGTTTTTTCTTAAAGATTATTCAATATCATACACTTTTTGTCTTTTGCAATTTTTTTCTATTTTCAATATTTTACGAGATATTTACAAAAAACTTTTACAACATTTGGTCCTTTACGCCGGATTTTCGACATTCAAACCTCAATATCTCAACAACGAACCGAGATAACCCTATAGTGTTTGGGCTCATTTTATTCAGCTCAAAATTCTCTATGATCTTTTGTAATTAATTATGAAAAAATCCTAGGTTATGAAAAAAAGTTGAAAATTTATACAAAATTTTGCTTTCAGCACTTAGGTTATCTAAAAATACACACTATCCATATTTTGCAATTTTTCTGTATTTTTATTACTTTAGGAGATATTTGAGAAAAACCTTTACAACATTTGGTCCTTCACGCCGGATTTTCAGCATTCAAACATCAATATCTCAACAACGAATAGAGATAACCCTATAGTGTTTGGGTTTATTTTATTCAGCTCAAAATTATCTATTATTTTTTGTAATTAATTATGAAAAAATCCTAGGTTATGAAAAAAAGTTGAAAATTTATACAAAATTTTTCTTTCAGCACTTAGGTTATCTAAAAATACACACTATCCTAGGTTATGAAAAAAAGTTAAAAATTTATACGACATTTTGCTTTCAGCACTTAGGTTATCTAAAAATACACACTATCTATATTTTGCAATTTTTCTCTATTTTTATTACTTTAGAAGATATTTGAGAAAAACCTTTACAACACTTGGTCCTTCAAGCCGGATTTTCGACACTCAAACATCAATATCTCAACAACGAATAGAGATAACCCTATAGTGTTTGGATTCATTTTATTCAGCTCAAAATTCTCTATTATTTTTTGTAATGAATTTTAAAAAAATCCTAGGTTATGAAAAAGAGTTGAAAATTTATACATTTTTCTTTCAGCACTTAGGTTATCTAAAAATACACACTATCTATATTTTGCAATTTTTCTCTATTTTTAATACTTTAGGAGATATTTACCAAAAACCTTTACAACATTTGGTCCTTCAAGCCGGATTTTCGACATTCAAACGTCAATATCTCAACAACGAACCGAGATAACCCTATAGTGTTTGAGTTCATTTTATTCAGTTCAAAATTATCTATTATTTTTTGTAATTAATTATGAAAAAATCCTAGGTTATGAAAAAAAGTTGAAAATTTATACGAAATTTTGCTTTCAGCACTTAGGTTATCTAAAAATACACACTTTCTATATTTTGCAATTTTTCTCTATTTTTAATACTTTAGGAGATATTTGCCAAAAACCTTTACGACATTTGGTCCTTCAAGCCGGATTTTGGACACTCAAACATCAATATCTCAACAATGAATAGAGATAACCCTATAGTGTTTGGGCTCATTTTATTCAGCTCAAAATTCTTTATGATCTTTTGTAATTAATTATGAAAAAATCCTAGGTTATGAAAAAAAGTTGAAAATTTATACAAAATTTTGCTTTCAGCACTTAGCTTATCTAAAAATACACACTATCTAACTTTTGCAATTTTTCTCTATTTTTATTACTTTAGGAGATATTTGCCAAAAACCTTTACAACATTTGGTCCTTCACGCCGGATTTTGGACACTCAAACGTCAATATCTCAACAACGAATAGAGATAACCCTATAGTGTTTGGGTTTATTTTATTCAGCTCAAAATTATCTATTATTTTTTGTAATTAATTATGAAAAAATCCTAGGTTATGAAAAAAAGTTGAAAATTTATACCAAATTTTGCTTTCAGCACTTAGGTTATCTAAAAATACACACTATCTACCTTTTGCAATTTTTCTCTATTTTCAATATTTTACGAGCTATTTGCCAAAAACTTTTACAACATTTGGTCCTTCAAGCCGGATTTTCGACATTCAAACTTCAATATCTCAACAACGAACCGAGATAACCCTATAGTGTTTGGGCTCATTTTACTAAGCGCGAAATTCACTATTATAAATTGTAATTAATTAAAAAAAATATTAAAAGATGTCACAAAATATTAAACAAAAATATAAAATTTTGGTTTTTTCTTAAAGATTATTCAATATCATACACTTTTTGTCTTTTGCAATTTTTTTCTATTTTCAATATTTTACGAGATATTTACAAAAAACTTTTACAACATTTGGTCCTTTACGCCGGATTTTCGACATTCAAACCTCAATATCTCAACAACGAACCGAGATAACCCTATAGTGTTTGTGGTCATTTTATTCAGCTCAAAATTCTCTATTATCTTTTGTAATTAATTATGAAAAAATCCTAGGTTATGAAAAAAAGTTGAAAATTTATACAAAGTTTTTCTTTCAGCACTTAGGTTACCTAAAAATACACACTATCTATATTTTGCAATTTTTCTGTATTTTTATTACTTTAGGAGATATTTGCCAAAAACCTTTACAACATTTGGTCCTTCACGCCGTATTTTCGACATTCAAACCTCAATAACTCAACAACGAACAGAGATAACCCTATAGTGTTTATGTGTTTATAGTGTATATGGGTTTATTTTATTCAGCTCAAAATTATCTATTATTTTTTGTAATTAATTAAGAAAAAATCCTAGGTTCATAAAAAAAGTTGAAAATTTATACAAAATTTTGATTTCAACATTTAGGTTATCTAAAAATACACACTATCTATATTTTGCAATTTTTCTCTATTTTTAACACTTTAGGAGATATTTGCCAAAAACCTTTACAACATTTGGTCCTTCACGCCGGATTTTCAGCATTCTCAGTTATGAACAGAGATAACCCTATAGTGTTTGGGCTCATTTTACTCAGCGCTAAATTCTCTATAATTTTTTTGTAATTGTGTCAATAAAAAAGTCAATCAAAAAAAATGTAGAAAAATATAAAATTTTTGCTTTATTGCATAGATCATCTAAAAATGCACAATTTTTATCTCTCGAATTTTTCTCTATTTTTTATACTTTAAGAGATATTTGCCAGAAACCTGCCTAACATTTGGTTCTTCGAGCCGGATTTTTGACCTTAACACATCAATATTTTACCAACGAACGGACAAAACCCTACAGTTTTGGGATCATGTCACCTTACTGACCTCTTCATTTAAGTAAACAATAAGCTTCAACTGCCTGGAATAAATTTGTTACTTTTTCAAACATTTAATTTTCTGATCTCATTTAAATGAAAACTAGACTTGGAAATACACAAACAAAGGCTCTCGGTGTGCCTGGAATTGAAAAATGTTCAAAGGCAAATTTTCCAGACAGTTGAAGAGTAAATAAAAAATACCTGGAAATATATTGTCTTGAATTGACAAAAAAAATCTTGGCGCCCAACAGTGTGGGTCCAAATTAAATAATTTATTGTCAACTGAGGGTAACAGATTAACTTTTTTTTTTGTCGACGTTTCGGCTTATAATACGTCATCGTCAGGGTAATATAACAAAAACGAATTTTTTGAAAATATATTTCTGGGTTCAGGTTCGACAGTTGGAAGATTTAGAATTATTGATTGTGGAATTATTGGAGCTATTTCTAGGCCAACAGTATTGATTTGATATAGAAGAAAACACTTCTATTTCTAGACTTTGTCATAATTTAGGACCCTTCTAGGTTGATAGTATTGATTTAACGTAGAAAAACTCGCGATGCATTTCTATACTGAAAATGATGTTGATTTATTGATGAAATTGAGACCTTCCTTAGTTGGTATGTGATCAACTGATTGGAATAAAAAAGGAATTTTTCCAGGCCATGCAGAAGGTTCCAGATAATCTAAAAATTGTATAAAACTTGTTTGAAATATATTAGTTTTTTCAGTAAAAAATTTCAAAGATGAGCATTTTCGGACATAATTTATTAAAAATCAATTTTCCAGGGATTTGACGTTTTTTTTTCCTAAAAAAATAAAGAAATGACAATCAGGCAAACAGTTCTTTTTTGCCAAAAATCAAATAAAGTATTTTTGATTTTGATTTGATTACTTCCAAAAACCCCTCTGTCGAAACCCCAATTTGACCTAATCTGTACAAACCGTCAAAGTCGAAAAAACACACTAAGAGAATTTTATTAAGACCGACTAAGTTCTCTCATAAAATAAGCAACTAATTAAAAACGAAAGAGGGCAAACACACTTTTTCAAATTTTCCCAATTTATTTGGACCGAGCGTAACGACATTGCAAAGTTTTATAGTCGAGCACCGGCTTTCTTTTTGATAGGCCCGTATAATCCGTAATTACTTCATTGCTAATAAAGTTTGGCAAGTTCTGGTTCGTCTTTTGCGGAACCAGTACCATGTAAACTATTTTTCTTTACAGTCATTAGATTTCATTCGTTTTTAGGTAGAAGCGAGACTCTCTTCAAGTAAGGAGGATAAGTAGTACATAGCATGTTAGATCCTAGGAATAAGATATAAATTAAAATGTTTAAAAAGTATATAATAGAGTTTCTTTAGTCCTATATACCCAGTAGATTCAGGAATAGAATGATCTTCCAGGTTCATCAAAGAATATTTCAGAAAATCCCCCAAATACTCAATACCATCTTTAACTACTCAGAAGAGATTCTGGTTTAAGTGAGAAATTACTTGAAAGAGTTAAATTTTCAAGATTTAAGGAAAACCTGGAGGAATATTGTTTTGATTCCAGTTAGTTGACCTCTTCGTTTAATGGAATGCCTGGAAAAATATAGTTTTAATTCCAGGCACGTCAATCTTCTAATATTCTCATTTAAATAAACAGTAAAGCTGATATTTAATAACTTAAGAAATTACAGAACTAATAGCATTTTCCGATTTATCTAGATTCGTTATTTAAAATTTATCGACTGATCCAGTTCCTTCGATAATGACGTTAAGTGCCTGTAGAAAGTTGCGAATAATAATCAGTTTAACTAGAAAGCTGAAATTTGTACCTGGAAACACAAAAATTGTATTAGCAACTACACTGTTGGGCGCCAAAAATGTTTCGTGAATTCAAGGATTTTTTTTGTTCATTTCAACGTATTAGATATCAAGCAGCTTTTAATCAAGCAGACTTTAAATGCCTGGAAAAATTTAGTTCTTATTCCAGGCAGTTGATCACATTAACCTTCTGATTTTCTCAATTAAGTAAAAATTGACAAGATGTTCACTTTTTTAAATTTGCGGTTAAGCAGTGTAAACAGTAACAAAAGAACCAAACAATTTTTTTTTAAATAAGTCAATAATAAAAGTCTAATGAGTTCAAACTAGGTGATCTAGCTGGTCACTTTATGTAGGTATTTCATAGCTTTATCCATGAATCTGGAACAGAAAAATATAACCCAGGAGGTCCATTGTCAATCACTTAAGGAAAAATAGAATTTTCCAATTTATTTACATTTGTCATTTAATGACTCAACTCCTTCGTTTGATTTTCTTAATTAAATAAAGAATGACTTAAGTGCTTTTAGAGAGTTCTTTAAAGCAATAGTTAATTTACTGGTGAGTAGACATTTTTTAAAATGATGCTATAAGGTACTGACTATTTAATTTGAGAGTTTCGTGCCGCTAGGTCTCATCACTCAAAAGCTATTTAAACTTAAACATCAAACTGCCGCATAATTTTATTGTACCTGATTCTCATTTATTTTTTTTTTAAGTAATAATTAATTTAGCTAGAATGTTGAAATCTTTTGGAGCGATGCCATTTAATACCGACTATTCATTCTAAAAGTTTCGTACTTCTAGGTCTCGTCAGTCAAAAGATATTTAAACTTCATTATCAAATTGACGAATAATTTAATAGTACAAAAGTATTTTTTTTTTTATTTTTAATAATTAAGCTAGATATATGAATTTTTTTGGAAAAAGGCTGTAAAGTATCGACTATTTACCCTGAAAGTTTCGTACTTGTGGGTCTCATCAGTTCAAAGTTATTTGAACTAAAAAATCAGAATGATGCATAATTTTATTGTACCTGGTTGTCATTTACCATACGCTATTTTAAAGTAATTATTTTTTTAAATATATTTTGAAAAGAAGCTAGAAAGTTGATGTTTTTTGAAACGATTCTATAAAGTACCGATTATTTATCCTGAAAGTTTCGTACTTGTAGGACTCTTCAGTTCACAGTTATTTAAATTTAAACATCACAATGATGCATAATTTTATTGTACCTGGTTGTCATTTATTTATTTTAATAAATTATAGTTACTTTACTTAGAAAATTAAGACTCTTTGGAATGATGCCTTGTGGTGCCGACTATTTATCCTAATAGTTTCGTATTTTTAGGTCTCATCAGTCAAACGTTATTAGGACTTCAATATTAAATTGTCGCATAATTTATTTGTACGTTATTTTAAAGTAAATATTTTTTTAATATTTTTTGAAAACAAGCTAGAAAGTTGAAATTTTTTTTTAAAACGATGCTTTAAAGTACCGATTATTCACCCTGAAAGTTTCGTACTTGTAGGACTCATCAGTTCACAGTTATTTAAATTTAAATATTACAATGATGCATAATTTTATTGTACTTGATTGTCATCTATTTATTTTTTTATTTAAAATTGACTTAAGCTAGAAAGTTGAAATTTAGTGGAGTGATGCTCTGTGGTACCTCCTATTGACTTTGAAAGTTTCATATTTCTAGGTCTCATCAGTCAAATCTTATTTAAACTTAAACATCAAATGGCCGCATAATTTAATTGAGTATGATTATCAATATTTCAAATTTTCTATCAGGTTTTCTTAAGTAAAAGATGACGTGAAGTGCTTGGAAAATTTTTTTCTAATTATCCAATTAAAAGTAAAAAATTATGTTAAGTGTCTGGCAAAAAAACAACAAAAAGAATTAAAGAATTAAATTTTCTTTCATTTTTCAGGCATCACGGCTATTGATTTTTGAAACTGTTTCCTGGGAAAACCATCAATTTTCTAGCATATTTGCCATCATTTTAAGTAAATTTTGAACCGTCTGAATCGTTTGGTACCACTGGAAAAGTCGTACGTTTTATAGTTTTCAAGCTATAAGCTTTTAAAATATGCCTATTAAATTATGCATTTTTGTCTTACACTCCGAAAATGGTCAATTTTGAAATTTTTTTCTGAAAAATCTAATATTTGCTAAACATATTTGTCATCAATGTTAGAATGCATGGAACCTTCTAAATCGTTTGGTACCACTGAAAAAGTCGTACGTCTTATAGTTTACAAGCTATGAGCCTTGAAAGTCATCTATTAAATTATGCATTTTTTTTTGAAATCGGAACTTTGAAATTTTGACCTAGCTAAATTAATAATTTTCAAACGAATTTTATAATAATTCTGGAATATTTGGAACCTTCTAAATCACCTGTAATCAGTTGATTACATGCCAACTAAAAAAAATCCCCATATATCATCAATGAATCAACATTTCCAGTATAAAAATAACTTAACACTTAAAGTTAAATTAACACTTCTTGAATCTAAAAGGGTCCTAAATTATGACAAATGGTAGAAATAAAAGGATTTTCCTTCTATATCAAGTCAATACTGTTATCCTAGAAATAGCTTCAATAATTCCAGCAACCAATAACTCTAAATATTTAACTGTCTAGCTAAAAGGAGCGTACCTCCTATTTAAAAATTGATGCTGTCAACTTGAACTTAGAAACAAGGAACATATTTTCGTTATATTACCCTGACGATGGTGGAATATAGGCCGAAACGTTGGCAAAAAGAAACTGACTTAGTCATCTACCCTTACTTGACAATAAATTATTCGAAGTACAAAAGGTTCATTTGTAACCACACTGTTGGGCGCCAAAAATGTGTCGTGAATTCATGGAATTTTTTATTAAAATTATGTTCATTTGAACGTTTTTAGGTACCAAGTAGTTTTTAATTTAAATAATATACTTAATTACTAGTATACGTATATAAATTCATAACAATCTTAACAAACAGAGTTTCATGTGTACTCAACAGTAGAATTTAATAGATTAATTTAATCTTTATGAAATTTGGCTTTAAGTCAAAGAACTACTGAAGAATTTGGTAATTAACTATATAATAATAAAGAAAAATTCAGGGCTCGACTGCCTGGAATAATACATTTATTTAATTGCCATGAATAACAAAAATTAAAAATCTCTGTAATAATATAATTAAATGACTTGACTGCCTGGAATTAAACATTGCATTTGTGCCTCTACCTAGCAATATTTATAGTACCTGCAATTAAAAAAAAAACACTGCACAACTCCCTGAAATTGACATTCAAATTAAATTGATTCAACCGCTTTAAGTCCTAATTAAGTATTTAAAATCAATGCAAAATTCAGGGCTCGACTGCCTGGAATAACGAAATGATTTAATTATAATAAATAATGAAATAAAACATTCAACTACTAGAACTGAATTTTTCAAGCAATCGAATGTTTTTTAATATAAAAGTCATTAAGTTTTAGTAACATTAAATGAACATATTTTTAAAAAATACATGTTTGTTATATTACCCTGACGATGGCGTTATCTAGGCCGAAACGTTGGAAAAAAGAAAATTACTTATTGTGCCAACCTCAGTTGACAATAAAATCTTGAAAACATGATGAGAGGTTAATTTATAGCCACACTATTGGGCGCCAAAAATGTTTCGCGATTTTTTAATTACATGCAAAAGAAAGCATGTTCACTTAACATGAGCTTAGGTATATGAACATATTGCCTAGATTTGGACCTGTATATCTTAAAAACCCTTAAATAATTAATTTTTTAACTCAAATGGCATTTATAGAACATTTGGTTCTTATGATATTTTGGTTCGATTCATGCTAATTGAGATACTTACTGTGGACATAAGAACCGCTACTTCTTAGGAATTTAATTGAACCTTTCCCTGTCCAGTTTTTGTTCCACTTTATTTCTGATTAATTTAAAAAAAAACGCTTTTGCGGTACCGTTCCTAATATTTCAAAATCCATTTCTTCAAGAGCCGGTTTCAGCCAGATAAAGTGTTTATGAATCGTGATTTCTTAGTGAGCGCTTTCTTAACTTCGGCTTATTTAACTTTATGGTCGTTACAGGCTCCCTCCCTTCATCTCTCTCTTTTAATAAGTTTTCCCGAGGGACTCCGAAATATTTCACAGGTCGATTGCTCCCTAATAAAACCCCCCTGAAAATTTTAATTAATAAGTCGGTTTTTTTATATTAAAAATTGCATCGCACTGGTAATTGTGAGGCAAGAATACTTTGCAATAAATACAGAAACTGATGGCGAAAATAATTTAAAAATATCGCATATGGGGAGCCAACGGCAGCAGGTTTGAAATATTGGACCTTATTTCACTCCTATACAATTCACGATGCTTTTATAGTGGAAATATATTATATGTTTGACTGTTCGAGATATATACTTACATAGGTTAGGTGTCTATGATTTATCGATATTATTGTATGTAAGTATATTTTGAAAAAAAAATTGTTTTTGCAAAACAAATGGAAGATTTCTTTAAGTGATTCAAAAGGAAATTAAGCAGGAAGGTTTTCTTAATAAAATTCTCTGAATCGTTTTTATTTACCTTTATTTAACTATCAAATCCACTTATATCCAAACAGTGGATTAAGTGGATTTTTTCAGGATCAATCACCTGGTTAATTACAATAAGCTATAATCACTAATCACCACGTTTTTAATTTTTTTAAGAAGATACTTGCGGCAAAAAAGACGATTTTTCCAGGTAAAGAAAAAAAAAATTTCCTGCTAAAAAATTTAAAAAAATAATTTTTTTCCAAAATAGTATCAAAAAAAAATGCAGCTCAAAAATTATTTCTGCAGGTAAAAGTTATGTCAAATATTCTGATTTTGTTTTTGAAAACCGTTGAAGTCTCACAAACGTAAAAAGTGACAATTTCTAAAAAAAAATTTTTTTTTTTTATTAAAAGAGAAATTTGGTCTCAAAAATAAATTTTTTAAAGAGAAATGATAATAATTCCTAGAAATATATTTTTTTTTGGTATCACAAAACTTGCACCTAAAAAATTCATTTTTTCATGTATAAAATAAATATTCTCAAAACGGTTGAATTTTTGAAAATGGTAGAAACACTAAATCTCAAAAACTAATATTCGCAGGTAAAATTTCTAAGAATTTTGGTTTTTTTTTCGAAAATATTTAAAGAGAAATTGAGTTGCAAAACGAATTTTTCCAAGGAAAAAAAAAAACAAAAATGTTGACCATTTTTTTTTTAAATAGAAAACTCCACCATAACAATCAAATTTTTAAATAAAAAAAATTTTTTTATTTTTTTAATTACCTGTATTGAAAAATACTATTTTTGCCCAGTTAAAAAACAAAAATTTCCACAATTTTTAATTTTTTTTTTAGAAAATAGAAGATTTTTTGAAAAATTTAAAAAAATATTTTTTTGCAGGAACAACGAGAGCATTTCGACCAGTTTTCTATTTTTTTCGAAAATACTAGAATGGAAATTTATTCTGAATAATTTGCAAAAAAATTATTTTTTTAATAGAGCAACAGGAAACCTGAAATTTCAAAACCCGAGTATTTCCAGGTAAAAAAAAAAAAATTCCAAAAATCTTGATAAGATTTTCATGCAGGTATAATGTGAAAATTCACTAAAATTATAATTTTTTTGAAAATAATAAAAGTAAAATTGAGCCTCGAAAATAAATTTTATCAAGTGAAAATAAAACATAATTCTCAAAAATGTCTATTTTTCATTTAAATAGCGGAAAACTTACATGCAACTTAAAAATTAATTTTTTCAGGTACAAAACTGGAAATTTTCAGAATTCCTGATATTTTGTTTTTGAAAATGCCAGAGATATTAAATCCCACAAACTAGCTCTTATAAGTAAAAAGTAAAAGATTCTCATAAAAATGATTTTTTTTTTGAATATATTAAAAGAAAAATTAGGTATCAAAATTTTTCTTTTTATTTAAAAAAATACTATTTTTCCAAGTGAAAACCGAAAGATTCCCACGAATTTTGACTTCTTTTTGAAAATAGAAGAATTCTCAAAAAAAATTTTTTTTTTGAAAACAGTTGAAAATCTGCCTCTCAAAAACTAATTTTTACAGGTAGAAAGCGAAAAGAAGTAATTAAATCTCAAAATTAAAAAAAAACAATTTTTCAAGTTTAATTTGAAATTAAAACCAAAATTATCAAAAAACTTTACTCGGCAAAAATAGGAGACAACAATTTTGCACCTGAAAATACAATTTTTTAACTTAAAAACGAAAAATCATCGAAAATACTCAAAAATACTGACTATTAGAGAAATTGAGCCTTAAAAATTATTTTAATAATAATAATAATAGTAATAATGAAAATTATAATAATACACAACAGAAATTTCTAAAAATATTGACTTTATTTTTCGAATACAGTAGCAAAAGACTTGAATGTTAACAACTAATTTTTTAATTATATTATATAATAATTATTATTTTTATTACAATAAATATATATATAAAAAGTATTTTTTTTACTTTTTTGGATTTCTAAATTTAATTTTTGAATTTTTTTAATTGACCTTAAATATTTTGATTTATTTTTGAGTAGGTATTCTCCAATTAAGAAATCTATATATATTTATTGGATTTTTTAAGCTCAAACCTGCCGTCGGCCCCCATATGCGATATTTTAGGATTATTTTTAAAATATCGCATAGTAAGAAATGGAATTTAAAATATTAGGAACGGTACTGCAAAAGCGTTTTTTTTTTAAATTAATCACAGATAAAGTGGAACAAAAACTGCACAGAGAATGATTCAATTAACTTCCCAAGAAGTAACTGTTCTTATGTCCATAATAGGTATCTCAATTAGCATGAATCGAACCAAAATATGATAGGAACCAATTCACTTGAGGGTCAAAATTAATTATTTAAGGATTTTTAAGATATACAGGTCTAAATCCAGGTAACGTGTTCGTCCACTTAAGCTCAGGTTGTAATGAAAAAATTCCTTTAAATTCACGAAACATTTTTGGCGCCCAACAGTGTGTGTATAAATTAACCTCTCATCATGCTTTCAATAATTTATTATTAATTGAGGGCGGCACAATAAATTATTTTCTTATTGCCAACGTTTCGGCCTAGATTACGCCATCGTCAGGGTAATATAAGAAACATGTATTTTTTGAAAATATGTTCATTTAATGTTGATAAAGATTAAAAAACATTTAATTGCTTGAAAGGTTCAATTCTGGTAGTTGAGTGTATAATTAAATCATTTCATTATTCCAGGCAGTTGATCGCCGAATTTTCCATTGATTTTAAATAGTAAATTCGGACTTAAAGCGGTTGAAATAATTTAATTTGAATTTTAATTCGAGGTAGTTGTGCAGTGTTTTTTTTAATTGCAGGTACCATAAATTTTGCTAGTTGAGACATAAATGTAATTTTTAATTCCAGGCAGTCAAGTCACTTAATTGTTTCATTACAGAGATTTTTAAATTTATTATTCATGGTAATTAAATAGATTTATTATTCCAGGCAGTTGAGCCCTGAATTTTTCTTTATTATCATCTAGTTAATTACCAAATTCTTTAGTAGTTCGTTGAGTTAAAGCAGTTAAACCAATTTAATTAAAAGTTGAATTTCATAAAGTTTGTTAAGATTCTTATGATTTTATATATGGCCCTATGGGTTAATAGTCAGGGGTGGTTTAAAGAAAAAAGGCGTATACTAGTAATTAAGTATATTATTTAACTTAAAAGCTGCTTGGTATTACTTAAAACGTTCAAGTGAACATACTTCTAATAAAAAATTCGATACACTTGACACATTTTTGGCGCCCAACAGTGTGGGTATAAATTAACCTCTCATCATGCTTTCAATAATTTATTATTAATTGGGGGCGGCACAATAAATTATTTTCTTTTTGTCAACGTTTCGGCCTAGATTACGCTATCGTCAGGGTAATATAACAAACATGTATTTTTTAAAAATATGTTCATTTAATGTTGATAAAAATTAAAAAACATTTAATTGCTTGAAAGGTTCAATGCTAGTAGTTGAGTGTATAATTAAATCATTTCATTATTCCAGGCAGTCGATCGCTGAATTTTCCATTGATTTTAAATAGTCAATTAGGACTTAAGGCGGTTGAATCAATTTGATTTGAATTTTAATTCGAGGTAGTTGTGCAGTGTTTTATGTTTTATGTTTGTTGTAACACAAATTTAATTTTTAATTCCAGGCACTCAAGTCATTGAATTGTATCATTACAGAGATTTTTAATTTTATTATTCATGGTAATTAAATAAATAAATTTATTATTCCAGGCAGTTGAGCCCTGAATTTTTCTTTATTATCATCTAGTTAATTACCAAATTCTTTAGTAGTTCTTTGAGTTAAAGCAGTTAAACCAATTTAATTAAAAGTTGAATTTCATAAAGTTTGTTAAGATTCTTATGACTCTATATATGGCCCTATGGGTTAATAGTCAGGGGTGGTTTAAAGAAAAAAGGCGTATACTAATAATTAACTATATTATTTAACTTAAAAGCTGCTTGGTATTACTTAAAACGTTCAAGTGAACATACTTCTAATAAAAAATTCGATACACTTGACACATTTTTGGCGCCCAACAGTGTGGGTATAAATTAACCTCTCATCATGCTTTCAATAATTTATTATTAATTGGGGGCGGCACAATAAATTATTTTCTTTTTGTCAACGTTTCGGCCTAGATTACGCCATCGTCAGGGTAATATAACAAACATGTATTTTTTAAAAATATGTTCATTTAATGTTGATAAAAATTAAAAAACATTTAATGGCTTGAAAGGTTCAATTCTGGTAGTTGAGTGTATAATTAAATCATTTCATTATTCCAGGCAGGTAGCATCCGTTGCAAAAATAAACACTTAAAAATTTTCTATACATTTCCAGAAATGTGGCTATTAGTGGTGCCTGGTTTTTCCAGATTTTCTTCCAGGGTATATGAGATACGATTAAAAAAAATTATTTTAATGATATGCCTTCAAAACCCAAACAGCTTTTATATAAGAAACATTTTTCTGATGTTCGTAGTTTCTTTGTAAATGTGATTTTATTCAAAAATCCTCTTCCTACACCCTTAAGTTAAACTTTTTAATTTTTTCCTGGCTTTCCTATGGAAAATAGAAACTTTTGTCATAAGACTTTTCTCACTAATTGTTCACACCTAATACATAGCAAATTTTTTTTTTTAATTTGATTAACTTTTAAAAAATTTTCCAGGCAATTTTCAAGGTCAAAAAATGCTAATAACTCGTTTATTATTACTACTTATATATTTCGATCCAAAAAAATCAAATTCAGCATATTTAAAAACAACTGGATTTTTTTAATGACATTTTTTCAGGAAATATTTAAACGAATAAAGAAAATACATAAAAAAACTCTTAAACAAAATTTAATAAAAACAGTTTAAAATACAATATATACGAACACACATTTTTGTATACATACCTTATTATATACGTTTCATTAATATTATTTACAGTCCTTTTTTGCCCAAAACCCTTTTTGCTATCGTAATGTTAATACACTTAAAATAAACCAAAAAAAAAAAAAAAATTGTTATAATAAAAAAAAATTAAGTAACGAAACGACATTGTACAACGTATTTATCCTTAACAGATAAAATTATAAATTAACGTCACTACGCTATAATAAATAATAATTAAATTACTATTTACAATGTTGCACGAAAAAGCGATCACTTCACTCGTAATGCCATATTATCCTTCTCGGTGTCTTTGGCGGTCTTTATCTGAAAAAAAAACGACGTTGAGATAATTTTTTTTATTAATAAAAAATTATAAACAATATATATATATGCTTATTAAAAAATTGTAATTATTATTATGTAAAGGGTTTATTTCTAATTATTATTCTTATGCGACTAAAAATTAGATGTGGCGTTTTGTACATACAAAAATTCAATAATACAAAATGAAAATTCACTTTTTGTAATTGTAAAACGCTAAACCGTGCGTTAATAAATATTTTAACAATGACATAGTATTCGAAAATAAACCGTCTGACCTCCGTTGACCCCCTTTCCTTTCAATGAATACATTTTCATATTTGTAAATAAATAATCAGTATATATGTTAATTAATCAAATTTATCGCGGTTCAAAGGTCGCACGTAATAATTTAAATATATATAAATAAACATGCCAAAAATATGGGTTTTATTAAGTGACATTTCTTCAAAGGTTATGATGCAATTTTAACGAGTTTCGTTTGGATATACTTGTAATTTTTTAAATATTTACACTATCTATAAAAACCGGATTAACTAGCAAAATTTTTTTAATTAACTAAGTTTAAATTAATTAATTTTTTACATTATTTTATATTAAAAAAGAGACCATTAAAGTTTCACTTTAAATAAGATTAAAACAAGTTGACGTTCATTAATAGACGTTTTATAAAAATGTAAAATTTAATATTAATTAATTAATTAGTACAAATATTTTTCTTTAATTAACTATTTAACTAAACATACGTTGTTCTAAATTTTTTCATTAAATCATCATTTAGTCTAATTAATTTCACATTTTAAATTAAATTACTGCACAATAATATTTTAACCTTAATTCAAGTTTCTTTTAGAAACTATGCTTTTTATTTAATTTCGAAATTAAATAATTAGTTATTGTTTAATTAAATATTTTTTTATTAATTAATTATATTTATTCAAGTTAATTTTCTTATAGGGTCTTTTCATAGGCGATATTATTTACATGAAATATTTATAGTCAATTTTTTACAAAACGTATTTCTTTTTATTTGGAGAATTGGTTAATTAATTATTTAATTAATAATTTTTTTCATTGCTTTTTACTAACTAATGATGTATGTTTTAAATTAAATTATTGAAGAGTAATATTATAATTTTGTAGCCAATTTCTCCAATACACTAGTTTTTTAATTAGGTTTCTCTTAAATTTCCAAACTGTAGAAATTAATTAATTATTGGTGTATATGACTAATTAATAAATGTGTGAATTTCTTATTAATTAACTATAAAAATGAAATAATATTAAGTCTAGTTAATTTTTTAACAGCATCATTTCCTAATATTTAAACCTGTACTTTATATTTTAAATTAATTTTATGCACTTAAATATTGGAAATTAAAAAAAATAATTAAATTTATTAGTTTTTTTTAAATAATTAGCTTTTTTTAATAGTTAACTTAAATTTATATTTTTTTTTCTGTTATGTTAAAATCGGAATTTTAAATTATATTGCTGCAGATTTATTCTTTGAACCAAACATTAAATTTAATAAATTTTAAACCTAAGCAAAAAATTAGTTATATATTAATAATACTAATTAAATAATTTTTTTTATAATTAATTAAAATTAGTTACTCTAGTAATTTTTTTTACGGGGCTTTTTTCTAATATTAAAACCGGCAATCTATATTTTAAATTAAAATAATTAATTTGTTTAATAGTTAACTATAAAAACTTATTAATAACTAATAAAGTTAATTAATGCAAGTTATTATTTTAACCTTAACTCAAATTTCTCTAAGAAACAATTATTTTTTTAATGAATTTGCATTTAATTAATTAGAGTAGTCTTTTGACCTCAACTCACGCTTCTTTTATGAATTATTTTATTAAATTAAATTTCGAAACTAAGAAAAGTTAATCATTTAATTAATATATTATTAGTTAGTCTAGTTAATTTTTTCGTAAATTCTTTGCTTTATAATAAAACCTGTAATTTAAAATTTTAATCAGTTAAATATGAGAAATTGAAACGATTAATTTATGAATGAATTACTAATTTTATTTTTAGTTATTGCAATGTTTTTAATTAATAATTCCATATTTGTTTTTATATAACTATAATTCAGATAGTAAATATTTGCAGTTAAATTTCAAACCCAAATGTTTGAATTTATATTAGAAAATAAAAATAAAATTTAATTAGTTAATGGAACACTTTTTTATTAATTAATGTATAAATTTATTTACGTAATAGTTCTCTGAAATAAATTAATTAACATGACAAACACAGAACTGCGTATGTTTAATTAAATAGTTAATTATTAAGAAATTTAAAAAAATATTTGAGTAGTTAATTAATTAAATTAAATTTTACATTTTTATAAAACGTCTATTAATGAACGCCAACTTGCTTTTTTCATATTTGAAGTGAAATTTTGATGGTCGCTTTTTGCTACGAAATAATGTAAAAAATTAATTAATTTAAACCTAGTTAATTAAAAAAATCTGTTAATTAGTAAGCATAGTTGAATTTTTTTACCTGCTTTAATCATATTTCAAATTAAATAATTGTTGTCAAATTTAGCAGAAACATAATTTTAATTTTATTATAATTAATTAAGTTACATTTATTTTTTTTTATTTATTAATGTAGTTAATTACTGCAAATTAATATTTTAACCTCAACTAAGAGTTCTCTTAATAACAATTTTTTTAAAATATTGAAACTAAATAAGTTAATTAATTATAGGCGTATCGTATTTTCTCTTAAAGTGAACTGTAAGAATTTATTAATAATTAATGTAGTAATTAATGATTAATACAGATTAATAATTTGACCTAAAATGAAATTTCTTCTAAAAATATTTTTTTTATTAAATATTACATAAATTTCCATTTAGTTAATTAATTAATTTTTTTAATATTAAAAGTTAATTAAATAAAATCTGTAATCTATATTTCTTAACTAAATTTGGGCAAGTGAATCTTCGAAATTAAGAAATAACTAATGATTAACTAATGAACTATTAGATTTTTTATATTGCAGTTAATTTCATTAGGTTTTTTATTTTTAGGAAATAATATTTCGACCCCAATTAAAGTTTCTTACAGAAACTATGCTTTTTATTTAATTTCGAAATTAAATAATGAGTTATTAATTTATTAAATATTTTTTTATTAATTAATTACAGTTATTCTAGTTAGTTAGTATGAGTCTTTTCATAGGTGATATTATTTACATGAAATATTTATACTCATTTTTTTACAAAACGTATTTCTTTTTAACTGGAGAATGGGTTAATTAATTAATTAATTAATTAGCTTTTTTTAATTTTTAATGAATTTATATTTTTTTGCTAATGTTAAAATCGAAATTTTAACTTATATTACTGCAGATTTATTCTTTGAAACAAACATTTAATAAATTCTAAATCTAAGCAAAAAATTAGTTATATATTAATGATACTAATTAATTAATTTTTTTTTTATAATTAATTAAAATTAGTTACTCTAGTAATTTATTTTACAGGGCCTTCTTCTAATATCAAAACCGGCTATTTATATTTTAAATTTAATTAATTAATTTGTTTAATAGTTAACTATAAAAACTTATTAATAACTAATAAAGTTAATTACTGTAATAAAGTTATTATTTTAACCTTAACTTAAATTTCTTTAAGAAACAATTATTTTTTTAATAAATTTGCATTAATTAGTGATGGCATCAATTAATTAATTAATTTTGACCTCAATTCACGCTTCTTTTATGAACTAATTTATTAAATTAAATTTCGTAACTAAGAAAAGTTAATTAATTAATTAAGATATTATTAGTTAGTCTAGTTAATTTTTTCGCAAATTCTTTGCTTTATATTTAAACCTATAATTAAAAATTTAAATTAATTAATAAATTAATCGTTTCAAATTCTCATATTTAACTGAATAAAATTAATTAAAATTTTGAATTATAGGTTTTAATATAAGGCAAAGAATTTACGAAAAAATTAACTAGACTAACTAATAATATATTAATTAATTAATTAACTTTTTTTAGTTTCGAAATTTAATTTAATAAAATAGTTCATAAAAGAAGCGTGAGTTGAGGTCAAAATACGACTCTAATTAATTAAATGCAAATTTATTAAAAAAATAATTGTTTCTTAGAGAAATTTAAGTTAAGGTTAAAATATTAACTTGCAGTTATTAACTTTATAAGTTATTAATAAGTTTTTATAGTTAGCTACTAAACAAATTAATTAATTAAATTTAAAATATAATTTGCCGGTTTTGATATTGTAAAAAAATTTTCTAGAATAACTAATTTTAATAAATTATATAAAAAAAATTAATTTATTAGTATTAAAATATTAACTTGCGGTAATTAACTTTATTAGTTATTAATAAGTTTTTATAGTTAAATATTAAAAAAAGCTAATTAATTAAAAAAAATTATAAACATAATTTCCAATATTTAAGTGCATAAAATTAATTTAAAATATAAAGTAGAGGTTTAAATATTAGGAAATGATGCTGTTTAAAAATTAACTAGACTTAATAATATTAAATTTTTATAGTTAATTAATAAGAAGAAATTCACACATTTATTAATTAGTCATATACACCAATAATTAATTAATTCCTTCAGTTTGGAAATTTAAGAGAAACCTAATTAAAAAACTAGTTTATTGGAGAAATTGGCTACAAAATTATAATATTTCTATGCAATAATTTAATTTAAAATATACATCATTAGTTAGTAAAAAGCAGTGAAAAAATTATAAATTAATTAATTAATTAACCAATTCTTCAATTAAAAAGAAATACGTTTTGTAAAAAATTGAGTATAAATATTTCATGTAAATAATATCGCCTATGAAAAGACCCTATTAAAAAATTAATTTGAATAACAAAATTATTTAATAAAAAAATATTTAATTAATTAATAACTCATTATTTAATTTCAAAATTAAATAAAAAGCATAGTTTCTGTAAGAAACTTTAATTGGGGTCGAAATATTATTGTGCAGTAATTTAATTTAAAATGTGAAATTAATTAGACAAAATGATGATTTAATGAAAAAATTAATTAGACTAACTAGTAATACCGTTTTGTATTTAAATATTACTATAATTAATATTTATTAAACTAATTAATTAAATATTCAACACCAATAATAAATTAATGCGTTTAGTTTCAAAATAATTATATATTGGAAGAAAACCTTAGGAAATTAACTGCATTAATTAATAATATATTTGTATAGCTATTCAATATAAAAAATTTAATAGTTCATTAGTTAATCATTAGTTATTTCTTAATTTCGAAGATTTACTTGCCCAAATTTAGTTAGAAATATAGATTACAGGTTTTATTTTAATAATAAAAATTCTAATTAATTAACATTTAATAAAAATAATATTTTTAGATCATTTAAGGTCAAAGTATTAATCTCTATTAATCATTAATTAACTACATTAATTATTAATAAATTCTTACAGTTCACTTAAAGAAAAAATAATTAATTAACTTTTTTAGTTTCAATATTTTAAAAAAATTGTAATTAAGAGAACTCTTAGTTGAGGTTAAAATATTAATTTGCAGTAATTAACTACATTAATAAATAAAAAAAAATTAAAGGTAACTTAATTAATTATAATAAAATTAAAATTATGTTTCTGCTAAATTTGACAACAATAATTTAATTTGAAATATGATCAAAAGCAAGTAAAAAAATTCAACTATGCTTACTAATTAACAAATTTTTTTAATTAACTAAGTTTAAATTAATTAATTTTTTACATTATTTCGTAGCAAAAAGAGACCATCAAAGTTTCACTTTAAATAAGATTCAAACAAGTTGACGTTCAATAAGTCGTTTTATAAAAATGTAAAATTTAATATTAATTAATTAACTAGTACAAGTATTTTTCTTTAATTAACTATTTAATTAAACATACGCAGTTCTGTGTTTGTCATGTTAATTAATTTATTTCAGAATACTATTACGTAAATAAATTTATACATTAATTAATAAAAATGTGTTCCATTAACTAATTAATTTTTAATTACTATTTTCTAATATAAATTCAAACATTTGGGTTTAAGATTTAATTGCATATATTTACTATTTGAATTATAGTTATATAAAAACAAATATGGAATTATTAATTAAAAACATTGCAATAACTGAAAATAAAATTAGTAATTAATTAATCAATTAATCGTTTCAATTTCTCATATTTAACTGAATAAATTTAATTAAAATTTTGAATTATAGGTTTTAATATAAGGCAAAGAATTTACGAAAAAATTAACTAGACTAACTAATAATATATTAATTAATTAATTAACTTTTTTTAGTTTCGAAATTTAATTTAATAAAATAGTTCATAAAAGAAGCGTGAGTTGAGGTCAAAATACGACTCTAATTAATTAAATGCAAATTTATTAAAAAAATAATTGTTTCTTAGAGAAATTTAAGTTAAGGTTAAAATACTAACTTGCAGTAATTAACATTATTAGTTAATAATAAATTTTTATAGTTAGCTACTAAACAAATTAATTAATTAAATTTAAAATATAAATTGCCGGTTTTGATATTGTCAAAAAATTTTCTAGAATAACTAATTTTAATTAATTATATAAAAAAAATTAATTTATTAGTATTAAAATATTAACTTGCGGTAATTAACTTTATTAGTTATTAATAAGTTTTTATAGTTAAATATTAAAAAAAGCTAATTAATTAAAAAAAATTATAAACATAATTTCCAATATTTAAGTGCATAAAATTAATTTAAAATATAAAGTACAGGTTTAAATATTAGGAAATGATGCTGTCAAAAAATTAACTAGACTTAATAATATTACATTTATATAGTTAATTAATAAGAAGAAATTTACACATTTATTAATTAGTCATATACACCAATAATTAATTAATTCCTTCAGTTTGGAAATTTAAGAGAAACCTAATTAAAAAACTAGTTTATTGGAGAAATTGGCTACAAAATTATAATATTTCTATGCAATAATTTAATTTAAAATATACATCATTAGTTAGTAAAAAGCAATGAAAAAAATTATTACTTAATTAATTAATTAACCAATTCTCCAATTAAAAAGAGATACGTTTTGTAAAAAATTGAGTATAAATATTTCATGTAAATAATATCGCCTATGAAAAGACCCTATAAAAAAATTAACTTGGAATAACTATAATTAATTATTAAAATAATATTTAATTAATTAATAACTCATTATTTAATTTCGAAATTAAATAAAAAGCATAGTTTCTAAAAGAAACTTGAATTAAGGTCGAAATATTATTGTGCAATAATTTAATTTAAAATGTAAAATTAATTAGACTAACCAATAATACCGTTTTGTATTTAAATATTACTATAATTAATATTCACTAAACTAATTAATTAAATATTTAGCACCAATATTAACTAATAATGCATTAACTAATAAGATATTTGTATAGCTATTCAATATAAAAAATGTAATAGTTCATTAGTTAATCATTAGTTATTTCTTAATTTCGAAGATTTACTTGCCCAGATTTAGTTAGAAATATAGATTACAGATTTTATTTTATTATTAAAAAAATTAATTAATTAACATTTAATAAAAAAATTATTTTTAGACGAAATTTCAATTAAGGTCGAAATATTAATCTCTATTAATCATTAATTAACTACATTAATTATTAATAAATTCTTACAGTTCACTGAAAGAAAAAATAATTAATTAACTTTTTTAGTTTCAATATTTTAAAAAAATTGTAATTAAGAAAACTCTTAGTTGAGGTTAAAATATTAATTTGCAGTAATTAACTACATTAATAAATTAAAAACAATTAAAGGTAACTTAATTAATTATTTGGAAATTTAATAATTAATTAATTTTTTTGCAATATTTTTTTACTACAAGAATTTAATTTAACATATAAATTTTAATATTAAAAATCTGTACGATAACTGACTAATTAATTTTTTTAATTTCAAAATTTAATACGATAAATAAAAAATGTTAATTGTTTAAAAAAATGTAATTAAGGTTAAATTATTAATTTGCGTTAATAAATAATAAATTGTTATGATTAATTATCAAAAAGTTAAATATTTAACTATTTTTTAAATTTTAATTTCATTGTATAAATTTAATTTAAGAAAAAAACCCTTTTTCAATAAATAACTAGATTAATTAATAATACATTTTTATAGTGACTTATTAACAAAAAAAACATAAACTAAAACGATTAATTAATGAAAATTAATTAAATAAAAATGCATAGTAACTAATTAATTAAAAATTTTTGTGGAGATTATAAGAATTCTGGAGTCAATATCAATACTCATAGTATCATGTAAAAAATTCTGGAACTACTACTGTTAAACCCCTGGAAAACCCCACACCATCTCTTTTTATTTGTCAAGGTAGAAAAGGACCAGGATAATAATTTCACTTGCCTGGAACGAGAAGAAATTCAAGTATGGAAACTCTAGGAAAAAAATACTCCATAAAAAGACTTCCAGTTATGCAGTTACTCAATTTTTCAACACTTTAGACAAAAAGGAGGTGCCTGGAAGGGCAATAAAATGACCCTAAAAGCCTTAAAGAAGAACGAAATTAACTGGAACAAATTACAGGATACATACGGGTTAGCCTGGAAGAGGCCAAAACGGAAAATTGATTTTTTTTATGAAAAACTCACCTATAAGGTCAAAATATCTCCCTGCAAGTCCCATTCACCAACTCGAACCCGTACAGGCACCCGGTTTCCGTCTTGTTTCCCACTTTAATCACTGTAGTTCCCAGGGTTTTCTCCACCGGTAGGGCCGACAACGGGTCACCGAACTGCACGACCACCAACAGTACGACCAACAGAAAAACCGTGAAATTTCTCATTAACAACCTGGTGAAACTCATGTTTCCAGTGATATAGTACTAGTACTGCACCGAACTAACGTAACGGGATAATGTGCGACGTCCTTTTTCTATTTTTATGTTTTTTTTTCGGTTTGTTTAGGTTAGTGATATTTTTTTCCTGGATTATTGGCGAACCTGGCACGGTGCCAGCCAGCGACGGCAGATGTGGTCTGGAAACGTGCCGAAAAAAGACTGTCAAGTTAAAGCGGTTTTGATGCTGTTAATAATAAATTACGACGACGTCGATTGAACTGTTGTTGTTTCTTTTTTGAATGGCGGTCGCTTTTACTGTTGGCGGGAGTGAATAAGATAGCCAGACTGTTTGGAGAATATTTTCGGATTAGGATCGGGGTATACAGAACGTCCAAAAATGCTTTGGATTTAAATGTGAAAAGAAGAAAAAGTTCAACTGCCAGGAATAAAGAAAAAATTACTTTTAATTGTCACACTTAATATCTTCAGTGAATCCTTGGACGTTGCTCTGAAATATGCTAAAAACTGTTTTAAAATATCTCAATTAGTTTCAGACTTATGATGAATAATGTTTGCCCATACTAGTTAAAAACAACTTGATCTTCTAGAGATGGGTCTTAATAACTAGAGATAACTCCTGGACTTTTAAATATATAAAAATGGCTCCTACCTTTAACGAATCTAAAGATGTTTTCCTAGAACGTACTGAAAACCCCTTCAAGATATCTTAATTAGTTTCAGACTTATGATGAAAATTGTTTGTTCATACTAGTTAAGAACAACTTGATGCTCTAGAGGTGAGTCTCATTGACTTAAGATAACTTCTGAATCTTTCCATCTATGAAAACATTCCTTGACTACATTTCTCGGCAATACTCACTTAAATATTATGCTTTTTATTTTATCCAAATCGTGCAATTACCTTTCCAGATTTTGGACTTTGAAGTGGGTGGTCACCTTGAAGGACATACTTTCTTCTTGGTCTTCACTGTCAATAAGGGCGGATATTTCCCAAACTATTACTTGTACAATTTTAAACCTAAAACAACATTTCTAGTAAATACTCAACTAAATATTATGCTTTTTATTTTATCCAAATCGTATAATTAGTTTTCCAGATTTTCGACTTTGAAGTGAGTGGTCACCTTAAAGGACATAATTCCTTTTTAGGGATCACTGCCAATAAGGGCGGATATTTCCCAAACTATTACTTCTACAATTTTAAACCCTTAACAACATTTATAGTAAATACTCAACTAAATATTATGCTTTTTACTTTATCCAAATCGTACAATTATTTTTCCAGATTTTGGATTTTGAAGTGAGTGGTTACCTTGAAGGACATACTTTCTTCTTAGTCTTCACTGTCAATAAGGGCGGATATTTCCCGAACTATTACTTATACAATTTTAAACTCTTAACAACATTTCTAGTAAATACTCATCTAAATATTATGCTTTTTGTTTCATCCAAATCGTACAATTATTTTTCCAGATTTTGGACTTTGAAGTGAGTCGTTACTTTGAAGGACATACTTTCTTCTTGGTCTTCACTGCCAATAAAGTCAGATATTTCCCGAACTCTTACTTGTACAATTTTATACCCTTAACAACATTTCTAGTAAATACTCATCTAAATATTATGCTTTTTGTTTCATCCAAATCGTACAATTAGTTTTCCAGATTTTGGACTTTGAAGTGAGTGGTCACCTTAAAGGACATATTTCCTTTTTAGGGATCACTGCCTATAAGGGCGGATATTTCCCGAACTTTTACTTGTACAATTTTGAATCCTCAACAACATTTCTAGTAAATACTCAACTAAATCTTATGCTTTTTATTTCATCCAAATCGTACGATTACTTTTCCAGATTTTGGACTTTGAAGTGGGTGGTCACCTTGAAGGACATACTTTCTTCTTGGTCTTCACTGTCAATAAAGGCGGATATTTTCCAAAATTTTGCTTGGACTGTTTTGAAGTTTTAATAAGATTTCCAGGCAATACTCAACTGAATATCATGTTTTTTGTTTTATTCAAATCGTGCAATTGCTTTTCCAGATTTTGGACTTTGAAGTGAGTGGTCACCTTGAAGGACATACTTCCTTCTTAGGCATCACTGTCAATAAAAGCGGATATTTCCCAAAATTTTCTTTAATAATAGTTCCAGGTAAGAATCAATCAAGAAGAACGAGAAGAAGAAAAATAGAAAGATGAAGAAAGAAAAGAACAAGAAGAAGAGGAAAAAAGAAAAAGAAGAAGAAGATGATAATGTAAAATTCTTCAGCTGTTTAAAGACATTACTAATCAGTTTGGAGTGAAACAAAGAAAAAATAAAATTTATTGCTAGAAAGAAGAACA
Organism: Anthonomus grandis grandis; assembly: GCF_022605725.1. Classification (NCBI taxonomy): domain Eukaryota; kingdom Metazoa; phylum Arthropoda; class Insecta; order Coleoptera; family Curculionidae; genus Anthonomus; species Anthonomus grandis. The sequence continues at coordinate 1,588,260 of NC_065559.1, forward strand.
AGAGGATTTTAACGAAGACGTTAAATTCGAACTGATTTGAAAGAAGAAGAAAAAGAAGAAGAAGAAGAAGAAGAAAGCCAAGAAGAAAAGAAGAAACGTTTGACTCAACTGTTTGACTCAACTGCCTATAAGAAATCAATCATTCTTTTTCAGATATGTGACGTTCTTGAAGAAGAAAAAAAAAGAAGATGAAGAAAAATAAATAGAAGAAGAAGAAGAAAAAGATTTAAAGAAGAAGAAGAAAAGATTATCAATTGTATTAATTTTAATTGAAAAAGTTGGTATTCTTTGGTTTTTGGCATAAATATGATTCCCGACTGTTGGCTTTAAAAGAAAGAAGAAGAACTCCTGTAAAAAATTAATAGTTTCTTCCAGGCGTTTGACGTTATTGAAGAAGAAGAAGAAGAAGAAGAAGAAGAAGAAGAAGAAGAAGAAGAAGAAGAAGAAGAAGAAGAAGAAGAAGAAGAAGAAGAAGAAGAAGAAAAAGAAGATGATGAAGAAGAAAAAGAAAAAGAAAAAGAAAAAGAAAAAGAAAAAGAAAAAGAAAAAGAAAAAATTAAGTGTGCAAAAAAGGGAGAAAATAAATTCAACTCTCTGAAAGAATGAGAAAACGATTTTAATTGCCTGAAAGAAAAAGACAGCCTAATTATGTATTTAGTAAAAGACAACCTTAAAGAACAAGAACAATTATTGTTGGAAAATCTCTTTTTTATCTTCTTCTTCTTTTTCTTCTTCCTCCTCTTTTTCTTTTTCTGTTCCTCTATCTCCTCCTTTTCATCTTTAAGGCCAGAATAAAAAAGAAGAAGAAGAAGAAGAAGAAGAAGAAGAAGAAGAAGAAGAAGAAGATAGAAAAAAAGAGGAAGAGGAAAAATAAGATGAGAGAAGTTTGACTCAAATGCCTGTAAGGAATCAATAATTTCTTCCAAGCATTTGACGTTCTTAAAGAATAAAAAGAAAAAGAAGAAGAAGAAGAAGAAGAAGAAAAAGAAAAGAAAAAACGTTTGACTCAAATGCCTGTAAGAAATCAGTAATTTCTTTGAAGCATTTGACGTTCTTGAAGAAGAATAAGAAGAAGAGGGAAAAGAACAAGAAGAAGAAGAGAAGAAACGATTGACACAACTGCCTGTAAGAAATCAATAATATGTTCGAAGCATTTGATCTTAAAAAAGAAAAAAAAAGAAGAAGAGGCAGAAAGAAAAGAATAAGAAGAAGAAGAGAAGAAACGATTGACACAACTGCCTGTAAGAAGTCAATAATTTATTTAAAGCATTTGACATTCTTAAAAAAGAAGAAGAGGAAGAAAGAAAAGAACAAGAAGAAGAAAAATAAACGTTTGACTTAAATACCTGTAAGAAATCAATAATTTCTTCAAAGCATTTAACGTTCTTGAAAAAGAAGAAGAAGAAAAAAAAAAGAAGAAGACAAAGAAGGATATTGAATGTTGAAAAAAAAGGAGAAAGTAATCGTAACTGCCTGAAAAAATGAGAAGACCACTTTGATCGCCTGGAAGAAGAAAACAGTCTTATATAAAGTTTAGTAGCCTAGAATAGAAAAAGAAAAAAATATATCGTACGAAAAAATCTTGTTCTTCTTCCTCTTCTCCTCTACTTTGTCTTTCTGGAATATTGAAAAAATTACTTTGATTACCTGAAAGAAGGAGACAGTCTAATATAATATTTAGTAGTCTAGAAAAAGAAAAAAAATTAATACACGTAAAAATCTTCTTCTTCTTCGTCTTCCTCTTCCTCTTCCTCTTCCTCTTATTTAAATAACTGAGATGACAATATGAGAATAAAAATTGAACTTTTTACTTTTTTTGTATACCATAAATTAATTTCTAACTACTTGTCTAATTAAATTAAAAATGAATCACAATTTATTTTACCCAGGGATTAGATGGCGATATAAGAATAAATATTCAATTTTTTTATTCATCAATAATGCATCTCTAATATACGGTCTGGTTCTTAGGGAAATTGTGTTTTTCTAGCTTAGTTTATCTACTTACATTAAGAAAACATTATTTTATTATCATTGCTTATGATACATAAGAGTGAGATATCTGATATAATAAGAATTGGGTTTTTTTTTTTACTTTTGTTTTATATAACCGTCTCATTTCTATGCTACTCTCTGGATCTTTTGATAATAATAAATATGATTTTTGTAATTTAATGACTAAGGTGACGATATAAGGAAAAGAATTAAAAAAAAATCAACGGATATTAAAATATATTTTTCTTGGTTTTTCTTAATCTATGCACAGCATATATTTTTCTTCGAGGATTCTAAAGTAAATTTTATATTTCTTCCAGGCATTTAAACCCTATTTGTCGTTGCTTCAGCTACCTACCTAGAAAAAGCCATTCATTCTACAGAAGGATAAGTTTGAACTGTAATGTCTGGAAAAAAAAATTATTAGTTGGAGTTATTTGTTTTCTGTTTTGATTCTATTAAGAAAACCTGGGCGTGGAAGCCCACTTTGTCCAAAACTGCTGGAAACTTAGATATACAATAATCGACTTTTACTCATAATAGAGTGTGATTGCATCAGTGCTAAAAACTGGTGGTAGTATCCATTTAAGTTATGCCCCAAATAACTAGCCGCAACCTCTAATTATCACAACTACACCAAGATAAATTATTATAGTATTTTTTTGGTTATTTTAACGGTTTTTCTTCTTCCAGGCACATCTTCGTAATTTGTTTAAGGCATTTACTTTTTGCAAAAGTGCCACAAAGAAAATGTCTTCTTCTTCCAGGTAGTAAAACTCATTATTGCTTCAACTGTCTAAGGAATTACAAATATTGATCAAGATATTAATGTCATATGTGCATAAAAATTGGTGTTATCTTTGTATTTGATCTTATTCCTAGGGAAACGGTTGTGGTATCCATTTAAGTTATGCCTCAAAATAAACTAGCGGCAACGTCTAATTATTACAACTACCCCGAGATAAAAATAACTAACCCGGGTTCGTCAGTGTTTACATCTTAATATTCGCTAGCTCGGGGGCGAAAACAACGAATTTACCCCCCTCGTAAATTCGCAGCATCGCGGGCTTTTGTGTGTGTGTGTATCCCGGTAATTCGTAAATTTCGGAAATAGAAAACAAGCGACGCTTTCTCGAACTTACCGCCGCCGGAATTACTTCCTGAGCTTTGATATAAAGTTTTACCGGTAGATAGGTAGGGATCGCAACGACGGATTTACGATAAAGTTTCTGTACGTTATTTATAACTTAGAGAATAATCGAACTTAAATTAATTTTTGCAGTTGTAAAAAAGGAGCAAACTTTAAAAAAATGTGTTGTCAGTCCATTTACAAAGTTTCGAGGGTAAAAGTTTCCCTAAAAATATTATTTTTTCTTAAATAAGCCTGGAAGATATAGAAAATTTCCTTTAGGGACTATTATATTACCATACCAAGAAGAGTTGAGTTTTTTTTACTTCTCTTCCTTTAATTCTTATTCTTGTATCGTCATCTCATAAAAAAAAAAAAAAAAAAAAAAAAACTTATATCAATACAAAAATCAGTTACCATCAAACACCAAATATTTGCTTTGCAATTCGCTTGTACTGTCTTTGGTGGATTATGCGGACATTGTGTATGGCGACTCACTAACCGTATCTCTGTCAAGGACGGTGCAAAAACTGCAAAATAGTTGTATGCGTTTTTCCTTTAATATATCGTATAGAGACCACATTACTCCTTATCTAAATTCACATTTTATATTAAATATGAGAAATAGAAGGAAGTGTCATATGTATAATTTAATTTACAAAATAATTAAATCAGGACAGCCGCCATATTTAAGAGACTTATTTTTTCACCATGATTATATACACAATGTAAGAAATCCAAACTTAATTAGAATTCCATTTCATCGAACATCAGGTTTTAAAAAATCATTCCAGTATGTATTCATATGTGGAACAAGTTACCGGATTACATTAAAAATAGTTCACCAAAGAAATTTATTGCATATGTTAAAGAAATTCTTCTTAATTCTCAACTAACATAGGCATTTTAACAAATTCACACCACCAAATTTTTATTAAAAATATAATTTAATTATTTTTATTTAATTGCAACCAAATTATTTTTGAGTTCTTATTTTTTAAATCAACACTGGTCTTGTTGATCTTGCAGGCATAAAAATAAAATTTTAAATGGTTCATTTTGGAATATCTATTCATTTTTGCGTCATGTTGCCCTGGTTTTCCAGCCTCGGCTCGTGTTTTTTGCCACCCTTACTCCTCTCTGTCTATTGCACAGATGGTACCTATATTAATGTAATTGATATAGTAAATTATTACACTATATTTTTTTTTGTTTTTAGCTTTTATATGTTTTTAGGGTTTAATGACTTATTTTCTTAATAATTATAATTGGGAAAGTCTTTGTTCTTCTTTTAGTTGTAATTAGGTTAGTATGTTTTAACGGTCTGAGCAGCACATGCGCGCTAGCTCGTGTATGTGTTATCGGTTGTTTTATAATCGCAGTTCAGTCCGCATTACTCTTAGCATTGTGTAAATTCTTGTAATAAAAAAATGTAATTTTCTATGTACAATGTTTAAGTGGTAATAAAAGTCTTTTGAATTTGAATTTGAATTTGAATCTCAGTCTAAGGTTTAATAAAGAATTGCAAAAATTATGTTTTTTTTAATATCATTAAATTAACTAGTCTAGGAAAACATAATTATTAAACGATTTAAAGAATAGCAAAGGAATGAGACGGTAATATAGAACAAGAGTGGATAATAATGTGTAATTAAAAATTAATTGATGGTATAGAAAAAAAGTGAAAAGTTTAATTTTTATTCTCATATTAGAGAAATTAGAGAAAAAGCAAGAGGAAGAGGAAGAGGTAGTAGGAGAAGAACAAGATTTTTTCGTGCGGTAATTTTTGTCTTTTTCTGGGTTACTAAATATTATATTAGACTGTCTTATTCCTCCAGTTAAGTAATTTTCTCACTATGTCAAGAAGACAAAGAGGAGGAAAAAGATGAAGAAAAGAAATAAGTGGAAGAAAAAGAAAGAGAAAAGTTTAAAACTTTTGAGTGTCCTAAAGAAAATCGCAATATATAAGGCATTGCTAAAAAAAATTCGAAAAACTAATTTTTTAGAAAAGTTTTGAAATTTGAATTTTCTCTATACCAGGCAGAAAACCTAAATATTCTATATAAACCTAATAGGTCATGCCTGTAAAATTCAATATATTTAAAAAAAAAGACGAATTTCCAAAGTATGAATTTTGGACTATTATTTTTAGTACCTTAGAGACCATCAGAACTTCCAAAAAAACCCTAAACATTAAAAAAAAAATCAAAATATTTAAGATTTGTCTGGAAAAGTAAAAAGAGTTTAAGAAAACATACAAGGAAACCCAAAAAAATTCACTTTTTTAAGGTGTTGGTAAACCATCATGTTATTCTTTTATTATTATTTAATACATTTTAATATACAAAAATTATATTATACTTGTTATATCCAATTTCCCACAATAAATGTCACCTTAACAAAGTCACCCAGTCCTTGGTTCTCACCGGATCAGATAACACTTAATCTAAACCAGATAAGTCACTTCCCAGACGCCGGATCAGCAGACACCCACACACACGATTTAACTATCTTAACAACCAAAACGCCTTTTTAAAAAATATTATTTTATTTGAAAATTAATTAATACAAATTACATGCTAATTGTCTTAGCAACTTCAATTGACTAACTCGATAATAAACAATGAAACAGTTTTGTTGTAATAAAATGCAGGGTCAGCAGCTAGTGGCTTCCATGGTTGTACAGGGTGGCTCGTCACATAACTCCTCCCTCCTAAAATTCAACTTCATGGGCTAGGGTGGAAGTTGAACATCTCCAACATTGGCAGCTTCTGGATTGGTCGATCTTTTCGAACATCTGGTATACAGGAACTTCTTGTAGCAGAAATAACTAGTTACAATTATTAATAATAAATAAATAAATATCGTCCATAAACTAGGGCTTCCAATTATTGATTGTTGTTCGATTAGGTGAAAGGGCGGATTTTGCAAAATTTGATGTTTTATAGCATGAAGTTCGTCCAATCTGATGTCGTCAAGGTGGATTTTGAAACTTGAAGATTTTTCTTCGAACGTTGGTTCCACGATTCTTGGAAGTATCATTGATTGGATGCTTACAATTGGCTTATCGATCAGGAACTTCGCTTGATTGGTAACAATTTCACAATTTTGAGGTACGTTAAAAAGGAAACTGCCTTTTAAACGAATTGACTCAATTTGTTTATTACAGTTGAGTTTAATGACCTCTTGATTAGGAAGAATTCCAATAAACTGATTGGATTCTTCGATGCGCAGAATATTGGATTTGGTAGCAACTATTTGGACCTTTTTGCAGGTGGAAGTATTTTTATTCTCCAAAAGCAGGATCTCACAGGGTGCTTCGTCAGTAATATCTTCAAGTGTCATCTTCTGGCATATATATTGTTGTCTGGTAGCTTTCTTGCAAGGGTCGCTCGTGAAGGAATAGTATAGCTCATTTTTAAGCAAAAATTTATTTCGTGGTACAATCGCCTTAAATTGACTCCCATTAAATATTGGTGCAGAATATAAATGATAATATGTAAAAGTAAAAGGTTGCATAATTGGTATTTTTAGGAAATATGTTATTTTATTATTTACAATATAACATTCTATATCGATAAACTTTTGAATTAAAAATGTATTTTCTAATGTTACTGCAAAAGGTAACTTTTTATTATTTAATTGTTTTTCGAGTTTAAGGAGTTCATGATATAAATCTTTTGTTTTTATAATACTTGGATGCATCACATTTATTTTTGCAAAAGAGATAGAATTTTCAATATCTTGTAAAACAGAATTAATAACTTCATATAGATTAATTAATTGATCTAAATAATCTTTGATAACCAAATAATGTCCTTCAGATCCTAAAATCAATGAGTAAATATCATTCATTTTATTTTCCAATATTTTTTGATTATTTATAATTTTGCTTATCGTAACATTAAATTGATCAGTAACATTTAAAGATATTTTATATTGATTATACAAGTTATTTGCTAATTTCCCTTGGTTTTGTTCTAATTGTTTTATTAACGTATCATACCGCTCTCCATCTGATGCATCTAAATTACCACTAATTGATTTAAATATTGACCCTAGTCCATTGATTAAACCTCTTTTTACTCTGACATTAGGTAATATTTCATGAAGCTTTATATCTACCTTATCTTTAATTAAACTTAAAATTTTTAGCTGATTAAGAGAATCATTTTTATAAAAATTCTTATCATTTTCTAATACTAAGGTTAAATTATTAGTTTTCTCATCTAGTTGTCCTATCTCTAAAATTAACGGATTAAGGTTAAAATAATGTATTAGATTATAGCTTGATTCTTGAATTTTAGCAGATCCTAAATTTATTGGAATTAAGCCAGCATGGCTACTTAGGTTTCTAATTTCTATATCGTCGTTTCCTTGCATTCCCACGATGAACGTGAGCAATCTAAAAGAAATAAGATAATTGAAAATAAACAACTCTAGTCGTTGTTATCAAAGGAATAAGGTTTCTTACGCGGTCTTTTTAAATTATTCATGTGAATCTTTTTATCAAGTTCTGTGGAAACCGTTTTTTGAACATTATCAGTAGTTTTAAGAATTGTCGGTTTTTTAAAAACATTAGCGGTTTTTTGTCTTATGTGTTTTCTCACATATGCTTGCTGATCAGGTGCAAATATTTCAGGGTCGTCACGATTTTTATTGCGGGTTTCAATTACAGTTTCTTTATTATGATGTAATTTTTCATTTATTTGGGAATAGAGCAATTTAACTTTTTCTTTATGCGAATTGACATAATCGTTAATCAATAGTTGATCAAGTTTTATATCAAAAGGACTATTTTCCGTAATATGGCCATTAACTATATCAATTAGTTTAAATTTTGTAGATGAGTGGATTGTATGATTATATGCGAGAACAGAGTAAATCATTTTTTTATTAGTGGGTGTCTTTAAAAATCCAGTGGTATTTAGAATTCGAATATGCTCTAAAATAGTTGAATGAAATCTTTCTATCATACCATTTGAATCAGGATGATTTGGACAAATGAAATGGATTTTAATTTTGTGTATATCAAGTAATTCTGAAATTAATGAATTTTTGAATTCGGTTCCATTATCGGTAATTATTTGTTTCGGTACAGAATGGTGGGAAAAGAAATTTAATAAACAATCAGCTACTTCAATAGATTCGGCTGTAGAAATTGGGTAAGCTTGCGCATATTTTGAGAAAGAATCAATTATAGTTAAATACTTGTTTTTTTCAACAGTAAAAACATCAATGTGGAGAATTTCAAATGGTCGATTAGCTGTCGGTGTAACATTCATTTTTACTTTGACTAGATGGCGTTCATATTTACATTGTTGACAGATTTCACAATCATTTATAAAAGTTTGTACAGAATGTTTTAAATCAAGCCAATAGTATTTTTCTTTAATCCTTCTTTCAGTTTCATCTATTCCTCGATGGTTTGTTTTTGATTCATGATAATTTTTTATAATTTCTTTTATATCGTCTTTGTGTGTGACATCTAATAATTTAGTTAAACAACGCTTTAATTTTAAAGATGGCCATTTAAATGTTTTTCTGATGACTTCACAAAAAGGTTCAAAAAACTCAGGATTTTCGAAATATAAGTGATATTGTAAGCCTGGCTTTACATAATCTTTTATAAAATTTATTATATCATTATCGAAATTATTTTGGGATATTTGTAAATTAATTCGTTTCTTTTTTTCAAACAAAATTTTAATTTTGGGAATTGCCAGGGAATGTAATACAACAGATATTATTATTTGGTTTAACCCGTAATTAACTGGTGTCTCAACGATCGGTATACCTACAATAGGATTTTGTTCAGCATTGGTATGAACAGTGTCGTCATAAGGAATATCAGGTTGCACTATATCGTCTGTGTTTTCGACGGGAAGATTTTCAGTGCCTTCGTTTGTTTGGGGGCATTGATCTGTAGGGTCATGTTGCACAATCATTGAAATATTGTCTTGGTCAGGGTTTTCATTTTCTGGGTTTAAATTTTCGGAATTTTGAAGAGACTGATTAAATTCCTCAATATATTTACTTAAATTAAAATTTGTATCCGTATCATTGGTGTGGATTTCTACACGTGAAAGGGCGTCGGCATTTGTATTTAGTTTACCCTTTTTATAATAAATCGTATAATTATATTCATCTAATTTAATTCGCCAACGTAGTAATTTTGATGAAGGATCCTTTAGTGAGAATAACCATTGTAAAGGTTTATGATCCGTAATTATGTTGAATTTTCGTCCGTAGAGATAAAGCCTAAAGTACTTCGTAGCCCAGACAATACAGAGAAGTTCTTTTTCTATGATTTATATGACCTCACTATCATTTAAAGTACGTGATGCATATGCGATTGGTAGGTCATTACCAATTGGTCCTTGAGAAAGCACAGCACCTAGTGCTATATTGCTTGCGTCCGTTGTTAAATTAAAGGGTTTGTTAAAATTTGGATATTGTAAAATAGGGTCGTTCATTAAAAGATTTTTACAGGTTTCAAAGCAATTTATAAATTCAGCGTTATGTTCTATAGTGGCTCCTTTTTTTAAACATTTGGTTAGAGGTTTAGTCAATTTAGCGAAATTATCAATGAATTTCCTGTAATAGCCTAATAATCCTAAAAATCCCTTAATTTGTTTAGTAGTTTTTGGAATAGGATAATTTTTAATGGCTTTAATTTTTTCGGGGTTTGGTTTGACACCTGAAGGGGTAACAATGTGTCCTAAATATCCTACTTCTTTTTTTAAAAAATCGGTTTTATCTAGCTGTAATTTGAAATTGGTTTCACGAAGACGTTGGAAAACGGCGCGTAATTTATCGATGTGTTCTTGTAAAGAGGTAGAGTAGACAATTATATCATCAAGGTAAACGGCACACTTTTCGTTTTGCATTCCACGAAAGACATTGTCCATTGCGCGTTGGAAGGTCGCGGGGGCATTTTTCAGGCCAAAAGGCATACGCAGAAATTCGTAGTGCCCATTCTCACAACTGAAAGCAGTTTTCGGAATGTCCTTTTCGTTCATTGGAATTTGGTGGAAACCACTCGCTAGATCGAGGGTTGAAAAATATTGACATTTACCTAGCTTATCGAGAAGATCTGTTATATTGGGTAGAGGATACCGCACATCGATGGTAATTTCATTCAGTTTTCTGAAGTCTATTACGCATCTCCACTTTTGTTTTCCGCTAGAGTCAATTTTTTTTGGTACTACCCAAATTGGTGAGGACCATGGGGATACACTGGGTCTTATAATATTTTGCTCCAACATCTTTTTTATTTGACGCTCAACTTCTTGTTTGTGAATAAAGGGATATCTGTATGTTTTCGAATAAATGGGTGTTTCATCTGTGGTTTTAATTTCGTGTTTTACCTGACTTGTGAACGTAAGAGGAGTATTTTCATCATAAAAATATCAGAGTATTCTTTACATAATTTTAAAATTGCAAATTTTTCTTCTTGATTCATATGATCTGTTCTGATTAGTTTTTCCGGTTTAAAATTAGGAGATTTATTGGTAAAATTATCGATTAAGTTAAAATCAATGGATTCTAATTCTTTTCTTTCAAAGGGTTCAACTTTTATGGGTTCGGAAAAATCTAATAGAATTTGATCAGTAGAGCTATTTAAGATAGTGGTGAGGGTTATGCCATTCTTTGCAATAGAGAGACTTTCTGGGATTTCACAATTTCCTATTTTTTGATATGGAATAATGATTTCACCATTTTTGATTGAAGTTTTACTTTTTATAACTTGTTCGCATCGGGGTTCTACACTTATTTGATTTAGGTTTCGTTTTGTGTTTTGGAAAAGTAATTTTATTTCAGCATAAGGAGTACGTAAGTAACCATTGCCAAAATCTAAATTTGTTTTTAAAATTTCAAGATTATCTACTCCTATAAGACCATCAAAAATGTCATGGAATTTAAATAAAAAGAATTTTAATTGTAAAGGTTCGGGTAAGTTAAAAATTCTGGATGTTGGTATAAGAGTACTAAATTTATGAGCTGACATTTCTTTTCCACGAGATACAATAAACGGGTCTTCTATTATATCTTTTTTGTAAAATTTGTTTGCCAAGTTAGGTTTAATGAAAGATCGAGATGAACCGCTATCAATTAAAAATTTTAAATTATATTCTGGAAATATAATGTAGGGTAGTTTACTGGTAGTAATTAAATTAAAGCTTATTATAGGAGCTACTAAGGATTGGTCTCCTCAGGAGGCTGTTTTGTAAAATTTTCTAAAGTTTCGGGTTTTTGTTGATCGTCATATGCTTCATACTGAAATTGGGAATTATTTTGATGAACCTCATCATCAAAAGTTGTGGGTTCTTTTGAATCGCAATAATAATTATCATCATAATCATCATAATATTGATTAGTCTCAGTATTATATAATTCTTCTGATACAAAATTACGAGGGCCTGAGGGCACAAAGTGATTTTGTCTAGTTTGGAAGTTTCGTTGTGATTGATTAGGGTTATAAGTTTGCATAGATTGATTATTTCTAGAATTATGGGAGAATTGTCTAGAAGTTATGCTCATAGGCGTCGGTCGAGGAAGATCTTTTTCTCTCATTTGATTTGGCCTAAAAACGTTTCGATTTTGGGGTGGTCTACCAAAAACTTGCGAGTTTGTTGGCAGAGGACGTTGAGGTAAAATTCTAGGGCGTATAGGAACTGGTTGAGATGGAAAAACATTTTGTCTCATAAATAGATCATGGGGTGTACTTGAGTTAAAATTATTATGATTATTTAAATTTGGTTGGATGTAGTTGGGTTGTTGTATAGATTTATTAAAACTTTGATTATACTGAGGTTTATTAATTTTATTATTATTCTGAAAGTATAAGCTATTGTTTTCTTGATTTACAAATTGAGAAGCTTCGGCTAGGGTTCTTGGCCGCATACACCGAATATTTGTCCCTAAAGGCTCTTTAAGACCTGATACAAAGGTTTTAAGTGCTAATTCTGAGTACATTGTACGTTTTAAATTTTTAGCAACATCTGTAATTTCATGACTATCAATATATGAACAAAGTAAATTCAATAAATGCAGTACCTTATCATAAAACTGATTGGGATTTTCATTTGAATTTTGCCTAAGCATAACAAGGTCGCGATTGAGGCAAGCCTCATCTCTTTGATCAGCAAAATTTCTTTCAAGAGTTAGTTTAAGATCATTCCAAGTACTTACATTTTGAATATTTACCACAATTTTAGCATTTCCAATTAATTTACCTATTAAGCAATTAAGTAAATAAACATTTTCAAATTTATTAGGATCCGTTTGATCATAAAAGTGCTTAATTAAAGTTTCACAGTTTACGAGATATCGGTTAAGATCATTAGGGTTCCCATCAAAATTCGGGACACAATTTAAATATTCCGGTTTAAAAGTGGGCATCCTAGTATTTAAATGTAAATTTTCTAAATTTAAATTATTATCTAATGGTGAGTCAACTGAAGAGATTTTAAGATTATTCAATACAACGCTTAATTCATCTATATTGGACATTAACTTAATGAGCTGTACTTACATAAAGGCGATGGTCATTTCTATAAGGGACACTCTAATATTCTGCCTCCTTGCGTAATTAGATGATTTGTATCTAATCACCGATGAATCTCCAATAGTGGTCTTCTTGTTTCAGCAATTTTCGATAAATTCACTGCAGATGCCTCCACCGAATTTTCATCAAGTTTCGTATAGTCCGATTAATCGTTAAAACGAACGTTCGATACACTAACCGATCTAACTCCGGACTATCCTACCGACTGCGCCATTTAACTCTTAACTAACTCTAAATCTTAACAACTAAATCTTAACTCTAAATCTTAACAACCAAAACGCCTTTTTAAAAAATATTATTTTATTTGAAAATTAATTAATACAAATTACATGCTAATTGTCTTAGCAACTTCAATTGACTAACTCGATAATAAACAATGAAACAGTTTTGTTGTAATAAAATGCAGGGTCAGCAGCTAGTGGCTTCCATGGTTGTACAGGGTGGCTCGTCACATAACTCACGATCAACCAAGATGCCTGTTTCCACTGAATCGGCATATTTTACATATAAATAGGAGGACAAAAACCATTGTAACGAATTAATTAGATTAAACTCTTTAAGTTAAGTCACGATACTGTAATTTTTGAAATTTATAATTTTATATAATAAAAATATTTTTTAAAAAACGGTAATTTTAAAATCAGTGATATAACATACTTATTGAATCTATAATATAAACATGTTGTCATTCTATTATTTCGTAGTATATAATAAAAAACCTTAAGGTATTTATCTATACCCTAAGAATTCGAACATTCTTTTGCACATACGTGATATTTGCAACCCAGATCGCGATATCGACGGTACTTGTCGCGAATTTTCGGCTTCAGTGGTCGGCTTTTTGTATTATAGTCTTAATTTACTATGAATTTTTGGATTATTAAGTAGAAATAAGTGCTGGTGAATTATGAACTAAATAAATCTACTTGGATTATAAAAAAGTAAGTGACTTTCATACGAATTAATTAAGATAAATTATTTATTTATGATGAAATTAATTTATTGGCACATTTTCTATTTCTTGAAAAGTGTCCCAAAAAAATGAAAATATTCAGAACATTTAAAAAAAAAAATAAGTCACAATTCCTGTTTTCTAAGGCTGATTTTTTAATTTGCATATTTTTATAAATATTAATATAAATGATATAAAAAATTTTTTTTGTGGTACCGCGCCACTGGTTCCATTGAACGAATTCATTTATTCATTCAAAGAACATCCTCGGAATTGGCTTATGCATAAAACGGAATGAAATATTCTCATTACAACTGCGCGAACAATTGAACGGGAATTTCCACGACAGCTTTTTTATTACGCCTCGTTAACTTAATAAGATTAAGTAGTAGATGCATGTGGCGGCCAAGTCAACTCATGTCAACTTAGATTTACTCGTTAAGTAGGACATTGTTCGTACATAAATCAAATACAACACCTCCTCCCAGTACCGATTATTTAATACTGGGTTTAATTAAACACTAATTAATTTTGTGTAAAACTAGTTTAATTTATAATAAAAATATTATTAAAAACTGTAAATTTCAACTTGTTCCATGCGATCCGAAAGTGAAACAAATGAGCATAAAAACAATTGAGGAAAGCGTTATCCAGAGGTCCGTTGACACTAAGCATGAATTATGACGTCAATGAAGGTAAGACGCGACTTAGCGGTCTTATCTGGGATCCAGAGAGAATCCGGAGGAATCTTTTAGAGGCAAAGACGTAAGATGAAAAAGACTATGAATGCTCTCCTTTGAAGGCCATATAGTGTATGTAACAATTTTAATGGATTATAGGGTCAGTTAGATTCAGTTAGTTGATGGGTTTACGTGTTTTAAATAGGCTATAACTGGATTCGAACAGTACTAAGGGAATGAGAGCTAAAAATGGGCCTTAAAAGTGCTGGATCTCAGCTAATATGAGAGCTACGACCTTGCAAAAGGTCTCGTTGGATTCGGAATGATAAAACTAAGATAAAACCGCTGGAAGTTTTCTGCAAATATTTTTAGAAATTATAAAATATTTATAAATTTGAATAATTATTGCAAATTATAAAATTAGATAAAAAACTGCATGTGCGGAACCTTCGAAACAGAAAAATACATGAAATTCCTGGATAATATATAAAAAAGTGTACCAAACACACTGGAGAAATAATAAAATATGTAAAATGTTAGAAAAAATTAAAAAATTTTAGTAAATTTTGGTATATTTATCAACCATATATGGTCAAGGTATATTTATTAAACTGTAGAATATACGTATATCATATACGATCCTGTTGAAAATGGGGAGAAAATGCCGGCATTTAAAAAAATTGACGCGGGATTTATATTTAAACTTGATTACTACACCTCAAACATTTGATGAAATTCTTTTAAAAAATCACTGTTTTTCGTCCATATTACCCAATCTACTTGCGCTGTTTTTATACTAAATATTTATATATAAAATTACATCAAAATTAAATAATCAGTGTTATTAAATTAAATAGTGAATAAATATTTTCTGCAAAACCATTATTTTTTGTAAAAAAAAACCCTTGTACCCCCCACCCACCCCAAACATTTGCCCAGTAAGAAATTCTATTGAAAAGTCACTATTTTTCGTTCATAATATCCAATTTAATAACCCTATTTTTGTATTAAATATTTATTAATATTCATATATAATTATATCAAATTTAAATAAACAAACTGAGTTATTAGATTGGAAATTAGCGACAAAACCCGCCATTATTCATGCATATTATTTTGGAAAACAGTGATTTTTGAAAACAATTTTTTACTGGTAAGCTATGTGGGGTGGGTGGGGGGGCAAGGGTAAGATTAATGAAAAACGGCTTTTTGCAGAAAATAATTGTCTGAGAACAAATTTTTATTTTTTTTTAAATAGTAAATCTATTTTAAAACTGTCGGAATTTTCCTGAAAATTTTTCTAGAAATTATAAAATATTTACAAAATTGAATAAATTATAATAGAATAATTCTAAAATGTAATAGATATACACCGGTAGATAATCTGTTAAATGTACTAAATATCTTATCGGTAAAACAAAAAATATTATTTAGTATATGTATGTATGTATTTTTAAATTAAAAAATAAATTGCTACCAAGCTATATTTGTGAAAAGATTACAGTCTTTAGTGATCTGCATAACTATGCTACCAGACAACAGAAGGATTTTGTATTAATTATATTTAAAAAAACATTGAAAAGAAGTATATATATATATATATATACATATGTAAGTGTTTTATATTTTAATTGTCATTCTTTGTGTCTTTTATTTTTACACTTTGTAGTATAGTTTTTAATTTTATATTGATAACAAATATGCTAAATAAACATATTAATATTGTTATAGATGCTACTCTAGCGAAATGATGAATTCTATGCTTTATAAATAGTTAATCGAATTTAATAAGTTACCAAATAATATTAAGGAATGTAGTTATTTATATAAGAGAATTTAAACGGTTGTTAGGGAGTGTATATCTAATTTTAATATTTGTGTAGTTTAACGTTGTATTTTACTCATTTATTATTTATTCGCTTACTTTTATTTTTCCTTTTTATATTTACTAGTTTTATCAAGATATTGTAAATATGTTTTTAAGAATTATAATATATATTATTGTACTTGTATGTAGCAATAAGCTAAATAAATAAACATTATTATTATTATTATTAATTATTGCAAATTATAAAATTACATAAAAAACTGCATCTGCAGAACCTTCGAAATATAAAAAATAGGTAAAATTCCTGGATAATAAATAGAAAAGTGTACCAAACACGATGGAAAAATAGGAAAATATGTAAAATGATGAAAAAAAAATTAGATCGAGAAAAAATTTAAAAAAAAACATATTAAAAAAAATGAACAAACCTGGAAAATATAAATAAATATCTTAGTTAATTTTTAGACATAAACAGTGAAAATCAGTTAAATAAAAAACCTGTTTAAATCTAATAATATATTTTACTGTTTATAAACTGTAGAATATACGTCTATCATATACGATCCTGTTCAAAATGAAGAGAAAATGTCAGCATTTAAAAAAATTGACAGGGGATTTACATTTAAACTTGATTACTACATTTCAAATATTTGATGAAATTCTTTTAAAAAATCACTTTTTTGTCCATATTTACCCAATCTACTTGCGCTGTTTTTATACTAAATATTTATATATAAAATTATATCTTAATTAAATAAACAGTGTTATTAAATTAAATAGTGAATAAATATTTTTTGCAAACACATTATTTTTTGTAAACAAAACCCTTGCACCCCCCACCCACCCCAAATATTGGCCCAGTAAGAAATTCCATTGAAAAATCACTATTTTTTTTTTTCTTTCTCTTTCTCTTTCTCTTTCTCTTCCTCTTCCCCTTCCTTGCCTTTATTGACAGTGAAGTCCAAGAAGAAAGTATGTCCTTTAAGATGACCACTCACTTCAAAGTCCAAAATCTGGAAAAGTAATTGCACGATTTGGATAAAACAAAAACATGATATTCAGTTGAGTATTGCCTGGAAATCTTATTGAAGGTTTAAAACAGTCCAAGCAAAATTTTCCAGCTTTTTTTGAAAATCAGAAAATTTTTGAAACTTGAGTACTTCACGAAAAATCGAAATATTAAGAAGATACCCAAGCAACGATTTTTAGTAAATTTTTGGTTTTGATTGGGTCAAGGTATATTTATTAAACTGTAGAATATACGTATATCATATACGATCCTGTTTAAAATGAGGCATATAAAAAAACTGACACGGAATTTACATATTGAGTTTTTAAACTCGATTAATAATATACACCTCAAATATTTTATGAAATTCTTCTGAAAAATCACTATTTTTCGTTCTTATTACCCAATCTACTTGCGCTGTTTTTATACTAAATATTTATATCTTTTTATACTAAAAGATTATATCGACATTAAATAAACAGTGTTATTAAATTAAATAGTGAATAAATATTTTCTGCAAAAACATTTTTTTGTAAAAAAAACCCTTGCACCCCCCACCCACCCCAAATATTTGCCCAGTAAAAAATTCCATTGAAAAATCACTATTTTTCGTCCATCATATCCAATCTGATAACGCCGTTTTTATATTAAATATTTATATATAAAATTATATGAAATTTAAGCAAATAGTGTTACTAAATTAAATATTACATATATATTTTCTACAAAAACATTGTTTTTCATTAACAATTCCCTTACCCCCCCCACCCACCCCATACATTTGTTCTGTAAGAAATTGTTTTGAAAAATCACTATTTTTTTCCATAATATCCAATCTAATAGAACTGTTTTTGTATTAAATATTTATTAATATACATTTATATAATTATATCAAATTTAAATAAATAAACCCTGTTATTAGATAGGAAATTAGCGACAAAACGCGCTATTATTCATGCGTATTATTTTGGAAAACAATAGTTTCTGAAAACAATTTCTTACTGGTAAGCTGTGTGGGGTGGGTGGGGGGAGGTAAGGGTAAGATTAATAAAAAACGGCTTTTTGCAGAAAATAATTGTCTGAGAAAATTTTATTTTTTTTTTAAATTGGAAAAAATTTATATAAAATACCTGAAATATATAAAAAGTACGACAGAAGTGCAGAAGGTGTAAGAAAAATTCATTAAATCTATAGAAACGAATAAAAAAATAAAAGCGTATGTCAAATGCCTGGAAGAGAAAAAAAATTAATATGTATCAGGCACAATATAAAAAATCACTATAAAAGCCAGAAAAATATTTTTAGAAATTATAATTTTTTTTTTGGTATACGAAGACGCAACACGTGGAGAGCTACATTCAGTTTATTTTTATTATAAAATTTTAAAAAATCGCACCCCTCACTACCTCTTTAATAAAATTACACTAAGAACTTTAGCACATCATGTAAACCTAAGACAATAATATCTTGTAAAAAAACGAAAAGTTTGTTTGTTTAAAAACTGTTAATTGGATTCTCTTAATCCTTAAGTAATAATTGTTAAAAATACTCCAGTGAATCCTCTGTTTTTTATTTCATAAAAATATTCCAAGTAGTTTTCTAGTTTTGGGCCTTTGAAGTGAGTGGTCACTTTAAAGATCAAACTTCTTCCTCGGACACTACCACCCAAAAAATTAAAATTAAAATTTAAAAACTATAACGTGAATTTTTTTGGACCTTAAACATTATTTGTGTATAATATTTTTTTTAATATTATGCAGTTCATTTCATAAGAATTTGATGAAAATACCTAAATCACCTTGAAGACCCAAGTTCCTCTACTCAAAAATTAAAATAATACTTCTTATGGCCCCTTTACAAGGCATTTCTAATAAAAATTCCCAATTAATAGGTAGCAGCGCCTTGTTGCCATTCCGTACATCACTATAGCACCTTATAACAAGTTAGTAAAAAATCTATAATTTTTTTTGACGTCACGTTATTTCCTGCGATAGCGTTCTACCCGGGACAAATAAACTCGTAATTTGCGAAGTAAACGAAATTCATTTGTATTATTTTGTCAGTACAGTCCCGCACAGTTATATGAAACTAAGGTATCTGTTTTAATTAAGTAAACGGGTAGAAGTTTTACGAAACTCCACTATAGAGTTGTTTGTTAATTTGCCCGTTTTCCTACCTCCGATCATCTGTAAACTTCCAAATGGTCCCTGTTGTTTATTTTGCCGTTTTCCGATTCGGTGTTGACTTATGCACTATAGAAATTTAAGTTAATTGAAGATTACACTGTACTCAATGTTTATATTGAGGAACTAAAGAGAGATATAAAAGTAGGAATGTGATAACAGTTAAAACGTAAAAAAGTTCCCAGTTTTAAGACGTTCATCGCCAACACCTGGCGACGTTTTCACACGTCTTTATGAATTTTCGCGGATGAACGTCGTCCCCGCCGACATCTGTTTGATATTAAAATTTTCCTTTATATAAATTACCTGGAGGAACGCGACGGTAATCCTAAATTATGACACCTTACGCCACGGGTTTGTCCTTCTATTTACTGAAGGATCTAGCGTCGGCAGTGGGTTGATCCCGTGATATATATATGTTACATCCCACTTCTTCCCCCCCCTGCCACTGTAATAAGGTAAGAAGAAATATATTTTCGGGAATTAAGGGAGGCTCTACGGTGTTTTTTTTTGTCACGGGATTTAATGAAATTAGGATGATTAAAGTGATTTTTCATCAAGGGATTGTGTTATTTAACGGGCTCTTAAGTGCGATTTATCATCTGTTAAGTGCTGTTTTGAAATATAATAATAATAATAATAATAATAATAACGTTTATTAATTGCCAATACAATTAACAATTTAATATTTACATTGCTGTAAAAGAAATAATAATAATTGCGAGATAAATGGCCTAATTTTCAGGATCCTAATAATTACGTGGGGGCTATTGAAGCCACGAAATAAAATGTTTATTTATTTATTTTTTTTTTATAATTATATATGTGGGAATGTATTTACAAAATAAAGAGGGAGAAAGAGAGAGAGAACAATAAGAAAGAAAAGAAGGCGTAAAGAAGAGATGACACTATAAATGCAGCGCTACGTCACATATTGTATAATTAAATAGGTTACATATTAAAATATCCAAATTTTTACATGGCAGAAGCAAATCAAGAACTTTGATCTTTAAAGTGACCACTCACTTCAAAAGCCTAAAACTAGAAAACTACTTGGAATATTTTTATGAAATAAAAAGCAGAGGATTCATTAAAGTATTTTTAACAATTATTGCGTAAGGGTTAAGAGCATATAATTAACAGTTTTTAAAATATCCTAATTTTTACATGGCAGAAGCAAAGCAAGAAGTTTGATCTTTAAGGTAACCACTCAATTCAAAGGCCCAAAACTAGAAAACTACTTGGAATATTTTTATGAAATAAAAAGCAGAGGATTGAGTAGAGTATTTTAAACAATTATTGCTTAAGAATTAAGAGGATCAAATTAACAGTTTTTAAAATATCCTAATTTTTACATGGCAGAAGCGAAGCAAGAAGTTTGATCTTTAAAGTGACTACTCACTTCAAAAGCCTAAAACTAGAAAACTACTTGGAATATTTTTATGAAATAAAAAGCAAAGAATTCAGTAGAGTATTTTTAATAATTATTGTTTAAGGATTAAGAGCATCCAATTAACAGTTTTCAAAATATCCTAATTTTTACATGTCAGAAGCGAAGCAAGGAGTTTGTTCTTTAAAGTGACCACTTACTTCAAAAGCCCAAAACTAGAAAACTACTTGGAATATTTTTATGAAATAAAAAGCAAAGAATTCAGCAGAGTATTTTTAACAATTATTGCTTAAGGATTAAGAGTATCTAATTAACAGTTTTTAAAATATCCTAATTCTTATATGGCAGAAGCAAAGCAAGAAGTTTGATCTTTAAAGTGACCACTCACTTCAAAAGCCTAAAACTAGAAAACTACTTGGAATATTTTTATGAAATAAAAAGCAGAGGATTGAGTAGAGTATTTTAAACAATTATTGCTTAAGAATTAAGAGGATCAAATTAACAGTTTTTAAAATATCCTAATTTTTACATGGCAGAAGCGAAGCAAGAAGTTTGATCTTTAAAGTGACCACTCACTTCAAAAGCCCAAAACTAGAAGACTACTTAAAATATTTTTATGAAATAAAAAGCAGAGAATTCAGTAGAGTATTTTTAACAATTATTGCTTAAGGATTAAGAGCATCCAAATAACAGTTTTTGAAATATCCTAATTTTTACATGGCAGAAGCGAAGCAAGAAGTTTGATCTTTAAAGTGACCACTTACTTCAAAAGCCCAAAACTAGCAAATTACTTGGAATATTTTTATGAACTAAAAAGCAGAGGATTCAGTAGAGTATTTTTAACAATTATTGCTTAAGGTTAGGAGCATCTAATTAACAGTTTTTAAAATATCCAAATTTTTACATGGCAGAAGCGAAGCAAGAAGTTTGATCTTTAAAGTGACCACTCACTTCAAAGACCTAAAACTAGAAAACTACTTGGAATATTTTTATGAAATAAAAAGCAGATAATTCAGTAGAGTATTTTTAACAATTATTGCTTAAGGATTAAGAGCATCCAATTAACAGTTTTTAAAATATCCTAATTTTTACATGGCAGAAGCGAAGCAAGAAGTTTGATCTTTAAGGTGACCACTCACTTCAAAAGCCTAAAACTAGAAAACTACTTGGAATATTTTTATGAAATAAAAAGCAAAGAATTCAGTAGAGTATTTTTAACAATTATTGCTTAAGGATTAAGAGCATCCAATTAACAGTTTTCGAAATATCCAAATTTTTACATGGCAGAAGCGAAGCAAGAAGTTTGATCTTTAAAGTGACTACTCACTTCAAAAGCCTAAAACTAGAAAACTACTTGGAATATTTTTATGAAATAAAAAGCAGAGAATTCAGTAGAGTATTTTTAACAATTATTGCTTAAGGATTAAGAGTATCTAATTAACAGTTTTTAAAATATCCTAATTTTTATATGGCAGAAGCAAAGCAAGAAGTTTGATCTTTAAAGTGACCACTTAATTCAAAAGCCCAAAACTAGAAAACTACTTGGAATATTTTTATGAAATAAAAAGCGGAGGATTCAGTAGAGTATTTTTAACAATTATTGCTTAATGACTAAGAACATCCAATTAACAGTTTCTAAAATATCCTAATTTTTACATGGCAGAAGCGAAGCAAGAAGTTTGATCTTTAAGGTGACCACTCACTTCAAAAGCCTAAAACTAGAAAACTACTTGGAATATTTTTATGAAATAAAAAGCAAAGAATTCAGTAGAGTATTTTTAACAATTATTGCTTAAGGATTAAGAGCATCCAATTAACAGTTTTCGAAATATCCAAATTTTTACATGGCAGAAGCGAAGCAAGAAGTTTGATCTTTAAAGTGACTACTCACTTCAAAAGCCTAAAACTAGAAAACTACTTGGAATATTTTTATGAAATAAAAAGCAGAGAATTCAGTAGAGTATTTTTAACAATTATTGCTTAAGGATTAAGAGTATCTAATTAACAGTTTTTAAAATATCCTAATTTTTATATGGCAGAAGCAAAGCAAGAAGTTTGATCTTTAAAGTGACCACTTAATTCAAAAGCCCAAAACTAGAAAACTACTTGGAATATTTTTATGAAATAAAAAGGAAAGGATTCAGCAGAGTATTTGTAACAATTATTGCTTAAGGATTAAGAGCATCTAATTAACAGTTTTCAAAATATCCTAATTTTTACTTGGCAGAAGCAAAGCGAGAAGTTTGATCTTTAAGGTGATCACTCACTTCAAAGGCCCAAAACTAGAAAACTACTTGGAATATTTTTATGAAATAAAAAGCAGATAATTCAACAGAGTATTTTTAACAATTATTGCTTAAGAATTAAGAGCATCCAATTAACAGTTTTTGAAATATCCAAATTTTTACATGGCAGAAGCGAAGCAAGGAGTTTGATCTTTAAGGTGATCACTCACTTCAAAGGCCCAAAACTAGAAAACTACTTGGAATATTTTTATGAAATAAAAAGCGGAGGATTCAGTAGAGTATTTTTAATAATTATGGCTTAAGGTTTAAGAGCATCCAATTAACAGTTTTTAAAATATCCAAATTTTTACATGGCAGAAGCGAAGCAAGAAGTTTGTTCTTTAAAGTGACCACTTACTTCAAAAGCCCAAAACTAGAAAACTACTTGGAATATTTTTATGAAATAAAAAGCAGAGGATTCAGTAGAGTATTTTTAACAATTATTGCTTAAGGGTTAAGAGCATTTAATTAAAAGTTTTTAAAATATCCTAATTTTTACATGTCAGAAGCGAAGCAAGGAGGTTGTTCTTTAAAGTGACCACTCACTTCAAAAACCCAAAACTAGAAAACTACTTGGAATATTTTTATAAAATAAAAAGCAGATAATTCAACAGAGTATTTTTAACAATTATTGCTTAATGACTAAGAGCATCCAATTAACAGTTTTTAAATTATCCTAATTTTTACATGGCAGAAGCGAAGCAAGAAGTTTGATCTTTAAAGTGACCACTCACTTCAAAGGCCTAAAACTAGAAAACTACTTGGAATATTTTTATGAAATAAAAAGCAAAGAATTCAGTAGAGTATTTTTAACAATTATTGCTTAAGGATTAAGGGCATGCAATCAACAATTTTTAAAATATCCACATTTTTACATGGCAGAAGCGAAGCAAGAACTTTGATCTTTAAGGTGACCACTAGAGTCTAATAAAACAGTGTTAGGTTGTTTATTAGTAAATCATTTGAGGATGTTCTCTTAGACCATTTTAATCAACTTAATATAAGTAGATTGACAGTTGCGACAGGATTAAGCAAAAAATCAATGTTAAGGGCTTTAGAACAATATAAATACAAAAAATGTAATTATTTAAATTGAAATTTTCCTGTAATTGCGTTTTATTTTATGATTCCAAGCAGTTAAGTCCTAAACTATGGTTTTGGTAAAATTATTTGTAAAATTGTCGCAACAATAAATTATTAATAAAAAATTAAAAAAAAACACTTGCTACTTGCTATTATCTTTATAATAATTAAAATTGATATAAAACAAATAAGCAAAAAAAACATTCCTTTTTAAATATTAATTATTACATAAATTTAAAAAAAAGGTTGACGTGCACTGGTTTGCACCTAGACGACAATTTGGTACGAGTTAAAAGGAGACAGAGCATGACGAATTCCAGTGCCCATCAAAAGTTTGATTGAGCTTGTGTTTATTATTTTTTTATATAAAAATTCTATTAAGAAAAAATAAGTAATATTAATTAATTTTTAATAATATTTTTTTATGAAAATAATCATAAAGAAATGTTACAAAATATTTTTTTTCACTCTCTATATTTGAACTACATTAATTTTAAATAGAAAAATTATATTTTTAGTACAGGCGCTCCTGTATTTTTTTTTTGTATTACACACTTCCGTTTTCCATTAATTCATACTTTTTTAATTATTTCTTTACATTCCCTATATATGAATTAATATTTCATAAATAACAAAAAGGTTTGACATGCACTCGTTTGATATTTATTATTTTTATATTAAAGTAATTATAAGTTAGTTTGTTTAGTCCGAGCGCTTCTATTATAAAAACTGTAATGTCTGAAAACCTTCAGAAAATTCTATAAATTAAGAATCACATTATTTCAAGCGCATAAATATATATATGCACGTATATATGAGAAAATTTGTTTTTTTAGTACAGGCGCTCCTGTAATATTTTTTCTCTTGAACCTATATATTTTATAATTAACTTTTACAAATAATATTTAAATTTCGATTTTTTACACCCTCTATATTTTACAGTTTTACATGCACTGACTTCAAAAACCCAAAACTAGAAAACTACTTGGAATATTTTCATGAAATAAAAAGCAAAATATTCAACTAACTTTGTACTATCTAACTTTATACATAAACCCCTTTTGTCTCTAATAGTCTACATCAAACATTAATTCAATACGAACGAGTTCCCATGTAAACTTTTAATAGGTTTATTGAAATAAACATAAACAGACGACACATTGGTAGGCAATATATCAGCAATATACATAAATTGTTCCCCCTTGCATGGACCCGTACCTTCGTTTTAATTTCCTGTAGGCCCTTCCTATTATTTCCCGAACGGGATGGCCGAATTCGATTGACTTCGACCCTTTATTTCCGATTTGCCCGTATGGCCATTTTGATTATTTGCTATATTCGGACTTAGTGGCGGGGCAATGTTAAATTTATAATTAGTTTCAAGCACTTGAGGTAGTTCCTGGATATGACGTTCAACTGTCTGGAGTTCTTGATTCATGGTGTTATTTTATTTGTAATTCCAGTGGCAGTGAAACAACTCAGTTTCGATTGCCTGGAAAATTGAAAAATAATAAGTTTACGACTTTATAGTCTCTATTATTGCAAGAGGATATTTTGGTAAATTCCAGGCAGTTGAGATAATTTCTGGACGTGCGTTTAAATGCTTAGAATTCTTGATTAATGATTTTATTGGTAATTCCAGGCAGTCAAACAGCTCAGTCTCAATTGCCAGAAATTTTAAAATAAAATGGATTTACGACTATAATAGTCCCTATAATTCCAGGATATTTTGGAAATTTCCAGGCAATTGAGGTAATTCCTGGACGTGGCGTTCAGCTGCCTGGAATTTTTGATTCATGATGTAATTTTATTTGTAATTCCAGGCAGTCCAACAGCTCAGCTTCAATTGCCTGAAATTAAAAAAATAATTATTTTACGGTTATATAGTATCTATTATTCCAGTAGGATATTTTGAGAAATTCCAGGCAGTCGAGGTAATTCCTCGATGTGACGTTCAACTGCCTGGAATTCTCGATTTAAGATGTTATTTTATTTGTAATTCCAGGCAGTGAAACAGCTCAGTCTCAGTTGCCTGGAATTGAAAAATAATTAGTTGACACCTATTGTCTCTATTATTTCAGGAGAATATTTTAAGAAATTCCAGGCAGTTGAAGTAATTCCTGGACATGCATTCAACTGCCTAGAATTTTTGCGTTAATTATTTTATTTTATTTGTAATTCCCGGTAGTCAAACAGCTTAGTCACAAATACCTTGAATTGAAAAAAAAAGAATTTACGACTATATAGTCTCTGTAATTCCTAAATATTTTGTCAAATTCCAGGCAGTTGAGGTAATTCCTAGACATGCGTTCAACTGCTTGAAATTTGTTATACATGATGTTATTTTATTTGTAATTCTAGGCAGTCAAACAGCTCAGTCTCAATTGCCAGAAATTGATAAATAAAATGGATTTACGACTATAATAGTCCCTATAATTCCAGGATATTTTGGAAATTTCCAGGCAATTGAGGTAATTTCTAGACGTGTCGTTTAGCTGCCTAGAATTCTTGGATCATGATGTAATTTTATTTGTAGTTCCAGGCAGTCAAACAGCTTAGTTTCAATTGCCTAGAATTAAAAAAATAATTATTTTACGGTTATATAGTATCTATTATTCCAGTAGGATATTTTGAGAAATTCCAGGCAGTCGAGGTAATTCCTCGATGTGACGTTCAACTGCCTGGAATTCTCGATTTATGATGTTATTTTATTTGTAATTCCAGGCAGTGAAACAGCTCAGTCTCAGTTGCCTGGAATTGAAAAATAATTAGTTGACACCTATTGTCTCTATTATTTCAGGAGGATATTTTAGGAAATTCCAGGCAGTTGAAGTAATTCCTGGACATGCATTCAACTGCCTAGAATTTTTGCGTTAATTATTTTATTTTATTTGTAATTCTAGGCTGTCAAACAGCTCAGTCTCAATTGCCAGAAATTGATAAATAAAATGGATTTACGACTATAATAGTCCCTATAATTCCAGGATATTTTGGAAATTTCCAGGCAATTGAGGTAATTTCTAGACGTGTCGTTTAGCTGCCTAGAATTCTTGGATCATGATGTAATTTTATTTGTAGTTCCAGGCAGTCAAACAGCTTAGTTTCAATTGCCTGGAATTAAAAAAATAATTATTTTACAATTATATAGTATCTATTATTCCAGGAGGATATTTTGAGAAATTCCAGGCAGTCGAGGTAATTCCTGGATGTGACGTTCAACTGCCTAGAATTCTCGATTTATGATGTTATTTTATTTGTAATTCCAAGTAGTCAAACAGCTCAGTTTCAATTGCCTGGAATTAAAAAAATAATTATTTTACGGTTATATAATATCTATTATTCCAGTAGGATATTTTGAGAAATTCCAAGCAGTCGAGGTAATTCCTGGATGTGACGTTCAACTGCCTAGAATTCTCGATTTATGATGTTATTTTATTTGTAATTCCAGGTAGTCAAACAGCTCAGTTTCAATTGCCTGGAATTAAAAAAATAATTATTTTACGGTAATATAGTATCTATTATTCCAGAAGGATATTTTGAGAAATTCCAAGCAGTTGAGGTAATTTCTGGATGTGACGTTCAACTGCCTGGAAATCTCGATTTATGATGTTATTTTATTTGTAATTCCAGGTAGTCAAACAGCTCAGTTTCAATTGCCTGGAATTAAAAAATAATTAGTTTACGACTATAGAGTCTATATTATTCTAGGAGGATATTTTAGGAAATTCCAGGCGCTTGAGGTCATTTTTGGACTTTTTACTGCTTTTAACTGCCTGAAATTCTTGATTCATGGTGTTATTTTATTTGTAATTCCAGGCGGTCAAACAGCTCAGTCTTAATTGTCTGGAATTAAAAAAATAATTATTCTACTATTATAAAGTACCAATCTGTTATTCCAAAAAGATATTTTGAGAAATTCCAGGCAGTCGAGGTAATTATACATCCAGGTATCGTTCAACTGCTTGGAATTCTCGATTAATGATGTTATTTTATTTGTAATTCCAAGCAGTCAAACAGCTCAATTTTAAATAAAAAAAGTTTTAGAAGAAAAATAATTAGTTTACGATTATATAGTATCTATTATTCCAGGAGAATATTTTGGGAAATTCCAAGCAGCTGAGGTAATTCCTGGACGTGCATTCAATTGCCTGCAATTCTTGATTCATAATGTTTTTTTATTTGTAACTTAAGGCAGTCAAAGAGCTCAGTTTCAATTGCCTGAAATTGAAAAATAAAAAAAATTTACCACTTTAGAGTCCCTGTAATTCCTGGATATTTCGGGAAATTTTAGGCAGTTGAAGTAATTCCTGGACGTGTATTCAACTGCCTAGAATTTTTTATTTTTGATTTTAAATTATTTGTAATTCCAGGCAGTCCAACAGCTCAATCTCAATTACCTTAAATTGAGAAAAAAAGGATTTACAACTATATAATCCTTATAATTTTAAAATGTTTTTGGAAATTTTAGTCAGTTAAGGTCGTGCATTCAACTGCCTGGAATTCTTGATTCATGATAGTCAGGGTAGTCAAACAGCTTAGTTTCAGTTGCCTAAAATTGATAAATAAAAGGGATTTACGACTAGGCAGTCCCTATAGTTCCAGGAAGATATTTTGGGAAGTTCCAGGCATTTGAGTTAATTCCTGGACGCGCGTTCAACTGCCTGGAATTCTTGATTCATGATGTTATTTCATTTGTAATTCCAGGCAGTCAAACAACTCAGTCTCGTTTACCTAGAATTGAAAAAATTAAAAAGGATTTACAACTATATAATTCCCATAATACTAGAATGTTTTGGGAAATTTCAGTCAGTTAAGGTAATTCCTGGACGTGCGTTTAACTGCCTGGAATTCTCGATTTATGATTTTATTTTATTTGTAATGCCAGGCAGTCCAACAACTCAGCTTCAATTGCTTGGAATTAAAAAAATAATTATTTAATAATAATATAGTATCTATTATTCTAGTAGGATATTTTGAGAAATTCCAGGCAGTCGAGGTAATTCCTGGATGTGACGTTCAACTGCCTAGAATTCCCGATTCATGTTGTTATTTTATTTGTAATTCCAGGTAGTCAAACAGCCCAGTTTCAATCGTCTGGACTTAAAAAATAATTAGTTTACGACTATATAGTCTATATTATTCCAGGAGGATATTTTAGGAAATTTCAGGCGCTTGAGGTCATTTTTGGACTTGCTTTTAACTGCCTGGAATTCTTGATTTATGACGTTATTTTATTCGTAATTCCAGGCGGTTAAACAGTTCAATCTCCATCGACTAAAATTGAGAAAAGAATGGATTTACGACTATACGGTCCCTGTAATTCCTGAATATGTCGAGAAATTTCAGGAAGTTAAAGTAATTCTTGGACGTGTATTCAACTGCCTAGAATTTTTCATTTCTGATTTTAAATTATTTGTAATTCCAGGCAGTCTAACAGATCAATCTTGATTACCTTAAATTGAGAAAAAAAGGGTTTATTTCTATATAGTCCGTATATTTCCTGGATATTTGGGGATATTTGAGGCAGTTGAGTTAATTTCTAGAGGTACAATCAACTGCTTGGAATTCTTGATTTAATATTTTTTTTTGTAATTCCAGGCAGTCAAACACCTCAGTCCCACTTGTCTAGAATTAAAGAATAAAAAAGATTTACGACTATATAGTCTATATATTTCTAGGATATTTATAGTAATTCCACGCACTTAAAGTAATTCCTCGACGTGCGTTCAATTTCCTAGATTTTTCATTTTTGATTTTAATTTATTTGTAATTCCAGGCAGTGCAACAGCTCAGTCCTAATTGCCTGGATATAAAAAATAAAAAGGATTTACGACTATATTATAGTCTATATAATTCCAGGATATTTTAGGTAATTTCCAGGCAGTTGAGGTAATTCCCGGACATGAGTTCAACTGCCTGGAATTCTTGATTCATAATGTTATTTTATTTGTAATTCCATACAGTCAAACAACTCAGTCTCGTTTACCTGGAATTGAAAAATAAAAAAGGATTTGCAACTATATAATTCTCATAATACTAGAATGTTTTGGGAAATTCCAGTCAGTAAAGGTAATTCCTGAACGTGCGTTTGAATACTTGGAATTCTTGATTTAATGATTTTATTTTATTTGTAATTCCAGGCAGTCCAACAACTCAGTTTCAATTGCCTGGAATTAAAAAAACAATTATTTCACAATTATATAGTATCTACTATTCCAGTAGGATATTTTGAGAACTTCCAGGCAGTCGAGGTAATTCCTGGATGTGACGTTCAACTGCCTGGAATTCTCGATTTACAATGTTATTTTATTTGTAATTCTAGGTAGTCAAACAGCTCTGTTGTTTCAGTTGCCCGGAATTGAAAAATAGTTAGTTTACCACTATATAGTCTATATTATTCCAGGAGGATATTTTAGAAAATTCTAGGCACCTGAGGTCATTTCTGGACTTGCTTTTAACTGCCTGGAATTCCTGATTCATGATGTTATTTTATTTGTATTTCCAAGCAGTAAAACAGTTAAGTTTCAATTGCCTGGAACTGAAAAATAAAAAAAAAAGATTTACGACTATATAGTCCTTGTAATTCCTGGATATTTCAATAAATTTCAGGCAGTTGAAGTAATTCCTGAACGTGCAATCAATCGTCTAAAATTTTTGATTTTTTATTTTAATTTATGTGTAATTCCAGGCAATCCAACAGCTGAGTCTTTGACAAAAGTTGAGGCAAAAAAGGTTTACAACTATTTATTCAACTGCTTAAAATTTTTGATTCATTATTTTATTTGTAATTCAACTGCCTGGAATTCTCGATTTATGATGTTATTTTATTTGTAATTCTAGGTAGTCAAACAGCTCAGTTTCAATCGCCTGGACTTGAAAAATAATTATTTTACGACTATATAGTCTATATTATTCCAGGAGGATATTTTAGGAAATTTCAAACACTTGAGGTCATTTCTGGATTTGCTTTTAACTGCCTGAAATTCTTGATTTATGATGTTATTTAATTTGTAATTCCAGGCGGTCAAACAGCTCAGTCTTAATTGACTGGAATTGAAAAATAATTAGTCTACTATTATATAGTCTCTATTATTCCAAGAGGATATTTTGAGAAAGTCCAGGCAGTTGAAGTAATTCCTGGACGTGCATTCAACTGCCTAGAATTTTTCATTTTTGATTTTAAATTATTTGTAATTCCAGGCAGTTCAACAGCTCATTTTCAATTACCTTAAATTGAGAAAATAAGGGCTTACAACTATATAATTACTATAATTCCTGGATATTTTGGGATATTTGAGGCAGTTGAGTTAATTTCTAGAGGTACAATTAACTGCTTGGAATTCTTGATTTAATATTTTTTTGTAATTCCAGGCAGTGCAACAACTCAGTCTCAATTCCCTGGATATAAAAAATAAAAAGGATTTACGACTATATTATAGTCTATATAATTCCAGGATATTTTAGGTAATTCCACGTAGTTGAGGTAATTCCCGGACATGCGTTCAACTGCCTGGAATTCTCGATTTATAATGTTATTTTATTTGTAATTCTAGGTAGTCAAACAGCTCAGTTTCAATCGCCTGGAATTGAAAAATAATTAGTCTGCTATTATATAGTCTCTATTATTCCAAGAGGATATTTTGAGAAATTCCAGGCAGTCAAGGTAATTCCTGGATGTGGCGTTCAATTGCGTGGAATTCTCGATTCATGATGTTATTTTATTTGCATTTCCTAATCTAACAGCTCAATCTCAATCGACTGAAATTAAAAAAAAAAGGATTTTATTACTATACGGTCCCTATAATTTCTAGATAATTCGAGAAATTTCAGGCAGTTGAAATAATTCCTGGACGTGCATTCAACTGCCTAGAATTTTACATTTTTTATGTTAATTTATTTGTAATTCCAGGCAGTCCAATAGCTCGGTCTCACTTGTCCGGAATTAAAGAATAAAAAGGATTTACGACTATATAGTCTATATATTTTTAGGATATTTTAAGTAATTCCAGGCACTTAAGGTAATTCCTGGACGTGCGATTAACTGCCTGGAATTCTTGATTCATGATTTCATATTATTTGTAATTCCAGGCAGTCAAACAGCTCAGTTTCAGCTGCCTGGACTTGAGAAATAAAAAGAATTTACGAATGTATAATGTCCCTATAGTTCCAGGATGTGTCATTCTTTATAGGGATTTTTCAAGAGGGAGTGAGAGAGTTTATATGGTAAAAAAACTTTTTAGAAAATATTGCAATTCCTGGTAGAAATCCAAAAAAAAAGTTTTGAAAAAAAATTGTTCAATTTATTATTTGTTTGTTTAAATTTTATGTTTTTACAGCATTTTCAGATTTTTTTTTTTTATAATTCAAAGATATTTTAATATTGTTTAGGCAAATAGTTATATATTTCGGGCGTTTTAAGGAATAAATAATTTGAACATTTTTTTTTCTAATTAATTTTAAATCCTATCATCAGATTTATTTTTACGTATTAAATACGACCCTGTCTTTTTTTAATATACCTTTTTTTAATATACCTCTCTCTTTCTTAAACATTGATATGATTGATGTATGACACACATATTGTTTTAAAAATTGAATTTGTAATTGACATTATACATTAACAAAGAAAATTGTCAAAAAATCATTAAGTAATATTACGTATTTGTTTTTATGGGAACTGCATCTGAAACTTGAAGATAGGTCACTAAAAAGACAAAACATGGTAATTTTAATATGATTCAGTCACACATGATCAAAGTTTAAAGATATCAAAGATTAATGGTAATCAAATAACAAGCAAAATGTACAAGGAATGACTCTCTTTGAAACATTCGCCATTTTATCATTATATGCGAAGCAGGATATTCGATCTAAAGCATAATGTACTGCAGGAAACTATAATTCAGTTATTCGAGTTTAAATGTAGAGAACACTCGAGGTTCTATAGCGAAATATATTAAGTAATTTTTAAGGTTAATAAAATTATTCGTTAAAAATAAATAAAATTTAAACAGAAAAAAATATTTAAAACTTAATTTTTCGTAATTTAAAATCGTAAAACATTTTTAATTAAAATTATTCAAATTGGGCCTTTTAATTAATAAAAAGTAAAAATTTAAAATTAAAAAAAAAATTAATATGAATTTGTTTGTATAACAATTTTTATTAATTTAATTAATTTTTTCTTAACCAAATTTATTCGCACGATATATTGCTTGTCAGTAGCGCTATTTTTTTTAATATATTATTTCATAAATGTATTCAGCTAAAAAAAGACATAAAACTTACACTAACATTTTATTCATACATATTACAATAACAAATAAATAATTTCATGCACAGTATTAACTGAAAAAAAACGGTTTAATTAAAAAAATGTCTAATTAAATGACAATTTTACTTACTACAGTCATTTGGCAATTTTCACACATATTCCATTAATTAATATATATCCATCCTTACAAGTAACATCTATGATGCTATTCACTTGGTTTATCATTAGTGCTTGTTGGGATACGCCCTTCAGATTGGTCAAAATTTTGGTACCAATTTGATCAACAGGTACCGCTTGAGATAAACAGCATAATATCAAGAAAAATATGAACATTTTATAAACAATAAATTTGGCCATTTTTTTTGTATATATATTGATTGATGCTTATATTTTATTTGCGAATATACTGAATTATATAGTAACAATGCCGAAGGGAAATTTTATTAATCGAGAGATATCAGATTTTTTTTTATTGTTGTTTATTGTATATCTAAAAGGATTTTAAGATAAAAATTTGATAAGAGGCTTTTGTCGCCACAGATATTATTAATAAATGCTAATCTGCATTATTTCATTTATTTCTCAAAACCGTGCACTAAAACCTAATTCTGGAATTTTATAATTACTGCTTAAGTGTAAATTATAAAGACATTAATCGATAAATGGAATGTTAGGTATTTGCCAGTTTTTCACGATTTTCTCCCACTGTATGGAAAATAACATTAAAGTTTCTTATTCTGGTTAGAAATCTTAAGAATCCATATAAATAATATCTTCTCCTTAGATTCATAGATTTTGCTCAACTTTAAAAAAAAATCATTAAACAGAAAAATTAAATTTTATTTTTTCCTGGCCTTTCTATGGAAAACAAATACTTTTGTTAAAACACTTTTTTTATTACCCACTTATGTATAACATCCAGTGAATTTTTTAAAAAAATCGATTAATTTTTAGAAATTCTATTTGAGATGGTTTCAAAAGTCGGACCCGACGAATGAGTTTATGATTGCCGTCTAACAAAATTTGTTGTAATTTTTTTGCTATTATAGTTACAAAGGTAGTTTAAAAAGCATTCGCTTAAGAAAAGTTAAAGGATTATTTTGTGTATTAATGATTTTTTTGAGAAACCTATAGTTTTTGAGATATCTTTAGAAGTTGGGCCCGACGAATGAGTTTGTGACCGCTACATAACAAAGTTTGCTGTAACCTTTTTGCTTATATAGCTATAAAAGTAATTTAAAATGCATTCGCTTAAGAAAAATTAAAAGCTTATTTTGTGTAAATACAAATTTTTTGAGAAACTTGTATTTTTTGAGATATCTTCAAAAGTTGAGCCCGACGCTTGAGTTTGTGACTGCTGCCTAACAAAATTGATTGTAACTTTTTTGGTATTATAGTTATAAAGATAGTTTAAAATAGTTCGCTTAAGAAAAATTAGGGGCTTATTTTGTGTATTTATAATTTTTTTTAAAAACTTGTACTTTTTGAGATATCCTTAAAAGTTTGACCCGACGTTTGAGTTTATGACTGCTACATAACAAAAATTACTGTAACTTTTTTGCTAATATAGCTATGAAGATAGTTTAAAAAGCACTCGCTTAAGAAAAGTTAAGGGCTTATTTTATATATTTATAATTTTTTTGAGAAACTTGTACTTTATGAGATATCTTCAAAAGTTAGATCCGACGCTTGAGTTTATGACTGCTGCCTAACATAACTGATTGTAACTTTTTTGTTATTATAGTTATAAAGATAATTTAAAATGCGTTCGCTTAAGAAAAATTAAGGGCTTATTTTGTGTATTTACAATTTTTTTGAGAAACTTGTACTTTTTAAGATATCTTCAAAAGTTGGTCCCGACGAATGAGTTGGTGACTGCTGCCTAACAAAAATTACTATAACTTTCTTGCTATTATAGCTATAACGGTAATTTAAAAAGCACTTGCTTAAGAAAAGTTAGGGGCTTATTTTATGTATTTAAAAATTTGTTGAGAAACTTTTACTTTTTGAGATATCTTCAAAAGTTGGACCCGACCCTTGAGTTTATGACTGCTGCCTAACAAAATTGATTGTAACTTTTTTGTTTTTATAGTTATAAAGATAATTTAAAATGCATTCGCTTAAGAAAAATTAAGGGCATTTTTTATGTATTTACAAATTTTTTTAAAAACTTGTACTTTTTGAGATATCCTTAAAAGTTTGATCCGACGAATGAGTTTGTGACTGCTACATAACAAAAATTACTGTAACTTTTTTGCTATTATAGCTATGAAGATAATTTAAAAACCATTTGCTTAAGAAAAGTTAAGGGCTTATCTTATGTATTAAAAAATTTTTTGAGAAACTTATACTTTTTAAGATATCTTCAAAAGTTGGCCCCGACGAATGAGTTGGTGACTGCTGCCTAACAAAAATTACTATAACTTTCTTGCTATTATAGCTATAACGGTAATTTAAAAAGCACCCGCTTAAGAAAAGTTAGAAGCTTATTTTATGTATTTAAAAATTTGTTGAGAAACTTGTACTTTTTGAGATATCTTTAAAAGTTGGACCCGACGCTTGAGTTAATGACTGCTGCCTCACAAAAATTATTGTAACTTTTTTGCTATTATAGCTATGAAAATTATTTAAAAAGCACTCGCTTAAGAAAAGTTAAGGGCTTATTTTGTGTATTTATAATTTTTTTAAGAAACTTGTACTTTTGGAGATATTTTTAAAAGTTGGACCCGACGCTTGAGTTTGTGACTGCTGCCTAGCAAAATTAACTGTAACTTTCTTGTTATTATAGTTATAAAGATAGTGTAACATGCTTTCACTTAAGAAATATTAAGGGCTCATTTTATGTATTTATAAATTTTTTGAGAAACTTGTACTTTTTAAGTTATCTTCAAAAGTTGAACCCGACGAATGAGCTTGCATTTAACAAGATTTTTAACGAGAACTTCTGTATGGTAAAGAGTAAAATTCCAATTTTACCAAAAATCAAGTACAAAATTAATCAATAAATCATAATTTTAAAATTAAATTCTTTACTTTATTCCAGGCATTTTAATAAATAAATAAAAAAACTACATACAACTTTCTTCATACATTTAATAAGTTGCAGTAACATTCTAGGAATATTTGAATTAGAATAATTAATTCGTAAAAAATAATGATACAAGAAAATATATTTATTTTCGGAAAACTTGATATTTTTTTATATTTTATAATATTATATATAACAATAATTTATTAAAAAAAAAATTAAACGTGATTTTCAAAATTAAATAAAATTGAAAATTTCAAATTTTTCATGCTCTCCTGGGGCATTGTTAATTTACTTTAAATTATAGATTTTCTCAAGATTTTCTTTCTATAATTCTCCCATTTTCTAAAAATCAACCTAAAAAATAGTCAAACCTTGAAAATATATTGAAATTGTCACTTTACCCCCATTATTTTTAGCTTTATTAGAATTTTATTGAGACTTATTGAGACTGTTACTTTTCTCCATTTTATTGTTTAACTTTTTGTTTTTTTTTTAATTATAAAAAATTGATCTGTCATTAAATAATCCAGAAAACGTCTCATCAGCTTTTTTGTTCCCTTTTATTAAATCATTTTAATTTTTCTTGCTTCTTTTGTAAAAACCTTTTAATTATTGCTTTATTTATCAGTTTCTTAAATCCTTAAATTGAAATAATTTCAATGCAAACTTCCCATGTCTATTTTGACAAGTTGTTCAACCTGTCATTTTTACACCAATACCCACGCCTGACGTATTAATTAATTAATCAATTAATTACAAAAAAAAATAGTGAAAGCAGCCACGCCCACATAATGTAAAAATCGAGTCATAAGAGCCACGCCCTTTTTTTTTATATAAATTGAGACGAGAGGGAGCCGTGTGGTGCATAATTTCATCCTGATAATTAAAGAGTTAACAATAATTATTACGTCTCTTTTGAATTGGTCATTCTTGCATCAAGATGGCGCTCAAACGTCACTCTTACGTCATTAGTAAACAAACAGGGAGAGGGGATAAGGAAAGAAAATGGCTATGAACTGTCATGTGTTCAAATGGTGGATATAATGCATGAAAATTTGTGAACCTAATTTTTTTTGAACATTATTGGACAAATCTGCTTATATCTCAAAAACTGGTCATAAATCTTTAAATAATTTTTAGTGTCCCATGTTTAGGACACTTGAGCGCTTGTTACTGTCCAGTTTTTAAGTCTCTTACTATAAAAAATTACCTCAAAAATAGAGAGCGTATCTCAAGTCTCTACACTTTTTTTTAAACATTATTTATTATACTTCTTGGACAAAACTGCTTATATCCAAAAAACTGGTCATAAATCTTTAAATAATTTTTAGTGTCCCATGTTTAGGACACTTGAGCGCTTACTACTGTCCAGTTTTTAAGTCTCTTACTATAAAAATTTACCTCAAAAATAGAGAGCGTATCTTAAGTCCCTACACTTTTTTTTGAACATTATTTATTATACCACCTGGACAAATCTGCTTATATCTCAAAAACTGGTCATAAATCTTTAAATAATTTTTAGTGTCTCATGTATAGGACACTTGAGCGCTTACTACTGTCCAGTTTTTAAGTCTCTTACTATAAAAATTTACCTCAAAAATAGAGAGCGTATCTCAAGACTCCACACTTTCTTTTAAACATTATTTATTATACTTCTTGGACAAATCTGCTTATATCCCAAAATTTGGTCATAAATCTTTAAATAATTTTTAGTGTCCCATGTTTAGGACACTTGAGCGCTTACTACTGTCCAGTTTTTAAGTCTCTTACTATAAAAAATTACCTCAAAAATAGAGAGCGTATCTTAAGTCTCCACACTTTCTTTTAAACATTATTTATTATACTTCTTGGACAAATCTGCTTATATCTCAAAAACTGGTCATAAATCTTTAAATAATTTTTAGTGTCCCATTTACAGGACACTTGAGCGCTTACTACTGTCCAGTTTTTAAGTCTCTTACTATAAAAATTTACCTCAAAAATAGAGAGCGTATCTCAAGACTCCACACTTTCTTTTAAACATTATTTATTATACTTCTTGGACAAAACTGCTTATATCCAAAAAACTGGTCATAAATCTTTAAATAATTTTTAGTGTCTCATATACAGGACACTTGAGCGCTTACTACTGTCTAGTTTTTAAGTCTCTAACTATAAAAAATTACCTCAAAAATAGAGAGCGTATCTCAAGTCTCCACACTTTTTTTTAAACATTATTTATTATACCACTTAGACAAATCTGCTTATATCTCAAAAACTGGTCATAAATCTTTAAATAATTTTTAGTGTCCTATTTACAGGATACTTGAGCGCTTACTACTGTCCAGTTTTTAAGTCTCTTACTATAAAAATTTACCTCAAAAATAGAGAGCGTATCTCAAGACTCCACACTTTCTTTTAAACATTATTTATTATACTTCTGGGACAAAACTGCTTATATCCAAAAAACTGGTCATAAATCTTTAAATAATTTTTAGTGTCCCATGTTTAGGACACTTAAGCGCTTACTACTGTCCAGTTTTTAAGTCTCTTACTATAAAAATTTACCTCAAAAATAGAGAGCGTATCTCAAGTCTCTACACTTTTTTTTAAACATTATTTATTATACCATCTGGACAAAACTGCTTATATCTCAAAAACTGGTCATAAATGTTTAAATAATTTTTAGTGTCTCATTTACAGGACACTTGAGCGCTTACTACTGTCCAGTTTTTAAGTCTCTTACTATAAAAAATTACCTCAAAAATAGAGAGCATTTTTACAGCCTATACACTTTTTTGACATTAAAAAATCTTCTTTAAATATATAAAATGCTTATTAAATATTTATTTAAGTAAAGCAATCGTTTATGTATATCGAAGGTCAAACTAAGCCGATAAGTCAACGTGATATCTTCATAGCAATTATTTTGTTTTAAATATCCGACTAAATAGCATGAATAAGCGGAATCAACTAATATTTGTCGTTGCTTGCATTTATTTAGCATCAAGAACTGTTTATTGTGGATACGTGGTGTCTAAGGATAATGCGTATCGAGTCCACACTACTCCATTAGCTAACGATAGTAATAGTACGGTTACACCGATACCAAGGAGGATCATCGCTGCTAAAACCCAATGTCCTGCTGGAAGGACCTATAATCCCATTTTAAATCGGTGTTTGCTGTTCCAGTAAGAAAATAAGGTAATTTTTTTAAATTATATTCTATATCTAAGGATATTCTAATTATATGCATATTATTTGAAAAATAGAGAATAACTTGCTAGGATATGAAAAATTAAGAAAAACAATAATTTAAAATTTTCAAACAATTTTTCTGGGAAGAAAATTCATTTTTTTAATACATTTATAATAGTAATAATAATTTTATTTTCCAAGGGTTTTCCTAAGAATTTCTGAATTTTTCAATGAATTTCCTTAATATATTTTTGCAACGGTTTTTCGAAATAAATAAATAGATAGAAATATCTACAGGGTCTTTTGGCTAAGATTTTCAATAATTTTGCTGAATATTTCCCTAAAGTTGTAAAAAAAATTAAATTTTCTTGTCACATGTTTCCGTATTTTCTGGACTCTTCAAGGTTTTTTCCTAAATATCCAAAAACAACTTTATCCAAGATTTTTCCAAAATATTACAATTACCTATAGGGTGTCATAGCATCGGATTCCCAATGATTAACTACACTAACATATTATTATATTAACCTCAACTCTAGGCTTATCTTTTATTTATTTTTATATGATATCTTATTTTCGCTATTCTAAACTTATTTTATTAATAATAAAATAAAGAATAATATAAAGTCTGTTAATTTTTATATAAATCCTAAAAAAAAAAGCATTTTTTGTCCCTATTATAATAAAATAAAGCACAACATTAAATAAATAAAAAATAATCATTTTCATTATATCCAAGCTCTATCGCAACTACTAATGTACGTAATTCATTATTCCAAGAAATCTGATTTAACTATAAGTGTTAATACAATTCAATGACAAGGTCATTAAGAAGTCATACTTCAAGTAAGACTGGTAGTACCTTGGTAGATGTGGATCATGTTTTATAATTTAACAAGAGATTATGCTATAAAAATGTATAATTGCTTTGTTTGTTTTGCCAAAGGAAACGTGAGTCATAGCGAGACAAATTATGCATAATTTATTATTCACGCGATCGTACAGAAAAACCTCCTGATTTAAGTCCTTCTAAATATAATTTCAGGGCATAAATTAATTTTTAATCTTAATCTCAAATAAAGTAGCATTTTTATTAACGAAATATATTTATTTACCCTTTTGGGTTATTACATGACTGTTTCTATCCTTTTCTGGTCTTAGCGTATCATCTAAATGGCAGCCAGGGCGCAAATTTTGATTATGTAGAAAAGATCGTTGTTATCCATTTTTGTAGAATTATTCGAAATTTGAGTGACAGATTTTTTTTTGGAAAAGTCGGTTCTGACATCTTGGAATGCATTCGAGTTTTATTCACTTAAATTAGAGGTTCTTTGAGAAAATTGTCATTGAATTTTATTTGAATAATTTCAATTAAATCACGGTTTTGCAAACATAAACTAATCAGACAAATTATTTTTATTATACGGAACAATTAAATTAGTAAAGTTGAAGCATTTTTTTATTACACAGGAATAAGCACCTTTACTACCCTTAGTGATACTTATGAATTTTGAATTCCAAAACATCCCTGGCATATGTAAGGAACATTCAAGGATTTAAAAGAAGTAGCATTAAAAATAATGATGAAATTATGCTTTATTGCTTTAAGTGTTTTAAATTTAGAAAAAATATTAATAAAGTGTTTATAAGAAAATTAAATTCCTGTAAACTGACCAATTACCAGCGGATTGTTCTCATCAAGTAGATCACGGAAATACCGGGTTATAACAGGATTCGATCAGACATAAGGAAATGAGAGCTTTTTGAAAATTAGGAAATTGTCACTTTTTCACCTCGTTTTTGAGGCCGAAAATGGACATCAAAAATGCCATATCTCGGCTATCGTAAACGCTAGGACCTTGCGGATGGTCTCGTTGGATTCCGAACGACGAAAGTAAGACAAAACCGTTGGAATTTTTCCGATAGCTCTCATAGAAGCCGAGATATCGGCCTTCAAAGTTTGGGTTTTTTCATTTTTCGGGTATACCCCCCGTTTGGATTTTTTTCAGAAAAATTTTTTTTTTTCGAATTCGAACTGACTATACCAACGGATTGTTCTCATCAAGTAGATCACGAAAATACCGGGTTATAAGGGAATCCGAGCAGAACTAAGAAATCGAGTATTTTTTCGACCTCGTTTTTGAGGCCAAATATGGGCATCAAAAATGCCATATCTCGGCTATCGTAAAAGCTAGGACCTTGCAGATGGTCTCGTTGGATTCAGGACGACGAAACTAAGACAAAACCGTTGGAATTTTTACGATAGCTCTCATAGAAGCCGAGATATCGGCCTTCAAAGTTTGGGTTTTTTCACTTTTCGGGTATACCCCCCCGTTTGGATTTTTTTCAGAAATTTTTTTTTTTTCGAATTCGAACTGACTATACCAACGGATTGTTCTCATCAAGTAGATCACGAAAATACCGGGTTATAAGGGAATCCGAGCAGAACTAAGAAATCGAGTATTTTTTTGACCTCGTTTTTGAGGCCAAAAATGGGCATCAAAAATGCCATATCTCGGCTATCGTAAAAGCTAGGACCTTGCGGATGGTCTCGCTGGATTCAGGACGACGAAACTAAGACAAAACCGTTGGAATTTTCACGATAGCTCCCATAGAAGCCCAGATATCGACCTTCAAAGTTTGGGTTTTTTCATTTTTCGGGTATACCCCCCCGTTTGGATTTTTTTCAGAAAAATTTTTTTTTTTCGAATTCGAACTGACTATACCAACGGATTGTTCTCATCAAGTAGATCACGAAAATACCGGGTTATAAGGGAATCCGAGCAGAACTAAGAAATCGAGTATTTTTTCGACCTCGTTTTTGAGGCCAAAAATGGGCATCAAAAATGCCATATCTCGGCTATCGTAAAAGCTAGGACCTTGCGGATGGTCTCGCTGGATTCAGGACGACGAAACTAAGACAAAACCGTTGGAATTTTCACGATAGCTCCCATAGAAGCCCAGATATCGACCTTCAAAGTTTGGGTTTTTTCATTTTTCGGGTATACCCCCCCGTTTGGATTTTTTTCA
Organism: Anthonomus grandis grandis; assembly: GCF_022605725.1. NCBI lineage: Eukaryota > Metazoa > Arthropoda > Insecta > Coleoptera > Curculionidae > Anthonomus > Anthonomus grandis. Next base: position 1,630,877 of record NC_065559.1, read on the forward strand.
GAAAAATTTTTTTTTTTCGAATTCGAACTGACTATACCAACGGATTGTTCTCATCAAGTAGATCACGAAAATACCGGGTTATAAGGGAATCCGAGCAGAACTAAGAAATCGAGTATTTTTTCGACCTCGTTTTTGAGGCCAAAAATGGGCATCAAAAATGCCATATCTCGGCTATCGTAAAAGCTAGGACCTTGCGGATGGTCTCGCTGGATTCAGGACGACGAAACTAAGACAAAACCGTTGGAATTTTCACGATAGCTCCCATAGAAGCCCAGATATCGACCTTCAAAGTTTGGGTTTTTTCATTTTTCGGGTATACCCCCCCGTTTGGATTTTTTTCAGAAATTTTTTTTTTTTCGAATTCGAACTGACTATACCAACGGATTGTTCTCATCAAGTAGATCACGAAAATACCGGGTTATAAGGGAATCCGAGCAGAACTAAGAAATCGAGTATTTTTTTGACCTCGTTTTTGAGGCCAAAAATGGGCATCAAAAATGCCATATCTCGGCTATCGTAAAAGCTAGGACCTTGCGGATGGTCTCGTTGGATTCAGAACGACGAAACTAAGACAAAACCGTTGGAATTTTTCCGATAGCTCTTATAGAAGCCGAGATATCGGCCTTCAAAGTTTGGGTTTTTTCACTTTTCGGGTATACCCCCCCGTTTGGATTTTTTTCAGAAAAAATTTTTTTTTTCGAATTCGAACTAACTACACCAGCGGATTGTTCTCATCAAGTAGATCACGAAAATACCGGGTTATAAGGGAATCCGAGCAGAACTAAGAAATCGAGTATTTTTTCGACCTCGTTTTTGAGGCCAAAAATGGGCATCAAAAATGCCATATCTCGGCTATCGTAAAAGCTAGGACCTTGCGGATGGTCTCGTTGGATTCAGAACGACGAAACTAAGACAAAACCGTTGGAATTTTTCCGATAGCTCTTATAGAAGCCGAGATATCGGCCTTCAAAGTTTGGGTTTTTTCACTTTTCGGGTATACCCCCCCGTTTGGATTTTTTTCAGAAATTTTTTTTTTTTCGAATTCGAACTGACTATACCAACGGATTGTTCTCATCAAGTAGATCACGAAAATACCGGGTTATAAGGGAATCCGAGCAGAACTAAGAAATCGAGTATTTTTTTGACCTCGTTTTTGAGGCCAAAAATGGGCATCAAAAATGCCATATCTCGGCTATCGTAAAAGCTAGGACCTTGCGGATGGTCTCGTTGGATTCAGAACGACGAAACTAAGACAAAACCGTTGGAATTTTCCCGATAGCTCTCATAGAAGCCGAGATATCGGCCTTCAAAGTTTGGGTTTTTTCACTTTTCGGGTATACCCCCCCGTTTGGATTTTTTTCAGAAAAATTTTTTTTTTTCGAATTCGAACTAACTACACCAGCGGATTGTTCTCATCAAGTAGATCACGAAAATACCGGGTTATAAGGGAATCCGAGCAGAACTAAGAAATCGAGTATTTTTTCGACCTCGTTTTTGAGGCCAAATATGGGCATCAAAAATGCCATATCTCGGCTATCGTAAAAGCTAGGACCTTGCGGATGGTCTCGTTGGATTCAGAACGACGAAACTAAGACAAAACCGTTGGAATTTTTCCGATAGCTTTCATAGAAGCCGAGATATCGGCCTTCAAAGTTTGGGTTTTTTCACTTTTCGGGTATACCCCCCCGTTTGGATTTTTTTCAAAAAAATTTTTTTTTTTCGAATTCGAACTGACTATACCAACGGATTGTTCTCATCAAGTAGATCACGAAAATACCGGGTTATAAGGGAATCCGAGCAGAACTAAGAAATCGAGTATTTTTTCGACCTCGTTTTTGAGGCCAAATATGGGCATCAAAAATGCCATATCTCGGCTATCGTAAAAGCTAGGACCTTGCGGATGGTCTCGTTGGATTCAGAACGACGAAACTAAGACAAAACCGTTGGAATTTTCCCGATAGCTCTCATAGAAGCCGAGATATCGGCCTTCAAAGTTTGGGTTTTTTCACTTTTCGGGTATACCCCCCCGTTTGGATTTTTTTCAGAAAAATTTTTTTTTTTCGAATTCGAACTGACTATACCAACGGATTGTTCTCATCAAGTAGATCACGAAAATACCGGGTTATAAGGGAATCCGAGCAGAACTAAGAAATCGAGTATTTTTTCGACCTCGTTTTTGAGGCCAAAAATGGGCATCAAAAATGCCATATCTCGGCTATCGTAAAAGCTAGGACCTTGCGGATGGTCTCGTTGGATTCAGAACGACGAAACTAAGACAAAACCGTTGGAATTTTCCCGATAGCTCTCATAGAAGCCGAGATATCGGCCTTCAAAGTTTGGGTTTTTTTACTTTTCGGGTATACCCCCCCGTTTGGATTTTTTTCAGAAAAATTTTTTTTTTTCGAATTCGAACTAACTACACCAGCGGATTGTTCTCATCAAGTAGATCACGAAAATACCGGGTTATAAGGGAATCCGAGCAGAACTAAGAAATCGAGTATTTTTTCGACCTCGTTTTTGAGGCCAAAAATGGGCATCAAAAATGCCATATCTCGGCTATCGTAAAAGCTAGGACCTTGCGGATGGTCTCGTTGGATTCAGAACGACGAAACTAAGACAAAACCGTTGGAATTTTCCCGATAGCTCTCATAGAAGCCGAGATATCGGCCTTCAAAGTTTGGGTTTTTTCACTTTTCGGGTATACCCCCCCGTTTGGATTTTTTTCAGAAAAATTTTTTTTTTTCGAATTCGAACTAACTACACCAGCGGATTGTTCTCATCAAGTAGATCACGAAAATACCGGGTTATAAGGGAATCCGAGCAGAACTAAGAAATCGAGTATTTTTTCGACCTCGTTTTTGAGGCCAAATATGGGCATCAAAAATGCCATATCTCGGCTATCGTAAAAGCTAGGACCTTGCGGATGGTCTCGTTGGATTCAGAACGACGAAACTAAGACAAAACCGTTGGAATTTTCCCGATAGCTCTCATAGAAGCCGAGATATCGGCCTTCAAAGTTTGGGTTTTTTCACTTTTCGGGTATACCCCCCCGTTTGGATTTTTTTCAGAAAAATTTTTTTTTTTCGAATTCGAACTGACTATACCAACGGATTGTTCTCATCAAGTAGATCACGAAAATACCGGGTTATAAGGGAATCCGAGCAGAACTAAGAAATCGAGTATTTTTTCGACCTCGTTTTTGAGGCCAAAAATGGGCATCAAAAATGCCATATCTCGGCTATCGTAAAAGCTGGGACCTTGCGGATGGTCTCGTTGGATTCAGAACGACGAAACTAAGACAAAACCGTTGGAATTTTTCCGATAGCTCTCATAGAAGCCGAGATATCGGCCTTCAAAGTTTGGGTTTTTTCACTTTTCGGGTATACCCCCCCGTTTGGATTTTTTTCAGAAAAATTTTTTTTTTTCGAATTCGAACTAACTACACCAGCGGATTGTTCTCATCAAGTAGATCACGAAAATACCGGGTTATAAGGGAATCCGAGCAGAACTAAGAAATCGAGTATTTTTTTGACCTCGTTTTTGAGGCCAAAAATGGGCATCAAAAATGCCATATCTCGGCTACCGTAAAAGCTAGGACCTTGCGGATGGTCTCGTTGGATTCAGAACGACGAAACTAAGACAAAACCGTTGGAATTTTTCCGATAGCTCTCATAGAAGCCGAGATATCGGCCTTCAAAGTTTGGGTTTTTTCACTTTTCGGGTATACCCCCCCGTTTGGATTTTTTTCAGAAAAATTTTTTTTTTTCGAATTCGAACTGACTATACCAACGGATTGTTCTCATCAAGTAGATCACGAAAATACCGGGTTATAAGGGAATCCGAGCAGAACTAAGAAATCGAGTATTTTTTCGACCTCGTTTTTGAGGCCAAATATGGGCATCAAAAATGCCATATCTCGGCTATCGTAAAAGCTAGGACCTTGCGGATGGTCTCGTTGGATTCAGAACGACGAAACTAAGACAAAACCGTTGGAATTTTTCCGATAGCTCTCATAGAAGCCGAGATATCAGCCTTCAAAGTTTGGGTTTTTTCACTTTTCGGGTATACCCCCCCGTTTGGATTTTTTTCAGAAATTTTTTTTTTTTCGAATTCGAACTGACTATACCAACGGATTGTTCTCATCAAGTAGATCACGAAAATACCGGGTTATAAGGGAATCCGAGCAGAACTAAGAAATCGAGTATTTTTTTGACCTCGTTTTTGAGGCCAAAAATGGGCATCAAAAATGCCATATCTCGGCTATCGTAAAAGCTGGGACCTTCCGGATGATCTCGTTGGATTCAGAACGACGAAACTAAGACAAAACCGTTGGAATTTTTCCGATAGCTCTCATAGAAGCCGAGATATCGGCCTTCAAAATTTGGGTTTTTTCATTTTTCGGGTATACCCCCCCGTTTGGATTTTTTTCAGAAAATTTTTTTTTTTTCGAATTCGAACTAACTACACCAGCGGATTGTTCTCATCAAGTAGATCACGGAAATACCGGGTTATAAGGGAATCCGAGCAGAACTAAGAAACCGAGTATTTTTTCGACCTCGTTTTTGAGGCCAAAAATGGGCATCAAAAATGCCATATCTCGGCTATCGTAAAAGCTAGGACCTTGCGGATGGTCTCGTTGGATTCAGAACGACGAAACTAAGACAAAACCGTTGGAATTTTCCCGATAGCTCTCATAGAAGCCGAGATATCGGCCTTCAAAGTTTGGGTTTTTTCACTTTTCGGGTATACCCCCCCGTTTGGATTTTTTTCAGAAAATTTTTTTTTTTTCGAATTCGAACTAACTACACCAGCGGATTGTTCTCATCAAGTAGATCACGAAAATACCGGGTTATAAGGGAATCCGAGCAGAACTAAGAAATCGAGTATTTTTTCGACCTCGTTTTTGAGGCCAAAAATGGGCATCAAAAATGCCATATCTCGGCTATCGTAAAAGCTAGGACCTTGCGGATGGTCTCGTTGGATTCAGAACGACGAAACTAAGACAAAACCGTTGGAATTTTCCCGATAGCTCTCATAGAAGCCGAGATATCGGCCTTCAAAGTTTGGGTTTTTTCACTTTTCGGGTATACCCCCCCGTTTGGATTTTTTTCAGAAAAATTTTTTTTTTTCGAATTCGAACTAACTACACCAGCGGATTGTTCTCATCAAGTAGATCACGAAAATACCGGGTTATAAGGGAATCCGAGCAGAACTAAGAAATCGAGTATTTTTTCGACCTCGTTTTTGAGGCCAAAAATGGGCATCAAAAATGCCATATCTCGGCTATCGTAAAAGCTAGGACCTTGCGGATGGTCTCGTTGGATTCAGAACGACGAAACTAAGACAAAACCGTTGGAATTTTCCCGATAGCTCTCATAGAAGCCGAGATATCGGCCTTCAAAGTTTAGGTTTTTTCACTTCTCGGGTATACCCCCCCGTTTGGATTTTTTTCAGAATTTTTTTTTTTTTTCGAATTCGAACTGACTATACCAACGGATTGTTCTCATCAAGTAGATCACGAAAATACCGGGTTATAAGGGAATCCGAGCAGAACTAAGAAATCTAGTATTTTTTTGACCTCGTTTTTGAGGCCAAAAATGGGCATCAAAAATGCCATATCTCGGCTATCGTAAAAGCTGGGACCTTCCGGATGATCTCGTTGGATTCAGAACGACGAAACTAAGACAAAACCGTTGGAATTTTTCCGATAGCTCTCATAGAAGCCGAGATATCGGCCTTCAAAATTTGGGTTTTTTCATTTTTCGGGTATACCCCCCCGTTTGGATTTTTTTCAGAAAATTTTTTTTTTTTCGAATTCGAACTAACTACACCAGCGGATTGTTCTCATCAAGTAGATCACGAAAATACCGGGTTATAAGGGAATCCGAGCAGAACTAAGAAATCGAGTATTTTTTCGACCTCGTTTTTGAGGCCAAAAATGGGCATCAAAAATGCCATATCTCGGCTATCGTAAAAGCTAGGACCTTGCGGATGGTCTCGTTGGATTCAGAACGACGAAACTAAGACAAAACCGTTGGAATTTTCCCGATAGCTCTCATAGAAGCCGAGATATCGGCCTTCAAAGTTTGGGTTTTTTCACTTTTCGGGTATACCCCCCCGTTTGGATTTTTTTCAGAAAAATTTTTTTTTTTCGAATTCGAACTAACTACACCAGCGGATTGTTCTCATCAAGTAGATCACGAAAATACCGGGTTATAAGGGAATCCGAGCAGAACTAAGAAATCGAGTATTTTTTCGACCTCGTTTTTGAGGCCAAAAATGGGCATCAAAAATGCCATATCTCGGCTATCGTAAAAGCTAGGACCTTGCGGATGGTCTCGTTGGATTCAGAACGACGAAACTAAGACAAAACCGTTGGAATTTTCCCGATAGCTCTCATAGAAGCCGAGATATCGGCCTTCAAAGTTTAGGTTTTTTCACTTCTCGGGTATACCCCCCCGTTTGGATTTTTTTCAGAAATTTTTTTTTTTTTCGAATTCGAACTGACTATACCAACGGATTGTTCTCATCAAGTAGATCACGAAAATACCGGGTTATAAGGGAATCCGAGCAGAACTAAGAAATCTAGTATTTTTTTGACCTCGTTTTTGAGGCCAAAAATGGGCATCAAAAATGCCATATCTCGGCTATCGTAAAAGCTGGGACCTTCCGGATGATCTCGTTGGATTCAGAACGACGAAACTAAGACAAAACCGTTGGAATTTTTCCGATAGCTCTCATAGAAGCCGAGATATCGGCCTTCAAAATTTGGGTTTTTTCATTTTTCGGGTATACCCCCCCGTTTGGATTTTTTTCAGAAAATTTTTTTTTTTTCGAATTCGAACTAACTACACCAGCGGATTGTTCTCATCAAGTAGATCACGAAAATACCGGGTTATAAGGGAATCCGAGCAGAACTAAGAAATCGAGTATTTTTTCGACCTCGTTTTTGAGGCCAAAAATGGGCATCAAAAATGCCATATCTCGGCTATCGTAAAAGCTAGGACCTTGCGGATGGTCTCGTTGGATTCAGAACGACGAAACTAAGACAAAACCGTTGGAATTTTCCCGATAGCTCTCATAGAAGCCGAGATATCGGCCTTCAAAATTTGGGTTTTTTCACTTTTCGGGTATACCCCCCCGTTTGGATTTTTTTCAGAAAAATTTTTTTTTTTCGAATTCGAACTAACTACACCAGCGGATTGTTCTCATCAAGTAGATCACGAAAATACCGGGTTATAAGGGAATCCGAGCAGAACTAAGAAATCGAGTATTTTTTCGACCTCGTTTTTGAGGCCAAAAATGGGCATCAAAAATGCCATATCTCGGCTATCGTAAAAGCTAGGACCTTGCGGATGGTCTCGTTGGATTCAAAACGACGAAACTAAGACAAAACCGTTGGAATTTTCCCGATAGCTCTCATAGAAGCCGAGATATCGGCCTTCAAAGTTTGGGTTTTTTCACTTTTCGGGTATACCCCCCCGTTTGGATTTTTTTCAGAAAAATTTTTTTTTTTCGAATTCGAACTGACTATACCAACGGATTGTTCTCATCAAGTAGATCACGAAAATACCGGGTTATAAGGGAATCCGAGCAGAACTAAGAAATCGAGTATTTTTTCGACCTCGTTTTTAAGGTTAAAAATGGGCATCAAAAATGCCATATCTCGGCTATCGTAAAAGCTAGGACCTTGCGGATGGTCTCGTTGGATTCAGGACGACGAAACTAAGACAAAACCGTTGGAATTTTCACGATAGCTCCCATAGAAGCCCAGATATCGACCTTCAAAGTTTGGGTTTTTTCATTTTTCGGGTATACCCCCCCGTTTGGATTTTTTTCAGAAAAATTTTTTTTTTTCGAATTCGAACTGACTATACCAACGGATTGTTCTCATCAAGTAGATCACGAAAATACCGGGTTATAAGGGAATCCGAGCAGAACTAAGAAATCGAGTATTTTTTCGACCTCGTTTTTAAGGTTAAAAATGGGCATCAAAAATGCCATATCTCGGCTATCGTAAAAGCTAGGACCTTGCGGATGGTCTCGTTGGATTCAGAACGACGAAACTAAGACAAAACCGTTGGAATTTTTCCGATAGCTTTCATAGAAGCCGAGATATCGGCCTGCAAAGTTTGGGTTTTTTCACTTTTCGGGTATACCCCCCCGTTTGGATTTTTTTCAGAAAAATTTTTTTTTTTCGAATTCGAACTGACTATACCAACGGATTGTTCTCATCAAGTAGATCACGAAAATACCGGGTTATAAGGGAATCCGAGCAGAACTAAGAAATCGAGTATTTTTTCGACCTCGTTTTTAAGGTTAAAAATGGGCATCAAAAATGCCATATCTCGGCTATCGTAAAAGCTAGGACCTTGCGGATGGTCTCGTTGGATTCAGAACGACGAAACTAAGACAAAACCGTTGGAATTTTTCCGATAGCTTTCATAGAAGCCGAGATATCGGCCTTCAAAGTTTGGGTTTTTTCACTTTTCGGGTATACCCCCCCGTTTGGATTTTTTTCAAAAAAATTTTTTTTTTCGAATTCGAACTGACTATACCAACGGATTGTTCTCATCAAGTAGATCACGAAAATACCGGGTTATAAGGGAATCCGAGCAGAACTAAGAAATCGAGTATTTTTTCGACCTCGTTTTTAAGGTTAAAAATGGGCATCAAAAATGCCATATCTCGGCTATCGTAAAAGCTAGGACCTTGCGGATGGTCTCGTTGGATTCAGAACGACGAAACTAAGACAAAACCGTTGGAATTTTTCCGATAGCTTTCATAGAAGCCGAGATATCGGCCTTCAAAGTTTGGGTTTTTTCACTTTTCGGGTATACCCCCCCGTTTGGATTTTTTTCAGAAAAATTTTTTTTTTTCGAATTCGAACTAACTACACCAGCGGATTGTTCTCATCAAGTAGATCACGAAAATACCGGGTTATAAGGGAATCCGAGCAGAACTAAGAAATCGAGTATTTTTTCGACCTCGTTTTTGAGGCCAAAAATGGGCATCAAAAATGCCATATCTCGGCTATCGTAAAAGCTGGGACCTTCCGGATGATCTCGTTGGATTCAGAACGACGAAACTAAGACAAAACCGTTGGAATTTTTCCGATAGCTCTCATAGAAGCCGAGATATCGGCCTTCAAAATTTGGGTTTTTTCATTTTTCGGGTATACCCCCCCGTTTGGATTTTTTTCAGAAAATTTTTTTTTTTTCGAATTCGAACTAACTACACCAGCGGATTGTTCTCATCAAGTAGATCACGAAAATACCGGGTTATAAGGGAATCCGAGCAGAACTAAGAAATCGAGTATTTTTTCGACCTCGTTTTTGAGGCCAAAAATGGGCATCAAAAATGCCATATCTCGGCTATCGTAAAAGCTAGGACCTTGCGGATGGTCTCGTTGGATTCAGAACGACGAAACTAGGACAAAACCGTTGGAATTTTTCCGATAGCTTTCATAGAAGCCGAGATATCGGCCTTCAAAGTTTGGGTTTTTTCACTTTTCGGGTATACCCCCCCGTTTGGATTTTTTTCAAAAAAATTTTTTTTTTTCGAATTCGAACTGACTATACCAACGGATTGTTCTCATCAAGTAGATCACGAAAATACCGGGTTATAAGGGAATCCGAGCAGAACTAAGAAATCGAGTATTTTGTCGACCTCGTTTTTGAGGCCAAATATGGGCATCAAAAATGCCATATCTCGGCTATCGTAAAAGCTAGGACCTTGCGGATGGTCTCGTTGGATTCAGGACGACGAAACTAAGACAAAACCGTTGGAATTTTCACGATAGCTCCCATAGAAGCCCAGATATCGACCTTCAAAGTTTGGGTTTTTTCATTTTTCGGGTATACCCCCCCGTTTGGATTTTTTTCAGAAAAATTTTTTTTTTTCGAATTCGAACTAACTACACCAGCGGATTGTTCTCATCAAGTAGATCACGAAAATACCGGGTTATAAGGGAATCCGAGCAGAACTAAGAAATCGAGTATTTTTTCGACCTCGTTTTTGAGGCCAAATATGGGCATCAAAAATGCCATATCTCGGCTATCGTAAAAGCTAGGACCTTGCGGATGGTCTCGTTGGATTCAGAACGACGAAACTAGGACAAAACCGTTGGAATTTTTCCGATAGCTTTCATAGAAGCCGAGATATCGGCCTTCAAAGTTTGGGTTTTTTCACTTTTCGGGTATACCCCCCCGTTTGGATTTTTTTCAAAAAAATTTTTTTTTTTCGAATTCGAACTGACTATACCAACGGATTGTTCTCATCAAGTAGATCACGAAAATACCGGGTTATAAGGGAATCCGAGCAGAACTAAGAAATCGAGTATTTTTTCGACGTCGTTTTTGAGGCCAAATATGGGCATCAAAAATGCCATATCTCGGCTATCGTAAAAGCTAGGACCTTGCGGATGGTCTCGTTGGATTCAGGACGACGAAACTAAGACAAAACCGTTGGAATTTTCACGATAGCTCCCATAGAAGCCCAGATATCGACCTTCAAAGTTTGGGTTTTTTCATTTTTCGGGTATACCCCCCCGTTTGGATTTTTTTCAGAAAAATTTTTTTTTTTCGAATTCGAACTGACTATACCAACGGATTGTTCTCATCAAGTAGATCACGAAAATACCGGGTTATAAGGGAATCCGAGCATAACTAAGAAATCGAGTATTTTTTCGACCTCGTTTTTGAGGCCAAAAATGGGCATCAAAAATGCCATATCTCGGCTATCGTAAAAGCTAGGACCTTGCGGATGGTCTCGTTGGATTCAGAACGACGAAACTAAGACAAAACCGTTGGAATTTTTCCGATAGCTCTCATAGAAGCCGAGATATCGGCCTTCAAAGTTTGGGTTTTTTCACTTTTCGGGTATACCCCCCCGTTTGGATTTTTTTCAGAAAAATTTTTTTTTTTCGAATTCGAACTGACTATACCAACGGATTGTTCTCATCAAGTAGATCACGAAAATACCGGGTTATAAGGGAATCCGAGCAGAACTAAGAAATCGAGTATTTTTTCGACCTCGTTTTTGAGGCCAAAAATGGGCATCAAAAATGCCATATCTCGGCTATCGTAAAAGCTGGGACCTTCCGGATGATCTCGTTGGATTCAGAACGACGAAACTAAGACAAAACCGTTGGAATTTTTCCGATAGCTCTCATAGAAGCCGAGATATCGGCCTTCAAAATTTGGGTTTTTTCATTTTTCGGGTATACCCCCCCGTTTGGATTTTTTTCAGAAAATTTTTTTTTTTTCGAATTCGAACTAACTACACCAGCGGATTGTTCTCATCAAGTAGATCACGAAAATACCGGGTTATAAGGGAATCCGAGCAGAACTAAGAAATCGAGTATTTTTTCGACCTCGTTTTTGAGGCCAAAAATGGGCATCAAAAATGCCATATCTCGGCTATCGTAAAAGCTAGGACCTTGCGGATGGTCTCGTTGGATTCAGAACGACGAAACTAAGACAAAACCGTTGGAATTTTCCCGATAGCTCTCATAGAAGCCGAGATATCGGCCTTCAAAGTTTAGGTTTTTTCACTTTTCGGGTATACCCCCCCGTTTGGATTTTTTTCAGAAATTTTTTTTTTTTCGAATTCGAACTGACTATACCAACGGATTGTTCTCATCAAGTAGATCACGAAAATACCGGGTTATAAGGGAATCCGAGCAGAACTAAGAAATCGAGTATTTTTTTGACCTCGTTTTTGAGGCCAAAAATGGGCATCAAAAATGCCATATCTCGGCTATCGTAAAAGCTAGGACCTTGCGGATGGTCTCGTTGGATTCAGAACGACGAAACTAAGACAAAACCGTTGGAATTTTCCCGATAGCTCTCATAGAAGCCGAGATATCGGCCTTCAAAGTTTGGGTTTTTTCACTTTTCGGGTATACCCCCCCGTTTGGATTTTTTTCAGAAAAATTTTTTTTTTCGAATTCGAACTAACTACACCAGCGGATTGTTCTCATCAAGTAGATCACGAAAATACCGGGTTATAAGGGAATCCGAGCAGAACTAAGAAATCGAGTATTTTTTCGACCTCGTTTTTGAGGCCAAATATGGGCATCAAAAATGCCATATCTCGGCTACCGTAAAAGCTAGGACCTTGCAGATGGTCTCGTTGGATTCAGGACGACGAAACTAAGACAAAACCGTTGGAATTTTCACGATAGCTCCCATAGAAGCCCAGATATCGACCTTCAAAGTTTGGGTTTTTTCATTTTTCGGGTATACCCCCCCGTTTGGATTTTTTTCAAAAAAATTTTTTTTTTTCGAATTCGAACTGACTATACCAACGGATTGTTCTCATCAAGTAGATCACGAGAATACCGGGTTATAAGGGAATCCGAGCAGAACTAAGAAATCGAGTATTTTTTCGACCTCGTTTTTGAGGCCAAATATGGGCATCAAAAATGCCATATCTCGGCTATCGTAAAAGCTAGGACCTTGCGGATGGTCTCGTTGGATTCAGGACGACGAAACTAAGACAAAACCGTTGGAATTTTCACGATAGCTCCCATAGAAGCCCAGATATCGACCTTCAAAGTTTGGGTTTTTTCATTTTTCGGGTATACCCCCCCGTTTGGATTTTTTTCAGAAAAATTTTTTTTTTTCGAATTCGAACTGACTATACCAACGGATTGTTCTCATCAAGTAGATCACGAAAATACCGGGTTATAAGGGAATCCGAGCAGAACTAAGAAATCGAGTATTTTTTCGACCTCGTTTTTGAGGCCAAAAATGGGCATCAAAAATGCCATATCTCGGCTATCGTAAAAGCTAGGACCTTGCGGATGGTCTCGTTGGATTCAGAACGACGAAACTAAGACAAAACCGTTGGAATTTTCCCGATAGCTCTCATAGAAGCCGAGATATCGGCCTTCAAAATTTGGGTTTTTTCATTTTTCGGGTATACCCCCCCGTTTGGATTTTTTTCAGAAAAATTTTTTTTTTTCGAATTCGAACTAACTACACCAGCGGATTGTTCTCATCAAGTAGATCACGAAAATACCGGGTTATAAGGGAATCCGAGCAGAACTAAGAAATCGAGTATTTTTTCGACCTCGTTTTTGAGGCCAAAAATGGGCATCAAAAATGCCATATCTCGGCTATCGTAAAAGCTAGGACCTTGCGGATGGTCTCGTTGGATTCAGAACGACGAAACTAAGACAAAACCGTTGGAATTTTCCCGATAGCTCTCATAGAAGCCGAGATATGGGCCTTCAAAGTTTGGGTTTTTTCACTTTTCGGGTATACCCCCCCGTTTGGATTTTTTTCAGAAAAATTTTTTTTTTCGAATTCGAACTAACTACACCAGCGGATTGTTCTCATCAAGTAGATCACGAAAATACCGGGTTATAAGGGAATCCGAGCAGAACTAAGAAATCGAGTATTTTTTCGACCTCGTTTTTGAGGCCAAATATGGGCATCAAAAATGCCATATCTCGGCTACCGTAAAAGCTAGGACCTTGCAGATGGTCTCGTTGGATTCAGGACGACGAAACTAAGACAAAACCGTTGGAATTTTCACGATAGCTCCCATAGAAGCCCAGATATCGACCTTCAAAGTTTGGGTTTTTTCATTTTTCGGGTATACCCCCCCGTTTGGATTTTTTTCAGAAAAATTTTTTTTTTTCGAATTCGAACTGACTATACCAACGGATTGTTCTCATCAAGTAGATCACGAAAATACCGGGTTATAAGGGAATCCGAGCAGAACTAAGAAATCGAGTATTTTTTCGACCTCGTTTTTGAGGCCAAAAATGGGCATCAAAAATGCCATATCTCGGCTATCGTAAAAGCTAGGACCTTGCGGATGGTCTCGTTGGATTCAGAACGACGAAACTAAGACAAAACCGTTGGAATTTTCCCGATAGCTCTCATAGAAGCCGAGATATCGGCCTTCAAAGTTTGGGTTTTTTCACTTTTCGGGTATACCCCCCCGTTTGGATTTTTTTCAGAAAAATTTTTTTTTTTCGAATTCGAACTAACTACACCAGCGGATTGTTCTCATCAAGTAGATCACGAAAATACCGGGTTATAAGGGAATCCGAGCAGAACTAAGAAATCGAGTATTTTTTCGACCTCGTTTTTGAGGCCAAAAATGGGCATCAAAAATGCCATATCTCGGCTATCGTAAAAGCTAGGACCTTGCGGATGGTCTCGTTGGATTCAGAACGACGAAACTAAGACAAAACCGTTGGAATTTTCCCGATAGCTCTCATAGAAGCCGAGATATCGGCCTTCAAAATTTGGGTTTTTTCATTTTTCGGGTATACCCCCCCGTTTGGATTTTTTTCAGAAAAATTTTTTTTTTTTCGAATTCGAACTGACTATACCAACGGATTGTTCTCATCAAGTAGATCACGAAAATACCGGGTTATAAGGGAATCCGAGCAGAACTAAGAAATCGAGTATTTTTTCGACCTCGTTTTTGAGGCCAAAAATGGGCATCAAAAATGCCATATCTCGGCTATCGTAAAAGCTAGGACCTTGCGGATGGTCTCGTTGGATTCAGAACGACGAAACTAAGACAAAACCGTTGGAATTTTCCCGATAGCTCTCATAGAAGCCGAGATATCGGCCTTCAAAATTTGGGTTTTTTCATTTTTCGGGTATACCCCCCCCGTTTGGATTTTTTTCAGAAAATTTTTTTTTTTTTCGAATTCGAACTGACTATACCAACGGATTGTTCTCATCAAGTAGATCACGAAAATACCGGGTTATAAGGGAATCCGAGCAGAACTAAGAAATCGAGTATTTTTTCGACCTCGTTTTTGAGGCCAAAAATGGGCATCAAAAATGCCATATCTCGGCTATCGTAAAAGCTAGGACCTTGCGGATGGTCTCGTTGGATTCAGAACGACGAAACTAAGACAAAACCGTTGGAATTTTCCCGATAGCTCTCATAGAAGCCGAGATATCGGCCTTCAAAGTTTGGGTTTTTTCACTTTTCGGGTATACCCCCCCGTTTGGATTTTTTTCAGAAAAATTTTTTTTTTTCGAATTCGAACTAACTACACCAGCGGATTGTTCTCATCAAGTAGATCACGAAAATACCGGGTTATAAGGGAATCCGAGCAGAACTAAGAAATCGAGTATTTTTTCGACCTCGTTTTTGAGGCCAAATATGGGCATCAAAAATGCCATTTCTCGGCTATCGTAAAAGCTAGGACCTTGCGGATGGTCTCGTTGGATTCAGAACGACGAAACTAAGACAAAACCGTTGGAATTTTTCCGATAGCTTTCATAGAAGCCGAGATATCGGCCTTCATAGTTTGGGTTTTTTCACTTTTCGGGTATACCCCCCCGTTTGGATTTTTTTCAAAAAAATTTTTTTTTTTCGAATTCGAACTGACTATACCAACGGATTGTTCTCATCAAGTAGATCACGAAAATACCGGGTTATAAGGGAATCCGAGCAGAACTAAGAAATCGAGTATTTTTTCGACCTCGTTTTTGAGGCCAAATATGGGCATCAAAAATGCCATATCTCGGCTATCGTAAAAGCTAGGACCTTGCGGATGGTCTCGTTGGATTCAGGACGACGAAACTAAGACAAAACCGTTGGAATTTTCACGATAGCTCCCATAGAAGCCCAGATATCGACCTTCAAAGTTTGGGTTTTTTCATTTTTCGGGTATACCCCCCCGTTTGGATTTTTTTCAGAAAAATTTTTTTTTTTCGAATTCGAACTGACTATACCAACGGATTGTTCTCATCAAGTAGATCACGAAAATACCGGGTTATAAGGGAATCCGAGCAGAACTAAGAAATCGAGTATTTTTTTGACCTCGTTTTTGAGGCCAAAAATGGGCATCAAAAATGCCATATCTCGGCTATCGTAAAAGCTAGGACCTTGCGGATGGTCTCGTTGGATTCAGAACGACGAAACTAAGACAAAACCGTTGGAATTTTTCCGATAGCTCTCATAGAAGCCGAGATATCGGCCTTCAAAATTTGGGTTTTTTCATTTTTCGGGTATACCCCCCCGTTTGGATTTTTTTCAGAAAAAATTTTTTTTTTCGAATTCGAACTAATTACACCAGCGGATTGTTCTCATCAAGTAGATCACGAAAATACCGGGTTATAAGGGAATCCGAGCAGAACTAAGAAATCGAGTATTTTTTCGACCTCGTTTTTGAGGCCAAAAATGGGCATCAAAAATGCCATATCTCGGCTATCGTAAAAGCTAGGACCTTGCGGATGGTCTCGTTGGATTCAGAACGACGAAACTAAGACAAAACCGTTGGAATTTTCCCGATAGCTCTCATAGAAGCCGAGATATGGGCCTTCAAAGTTTGGGTTTTTTCACTTTTCGGGTATACCCCCCCGTTTGGATTTTTTTCAGAAAAATTTTTTTTTTCGAATTCGAACTAACTACACCAGCGGATTGTTCTCATCAAGTAGATCACGAAAATACCGGGTTATAAGGGAATCCGAGCAGAACTAAGAAATCGAGTATTTTTTCGACCTCGTTTTTGAGGCCAAATATGGGCATCAAAAATGCCATATCTCGGCTACCGTAAAAGCTAGGACCTTGCAGATGGTCTCGTTGGATTCAGGACGACGAAACTAAGACAAAACCGTTGGAATTTTCACGATAGCTCCCATAGAAGCCCAGATATCGACCTTCAAAGTTTGGGTTTTTTCATTTTTCGGGTATACCCCCCCGTTTGGATTTTTTTCAAAAAAATTTTTTTTTTTCGAATTCGAACTGACTATACCAACGGATTGTTCTCATCAAGTAGATCACGAGAATACCGGGTTATAAGGGAATCCGAGCAGAACTAAGAAATCGAGTATTTTTTCGACCTCGTTTTTGAGGCCAAATATGGGCATCAAAAATGCCATATCTCGGCTATCGTAAAAGCTAGGACCTTGCGGATGGTCTCGTTGGATTCAGGACGACGAAACTAAGACAAAACCGTTGGAATTTTCACGATAGCTCCCATAGAAGCCCAGATATCGACCTTCAAAGTTTGGGTTTTTTCATTTTTCGGGTATACCCCCCCGTTTGGATTTTTTTCAGAAAAATTTTTTTTTTTCGAATTCGAACTGACTATACCAACGGATTGTTCTCATCAAGTAGATCACGAAAATACCGGGTTATAAGGGAATCCGAGCAGAACTAAGAAATCGAGTATTTTTTCGACCTCGTTTTTGAGGCCAAAAATGGGCATCAAAAATGCCATATCTCGGCTATCGTAAAAGCTAGGACCTTGCGGATGGTCTCGTTGGATTCAGAACGACGAAACTAAGACAAAACCGTTGGAATTTTCCCGATAGCTCTCATAGAAGCCGAGATATCGGCCTTCAAAGTTTGGGTTTTTTCACTTTTCGGGTATACCCCCCCGTTTGGATTTTTTTCAGAAAAATTTTTTTTTTTCGAATTCGAACTAACTACACCAGCGGATTGTTCTCATCAAGTAGATCACGAAAATACCGGGTTATAAGGGAATCCGAGCAGAACTAAGAAATCGAGTATTTTTTCGACCTCGTTTTTGAGGCCAAAAATGGGCATCAAAAATGCCATATCTCGGCTATCGTAAAAGCTAGGACCTTGCGGATGGTCTCGTTGGATTCAGAACGACGAAACTAAGACAAAACCGTTAAAATTTTCCCGATAGCTCTCATAGAAGCCGAGATATCGGCCTTCAAAATTTGGGTTTTTTCATTTTTCGGGTATACCCCCCCGTTTGGATTTTTTTCAGAAAAATTTTTTTTTTTCGAATTCGAACTAACTACACCAGCGGATTGTTCTCATCAAGTAGATCACGAAAATACCGGGTTATAAGGGAATCCGAGCAGAACTAAGAAATCGAGTATTTTTTCGACCTCGTTTTTGAGGCCAAATATGGGCATCAAAAATGCCATATCTCGGCTATCGTATAAGCTAGGACCTTGCGGATGGTCTCGTTGGATTCAGGACGACGAAATTAAGACAAAACCGTTGGAATTTTCCCGATAGCTCTCATAGAAGCCGAGATATCGGCCTTCAAAGTTTGGGTTTTTTCACTTTTCGGGTATACCCCCCCGTTTGGATTTTTTTCAGAAAAATTTTTTTTTTTCGAATTCGAACTAACTACACCAGCGGATTGTTCTCATCAAGTAGATCACGAAAATACCGGGTTATAAGGGAATCCGAGCAGAACTAAGAAATCGAGTATTTTTTCGACCTCGTTTTTGAGGCCAAAAATGGGCATCAAAAATGCCATATCTCGGCTATCGTAAAAGCTAGGACCTTGCGGATGGTCTCGTTGGATTCAGAACGACGAAACTAAGACAAAACCGTTGGAATTTTCCCGATAGCTCTCATAGAAGCCGAGATATCGGCCTTCAAAGTTTGGGTTTTTTCACTTTTCGGGTATAACCCCCCGTTTGGATTTTTTTCAGAAAATTTTTTTTTTCGAATTCGAACTGACTATACCAACGGATTGTTCTCATCAAGTAGATCACGAAAATACCGGGTTATAAGGGAATCCGAGCAGAACTAAGAAATCGAGTATTTTTTCGACCTCGTTTTTGAGGCCAAAAAAGGGCATCAAAAATGCCATATCTCGGCTATCGTAAAAGCTAGGACCTTGCGGATGGTCTCGTTGGATTCAGAACGACGAAACTAAGATAAAACCGTTGGAATTTTTCCGATAGCTTTCATAGAAGCCGAGATATCGGCCTTCAAAATTTGGGTTTTTTTAACTTTTCGGGTATACCCCCCCGTTTGGATTTTTTTCAGAAAATTTTTTTTTTTTCGAATTCGAACTGACTATACCAACGGATTGTTCTCATCAAGTAGATCACGAAAATACCGGGTTATAAGGGAATCCGAGCAGAACTAAGAAATCGAGTATTTTTTCGACCTCGTTTTTGAGGCCAAAAATGGGCATCAAAAATGCCATATCTCGGCTATCGTAAAAGCTAGGACCTTGCGGATGGTCTCGTTGGATTCAGATCGACGAAACTAAGACAAAACCGTTGGAATTTTTCCGATAGCTTTCATAGAAGCCGAGATATCGGCCTTCAAAGTTTGGGTTTTTTCACTTTTCGGGTATACCCCCCCGTTTGGATTTTTTTCAAAAAAAATTTTTTTTTTCGAATTCGAACTGACTATACCAACGGATTGTTCTCATCAAGTAGATCACGAAAATACCGGGTTATAAGGGAATCCGAGCAGAACTAAGAAATCGAGTATTTTTTCGACCTCGTTTTTGAGGCAAAAAATGGGCATCAAAAATGCCATATCTCGGCTATCGTAAAAGCTAGGACCTTGCGGATGGTCTCGTTGGATTCAGGACGACGAAACTAAGACAAAACCGTTGGAATTTTCACGATAGCTCCCATAGAAGCCCAGATATCGACCTTCAAAGTTTGGGTTTTTTCATTTTTCGGGTATACCCCCCCGTTTGGATTTTTTTCAGAAAAATTTTTTTTTTTTCGAATTCGAACTGACTATACCAACGGATTGTTCTCATCAAGTAGATCACGAAAATACCGGGTTATAAGGGAATCCGAGCAGAACTAAGAAATCGAGTATTTTTTCGACCTCGTTTTTGAGGCCAAAAATGGGCATCAAAAATGCCATATCTCGGCTATCGTAAAAGCTAGGACCTTGCGGATGGTCTCGTTGGATTCAGAACGACGAAACTAAGACAAAACCGTTGGAATTTTTCCGATAGCTTTCATAGAAGCCGAGATATCGGCCTTCAAAGTTTGGGTTTTTTCACTTTTCGGGTATACCCCCCCGTTTGGATTTTTTTCAGAAAATTTTTTTTTTTTCGAATTCGAACTAACTACACCAGCGGATTGTTCTCATCAAGTAGATCACGAAAATACCGGGTTATAAGGGAATCCGAGCAGAACTAAGAAATCGAGTATTTTTTCGACCTCGTTTTTGAGGCCAAAAATGGGCATCAAAAATGCCATATCTCGGCTATCGTAAAAGCTAGGACCTTGCGGATGGTCTCGTTGGATTCAGAACGACGAAACTAAGACAAAACCGTTGGAATTTTTCCGATAGCTTTCATAGAAGCCGAGATATCGGCCTTCAAAGTTTGGGTTTTTTCACTTTTCGGGTATACCCCCCCGTTTGGATTTTTTTCAGAAAAATTTTTTTTTTTCGAATTCGAACTAACTACACCAGCGGATTGTTCTCATCAAGTAGATCACGAAAATACCGGGTTATAAGGGAATCCGAGCAGAACTAAGAAATCGAGTATTTTTTCGACCTCGTTTTTGAGGCCAAAAATGGGCATCAAAAATGCCATATCTCGGCTATCGTAAAAGCTAGGACCTTGCGGATGGTCTCGTTGGATTCAGGACGACGAAACTAAGACAAAACCGTTGGAATTTTCACGATAGCTCCCATAGAAGCCCAGATATCGACCTTCAAAGTTTGGGTTTTTTCATTTTTCGGGTATACCCCCCCGTTTGGATTTTTTTCAGAAAAATTTTTTTTTTCGAATTCGAACTGACTATACCAACGGATTGTTCTCATCAAGTAGATCACGAAAATACCGGGTTATAAGGGAATCCGAGCAGAACTAAGAAATCGAGTATTTTTTCGACCTCGTTTTTGAGGCCAAAAATGGGCATCAAAAATGCCATATCTCGGCTATCGTAAAAGCTAGGACCTTGCGGATGGTCTCGTTGGATTCAGAACGACGAAACTAAGACAAAACCGTTGGAATTTTCCCGATAGCTTTCATAGAAGCCGAGATATCGGCCTTCAAAGTTTGGGTTTTTTCACTTTTCGGGTATACCCCCCCGTTTGGATTTTTTTCAGAAAAATTTTTTTTTTTCGAATTCGAACTAACTACACCAGCGGATTGTTCTCATCAAGTAGATCACGAAAATACCGGGTTATAAGGGAATCCGAGCAGAACTAAGAAATCGAGTATTTTTTCGACCTCGTTTTTGAGGCCAAAAATGGGCATCAAAAATGCCATATCTCGGCTATCGTAAAAGCTAGGACCTTGCGGATGGTCTCGTTGGATTCAGAACGACGAAACTAAGACAAAACCGTTGGAATTTTCACGATAGCTCCCATAGAAGCCCAGATATCGACCTTCAAAGTTTGGGTTTTTTCATTTTTCGGGTATACCCCCCCGTTTGGATTTTTTTCAGAAAAATTTTTTTTTTTCGAATTCGAACTAACTACACCAGCGGATTGTTCTCATCAAGTAGATCACGAAAATACCGGGTTATAAGGGAATCCGAGCAGAACTAAGAAATCGAGTATTTTTTCGACCTCGTTTTTGAGGCCAAAAATGGGCATCAAAAATGCCATATCTCGGCTATCGTAAAAGCTAGGACCTTGCGGATGGTCTCGTTGGATTCAGAACGACGAAACTAAGGCAAAACCGTTGGAATTTTCCCGATAGCTCTCATAGAAGCCAAGATATCGGCCTTCAAAGTTTGGGTTTTTTCACTTTTCGGGTATACCCCCCCGTTTGGATTTTTTTCAGAAAAATTTTTTTTTTTCGAATTCGAACTAACTACACCAGCGGATTGTTCTCATCAAGTAGATCACGAAAATACCGGGTTATAAGGGAATCCGAGCAGAACTAAGAAATCGAGTATTTTTTCGACCTCGTTTTTGAGGCCAAATATGGGCATCAAAAATGCCATATCTCGGCTATCGTAAAAGCTAGGACCTTGCGGATGGTCTCGTTGGATTCAGAACGACGAAACTAAGACAAAACCGTTGGAATTTTTCCGATAGCTTTCATAGAAGCCGAGATATCGGCCTTCAAAGTTTGGGTTTTTTCACTTTTCGGGTATACCCCCCCGTTTGGATTTTTTTCAAAAAAATTTTTTTTTTTCGAATTCGAACTGACTATACCAACGGATTGTTCTCATCAAGTAGATCACGAAAATACCGGGTTATAAGGGAATCCGAGCAGAACTAAGAAATCGAGTATTTTTTCGACCTCGTTTTTGAGGCCAAAAATGGGCATCAAAAATGCCATATCTCGGCTATCGTAAAAGCTAGGACCTTGCGGATGGTCTCGTTGGATTCAGGACGACGAAACTAAGACAAAACCGTTGGAATTTTCACGATAGCTCCCATAGAAGCCCAGATATCGACCTTCAAAGTTTGGGTTTTTTCATTTTTCGGGTATACCCCCCCGTTTGGATTTTTTTCAGAAAAATTTTTTTTTTTCGAATTCGAACTGACTATACCAACGGATTGTTCTCATCAAGTAGATCACGAAAATACCGGGTTATAAGGGAATCCGAGCAGAACTAAGAAATCGAGTATTTTTTCGACCTCGTTTTTGAGGCCAAAAATGGGCATCAAAAATGCCATATCTCGGCTATCGTAAAAGCTAGGACCTTGCGGATGGTCTCGTTGGATTCAGAACGACGAAACTAAGACAAAACCGTTGGAATTTCTCCGATAGCTTTCATAGAAGCCGAGATATCGGCCTTCAAAATTTGGGTTTTTTCATTTTTCGGGTATACCCCCCCGTTTGGATTTTTTTCAGAAAAATTTTTTTTTTTTCGAATTCGAACTGACTATACCAACGGATTGTTCTCATCAAGTAGATCACGAAAATACCGGGTTATAAGGGAATCCGAGCAGAACTAAGAAATCGAGTATTTTTTCGACCTCGTTTTTGAGGCCAAATATGGGCATCAAAAATGCCATATCTCGGCTATCGTAAAAGCTAGGACCTTGCGGATGGTCTCGTTGGATTCAGGACGACGAAACTAAGACAAAACCGTTGGAATTTTCACGATAGCTCCCATAGAAGCCCAGATATCGACCTTCAAAGTTTGGGTTTTTTCATTTTTCGGGTATACCCCCCCGTTTGGATTTTTTTCAGAAAAATTTTTTTTTTTTCGAATTCGAACTGACTATACCAACGGATTGTTCTCATCAAGTAGATCACGAAAATACCGGGTTATAAGGGAATCCGAGCAGAACTAAGAAATCGAGAATTTTTTCGACCTCGTTTTTGAGGCCAAATATGGGCATCAAAAATGCCATATCTCGGCTATCGTAAAAGCTAGGACCTTGCGGATAGTCTCGTTGGATTCAGGACGACGAAACTAAGACAAAACCGTTGGAATTTTCACGATAGCTCCCATAGAAGCCCAGATATCGACCTTCAAAGTTTGGGTTTTTTCATTTTTCGGGTATACCCCCCCGTTTGGATTTTTTTCAGAAAATTTTTTTTTTTTTCGAATTCGAACTGACTATACCAACGGATTGTTCTCATCAAGTAGATCACGAAAATACCGGGTTATAAGGGAATCCGAGCAGAACTAAGAAATCGAGTATTTTTTCGACCTCGTTTTTGAGGCCAAAAATGGGCATCAAAAATGCCATATCTCGGCTATCGTAAAAGCTAGGACCTTGCGGATGGTCTCGTTGGATTCAGAACGACGAAACTAAGACAAAACCGTTGGAATTTTTCCGATAGCTTTCATAGAAGCCGAGATATCGGCCTTCAAAGTTGGGGTTTTTTCACTTTTCGGGTATACCCCCCCGTTTGGATTTTTTTCAGAAAAATTTTTTTTTTTCGAATTCGAACTAACTACACCAGCGGATTGTTCTCATCAAGTAGATCACGAAAATACCGGGTTATAAGGGAATCCGAGCAGAACTAAGAAATCGAGTATTTTTTCGACCTCGTTTTTGAGGCCAAAAATGGGCATCAAAAATGCCATATCTCGGCTATCGTAAAAGCTAGGACCTTGCGGATGGTCTCGTTGGATTCAGAACGACGAAACTAAGATAAAACCGTTGGAATTTTTCCGATAGCTTTCATAGAAGCCGAGATATCGGCCTTCAAAATTTGGGTTTTTTCACTTTTCGGGTATACCCCCCCGTTTGGATTTTTTTCAGAAAAATTTTTTTTTTTCGAATTCGAACTAACTACACCAGCGGATTGTTCTCATCAAGTAGATCACGAAAATACCGGGTTATAAGGGAATCCGAGCAGAACTAAGAAATCGAGTATTTTTTCGACCTCGTTTTTGAGGCCAAAAATGGGCATCAAAAATGCCATATCTCGGCTATCGTAAAAGCTAGGACCTTGCGGATGGTCTCGTTGGATTCAGAACGACGAAACTAAGACAAAACTGTTGGAATTTTCCCGATAGCTCTCATAGAAGCCGAGATATCGGCCTTCAAAGTTTGGGTTTTTTCACTTTTCGGGTATACCCCCCCGTTTGGATTTTTTTCAGAAAAATTTTTTTTTTTCGAATTCGAACTAACTACACCAGCGGATTGTTCTCATCAAGTAGATCACGAAAATACCGGGTTATAAGGGAATCCGAGCAGAACTAAGAAATCGAGTATTTTTTCGACCTCGTTTTTGAGGCCAAAAATGGGCATCAAAAATGCCATATCTCGGCTATCGTAAAAGCTAGGACCTTGCGGATGGTCTCGTTGGATTCAGAACGACGAAACTAAGACAAAACCGTTGGAATTTTTCCGATAGCTTTCATAGAAGCCGAGATATCGGCCTTCAAAGTTTGGGTTTTTTCACTTTTCGGGTATACCCCCCCGTTTGGATTTTTTTCAAAAAAATTTTTTTTTTTCGAATTCGAGCTGACTATACCAACGGATTGTTCTCATCAAGTAGATCACGAAAATACCGGGTTATAAGGGAATCCGAGCAGAACTAAGAAATCGAGTATTTTTTCGACCTCGTTTTTGAGGCCAAATATGGGCATCAAAAATGCCATATCTCGGCTATCGTAAAAGCTAGGACCTTGCGGATGGTCTCGTTGGATTCAGGACGACGAAACTAAGACAAAACCGTTGGAATTTTCACGATAGCTCCCATAGAAGCCCAGATATCGACCTTCAAAGTTTGGGTTTTTTCATTTTTCGGGTATACCCCCCCGTTTGGATTTTTTTCAGAAAAATTTTTTTTTTTTCGAATTCGAACTGACTATACCAACGGATTGTTCTCATCAAGTAGATCACGAAAATACCGGGTTATAAGGGAATCCGAGCAGAACTAAGAAATCGAGAATTTTTTCGACCTCGTTTTTGAGGCCAAATATGGGCATCAAAAATGCCATATCTCGGCTATCGTAAAAGCTAGGACCTTGCGGATAGTCTCGTTGGATTCAGGACGACGAAACTAAGACAAAACCGTTGGAATTTTCACGATAGCTCCCATAGAAGCCCAGATATCGACCTTCAAAGTTTGGGTTTTTTCATTTTTCGGGTATACCCCCCCGTTTGGATTTTTTTCAGAAAATTTTTTTTTTTTTCGAATTCGAACTGACTATACCAACGGATTGTTCTCATCAAGTAGATCACGAAAATACCGGGTTATAAGGGAATCCGAGCAGAACTAAGAAATCGAGTATTTTTTCGACCTCGTTTTTGAGGCCAAAAATGGGCATCAAAAATGCCATATCTCGGCTATCGTAAAAGCTAGGACCTTGCGGATGGTCTCGTTGGATTCAGAACGACGAAACTAAGACAAAACCGTTGGAATTTTTCCGATAGCTTTCATAGAAGCCGAGATATCGGCCTTCAAAGTTGGGGTTTTTTCACTTTTCGGGTATACCCCCCCGTTTGGATTTTTTTCAGAAAAATTTTTTTTTTTCGAATTCGAACTAACTACACCAGCGGATTGTTCTCATCAAGTAGATCACGAAAATACCGGGTTATAAGGGAATCCGAGCAGAACTAAGAAATCGAGTATTTTTTCGACCTCGTTTTTGAGGCCAAAAATGGGCATCAAAAATGCCATATCTCGGCTATCGTAAAAGCTAGGACCTTGCGGATGGTCTCGTTGGATTCAGAACGACGAAACTAAGATAAAACCGTTGGAATTTTTCCGATAGCTTTCATAGAAGCCGAGATATCGGCCTTCAAAATTTGGGTTTTTTCACTTTTCGGGTATACCCCCCCGTTTGGATTTTTTTCAGAAAAATTTTTTTTTTTCGAATTCGAACTAACTACACCAGCGGATTGTTCTCATCAAGTAGATCACGAAAATACCGGGTTATAAGGGAATCCGAGCAGAACTAAGAAATCGAGTATTTTTTCGACCTCGTTTTTGAGGCCAAAAATGGGCATCAAAAATGCCATATCTCGGCTATCGTAAAAGCTAGGACCTTGCGGATGGTCTCGTTGGATTCAGAACGACGAAACTAAGACAAAACTGTTGGAATTTTCCCGATAGCTCTCATAGAAGCCGAGATATCGGCCTTCAAAGTTTGGGTTTTTTCATTTTTCGGGTATACCCCCCCGTTTGGATTTTTTTCAGAAAAATTTTTTTTTTTCGAATTCGAACTAACTACACCAGCGGATTGTTCTCATCAAGTAGATCACGAAAATACCGGGTTATAAGGGAATCCGAGCAGAACTAAGAAATCGAGTATTTTTTCGACCTCGTTTTTGAGGCCAAAAATGGGCATCAAAAATGCCATATCTCGGCTATCGTAAAAGCTAGGACCTTGCGGATGGTCTCGTTGGATTCAGAACGACGAAACTAAGACAAAACCGTTGAAATTTTTCCGATAGCTTTCATAGAAGCCGAGATATCGGCCTTCAAAGTTTGGGTTTTTTCACTTTTCGGGTATACCCCCCCGTTTGGATTTTTTTCAAAAAAATTTTTTTTTTTCGAATTCGAACTGACTATACCAACGGATTGTTCTCATCAAGTAGATCACGAAAATACCGGGTTATAAGGGAATCCGAGCAGAACTAAGAAATCGAGTATTTTTTCGACCTCGTTTTTGAGGCCAAAAATGGGCATCAAAAATGCCATATCTCGGCTATCGTAAAAGCTAGGACCTTGCGGATGGTCTCGTTGGATTCAGAACGACGAAACTAAGACAAAACCGTTGAAATTTTTCCGATAGCTTTCATAGAAGCCGAGATATCGGCCTTCAAAGTTTGGGTTTTTTCACTTTTCGGGTATACCCCCCCGTTTGGATTTTTTTCAAAAAAATTTTTTTTTTTCGAATTCGAACTGACTATACCAACGGATTGTTCTCATCAAGTAGATCACGAAAATACCGGGTTATAAGGGAATCCGAGCAGAACTAAGAAATCGAGTATTTTTTCGACCTCGTTTTTGAGGCCAAAAATGGGCATCAAAAATGCCATATCTCGGCTATCGTAAAAGCTAGGACCTTGCGGATGGTCTCGTTGGATTCAGAACGACGAAACTAAGACAAAACCGTTGGAATTTTTCCGATAGCTTTCATAGAAGCCGAGATATCGGCCTTCAAAGTTTGGGTTTTTTCACTTTTCGGGTATACCCCCCCGTTTGGATTTTTTTCAAAAAAATTTTTTTTTTTCGAATTCGAACTGACTATACCAACGGATTGTTCTCATCAAGTAGATCACAAAAATACCGGGTTATAAGGGAATCCGAGCAGAACTAAGAAATCGAGTATTTTTTCGACCTCGTTTTTGAGGCCAAATATGGGCATCAAAAATGCCATATCTCGGCTATCGTAAAAGCTAGGACCTTGCGGATGGTCTCGTTGGATTCAGGACGACGAAACTAAGACAAAACCGTTGGAATTTTCACGATAGCTCCCATAGAAGCCCAGATATCGACCTTCAAAGTTTGGGCTTTTTCATTTTTCGGGTATACCCCCCCGTTTGGATTTTTTTCAGAAAAATTTTTTTTTTTTCGAATTCGAACTGACTATACCAACGGATTGTTCTCATCAAGTAGATCACGAAAATACCGGGTTATAAGGGAATCCGAGCAGAACTAAGAAATCGAGTATTTTTTCGACCTCGTTTTTGAGGCCAAAAATGGGCATCAAAAATGCCATATCTCGGCTATCGTAAAAGCTAGGACCTTGCGGATGGTCTCGTTGGATTCAGAACGACGAAACTAAGATAAAACCGTTGGAATTTTTCCGATAGCTTTCATAGAAGCCGAGATATCGGCCTTCAAAATTTGGGTTTTTTCACTTTTCGGGTATACCCCCCCGTTTGGATTTTTTTCAGAAAATTTTTTTTTTTTCGAATTCGAACTGACTATACCAACGGATTGTTCTCATCAAGTAGATCACGAAAATACCGGGTTATAAGGGAATCCGAGCAGAACTAAGAAATCGAGTATTTTTTCGACCTCGTTTTTGAGGCCAAAAATGGGCATCAAAAATGCCATATCTCGGCTATCGTAAAAGCTAGGACCTTGCGGATGGTCTCGTTGGATTCAGAACGACGAAACTAAGACAAAACCGTTGGAATTTTCCCGATAGCTCTCATAGAAGCCGATATATCGGCCTTCAAAGTTTGGGTTTTTTCACTTTTCGGGTATACCCCCCCGTTTGGATTTTTTTCAGAAAAAATTTTTTTTTTCGAATTCGAACTAACTACACCAGCGGATTGTTCTCATCAAGTAGATCACGAAAATACCGGGTTATAAGGGAATCCGAGCAGAACTAAGAAATCGAGTATTTTTTCGACCTCGTTTTTGAGGCCAAAAATGGGCATCAAAAATGCCATATCTCGGCTATCGTAAAAGCTAGGACCTTGCGGATGGTCTCGTTGGATTCAGAACGACGAAACTAAGATAAAACCGTTGGAATTTTTCCGATAGCTTTCATAGAAGCCGAGATATCGGCCTTCAAAATTTGGGTTTTTTCACTTTTCGGGTATACCCCCCCGTTTGGATTTTTTTCAGAAAATTTTTTTTTTTTCGAATTCGAACTGACTATACCAACGGATTGTTCTCATCAAGTAGATCACGAAAATACCGGGTTATAAGGGAATCCGAGCAGAACTAAGAAATCGAGTATTTTTTCGACCTCGTTTTTGAGGCCAAAAATGG
This sequence comes from Anthonomus grandis grandis, assembly GCF_022605725.1. NCBI lineage: Eukaryota > Metazoa > Arthropoda > Insecta > Coleoptera > Curculionidae > Anthonomus > Anthonomus grandis. The sequence goes on from NC_065559.1 coordinate 1,659,669, forward strand.
GCATCAAAAATGCCATATCTCGGCTATCGTAAAAGCTAGGACCTTGCGGATGGTCTCGTTGGATTCAGAACGACGAAACTAAGACAAAACCGTTGGAATTTTCCCGATAGCTCTCATAGAAGCCGAGATATCGGCCTTCAAAGTTTGGGTTTTTTCACTTTTCGGGTATACCCCCCCGTTTGGATTTTTTTCAGAAAAATTTTTTTTTTTCGAATTCGAACTAACTACACCAGCGGATTGTTCTCATCAAGTAGATCACGAAAATACCGGGTTATAAGGGAATCCGAGCAGAACTAAGAAATCGAGTATTTTTTCGACCTCGTTTTTGAGGCCAAAAATGGGCATCAAAAATGCCATATCTCGGCTATCGTAAAAGCTAGGACCTTGCGGATGGTCTCGTTGGATTCAGAACGACGAAACTAAGACAAAACCGTTGGAATTTTTCCGATAGCTTTCATAGAAGCCGAGATATCGGCCTTCAAAGTTTGGGTTTTTTCACTTTTCGGGTATACCCCCCCGTTTGGATTTTTTTCAGAAAAATTTTTTTTTTTCGAATTCGAACTAACTACACCAGCGGATTGTTCTCATCAAGTAGATCACGAAAATACCGGGTTATAAGGGAATCCGAGCAGAACTAAGAAATCGAGTATTTTTTCGACCTCGTTTTTGAGGCCAAAAATGGGCATCAAAAATGCCATATCTCGGCTATCGTAAAAGCTAGGACCTTGCGGATGGTCTCGTTGGATTCAGAACGACGAAACTAAGACAAAACCGTTGGAATTTTCACGATAGCTCCCATAGAAGCCCAGATATCGACCTTCAAAGTTTGGGTTTTTTCATTTTTCGGGTATACCCCCCCGTTTGGATTTTTTTCAGAAAAATTTTTTTTTTTCGAATTCGAACTAACTACACCAGCGGATTGTTCTCATCAAGTAGATCACGAAAATACCGGGTTATAAGGGAATCCGAGCAGAACTAAGAAATCGAGTATTTTTTCGACCTCGTTTTTGAGGCCAAAAATGGGCATCAAAAATGCCATATCTCGGCTATCGTAAAAGCTAGGACCTTGCGGATGGTCTCGTTGGATTCAGAACGACGAAACTAAGGCAAAACCGTTGGAATTTTCCCGATAGCTCTCATAGAAGCCAAGATATCGGCCTTCAAAGTTTGGGTTTTTTCACTTTTCGGGTATACCCCCCCGTTTGGATTTTTTTCAGAAAAATTTTTTTTTTTCGAATTCGAACTAACTACACCAGCGGATTGTTCTCATCAAGTAGATCACGAAAATACCGGGTTATAAGGGAATCCGAGCAGAACTAAGAAATCGAGTATTTTTTCGACCTCGTTTTTGAGGCCAAATATGGGCATCAAAAATGCCATATCTCGGCTATCGTAAAAGCTAGGACCTTGCGGATGGTCTCGTTGGATTCAGAACGACGAAACTAAGACAAAACCGTTGGAATTTTTCCGATAGCTTTCATAGAAGCCGAGATATCGGCCTTCAAAGTTTGGGTTTTTTCACTTTTCGGGTATACCCCCCCGTTTGGATTTTTTTCAAAAAAATTTTTTTTTTTCGAATTCGAACTGACTATACCAACGGATTGTTCTCATCAAGTAGATCACGAAAATACCGGGTTATAAGGGAATCCGAGCAGAACTAAGAAATCGAGTATTTTTTCGACCTCGTTTTTGAGGCCAAATATGGGCATCAAAAATGCTATATCTCGGCTATCGTAAAAGCTAGGACCTTGCGGATGGTCTCGTTGGATTCAGGACGACGAAACTAAGACAAAACCGTTGGAATTTTCACGATAGCTCCCATAGAAGCCCAGATATCGACCTTCAAAGTTTGGGTTTTTTCATTTTTCGGGTATACCCCCCCGTTTGGATTTTTTTCAGAAAAATTTTTTTTTTTTCGAATTCGAACTGACTATACCAACGGATTGTTCTCATCAAGTAGATCACGAAAATACCGGGTTATAAGGGAATCCGAGCAGAACTAAGAAATCGAGTATTTTTTCGACCTCGTTTTTGAGGCCAAAAATGGGCATCAAAAATGCCATATCTCGGCTATCGTAAAAGCTAGGACCTTGCGGATGGTCTCGTTGGATTCAGGACGACGAAACTATGACAAAACCGTTGGAATTTTCACGATAGCTCCCATAGAAGCCCAGATATCGACCTTCAAAGTTTGGGTTTTTTCATTTTTCGGGTATACCCCCCCGTTTGGATTTTTTTCAGAAAAATTTTTTTTTTTCGAATTCGAACTAACTACACCAGCGGATTGTTCTCATCAAGTAGATCACGAAAATACCGGGTTATAAGGGAATCCGAGCAGAACTAAGAAATCGAGTATTTTTTCGACCTCGTTTTTGAGGCCAAAAATGGGCATCAAAAATGCCATATCTCGGCTATCGTAAAAGCTAGGACCTTGCGGATGGTCTCGTTGGATTCAGAACGACGAAACTAAGACAAAACCGTTGAAATTTTTCCGATAGCTTTCATAGAAGCCGAGATATCGGCCTTCAAAATTTGGGTTTTTTCACTTTTCGGGTATACCCCCCCGTTTGGATTTTTTTCAAAAAAATTTTTTTTTTTCGAATTCGAACTGACTATACCAACGGATTGTTCTCATCAAGTAGATCACGAAAATACCGGGTTATAAGGGAATCCGAGCAGAACTAAGAAATCGAGTATTTTTTCGACCTCGTTTTTGAGGCCAAAAATGGGCATCAAAAATGCCATATCTCGGCTATCGTAAAAGCTAGGACCTTGCGGATGGTCTCGTTGGATTCAGGACGACGAAACTAAGACAAAACCGTTGGAATTTTCACGATAGCTCCCATAGAAGCCCAGATATCGACCTTCAAAGTTTGGGTTTTTTCATTTTTCGGGTATACCCCCCCGTTTGGATTTTTTTCAGAAAAATTTTTTTTTTTTCGAATTCGAACTGACTATACCAACGGATTGTTCTCATCAAGTAGATCACGAAAATACCGGGTTATAAGGGAATCCGAGCAGAACTAAGAAATCGAGTATTTTTTCGACCTCGTTTTTGAGGCCAAAAATGGGCATCAAAAATGCCATATCTCGGCTATCGTAAAAGCTAGGACCTTGCGGATGGTCTCGTTGGATTCAGAACGACGAAACTAAGACAAAACCGTTGGAATTTTTCCGATAGCTTTCATAGAAGCCGAGATATCGGCCTTCAAAGTTTGGGTTTTTTCACTTTTCGGGTATACCCCCCCGTTTGGATTTTTTTCAGAAAAATTTTTTTTTTTCGAATTCGAACTAACTACACCAGCGGATTGTTCTCATCAAGTAGATCACGAAAATACCGGGTTATAAGGGAATCCGAGCAGAACTAAGAAATCGAGTATTTTTTCGACCTCGTTTTTGAGGCCAAAAATGGGCATCAAAAATGCCATATCTCGGCTATCGTAAAAGCTAGGACCTTGCGGATGGTCTCGTTGGATTCAGAACGACGAAACTAAGATAAAACCGTTGGAATTTTTCCGATAGCTTTCATAGAAGCCGAGATATCGGCCTTCAAAATTTGGGTTTTTTCACTTTTCGGGTATACCCCCCCGTTTGGATTTTTTTCAGAAAATTTTTTTTTTTCGAATTCGAACTGACTATACCAACGGATTGTTCTCATCAAGTAGATCACGAAAATACCGGGTTATAAGGGAATCCGAGCAGAACTAAGAAATCGAGTATTTTTTCGACCTCGTTTTTGAGGCCAAAAATGGGCATCAAAAATGCCATATCTCGGCTATCGTAAAAGCTAGGACCTTGCGGATGGTCTCGTTGGATTCAGAACGACGAAACTAAGACAAAACCGTTGGAATTTTCACGATAGCTCCCATAGAAGCCCAGATATCGACCTTCAAAGTTTGGGTTTTTTCAATTTTCGGGTATACCCCCCCGTTTGGATTTTTTTCAGAAAAATTTTTTTTTTTCGAATTCGAACTAACTACACCAGCGGATTGTTCTCATCAAGTAGATCACGAAAATACCGGGTTATAAGGGAATCCGAGCAGAACTAAGAAATCGAGTATTTTTTCGACCTCGTTTTTGAGGCCAAATATGGGCATCAAAAATGCCATATCTCGGCTATCGTAAAAGCTAGGACCTTGCGGATGGTCTCGTTGGATTCAGAACGACGAAACTAAGGCAAAACCGTTGGAATTTTCCCGATAGCTCTCATAGAAGCCAAGATATCGGCCTTCAAAGTTTGGGTTTTTTCACTTTTCGGGTATACCCCCCCGTTTGGATTTTTTTCAGAAAAATTTTTTTTTTTCGAATTCGAACTAACTACACCAGCGGATTGTTCTCATCAAGTAGATCACGAAAATACCGGGTTATAAGGGAATCCGAGCAGAACTAAGAAATCGAGTATTTTTTCGACCTCGTTTTTGAGGCCAAATATGGGCATCAAAAATGCCATATCTCGGCTATCGTAAAAGCTAGGACCTTGCGGATGGTCTCGTTGGATTCAGAACGACGAAACTAAGACAAAACCGTTGGAATTTTTCCGATAGCTTTCATAGAAGCCGAGATATCGGCCTTCAAAGTTTGGGTTTTTTCACTTTTCGGGTATACCCCCCCGTTTGGATTTTTTTCAAAAAAATTTTTTTTTTTCGAATTCGAACTGACTATACCAACGGATTGTTCTCATCAAGTAGATCACGAAAATACCGGGTTATAAGGGAATCCGAGCAGAACTAAGAAATCGAGTATTTTTTCGACCTCGTTTTTGAGGCCAAATATGGGCATCAAAAATGCCATATCTCGGCTATCGTAAAAGCTAGGACCTTGCGGATGGTCTCGTTGGATTCAGGACGACGAAACTAAGACAAAACCGTTGGAATTTTCACGATAGCTCCCATAGAAGCCCAGATATCGACCTTCAAAGTTTGGGTTTTTTCATTTTTCGGGTATACCCCCCCGTTTGGATTTTTTTCAGAAAAATTTTTTTTTTTCGAATTCGAACTGACTATACCAACGGATTGTTCTCATCAAGTAGATCACGAAAATACCGGGTTATAAGGGAATCCGAGCAGAACTAAGAAATCGAGTATTTTTTCGACCTCGTTTTTGAGGCCAAAAATGGGCATCAAAAATGCCATATCTCGGCTATCGTAAAAGCTAGGACCTTGCGGATGGTCTCGTTGGATTCAGAACGACGAAACTAAGACAAAACTGTTGGAATTTTCCCGATAGCTCTCATAGAAGCCGAGATATCGGCCTTCAAAGTTTGGGTTTTTTCATTTTTCGGGTATACCCCCCCGTTTGGATTTTTTTCAGAAAATTTTTTTTTTTTTCGAATTCGAACTGACTATACCAACGGATTGTTCTCATCAAGTAGATCACGAAAATACCGGGTTATAAGGGAATCCGAGCAGAACTAAGAAATCGAGTATTTTTTCGACCTCGTTTTTGAGGCCAAAAATGGGCATCAAAAATGCCATATCTCGGCTATCGTAAAAGCTAGGACCTTGCGGATGGTCTCGTTGGATTCAGAACGACGAAACTAAGACAAAACCGTTGGAATTTTTCCGATAGCTTTCATAGAAGCCGAGATATCGGCCTTCAAAGTTGGGGTTTTTTCACTTTTCGGGTATACCCCCCCGTTTGGATTTTTTTCAGAAAAATTTTTTTTTTTCGAATTCGAACTAACTACACCAGCGGATTGTTCTCATCAAGTAGATCACGAAAATACCGGGTTATAAGGGAATCCGAGCAGAACTAAGAAATCGAGTATTTTTTCGACCTCGTTTTTGAGGCCAAAAATGGGCATCAAAAATGCCATATCTCGGCTATCGTAAAAGCTAGGACCTTGCGGATGGTCTCGTTGGATTCAGAACGACGAAACTAAGATAAAACCGTTGGAATTTTTCCGATAGCTTTCATAGAAGCCGAGATATCGGCCTTCAAAATTTGGGTTTTTTCACTTTTCGGGTATACCCCCCCGTTTGGATTTTTTTCAGAAAAATTTTTTTTTTTCGAATTCGAACTAACTACACCAGCGGATTGTTCTCATCAAGTAGATCACGAAAATACCGGGTTATAAGGGAATCCGAGCAGAACTAAGAAATCGAGTATTTTTTCGACCTCGTTTTTGAGGCCAAAAATGGGCATCAAAAATGCCATATCTCGGCTATCGTAAAAGCTAGGACCTTGCGGATGGTCTCGTTGGATTCAGAACGACGAAACTAAGACAAAACTGTTGGAATTTTCCCGATAGCTCTCATAGAAGCCGAGATATCGGCCTTCAAAGTTTGGGTTTTTTCATTTTTCGGGTATACCCCCCCGTTTGGATTTTTTTCAGAAAAATTTTTTTTTTTCGAATTCGAACTAACTACACCAGCGGATTGTTCTCATCAAGTAGATCACGAAAATACCGGGTTATAAGGGAATCCGAGCAGAACTAAGAAATCGAGTATTTTTTCGACCTCGTTTTTGAGGCCAAAAATGGGCATCAAAAATGCCATATCTCGGCTATCGTAAAAGCTAGGACCTTGCGGATGGTCTCGTTGGATTCAGAACGACGAAACTAAGACAAAACCGTTGAAATTTTTCCGATAGCTTTCATAGAAGCCGAGATATCGGCCTTCAAAGTTTGGGTTTTTTCACTTTTCGGGTATACCCCCCCGTTTGGATTTTTTTCAAAAAAATTTTTTTTTTTCGAATTCGAACTGACTATACCAACGGATTGTTCTCATCAAGTAGATCACGAAAATACCGGGTTATAAGGGAATCCGAGCAGAACTAAGAAATCGAGTATTTTTTCGACCTCGTTTTTGAGGCCAAAAATGGGCATCAAAAATGCCATATCTCGGCTATCGTAAAAGCTAGGACCTTGCGGATGGTCTCGTTGGATTCAGAACGACGAAACTAAGACAAAACCGTTGAAATTTTTCCGATAGCTTTCATAGAAGCCGAGATATCGGCCTTCAAAGTTTGGGTTTTTTCACTTTTCGGGTATACCCCCCCGTTTGGATTTTTTTCAAAAAAATTTTTTTTTTTCGAATTCGAACTGACTATACCAACGGATTGTTCTCATCAAGTAGATCACGAAAATACCGGGTTATAAGGGAATCCGAGCAGAACTAAGAAATCGAGTATTTTTTCGACCTCGTTTTTGAGGCCAAAAATGGGCATCAAAAATGCCATATCTCGGCTATCGTAAAAGCTAGGACCTTGCGGATGGTCTCGTTGGATTCAGAACGACGAAACTAAGACAAAACCGTTGGAATTTTTCCGATAGCTTTCATAGAAGCCGAGATATCGGCCTTCAAAGTTTGGGTTTTTTCACTTTTCGGGTATACCCCCCCGTTTGGATTTTTTTCAAAAAAATTTTTTTTTTTCGAATTCGAACTGACTATACCAACGGATTGTTCTCATCAAGTAGATCACGAAAATACCGGGTTATAAGGGAATCCGAGCAGAACTAAGAAATCGAGTATTTTTTCGACCTCGTTTTTGAGGCCAAATATGGGCATCAAAAATGCCATATCTCGGCTATCGTAAAAGCTAGGACCTTGCGGATGGTCTCGTTGGATTCAGGACGACGAAACTAAGACAAAACCGTTGGAATTTTCACGATAGCTCCCATAGAAGCCCAGATATCGACCTTCAAAGTTTGGGCTTTTTCATTTTTCGGGTATACCCCCCCGTTTGGATTTTTTTCAGAAAAATTTTTTTTTTTTCGAATTCGAACTGACTATACCAACGGATTGTTCTCATCAAGTAGATCACGAAAATACCGGGTTATAAGGGAATCCGAGCAGAACTAAGAAATCGAGTATTTTTTCGACCTCGTTTTTGAGGCCAAAAATGGGCATCAAAAATGCCATATCTCGGCTATCGTAAAAGCTAGGACCTTGCGGATGGTCTCGTTGGATTCAGAACGACGAAACTAAGATAAAACCGTTGGAATTTTTCCGATAGCTTTCATAGAAGCCGAGATATCGGCCTTCAAAATTTGGGTTTTTTCACTTTTCGGGTATACCCCCCCGTTTGGATTTTTTTCAGAAAATTTTTTTTTTTTCGAATTCGAACTGACTATACCAACGGATTGTTCTCATCAAGTAGATCACGAAAATACCGGGTTATAAGGGAATCCGAGCAGAACTAAGAAATCGAGTATTTTTTCGACCTCGTTTTTGAGGCCAAAAATGGGCATCAAAAATGCCATATCTCGGCTATCGTAAAAGCTAGGACCTTGCGGATGGTCTCGTTGGATTCAGAACGACGAAACTAAGACAAAACCGTTGGAATTTTCCCGATAGCTCTCATAGAAGCCGAGATATCGGCCTTCAAAGTTTGGGTTTTTTCACTTTTCGGGTATACCCCCCCGTTTGGATTTTTTTCAGAAAAAATTTTTTTTTTCGAATTCGAACTAACTACACCAGCGGATTGTTCTCATCAAGTAGATCACGAAAATACCGGGTTATAAGGGAATCCGAGCAGAACTAAGAAATCGAGTATTTTTTCGACCTCGTTTTTGAGGCCAAAAATGGGCATCAAAAATGCCATATCTCGGCTATCGTAAAAGCTAGGACCTTGCGGATGGTCTCGTTGGATTCAGAACGACGAAACTAAGATAAAACCGTTGGAATTTTTCCGATAGCTTTCATAGAAGCCGAGATATCGGCCTTCAAAATTTGGGTTTTTTCACTTTTCGGGTATACCCCCCCGTTTGGATTTTTTTCAGAAAATTTTTTTTTTTTCGAATTCGAACTGACTATACCAACGGATTGTTCTCATCAAGTAGATCACGAAAATACCGGGTTATAAGGGAATCCGAGCAGAACTAAGAAATCGAGTATTTTTTCGACCTCGTTTTTGAGGCCAAAAATGGGCATCAAAAATGCCATATCTCGGCTATCGTAAAAGCTAGGACCTTGCGGATGGTCTCGTTGGATTCAGAACGACGAAACTAAGACAAAACCGTTGGAATTTTCCCGATAGCTCTCATAGAAGCCGAGATATCGGCCTTCAAAGTTTGGGTTTTTTCACTTTTCGGGTATACCCCCCCGTTTGGATTTTTTTCAGAAAAATTTTTTTTTTTCGAATTCGAACTAACTACACCAGCGGATTGTTCTCATCAAGTAGATCACGAAAATACCGGGTTATAAGGGAATCCGAGCAGAACTAAGAAATCGAGTATTTTTTCGACCTCGTTTTTGAGGCCAAAAATGGGCATCAAAAATGCCATATCTCGGCTATCGTAAAAGCTAGGACCTTGCGGATGGTCTCGTTGGATTCAGAACGACGAAACTAAGACAAAACCGTTGGAATTTTTCCGATAGCTTTCATAGAAGCCGAGATATCGGCCTTCAAAGTTTGGGTTTTTTCACTTTTCGGGTATACCCCCCCGTTTGGATTTTTTTCAGAAAAATTTTTTTTTTTCGAATTCGAACTAACTACACCAGCGGATTGTTCTCATCAAGTAGATCACGAAAATACCGGGTTATAAGGGAATCCGAGCAGAACTAAGAAATCGAGTATTTTTTCGACCTCGTTTTTGAGGCCAAAAATGGGCATCAAAAATGCCATATCTCGGCTATCGTAAAAGCTAGGACCTTGCGGATGGTCTCGTTGGATTCAGAACGACGAAACTAAGACAAAACCGTTGGAATTTTCACGATAGCTCCCATAGAAGCCCAGATATCGACCTTCAAAGTTTGGGTTTTTTCATTTTTCGGGTATACCCCCCCGTTTGGATTTTTTTCAGAAAAATTTTTTTTTTTCGAATTCGAACTAACTACACCAGCGGATTGTTCTCATCAAGTAGATCACGAAAATACCGGGTTATAAGGGAATCCGAGCAGAACTAAGAAATCGAGTATTTTTTCGACCTCGTTTTTGAGGCCAAAAATGGGCATCAAAAATGCCATATCTCGGCTATCGTAAAAGCTAGGACCTTGCGGATGGTCTCGTTGGATTCAGAACGACGAAACTAAGGCAAAACCGTTGGAATTTTCCCGATAGCTCTCATAGAAGCCAAGATATCGGCCTTCAAAGTTTGGGTTTTTTCACTTTTCGGGTATACCCCCCCGTTTGGATTTTTTTCAGAAAAATTTTTTTTTTTCGAATTCGAACTAACTACACCAGCGGATTGTTCTCATCAAGTAGATCACGAAAATACCGGGTTATAAGGGAATCCGAGCAGAACTAAGAAATCGAGTATTTTTTCGACCTCGTTTTTGAGGCCAAATATGGGCATCAAAAATGCCATATCTCGGCTATCGTAAAAGCTAGGACCTTGCGGATGGTCTCGTTGGATTCAGAACGACGAAACTAAGACAAAACCGTTGGAATTTTTCCGATAGCTTTCATAGAAGCCGAGATATCGGCCTTCAAAGTTTGGGTTTTTTCACTTTTCGGGTATACCCCCCCGTTTGGATTTTTTTCAAAAAAATTTTTTTTTTTCGAATTCGAACTGACTATACCAACGGATTGTTCTCATCAAGTAGATCACGAAAATACCGGGTTATAAGGGAATCCGAGCAGAACTAAGAAATCGAGTATTTTTTCGACCTCGTTTTTGAGGCCAAATATGGGCATCAAAAATGCCATATCTCGGCTATCGTAAAAGCTAGGACCTTGCGGATGGTCTCGTTGGATTCAGGACGACGAAACTAAGACAAAACCGTTGGAATTTTCACGATAGCTCCCATAGAAGCCCAGATATCGACCTTCAAAGTTTGGGTTTTTTCATTTTTCGGGTATACCCCCCCGTTTGGATTTTTTTCAGAAAAATTTTTTTTTTTCGAATTCGAACTGACTATACCAACGGATTGTTCTCATCAAGTAGATCACGAAAATACCGGGTTATAAGGGAATCCGAGCAGAACTAAGAAATCGAGTATTTTTTCGACCTCGTTTTTGAGGTCAAAAATGGGCATCAAAAATGCCATATCTCGGCTATCGTAAAAGCTAGGACCTTGCGGATGGTCTCGTTGGATTCAGAACGACGAAACTAAGACAAAACCGTTGGAATTTTTCCGATAGCTCTCATAGAAGCCGAGATATCGGCCTTCAAAATTTGGGTTTTTTCATTTTTCGGGTATACCCCCCCGTTTGGATTTTTTTCAGAAAAATTTTTTTTTTTCGAATTCGAACTAACTACACCAGCGGATTGTTCTCATCAAGTAGATCACGAAAATACCGGGTTATAAGGGAATCCGAGCAGAACTAAGAAATCGAGTATTTTTTCGACCTCGTTTTTGAGGCCAAAAATGGGCATCAAAAATGCCATATCTCGGCTATCGTAAAAGCTAGGACCTTGCGGATGGTCTCGTTGGATTCAGAACGACGAAACTAAGATAAAACCGTTGGAATTTTTCCGATAGCTTTCATAGAAGCCGAGATATCGGCCTTCAAAATTTGGGTTTTTTCACTTTTCGGGTATACCCCCCCGTTTGGATTTTTTTCAGAAAATTTTTTTTTTTCGAATTCGAACTGACTATACCAACGGATTGTTCTCATCAAGTAGATCACGAAAATACCGGGTTATAAGGGAATCCGAGCAGAACTAAGAAATCGAGTATTTTTTCGACCTCGTTTTTGAGGCCAAAAATGGGCATCAAAAATGCCATATCTCGGCTATCGTAAAAGCTAGGACCTTGCGGATGGTCTCGTTGGATTCAGAACGACGAAACTAAGACAAAACCGTTGGAATTTTCCCGATAGCTCTCATAGAAGCCGAGATATCGGCCTTCAAAGTTTGGGTTTTTTCACTTTTCGGGTATACCCCCCCGTTTGGATTTTTTTCAGAAAAATTTTTTTTTTTCGAATTCGAACTAACTACACCAGCGGATTGTTCTCATCAAGTAGATCACGAAAATACCGGGTTATAAGGGAATCCGAGCAGAACTAAGAAATCGAGTATTTTTTCGACCTCGTTTTTGAGGCCAAAAATGGGCATCAAAAATGCCATATCTCGGCTATCGTAAAAGCTAGGACCTTGCGGATGGTCTCGTTAGATTCAGAACGACGAAACTAAGACAAAACCGTTGGAATTTTCCCGATAGCTCTCATAGAAGCCGAGATATCGGCCTTCAAAGTTTGGGTTTTTTCACTTTTCGGGTATACCCCCCCGTTTGGATTTTTTTCAGAAAATTTTTTTTTTTTCGAATTCGAACTAACTACACCAGCGGATTGTTCTCATCAAGTAGATCACGAAAATACCGGGTTATAAGGGAATCCGAGCAGAACTAAGAAATCGAGTATTTTTTCGACCTCGTTTTTGAGGCCAAAAATGGGCATCAAAAATGCCATATCTCGGCTATCGTAAAAGCTAGGACCTTGCGGATGGTCTCGTTGGATTCAGAACGACGAAACTAAGACAAAACCGTTGAAATTTTTCCGATAGCTTTCATAGAAGCCGAGATATCGGCCTTCAAAGTTTGGGTTTTTTCACTTTTCGGGTATACCCCCCCGTTTGGATTTTTTTCAAAAAAATTTTTTTTTTTTCGAATTCGAACTGACTATACCAACGGATTGTTCTCATCAAGTAGATCACGAAAATACCGGGTTATAAGGGAATCCGAGCAGAACTAAGAAATCGAGTATTTTTTCGACCTCGTTTTTGAGGCCAAAAATGGGCATCAAAAATGCCATATCTCGGCTATCGTAAAAGCTAGGACCTTGCGGATGGTCTCGTTGGATTCAGAACGACGAAACTAAGACAAAACCGTTGAAATTTTTCCGATAGCTTTCATAGAAGCCGAGATATCGGCCTTCAAAGTTTGGGTTTTTTCACTTTTCGGGTATACCCCCCCGTTTGGATTTTTTTCAGAAATTTTTTTTTTTTCGAATTCGAACTGACTATACCAACGGATTGTTCTCATCAAGTAGATCACGAAAATACCGGGTTATAAGGGAATCCGAGCAGAACTAAGAAATCGAGTATTTTTTCGACCTCGTTTTTGAGGCCAAAAATGGGCATCAAAAATGCCATATCTCGGCTATCGTAAAAGCTAGGACCTTGGGGATGGTCTCGTTGGATTCAGAACGACGAAACTAAGACAAAACCGTTGGAATTTTTCCGATAGCTTTCATAGAAGCCGAGATATCGGCCTTCAAAGTTTGGGTTTTTTCACTTTTCGGGTATACCCCCCCGTTTGGATTTTTTTCAGAAAAATTTTTTTTTTTTCGAATTCGAACTGACTATACCAACGGATTGTTCTCATCAAGTAGATCACGAAAATACCGGGTTATAAGGGAATCCGAGCAGAACTAAGAAATCGAGTATTTTTTCGACCTCGTTTTTGAGGCCAAAATATGGGCATCAAAAATGCCATATCTCGGCTATCGTAAAAGCTAGGACCTTGCATATGGTCTCGTTGGATTCAGAACGACGAAACTAAGATAAAACCGTTGGAATTTTTCCGATAGCTTTCATAGAAGCCGAGATATCGGCCTTCAAAATTTGGGTTTTTTCACTTTTCGGGTATACCCCCCGTTTGGATTTTTTTCAGAAAATTTTTTTTTTTTCGAATTCGAACTGACTATACCAACGGATTGTTCTCATCAAGTAGATCACGAAAATACCGGGTTATAAGGGAATCCGAGCAGAACTAAGAAATCGAGTATTTTTTCGACCTCGTTTTTAAGGTTAAAAATGGGCATCAAAAATGCCATATCTCGGCTATCGTAAAAGCTAGGACCTTGCGGATGGTCTCGTTGGATTCAGAACGACGAAACTAAGACAAAACCGTTGGAATTTTTCCGATAGCTCTCATAGAAGCCGAGATATCGGCCTTCAAAATTTGGGTTTTTTCATTTTTCGGGTATACCCCCCCGTTTGGATTTTTTTCAGAAAATTTTTTTTTTTTTCGAATTCGAACTGACTATACCAACGGATTGTTCTCATCAAGTAGATCACGAAAATACCGGGTTATAAGGGAATCCGAGCAGAACTAAGAAATCGAGTATTTTTTCGACCTCGTTTTTGAGGCCAAAAATGGGCATCAAAAATGCCATATCTCGGCTATCGTAAAAGCTAGGACCTTGCGGATGGTCTCGTTGGATTCAGAACGACGAAACTAAGACAAAACCGTTGGAACTTTTCCGATAGCTCTCATAGAAGCCGAGATATCGGCCTTCAAAGTTTGGGTTTTTTCATTTTTCGGGTATACCCCCCCGTTTGGATTTTTTTCAGAAAAATTTTTTTTTTTTCGAATTCGAACTGATTATACCAACGGATTGTTCTCATCAAGTAGATCACGAAAATACCGGGTTATAAGGGAATCCGAGCAGAACTAAGAAATCGAGTATTTTTTCGACCTCGTTTTTGAGGCCAAATATGGGCATCAAAAATGCCATATCTCGGCTATCGTAAAAGCTAGGACCTTGCGGATGGTCTCGTTGGATTCAGGACGACGAAACTAAGACAAAACCGTTGGAATTTTCACGATAGCTCCCATAGAAGCCCAGATATCGACCTTCAAAGTTTGGGTTTTTTCATTTTTCGGGTATACCCCCCCGTTTGGATTTTTTTCAGAAAAATTTTTTTTTTTCGAATTCGAACTGACTATACCAACGGATTGTTCTCATCAAGTAGATCACGAAAATACCGGGTTATAAGGGAATCCGAGCAGAACTAAGAAATCGAGTATTTTTTCGACCTCGTTTTTGAGGCCAAAAATGGGCATCAAAAATGCCATATCTCGGCTATCGTAAAAGCTAGGACCTTGCGGATGGTCTCGTTGGATTCAGAACGACGAAACTAAGACAAAACCGTTGGAATTTTTCCGATAGCTCTCATAGAAGCCGAGATATCGGCCTTCAAAATTTGGGTTTTTTCATTTTTCGGGTATACCCCCCCGTTTGGATTTTTTTCAGAAAAATTTTTTTTTTTTCGAATTCGAACTAACTACACCAGCGGATTGTTCTCATCAAGTAGATCACGAAAATACCGGGTTATAAGGGAATCCGAGCAGAACTAAGAAATCGAGTATTTTTTCGACCTCGTTTTTGAGGCCAAAAATGGGCATCAAAAATGCCATATCTCGGCTATCGTAAAAGCTAGGACCTTGCGGATGGTCTCGTTGGATTCAGAACGACGAAACTAAGACAAAACCGTTGAAATTTTTCCGATAGCTTTCATAGAAGCCGAGATATCGGCCTTCAAAGTTTGGGTTTTTTCACTTTTCGGGTATACCCCCCCGTTTGGATTTTTTTCAAAAAAATTTTTTTTTTTCGAATTCGAACTGACTATACCAACGGATTGTTCTCATCAAGTAGATCACGAAAATACCGGGTTATAAGGGAATCCGAGCAGAACTAAGAAATCGAGTATTTTTTCGACCTCGTTTTTGAGGCCAAAAATGGGCATCAAAAATGCCATATCTCGGCTATCGTAAAAGCTAGGACCTTGCGGATGGTCTCGTTGGATTCAGAACGACGAAACTAAGATAAAACCGTTGGAATTTTTCCGATAGCTTTCATAGAAGCCGAGATATCGGCCTTCAAAATTTGGGTTTTTTCACTTTTCGGGTATACCCCCCCGTTTGGATTTTTTTCAGAAAATTTTTTTTTTTTCGAATTCGAACTGACTATACCAACGGATTGTTCTCATCAAGTAGATCACGAAAATACCGGGTTATAAGGGAATCCGAGCAGAACTAAGAAATCGAGTATTTTTTCGACCTCGTTTTTGAGGCCAAAAATGGGCATCAAAAATGCCATATCTCGGCTATCGTAAAAGCTAGGACCTTGCGGATGGTCTCGTTGGATTCAGAACGACGAAACTAAGACAAAACCGTTGGAATTTTCCCGATAGCTCTCATAGAAGCCGAGATATCGGCCTTCAAAGTTTGGGTTTTTTCACTTTTCGGGTATACCCCCCCGTTTGGATTTTTTTCAGAAAATTTTTTTTTTTTCGAATTCGAACTAACTACACCAGCGGATTGTTCTCATCAAGTAGATCACGAAAATACCGGGTTATAAGGGAATCCGAGCAGAACTAAGAAATCGAGTATTTTTTCGACCTCGTTTTTGAGGCCAAAAATGGGCATCAAAAATGCCATATCTCGGCTATCGTAAAAGCTAGGACCTTGCGGATGGTCTCGTTGGATTCAGAACGACGAAACTAAGACAAAACCGTTGGAATTTTCCCGATAGCTCTCATAGAAGCCGAGATATCGGCCTTCAAAGTTTGGGTTTTTTCACTTTTCGGGTATACCCCCCCGTTTGGATTTTTTTCAGAAATTTTTTTTTTTTTCGAATTCGAACTAACTACACCAGCGGATTGTTCTCATCAAGTAGATCACGAAAATACCGGGTTATAAGGGAATCCGAGCAGAACTAAGAAATCGAGTATTTTTTCGACCTCGTTTTTGAGGCCAAATATGGGCATCAAAAATGCCATATCTCGGCTATCGTAAAAGCTAGGACCTTGGGGATGGTCTCGTTGGATTCAGAACGACGAAACTAAGACAAAACCGTTGGAATTTTTCCGATAGCTTTCATAGAAGCCGAGATATCGGCCTTCAAAGTTTGGGTTTTTTCACTTTTCGGGTATACCCCCCCGTTTGGATTTTTTTCAAAAAAATTTTTTTTTTCGAATTCGAACTGACTATACCAACGGATTGTTCTCATCAAGTAGATCACGAAAATACCGGGTTATAAGGGAATCCGAGCAGAACTAAGAAATCGAGTATTTTTTGGACCTCGTTTTTGAGGCCAAATATGGGCATCAAAAATGCCATATCTCGGCTATCGTAAAAGCTAGGACCTTGCGGATAGTCTCGTTGGATTCAGGACGACGAAACTAAGACAAAACCGTTGGAATTTTCACGATAGCTCCCATAGAAGCCCAGATATCGACCTTCAAAGTTTGGGTTTTTTCATTTTTCGGGTATACCCCCCCGTTTGGGTTTTTTTCAGAAAAATTTTTTTTTTTCGAATTCGAACTGACTATACCAACGGATTGTTCTCATCAAGTAGATCACGAAAATACCGGGTTATAAGGGAATCCGAGCAGAACTAAGAAATCGAGTATTTTTTCGACCTCGTTTTTGAGGCCAAAAATGGGCATCAAAAATGCCATATCTCGGCTATCGTAAAAGCTAGGACCTTGCGGATGGTCTCGTTGGATTCAGAACGACGAAACTAAGACAAAACCGTTGGAATTTTCCCGATAGCTCTCATAGAAGCCGAGATATCGGCCTTCAAAGTTTGGGTTTTTTCACTTTTCGGGTATACCCCCCCGTTTGGATTTTTTTCAGAAATTTTTTTTTTTTCGAATTCGAACTGACTATACCAACGGATTGTTCTCATCAAGTAGATCACGAAAATACCGGGTTATAAGGGAATCCGAGCAGAACTAAGAAATCGAGTATTTTTTCGACCTCGTTTTTGAGGCCAAAAATGGGCATCAAAAATGCCATATCTCGGCTATCGTAAAAGCTAGGACCTTGCGGATGGTCTCGTTGGATTCAGAACGACGAAACTAAGACAAAACCGTTAGAATTTTCCCGATAGCTCTCATAGAAGCCGAGATATCGGCCTTCAAAGTTTGGGTTTTTTCACTTTTCGGGTATACCCCCCCGTTTGGATTTTTTTCAGAAATTTTTTTTTTTTCGAATTCGAACTGACTATACCAACGGATTGTTCTCATCAAGTAGATCACGAAAATACCGGGTTATAAGGGAATCCGAGCAGAACTAAGAAATCGAGTATTTTTTCGACCTCGTTTTTGAGGCCAAAAATGGGCATCAAAAATGCCATATCTCGGCTATCGTAAAAGCTAGGACCTTGCGGATGGTCTCGTTGGATTCAGAACGACGAAACTAAGACAAAACCGTTGAAATTTTTCCGATAGCTTTCATAGAAGCCGAGATATCGGCCTTCAAAGTTTGGGTTTTTTCACTTTTCGGGTATACCCCCCCGTTTGGATTTTTTTCAAAAAAATTTTTTTTTTTCGAATTCGAACTGACTATACCAACGGATTGTTCTCATCAAGTAGATCACGAAAATACCGGGTTATAAGGGAATCCGAGCAGAACTAAGAAATCGAGTATTTTTTCGACCTCGTTTTTGAGGCCAAAAATGGGCATCAAAAATGCCATATCTCGGCTATCGTAAAAGCTAGGACCTTGGGGATGGTCTCGTTGGATTCAGAACGACGAAACTAAGACAAAACCGTTGGAATTTTTCCGATAGCTTTCATAGAAGCCGAGATATCGGCCTTCAAAGTTTGGGTTTTTTCACTTTTCGGGTATACCCCCCCGTTTGGATTTTTTTCAGAAAAATTTTTTTTTTTTCGAATTCGAACTGACTATACCAACGGATTGTTCTCATCAAGTAGATCACGAAAATACCGGGTTATAAGGGAATCCGAGCAGAACTAAGAAATCGAGTATTTTTTCGACCTCGTTTTTGAGGCCAAAAATGGGCATCAAAAATGCCATATCTCGGCTATCGTAAAAGCTAGGACCTTGGGGATGGTCTCGTTGGATTCAGAACGACGAAACTAAGACAAAACCGTTGGAATTTTTCCGATAGCTTTCATAGAAGCCGAGATATCGGCCTTCAAAGTTTGGGTTTTTTCACTTTTCGGGTATACCCCCCCGTTTGGATTTTTTTCAGAAAAATTTTTTTTTTTCGAATTCGAACTAACTACACCAGCGGATTGTTCTCATCAAGTAGATCACGAAAATACCGGGTTATAAGGGAATCCGAGCAGAACTAAGAAATCGAGTATTTTTTCGACCTCGTTTTTGAGGCCAAATATGGGCATCAAAAATGCCATATCTCGGCTATCGTAAAAGCTAGGACCTTGCGGATGGTCTCGTTGGATTCAGAACGACGAAACTAAGACAAAACCGTTGGAATTTTTCCGATAGCTTTCATAGAAGCCGAGATATCGGCCTTCAAAGTTTGGGTTTTTTCACTTTTCGGGTATACCCCCCCGTTTGGATTTTTTTCAAAAAAATTTTTTTTTTTCGAATTCGAACTGACTATACCAACGGATTGTTCTCATCAAGTAGATCACGAAAATACCGGGTTATAAGGGAATCCGAGCAGAACTAAGAAATCGAGTATTTTTTGGACCTCGTTTTTGAGGCCAAATATGGGCATCAAAAATGCCATATCTCGGCTATCGTAAAAGCTAGGACCTTGCGGATAGTCTTGTTGGATTCAGGACGACGAAACTAAGACAAAACCGTTGGAATTTTCACGATAGCTCCCATAGAAGCCCAGATATCGACCTTCAAAGTTTGGGTTTTTTCATTTTTCGGGTATACCCCCCCGTTTGGATTTTTTTCAGAAAAATTTTTTTTTTTCGAATTCGAACTGACTATACCAACGGATTGTTCTCATCAAGTAGATCACGAAAATACCGGGTTATAAGGGAATCCGAGCAGAACTAAGAAATCGAGTATTTTTTCGACCTCGTTTTTGAGGCCAAAAATGGGCATCAAAAATGCCATATCTCGGCTATCGTAAAAGCTAGGACCTTGCGGATGGTCTCGTTGGATTCAGAACGACGAAACTAAGACAAAACCGTTGGAATTTTCCCGATAGCTCTCATAGAAGCCGAGATATCGGCCTTCAAAGTTTGGGTTTTTTCACTTTTCGGGTATACCCCCCCGTTTGGATTTTTTTCAGAAATTTTTTTTTTTTCGAATTCGAACTGACTATACCAACGGATTGTTCTCATCAAGTAGATCACGAAAATACCGGGTTATAAGGGAATCCGAGCAGAACTAAGAAATCGAGTATTTTTTCGACCTCGTTTTTGAGGCCAAAAATGGGCATCAAAAATGCCATATCTCGGCTATCGTAAAAGCTAGGACCTTGCGGATGGTCTCGTTGGATTCAGAACGACGAAACTAAGACAAAACCGTTAGAATTTTCCCGATAGCTCTCATAGAAGCCGAGATATCGGCCTTCAAAGTTTGGGTTTTTTCACTTTTCGGGTATACCCCCCCGTTTGGATTTTTTTCAGAAATTTTTTTTTTTTCGAATTCGAACTGACTATACCAACGGATTGTTCTCATCAAGTAGATCACGAAAATACCGGGTTATAAGGGAATCCGAGCAGAACTAAGAAATCGAGTATTTTTTCGACCTCGTTTTTGAGGCCAAAAATGGGCATCAAAAATGCCATATCTCGGCTATCGTAAAAGCTAGGACCTTGCGGATGGTCTCGTTGGATTCAGAACGACGAAACTAAGACAAAACCGTTGAAATTTTTCCGATAGCTTTCATAGAAGCCGAGATATCGGCCTTCAAAGTTTGGGTTTTTTCACTTTTCGGGTATACCCCCCCGTTTGGATTTTTTTCAAAAAAATTTTTTTTTTTCGAATTCGAACTGACTATACCAACGGATTGTTCTCATCAAGTAGATCACGAAAATACCGGGTTATAAGGGAATCCGAGCAGAACTAAGAAATCGAGTATTTTTTCGACCTCGTTTTTGAGGCCAAAAATGGGCATCAAAAATGCCATATCTCGGCTATCGTAAAAGCTAGGACCTTGGGGATGGTCTCGTTGGATTCAGAACGACGAAACTAAGACAAAACCGTTGGAATTTTTCCGATAGCTTTCATAGAAGCCGAGATATCGGCCTTCAAAGTTTGGGTTTTTTCACTTTTCGGGTATACCCCCCCGTTTGGATTTTTTTCAGAAAAATTTTTTTTTTTTCGAATTCGAACTGACTATACCAACGGATTGTTCTCATCAAGTAGATCACGAAAATACCGGGTTATAAGGGAATCCGAGCAGAACTAAGAAATCGAGTATTTTTTCGACCTCGTTTTTGAGGCCAAAAATGGGCATCAAAAATGCCATATCTCGGCTATCGTAAAAGCTAGGACCTTGGGGATGGTCTCGTTGGATTCAGAACGACGAAACTAAGACAAAACCGTTGGAATTTTTCCGATAGCTTTCATAGAAGCCGAGATATCGGCCTTCAAAGTTTGGGTTTTTTCACTTTTCGGGTATACCCCCCCGTTTGGATTTTTTTCAGAAAAATTTTTTTTTTTCGAATTCGAACTAACTACACCAGCGGATTGTTCTCATCAAGTAGATCACGAAAATACCGGGTTATAAGGGAATCCGAGCAGAACTAAGAAATCGAGTATTTTTTCGACCTCGTTTTTGAGGCCAAATATGGGCATCAAAAATGCCATATCTCGGCTATCGTAAAAGCTAGGACCTTGCGGATGGTCTCGTTGGATTCAGAACGACGAAACTAAGACAAAACCGTTGGAATTTTTCCGATAGCTTTCATAGAAGCCGAGATATCGGCCTTCAAAGTTTGGGTTTTTTCACTTTTCGGGTATACCCCCCCGTTTGGATTTTTTTCAAAAAAATTTTTTTTTTTCGAATTCGAACTGACTATACCAACGGATTGTTCTCATCAAGTAGATCACGAAAATACCGGGTTATAAGGGAATCCGAGCAGAACTAAGAAATCGAGTATTTTTTGGACCTCGTTTTTGAGGCCAAATATGGGCATCAAAAATGCCATATCTCGGCTATCGTAAAAGCTAGGACCTTGCGGATAGTCTCGTTGGATTCAGGACGACGAAACTAAGACAAAACCGTTGGAATTTTCACGATAGCTCCCATAGAAGCCCAGATATCGACCTTCAAAGTTTGGGTTTTTTCATTTTTCGGGTATACCCCCCCGTTTGGATTTTTTTCAGAAAAATTTTTTTTTTTCGAATTCGAACTGACTATACCAACGGATTGTTCTCATCAAGTAGATCACGAAAATACCGGGTTATAAGGGAATCCGAGCAGAACTAAGAAATCGAGTATTTTTTCGACCTCGTTTTTGAGGCCAAAAATGGGCATCAAAAATGCCATATCTCGGCTATCGTAAAAGCTAGGACCTTGCGGATGGTCTCGTTGGATTCAGAACGACGAAACTAAGACAAAACCGTTGGAATTTTCCCGATAGCTCTCATAGAAGCCGAGATATCGGCCTTCAAAGTTTGGGTTTTTTCACTTTTCGGGTATACCCCCCCGTTTGGATTTTTTTCAGAAATTTTTTTTTTTTCGAATTCGAACTGACTATACCAACGGATTGTTCTCATCAAGTAGATCACGAAAATACCGGGTTATAAGGGAATCCGAGCAGAACTAAGAAATCGAGTATTTTTTCGACCTCGTTTTTGAGGCCAAAAATGGGCATCAAAAATGCCATATCTCGGCTATCGTAAAAGCTAGGACCTTGCGGATGGTCTCGTTGGATTCAGAACGACGAAACTAAGACAAAACCGTTAGAATTTTCCCGATAGCTCTCATAGAAGCCGAGATATCGGCCTTCAAAGTTTGGGTTTTTTCACTTTTCGGGTATACCCCCCCGTTTGGATTTTTTTCAGAAATTTTTTTTTTTTCGAATTCGAACTGACTATACCAACGGATTGTTCTCATCAAGTAGATCACGAAAATACCGGGTTATAAGGGAATCCGAGCAGAACTAAGAAATCGAGTATTTTTTCGACCTCGTTTTTGAGGCCAAAAATGGGCATCAAAAATGCCATATCTCGGCTATCGTAAAAGCTAGGACCTTGCGGATGGTCTCGTTGGATTCAGAACGACGAAACTAAGACAAAACCGTTGAAATTTTTCCGATAGCTTTCATAGAAGCCGAGATATCGGCCTTCAAAATTTGGGTTTTTTCACTTTTCGGGTATACCCCCCCGTTTGGATTTTTTTCAGAAAAATTTTTTTTTTTTCGAATTCGAACTGACTATACCAACGGATTGTTCTCATCAAGTAGATCACGAAAATACCGGGTTATAAGGGAATCCGAGCAGAACTAAGAAATCGAGTATTTTTTCGACCTCGTTTTTGAGGCCAAAAATGGGCATCAAAAATGCCATATCTAGGCTATCGTAAAAGCTAGGACCTTGCGGATGGTCTCGTTGGATTCAGGACGACGAAACTAAGACAAAACCGTTGGAATTTTCACGATAGCTCCCATAGAAGCCCAGATATCGACCTTCAAAATTTGGGTTTTTTCATTTTTCGGGTATACCCCCCCGTTTGGATTTTTTTCAGAAAAATTTTTTTTTTTTCGAATTCGAACTGACTATACCAACGGATTGTTCTCATCAAGTAGATCACGAAAATACCGGGTTATAAGGGAATCCGAGCAGAACTAAGAAATCGAGTATTTTTTCGACCTCGTTTTTGAGGCCAAAAATGGGCATCAAAAATGCCATATCTCGGCTATCGTAAAAGCTAGGACCTTGCGGATGGTCTCGTTGGATTCAGAACGACGAAACTAAGACAAAACCGTTGGAATTTTTCCGATAGCTTTCATAGAAGCCGAGATATCGGCCTTCAAAGTTTGGGTTTTTTCACTTTTCGGGTATACCCCCCCGTTTGGATTTTTTTCAAAAAAATTTTTTTTTTTCGAATTCGAACTGACTATACCAACGGATTGTTCTCATCAAGTAGATCACGAAAATACCGGGTTATAAGGGAATCCGAGCAGAACTAAGAAATCGAGTATTTTTTGGACCTCGTTTTTGAGGCCAAATATGGGCATCAAAAATGCCATATCTCGGCTATCGTAAAAGCTAGGACCTTGCGGATAGTCTCGTTGGATTCAGGACGACGAAACTAAGACAAAACCGTTGGAATTTTCACGATAGCTCCCATAGAAGCCCAGATATCGACCTTCAAAGTTTGGGTTTTTTCATTTTTCGGGTATACCCCCCCGTTTGGATTTTTTTCAAAAAAATTTTTTTTTTTCGAATTCGAACTGACTATACCAACGGATTGTTCTCATCAAGTAGATCACGAAAATACCGGGTTATAAGGGAATCCGAGCAGAACTAAGAAATCGAGTATTTTTTCGACCTCGTTTTTGAGGCCAAATATGGGCATCAAAAATGCCATATCTCGGCTATCGTAAAAGCTAGGACCTTGCGGATAGTCTCGTTGGATTCAGGACGACGAAACTAAGACAAAACCGTTGGAATTTTCACGATAGCTCCCATAGAAGCCCAGATATCGACCTTCAAAGTTTGGGTTTTTTCATTTTTCGGGTATACCCCCCCGTTTGGATTTTTTTCAGAAAAATTTTTTTTTTTCGAATTCGAACTGACTATACCAACGGATTGTTCTCATCAAGTAGATCACGAAAATACCGGGTTATAAGGGAATCCGAGCAGAACTAAGAAATCGAGTATTTTTTCGACCTCGTTTTTGAGGCCAAAAATGGGCATCAAAAATGCCATATCTCGGCTATCGTAAAAGCTAGGACCTTGGGGATGGTCTCGTTGGATTCAGAACGACGAAACTAAGACAAAACCGTTGGAATTTTTCCGATAGCTTTCATAGAAGCCGAGATATCGGCCTTCAAAGTTTGGGTTTTTTCACTTTTCGGGTATACCCCCCCGTTTGGATTTTTTTCAGAAAAATTTTTTTTTTTCGAATTCGAACTAACTACACCAGCGGATTGTTCTCATCAAGTAGATCACGAAAATACCGGGTTATAAGGGAATCCGAGCAGAACTAAGAAATCGAGTATTTTTTCGACCTCGTTTTTGAGGCCAAAAATGGGCATCAAAAATGCCATATCTCGGCTATCGTAAAAGCTAGGACCTTGCATATGGTCTCGTTGGATTCAGAACGACGAAACTAAGATAAAACCGTTGGAATTTTTCCGATAGCTTTCATAGAAGCCGAGATATCGGCCTTCAAAATTTGGGTTTTTTCACTTTTCGGGTATACCCCCCCGTTTGGATTTTTTTCAGAAAATTTTTTTTTTTTCGAATTCGAACTGACTATACCAACGGATTGTTCTCATCAAGTAGATCACGAAAATACCGGGTTATAAGGGAATCCGAGCAGAACTAAGAAATCGAGTATTTTTTCGACCTCGTTTTTGAGGCCAAAAATGGGCATCAAAAATGCCATATCTCGGCTATCGTAAAAGCTAAGACCTTGCGGATGGTCTCGTTGGATTCAGGACGACGAAACTAAGACAAAACCGTTGGAATTTTCCCGATAGCTCCCATAGAAGCCCAGATATCGACCTTCAAAGTTTGGGTTTTTTCATTTTTCGGGTATACCCCCCCGTTTGGATTTTTTTCAGAAAAATTTTTTTTTTTCGAATTCGAACTGATTATACCAACGGATTGTTCTCATCAAGTAGATCACGAAAATACCGGGTTATAAGGGAATCCGAGCAGAACTAAGAAAACGAGTATTTTTTCGACCTCGTTTTTGAGGCCAAAAATGGGCATCAAAAATGCCATATCTCGGCTATCGTAAAAGCTAGGACCTTGCGGATGGTCTCGTTGGATTCAGAACGACGAAACTAAGACAAAACCGTTGGAACTTTTCCGATAGCTCTCATAGAAGCCGAGATATCGGCCTTCAAAGTTTGGGTTTTTTCATTTTTCGGGTATACCCCCCCGTTTGGATTTTTTTCAGAAAAATTTTTTTTTTTCGAATTCGAACTGATTATACCAACGGATTGTTCTCATCAAGTAGATCACGAAAATACCGGGTTATAAGGGAATCCGAGCAGAACTAAGAAATCGAGTATTTTTTCGACCTCGTTTTTGAGGCCAAAAATGGGCATCAAAAATGCCATATCTCGGCTATCGTAAAAGCTAAGACCTTGCGGATGGTCTCGTTGGATTCAGGACGACGAAACTAAGACAAAACCGTTGGAATTTTCCCGATAGCTCCCATAGAAGCCCAGATATCGACCTTCAAAGTTTGGGTTTTTTCATTTTTCGGGTATACCCCCCCGTTTGGATTTTTTTCAGAAAAATTTTTTTTTTTCGAATTCGAACTGACTATACCAACGGATTGTTCTCATCAAGTAGATCACGAAAATACCGGGTTATAAGGGAATCCGAGCAGAACTAAGAAATCGAGTATTTTTTCGACCTCGTTTTTGAGGCCAAAAATGGGCATCAAAAATGCCATATCTCGGCTATCGTAAAAGCTAGGACCTTGCGGATGGTCTCGTTGGATTCAGGACGACGAAACTAAGACAAAACCGTTGGAATTTTCCCGATAGCTCCCATAGAAGCCCAGATATCGACCTTCAAAGTTTGGGTTTTTTCATTTTTCGGGTATACACCCCCGTTTGGATTTTTTTCAGAAAAATTTTTTTTTTTTCGAATTCGAACTGACTATACCAACGGATTGTTCTCATCAAGTAGATCACGAAAATACCGGGTTATAAGGGAATCCGAGCAGAACTAAGAAATCGAGTATTTTTTCGACCTCGTTTTTGAGGCCAAAAATGGGCATCAAAAATGCCATATCTTGGCTATCGTAAAAGCTAGGACCTTGCGGATGGTCTCGTTGGATTCAGGACGACGAAACTAAGACAAAACCGTTGGAATTTTCCCGATAGCTCCCATAGAAGCCCAGATATCGACCTTCAAAGTTTGGGTTTTTTCATTTTTCGGGTATACCCCCCCGTTTGGATTTTTTTCAGAAAAATTTTTTTTTTTCGAATTCGAACTGACTATACCAACGGATTGTTCTCATCAAGTAGATCACGAAAATACCGGGTTATAAGGGAATCCGAGCAGAACTAAGAAATCGAGTATTTTTTCGACCTCGTTTTTGAGGCCAAAAATGGGCATCAAAAATGCCATATCTCGGCTATCGTAAAAGCTAGGACCTTGCGGATGGTCTCGTTGGATTCAGAACAACGAAACTAAGACAAAACCGTTGGAATTTTTCCGATAGCTCTCATAGAAGCCGAGATATCGGCCTTCAAAGTTTGGGTTTTTTCATTTTTCGGGTATACCCCCCCGTTTGGATTTTTTCAGAAAAATTTTTTTTTTTTCGAATTCGAACTGACTATACCAACGGATTGTTCTCATCAAGTAGATCACGAAAATACCGGGTTATAAGGGAATCCGAGCAGAACTAAGAAATCGAGTATTTTTTTGACCTCGTTTTTGAGGCCAAAAATGGGCATCAAAAATGCCATATCTCGGCTATCGTAAAAGCTAGGACCTTGCGGATGATCTCGTTGGATTCAGAACGACGAAACTAAGACAAAACCGTTAGAATTTTTCCGATAGCTCTCATAGAAGCCGAGATATCGGCCTTCAAAGTTTGGGTTTTTTCACTTTTCGGGTATACCCCCCCGTTTGGATTTTTTTCAGAAAAATTTTTTTTTTTCGAATTCGAACTGACTATACCAACGGATTGTTCTCATCAAGTAGATCACGAAAATACCGGGTTATAAGGGAATCCGAGCAGAACTAAGAAATCGAGTATTTTTTTGACCTCGTTTTTGAGGCCAAAAATGGGCATCAAAAATGCCATATCTCGGCTATCGTAAAAGCTAGGACCTTGCGGATGGTCTCGTTGGATTCAGAACGATGAAACTAAGACAAAACCGTTGGAATTTTTCCGATAGCTCTCATAGAAGCCGAGATATCGGCCTTCAAAGTTTGGGTTTTTTCATTTTTCGGGTATACCCCCCCGTTTGGATTTTTTTCAGAAAAATTTTTTTTTTCGAATTCGAACTGACTATACCAACGGATTGTTCTCATCAAGTAGATCACGAAAATACCGGGTTATAAGGGAATCCGAGCAGAACTAAGAAATCGAGTATTTTTTTGACCTCGTTTTTGAGGCCAAAAATGGGCATCAAAAATGCCATATCTCGGCTATCGTAAAAGCTAGGACCTTGCGGATGGTCTCGTTGGATTCAGAACGATGAAACTAAGACAAAACCGTTGGAATTTTTCCGATAGCTCTCATAGAAGCCGAGATATCGGCCTTCAAAGTTTGGGTTTTTTCATTTTTCGGGTATACCCCCCCGTTTGGATTTTTTTCAGAAAAATTTTTTTTTTCGAATTCGAACTGACTATACCAACGGATTGTTCTCATCAAGTAGATCACGAAAATACCGGGTTATAAGGGAATCCGAGCAGAACTAAGAAATCGAGTATTTTTTCGACCTCGTTTTTGAGGCCAAAAATGGCCATCAAAAATGCCATATCTCGGCTATTGTAAAAGCTAGGACCTTGCGGATGGTCTCGTTGGATTCAGGATGACGAAACTAAGACAAAACTGTTGGAATTTTCCCGAGAGCTCCTATAGAATCAATATAACATTCATAACAAATAATGTTTATTCATTAAACCAGTATAAGCAGAAGTTTCCAAGATATCGTCGTTTTAATATAGTTGTGTCTGAGAACTTCATCAGATCTTTTAGGACTTTTTGAAAAAATTGAATTTGAATTTACTTAAATATTAAGAATAAAAGGCTGACGTGATCAACTGCCTGAAATAAAAAAAAATTAAATAAAAAAACATGAATAAAATTATCACACATACGCATCTAATTTAACAATCAATTAATTACAATTAAAAAAAAATCCCTGGAACAATCACGTTTATATTTAAATACAAATTACAATAGCAATTAACAACATTCTCGTTTAGCACGTCTTCTATATTAAACAAACCATATCTGACCCCCGTAAGAACAATAATAATCATTCTACAAACCGTATAAGTAACCGCTACCCAAGGCAAAATAATTTATTTAAACAATTCGACTTTCAGAGTGTACCAGTGCCATAAAACAACAACAACAATGTACGGGAAACTGTTGCGACTCAATGTGTTATTTTACTTGGGAGTTATCAGTGTTGAGGGAATTCCTGTGGAGGATGTTCAGCCCTTAGGGAGTACCACCACCACTATACAACCAAACGAGGAGAAAACCTTTTGGGATACTGTCAAAGATGGGGTTTCTTATGGTTTTAAGGCGGTAAGGGATGAGACTCATTGTGTTTTTCATAAGGTGAGTAATGGCGAAGTTGTTTTTGACCTTTTTAAATTATAAAGGAGAAGTTTCTTTAATATCTTTAAAAATTTAATTTTTTTAATCTAAATTAATTAATTTTCCGTTTTATCATAATTAAATTTTTTTTTTAAATTAAAACATGGTAATTAACAATTGTTTGTTTGATTAGTATAATAAGCGGTTATTGAGGATTAAAACTAGTAAAATAAAAATTGTTTTAATATTTGGTATAAAATATTCTATTTTAAGCGATCCTATTTAAAAATTAAATAAACAGCAGAAAAACTCTTCTGAAGCACCTGAATAAAAAACATTATATAAAAAATAATTAAAACAACAAATTAATAATCAACAGAAAGTCTTTCACAGTTGAATAGTTAAAAAAAATCGAGGCAACACAATCCTAACCTCAATAAAAAAATAAGCCAAGAAACCTGGACGATCGTAATGAAATTATGCTTCACGTATGCAATGGGATAAATTACGTAAGAAAAACACAATTTCCAGAAGATCCAGGACGTACCAAGGAGCTGAGGAGAGGTAGAGACGAGGAAAAGTCCAAAAGTTCGATTTTAACCCACTTTAAGGCTTCTCACGTCCAAGAGACATGGACGATCTTAATGAAATTATGCTCCTCGTATGTAGTGGAATAAACTATATTAAAAAAACACGATTTCCAGAAGATCCAGGATGTACCAAGGAACTGAGAAAGGGAAGAGACGAGGAAAAGTCCAAAAGTTCGATGTTTGTCCCACTTTAAGGCTTCTCACGTCCAAGAAATTTGGACGATCGTAATGAAATTATGCTTGTCGTATGCAGTGGGATAAATTACGTAAGAAAAACATAATTTCCAGAAGATCCAGGATGTACTAAGGAACTGAGAAGGGGTAGAGACAAGGAAAAGTCCAAAAGTTCGATGTTTATCCCACTTTCAGGCTTCTCACGTCCAAGAAACCTGGACGATCGTAATGAAATTATGCTTGACGTATGTAGTGGAATAAACTATATTAAAAAAACATGATTTCCAGAAGATCCAGGATGTACCAAGGAACTGATAAAGGGTAGAGACGAGGAAAAGTCCAAAAGTTCGATGTTTGTCCCACTTTAAGGCTTCTCACGTCCAAGAAATTTGGACGATCGTAATGAAATTATGCTTCACGTATGCAGTGGAATAAATTACGTAAGAAAAACACAATTTCCAAAAGATCCAGGACGTACTAAGGAACTGAGAAGGGGTAGAGACGCGGAAAAGTCCAAAGTTTGATGTTTATCCCACTTTAAGGCTTCTCACCTCCAAGAAACCGGGACGATCGTAATGAAATCATGCTTCACGTATGCAGTGGAATAAATTACGTTAGAAAAACACAATTTCCAGAAGATCCAGGACCTACTAAGTAACTGAAAAGAGGTAGAGACAAGGAAAAGTCCAAAAGTTCGATGTTTGTCTCACTTTCAGGCTTCTCACGTCCAAAAAACCTGGACGATCGTAATGAAATCATGCTTCACGTATGCAATGGGATGAATTACGTAAGAAAAACACAATTTCCAGATGATCCAAAGAAAATCCCGGAAAATGGGAAAAAATTCCCGGATGCTATAAAAAGTGATATTAAGTACTTTTATCTAGAAAAATGTCTACAAAAGTCTGGAAAATTGGAATAATTAGTCAGAAGACTTAAAAGACATTAAACGGCCAAAACACCTAAAAAATCCCACCAGGATCCATTAATAAAGTGAAAATAAAAACCTTTTAAATAAATTCTTATTGCGCAACATATATCGCTAATGAATGCCTAAACGCATAGCATTTATCTCTCATTTGTAGCTTAAAATCATGATAATTTCCAGTTTAAAGAGATTTAGTTGCATGCAATTTTAGACATCCACAATCAAATTGCTCTATAGCGTGAAATATATTTACAAAACTAGAATAAACACTTCCTGAGCTAATTATATATTCATTGCCACATTAATTTTCTATTTTATATCCACTTGACGCTTTTTTAGTGCGACAAATGTTGCAACTACATGCTGGTTCGCAATAAATATCGCTTATACGTATCTTGAGAGGTACATTTACATAATATGTTAAGGTAAAATGAAAATCCTTCAGTCTCCCTCCACTTATTTTTTCCCGATGATGGACACCACTGTGTCCGAAACATAGAGAATTTAAGGCTAACTAAATGTTTAATAAATAAGTGGAGGAAGACTGAAGGATTTTCATTATACCTTAACCCACGACTCCACTGCAAGTATGGACTATTTCTTCACATTTACATAATATGTTTTGCGCTTTCACATGTCGCAACAAATATTGCTAATAGGTGCCTAAATCATGGAGTCGCATGAGAGCTTCAATATAAAAAGTCGTATATATCGAAGATATTGAGGTTTTCCATGTAGTAGCTTTAGCTAATACACAAAACGTTTGCATGTCGCTCTTGATATGCAACAAAAATTGTTTGTTAGTTGTTAATAAAGTTGCAACTAAATATCGGGGCTATTTATTGTAAATTATTGTACGTTTTTGTTCAGTTGCACCTGGTGCAATAAATGTTGCTTCTAGAGTTCTGTACAACTTGCTAAGGTTGCTATAGGAGTTTTTATATTGGCAAATAAACGTATATTTATTTATGTTTTTGTTAATTAAATTCTAATGCAAAATCTACACTTTTGTTTTTTAGGCAAAGGAACTAGTAAAAGACCACAAACATGTAGAAGGAGACGACCCGTGCATCAACAAACCATATAAGCAAGACGGAGAGACGAAGAACGGTACTTCTGTAAGTCAAAAAAAAAATCATAAAAAAAAAATATAATTTAATTATTTTTCATTTGCAGACACATTAATCAGCCAGAGTCAACAAACGTGATAGTGTTTTCTAATTTTAAGTTATTGGTTATTTTTAGGGAAAAATTAAGTAATAAAACCTTTATAGCACCATAACAAGACTTTTTTTAGCAACAAATATCACCTCTCCTGAGGATGCTTAAGTAACTTACAAAACATGTAAATATTGTTTATAATAAATACGTAAATATCGTTTGCCAACCACAGCACTAAAGGGGATTTTTTTAATCAGTTGTAAGCGATAACCTTATAGTGATTTAAAATTTTTCAGTTCATATTTGCCATTGAATTAAATGAAACAACTTGTGTTTTGGTTTAAATTAAAGGTTAGAACCATAATTATATGACGCTAAATCAGATCAGATGATCACAGTGATTCTATTGGTGAATTTAGTTTTACACGTGACCATTGGTCGTCCAACAGACGATAGAATTTATAATCCTGATGAGTTTGAGCAGATAATGAGAAAACCTGGTAAGTAGAAAGACATGAATGAAGTAGAAGGTTCCAATTTTCAAAATAATTTCAGTAAATACACCCAAATTCACTAAAATGAAGCCTACTGTTACCAATCTAATAGGAAACTCTGGAAAAATGGTTAATAGTCACCAGGCGGGCCAGGATAATGCAACCAATGGTAAATTTTTCCCGCTACTCTCTTTGTGTGTTGTATCCAACGTTGGTCCAACGATATTGCAACGAACATGCAATAAACGTTTATGCGACGTTCAAATACACTTTTCTTTCTCTTCTAGTCAAGTTCCTATCAAGTGACACACCCGATTTGGACACCAGATTCCTCATTAATACCGTGTGCGTTAAAGGATACATCAAGATCAGTGATAGGTGCATAAGAGTCTTACATTTTCCTTAATTTGTTTTTTTTTTAAATTTATATTCTGTGATATTAAATTATTTTTTATATATAAACGTTGATTCACTCCTAGGGCAACCTAATCAAAACCCTTACTTACAAATATCAAAATGTAGTGCAACTCCGCTGGGACTATAGAAGCGACATTTGTTGCAACAAAAATGGCACAATTTGGATCAGTAATCAACAACTTTTGTTGCATTACAGGAGCTTTTTGAACAACATACATGCCACCCTGATCTTATTTTATCCTCATTACGTACTAGCAACATTTGTACTCTTATATTGAAGCTCTTTTGTCTCTGGGGAACGTATTAGCAATATTTGCTGCTACAAAAGTATTTAATGTAATTTGCAGTAGAGAGTCACTATATTGTAGCATTAAGCATCTAAGTATAAACAAACAATTTTTGTTGCATTAAAAGCCTACTGACCAAGAAATACACAGCATACAACCATTTTTATAATTCTGTATTTTTAATTTATTTTTTTAATAAAAAAGACGATTATTGTTATTATTGGCCATACTGACTATACTCCTTATCGTCAAAATATTAAACCGTGCTATTGGATACGTACTAGCAACATTTGTTGCATGTCATGTCACTCCTATGGCAACCTAATCAAAACCCTTGCTTACAAATATCAAAATGTAGTGCAACTCCTTTAGAACTATAAAAGCAACTTTTGTTGCGTTACAGGAGCTTTTTGAACGACATACAACCATATGCGACCCTAATCTTATTTTATCCTCATTACGTACTAGTAACATTTGTACTCTTATATTGAAACTCTTTTGTCTCTGGGGAACGTATTAGCAATATTTGCTGCTACAAAAGTATTTAATGTAATTTGCAGTAGAGGGTCAGTCTTTGACACTATATTGTAGCATTAAGCATCTAGCTATAAACAAACAATTTTTGTTGCATTAAAAGCCTACTGACCAAGAAATACACAGCAGGCAACCATTTTCATAATTCTGTATTTTTATTTTATTTCAATGAAAAAGACGATTATTGTCATTATTGACTGACTATACTCATTATCGTCAAAATATTAAACCGTGCTATTGGATACGTACTAGCAACATTTGTTGCATGTCATGTCACTCCTGTGGCAACCTAATCAAAACCCTTGCTTATAAATATCAAAATGTAGTGCAACTCCTCTAGAACTATAGAAGCAACTTTTGATGCGTTACAGGAGCTTTTTGAACAACATACAACATACAAGCTCCTGTAAGCAACTTTTGTTGCGTTACAGGAGCTTTTTGAACAACATACAACCATATGCGACCCTAATATTATTTTATCCTCATTACGTACTAGCAATATTTGTACTCTTATATTGAAGCTCTTTTGTCTCTCGGGCACGTATTAGCAATAATTGTTGCTACAAAAGTATTTAATGTAATTTGCAGTAGAGAGTCACTATATTGTAGCATTAAGCATCTAAGTATGAATAAACAATTTTTGTTGCATTAAAAGCCTACTGACCAAGAAATACACAGCATGCAACCATTTTTATAATTTTGTAATTTTATTTTATTTTTTTAATAAAAAAGACGATTATTGTTATTATTGGCAATACTGACTATACGTACTCATTATCGTCAAAATATTAAACCGTGCTATTGGATATGTACTAGCAACATTTGTTGCATGTCATGTCACTGCTATGGCAACCTAATCAAAACCCTTGCTTACAAATATCAAAATGTAGTGCAACTCCGCTAGAACGATAGAAGCGACATTTGATGCAACAAAAATGGCACAATATGTATCAGTAATCAGCAACTTTTGTTGCATTACAGCAGCTTTTTAAACAGCATACATGCCACCCTAATCTTATTTTATCCTCATGACGTACTAGCAACATTTGTACTCTTATATTGAAGCTCTTTTGTCTCTCGGGCACGTATTAGCAATATTTGCTGCTACAAAAGTATTTAATGTAATTTGCAGTAGAGAGTCACTATATTGTAGCCTTAAGCATCTAAGTATGAACAAACAATTTTTGTTGCATAAAAGCCTACTGACCAAGAAATACACAGCATGCAACCATTTTCATAATTCTGTATTTTTTATTTTATTTTTTTAATAAAAAAGACGATTATTGTTATTATTGGCCATACTGACTATACTCCTTATCGTCAAAATATTAAACCGTGCTATTGGATATGTACTAGCAACATTTGTTGCATGTCATGTCACTGCTATGGCAACTTAATCAAAACCCTTGCTTACAAATATCAAAATGTAGTGCAACTCCGCTAGGACTATAGAAGCGACATTTGTTGCAACAAAAATGGCACAATTTGTATCAGTAATCAACAAATTTTGTTGCATTACAGGAGCTTTTTGAACATCATACATGCCACCCTAATCTTATTTTATTCTCATACGTACTAACAACATTTGTACTCTTATATTGAAACTCTTTTGTCTCTGGGGCACGTATTAGCAATATTGGCTGCTACAAAAGTATTTAATGTAATTTGCAGTAGAGAGTCACTATATTGTAGCATTAAGCATCTAAGTATGAACAAATAATTTTTGTTGCATTAAAAGCCTACTGACCAAGAAATACACAGCATGCAACCATTTTTATAATTCTGTAATTTTATTTTATTTTTTTAATAAAAAAGACGATTATTGTTATTATTGGCAATACTGACTATAATCATTATTGTCAAATTATTAAACCGTGCTATTGGATACGTACTAGCAACATTTGTTGCACGACCAAACTTTTAAGTATTTGAGAAATCATAAGGCAACCGTCATTGCATATGATATAGAAAAGTTGGTCAACATACGCAACAATTATCTTGTACCATATATCTTCAATATATTTCTATTTTTTATGCAAAATACCATGCAGCAATATTTGTTGTCCATATATACAGACTGAACATGCAACTATTTGAAATACGTTCGTTATTCTCATTACTGGAAAATGTTGTAGTTCAGTGCCCATGGATACGTCCGAGCAACATTTGTTGCACTACAAAACCTATAAAAAGTCAAAAAATTTTAAAGCATTAGTGATGTGGACATCTATTGCTTATATAAGCCATGAAACAGTTGCTCAACATCTAACACATGCAACATTTTGTAGCACTTGACTTAATAATATCGTCAGTATAATATTTGTTGCTACTAACAATGCAACATGTCCGAAGCGCATATGTTGCTGTTAAAGCAAACATATAAGAGTTGACTTAAGCGACATTTGTTGCACTAAAAAAGCATGAAGTGGATATTGATGTAGGAATATAAGGTGACAATTAAAATATATCCAGGTCAGGACTATTGAATTTATGGAAAGTTTAGTGGGCATATTTCATGCTACAAAGCAACTTGGTTGTGGATGCTAAAATGTTATGCAACAAGTCTCTAGACAAGGATTTAACAGGGTGTTAAGCTACAAATGCATTTGGTAAAAACAAAATTTGTTGCATTAGCCACGGCACCCTCAGCATCCTCGATATTTTGTTTCAAATAATAAAATCTCGTGGATCAATGTTGCGCAACAAAAATTTCATTTATTGTTTTTTTACTTTGTCCAGGATTCTGGAATGATTTTAGAATCTTTCAGTAGCTTAACGTCTTCCAGGTTTTAGCGTTTATTTATTAGCAGGCTTATGTATTAATTTTTCTAGATATTCCAGGTAGGTGATGACACTTTTTATAACGTCCAGGAATTTGATGGATTTTTTCCATTTTCCAGGTTTTCTTTTGGATTTTCTGGAAATACAGTTTTTCTTGGATGGTTCATCCTACGGCATACAAGGAGCATATTTTCATTACGACCTTTCAGGTGTCGTGGACGTGAGAAGCCTGAAAGTGGGATAAACATCGAACTTTTGGACTTTTCCTGGTCTCTACTTCTTCTCAGTTCCTTAATACGTCCTGGATATACTGGAAATTGTGTTTTTCTTACGTAGTTTATCCCACTGCATACAAGGAGCATAATTTCATTATGATCGTCCATTTTTCTTGGACGTGAGAAGCCTGAAAGTGGGACAAACATCGAACTTTTGGACTTTTCCTTGTCTTTACCTCTTCTCAGTTCGTTAATACGCCCTGGATCTTCTGGAAATTGTGTTTTTCTTACGTAGTTTATCCCACTACATACGAGGAGCATAATTTCATTACGATCGTCCAGGTTTCTTGGACGTGAGAAGCCTGAAAGTGGGATAAACATCGAACTTTTAGACTTTTCCTCGTCTCTACCTCTTCTCAGTGCCTTAATACGTCCTGGATCTTCTGGAAATTGTGTTTTTCTTACGTAGTTTATTCCACTGCATACAAGAAGCATAATTTCATTACGATCGTCCATATTTCTTGGACGTGAGAAGCCTGAAAGTGGGATAAACATCGAACTTGTGGACTTTTTTTATTTAATTAGGCAAGGTCAAAAAAATCCAATTTATTCCAAATTTATTGAACCTAACCTAATAGCAGTTTATGACACTTAAACCTAAATAACAAATTTATCGATCAATCGGTATACCACGATTTAATCCCGACAACATTTTCATCCACAGTAGTTTCTGGTGGTGGGGTGGTGGTCACTTGCTCACCATTCACTATATGGATATTAACCGGTTTTATTGGTTCTACAAGCGAAAAAACAACACGCACATATTAATGAATCATTAATCTTTTAATAATCATCATTTACCTGGATTCTTTGAGTCATAAACGAAGGATTTCCTTATGGTCGTCAAATATTTCTTCTCGTTGATAAATGGCTTCGACAAGTTATGAGGTATAACAGTTTTATTGCTTGTTTGAGTATCAACGTCTACGGTGTAACGCGGTTTTCCACTTGTAGAATGCTCATTAACACCAGGATCTTCTGCAGGCCATCCCAACATCCTTCTCTGTACCTCAGGAGAAACATCTACTATCTCAATATCGT
Organism: Anthonomus grandis grandis; assembly: GCF_022605725.1. Classification (NCBI taxonomy): domain Eukaryota; kingdom Metazoa; phylum Arthropoda; class Insecta; order Coleoptera; family Curculionidae; genus Anthonomus; species Anthonomus grandis. The sequence continues at coordinate 1,697,124 of NC_065559.1, forward strand.
CCATTCTTTGAGGATCTCCCGGTTGTTTGAGGAATTGTGCTTGAGGATCGAAACCTGCACATTTACAAACAAATAATTAATAATAAATTAAAACAGTCAGTTTTTCATTTGACTTTCTACTATCATTTAATATTATTAATTATTTATTCTTTACCCGGAGCTACTGGATACCCCATAACCTCCCTGTTGATCAATGGGTTACCCACTAATGGATTTGCCCCACCAAAAGGTATTCCATACATGGACGGATATGCCCCATAACCTGGATAACCCATATGGTTTTGGTATCCTGGCAAATTCAACCAGTACGGAAGGAATCCGGGATATCCAGATGTAACTTGTGCCTCTCTCTTTTGGTATGGGTATGGAAACATGCTGGAGTTCTGAAAGAATGTAAAAGGCTTGTGTTTGGGTGTTTCTGGACTTATTAGAGTAGTTTTTGGTTGGTGGATAATATATGTGGACATTTCCAGAAGTGAAGTGGAAATTTTTCTCAGGAGATTTTTTATAACTGTCACAAAGTGTAAGTGTGAGGAATCAAGGTGTATTTTTATATTGGTGCCAATAGAAGTTTAATATCTGGATATTTCCAGTGGGTGTCTGCAAGTTTCCAGGAAAATTCTATTTTGAACCTTTCTGTAGGACTACATTTCAATATTAAATTTTCCGGGTAGATTTTAATTAAGGACCAAAAAAAATTATTAATTTTCAAGGTGAGCAGTCACTTTACACGCGAATATCTAGAAAACTAACGGGAATATTTTCATGAAACAAACAGCATTGTATTAAGGAAAGAATGTTCTTTAAATATTATTTGAAGTTTAAGCCAGTCCAAGTAATATTTTTCAGAATATCCGACGTTTTGTGTGATGATGACCAAGAAAAATTATTAATTTTTAAGGTAAGCAGTGATTTTAAAGCCGAATATCTGGAAAACTACTGGGAATATTCTTATGAGACAAACAGCATTATATGTAAAAAAGAATATTCTTAAAAAAATATTCAAGGTTTAAAACAGTCCAAGTAACATTTTTCAGAATATCCGACTTTTTTTTTAGCGATGACCAAGAAAAATTATTATTTTTCAAGGTGAGTAGTCACTTTAAAGCCGAATATCTGAAAAACTGCTGGGAATATTCTCATGAAACAAACAGCTTTATATGTAAAAAAGAATATTCTTAAAAAAATGTTAGAGGTTTAAACCAGTCCAAGTAATATTTTTCAGAATATCCGACTTTTTCTGTGGTGATGACCAAGAAAAATTATTAATTTTCAAGGTGAGCAGTCATTTTAAACACGAATATCTGGAAAACTACTGGGAATATTCTCATAAAACAATCAGCATTATATGTAAAAAAGAATATTTTTAAAAAAATATTAAAGGTTTAAACCAGCCCAAGTAAGATTTTTCAGAATATCCGACTTTTTCTGTGGTGATGACCAAGAAAAATTAATAATTTTCAAGGTGAGTAGTCACTTTACACGCCAATATCTAGAAAACTACTGGGAATATTCTCATGAAGTAAACAGCATTGTATTATGGAAAGAATGTTCTTTAAATATTATTTAAGGTTTAAACCAGTCCAAGTAACATTTTTTAGAATATCCGATTTTTTCTGTGGTGATGACCAAGAAAATTTATACATTTTCAAGGTGAGCAGTCACTTTAAAGCCGAATATGTGGAAAACTACTAAGAATATTCTCGTGAAACAAACAACATTATATGTAAAAAAGAATATTCTTAAAAAAATATTAAAGGTTTAAACCAGCCCAAGTAATATTTTTCAGAATATCCGATTTTTTCTGTGATGATGACCAAGAAAAATTATTAATTTTCAAGGTGAGCAGTCACTTTACACGCCAATATCTAGAAAACTACTGGGAATATTCTCATGAAACAAACAGCATTATATGTAAAAAAGAATATTCTTAAAAAAATATTAATGGTTTAAACCAGTCCAAGTAACATTTTTCAGAATATCCGACTTTTTCTGTGGTGATGACCAAGAAAAAATTTTCATTTTCAAGGTGAGTAGGCACTTTACATGCAAATATCTAGAAAACTACTAGGAATATTCTCATTAAACAAACAGTATTATATTTAGGAAGGAATGTTCTTTGAAAAATATTTAAGGTTTAAACCAATCCAAGAAACATTTTTCAGAATATCCGACTTTTTCTGTGGTGATCACCAAGAAAAATTATTAATTTTCAAGGTTAGCAGTAGTTACTTTAAAGACGAATATCTGGAAAACAACTAAAAATATTCTAGTAAAATAAAAAACGTTGTATTAAGAAAAGAATATTCTTCAGAATATCCGACATTTTCTGTGGTGATGACCAAGAAAAATAATTAATTTTCAAGGTGAGCAGTCACTTTACACGCCAATATCTAAAAAACTACTGGGAATATTCTCATGAAGTAAACAGCATTGTATTATGGAAAGAATGTTCTTTAAATATTATTTAAGGTTTAAACCAGTCCAAGTAACATGTTTTAGAATATCCGATTTTTTCTGTGGTGATGACCAAGAAAATTTATAAATTTTCAAGGTGAGCAGTCACTTTAAAGCCGAATATGTGGAAAACTACTAAGAATATTCTCGTGAAAAAAACAACATTATATGTAAAAAAGAATATTCTTAAAAAAATATTGAAGGTTTAAACCAGTCCAAGTAAGATTTTTCAGAATATCCGACTTTTTCTGTGGTGATGACCAAGAAAAATAATTAATTTTTTCAAGGTGAGTAGTCACTTTAAAGTCGAATATGGGGAAAACTACTAAGAATATTCTCGTGAAACAAACAACATTATATGTAAAAAAGAATATTCTTAAAAAAATATTGAAGGTTTAAACCAGCCCAAGTAACATTTTTCAGAATATGCGACTTTTTCTGTGGTGATGACCAAGAAAAATTATTAATTTTCAAGGTGAGTAGTCAATTTAAAGTCGAATGTTTGAAAAACTACTGGGAATATTCTCATGAAACAAACAGCATTATATGTAAAAAAGAATATTCTTAAAAAAATATTAAAGGTTTAAACCAGTCCAAGTAACATTTTTCAGAATATCCGACTTTTTCTGTGGTGATGACCAAGAAAAATTATTAATTTTCAAGGTGAGTAGTCACTTTAAAGCCGAATATTTGAAAAACTACTGGGAATATTCTCATGAAACAAAAAGCGTTGTATTAAGAAAAGAATATTCACCAAATAATATTACAGGTTTAAACCAGTCCAAGTAACATTTTTCAGAATATCCGACTTTTTTTGTGGCGATGACCAAGAAAAATTATTAATTTTCAAGGTGAACAGTCACTTTAAATTGGAATATTTAAAAAACTATTGGGAATATTTTTATGAAACAAAAAGCATAGTATTAAGAAAAGAATATTCCCAAAATATTGCTTAAGTTCCAAACCAGTCCAAACAAGATTTTCCAAAATACCAGACTTTTCCCGTGGTGATAATCAAGAAAAACTATTAACGTTCATTTATTTATCTCGACAGTGATTTCCCATAAATATTTTTAAGCCTAATTTTTGCATGAGTTTCATATATTTTATCCTAACAGTGTTTTTACGCTTATGGGTCTGCAATTGATGAACGATTTATCTCAGCAGTGATTTTTAAGTTTCAACGACCAGACGCTAGTAAAATTATTTTTTTTTAATGCTTTATCAGCAGCATTAATTGTTGTGCGATAAACATTTATCTTTTTAGTGATTTTTTTAGTTTTATTAACCTGTATTTTATCTAATAACTATTTATCACTTCAGTGATTTTTATTTTTTTACTGGTAATTTCTGCAATGATTTTTATCGTTTAATGACCAGTAAGTAGTAAATTAATTCGTTTATTTACCTTAACATGTTAAATCATGATAACAGTGATTGTTATTTTTTTTATTGTTTATCATATTATTAGGGATATTTATTTATCTTGACAGTGCTTCTATGGGTCTATATTTGATAATATTAAAAATATTAATAATAATAATAATCTTTGCAGTGATATTTTTTCTTCATGAAAAATTGAAGAGTTTGATAATAATTAATAATTTCTTGGATACTTGGACATGACATCAAGAAAAATCAATAAAAGTGAGGTTAGACTGTAAATTTGGCTTAAAAAAACCATCATCCACTCGACTTTCCGTTTCTCTCTTCTTCATTAAAACAATAAAGGACAGCCACAACAGTTCTTAGCAAGACAGAGTCCAGATATGTTCAAAAATCCTTTCTAAGTTGATATTGCTTGAATATTTTTTTAGAAGTTTCTTAATTAAAATATCAATTAAAAATAGTCAATTTCTTGCCCTATACTTACTTGTCCAGAAAATCCATAATACTGGCCAAGTCCAACCTTAAAACAACCAGAAATCAATAAGATCAATAAATACATTTTCTATTGCTTTAACAACTGCTTAATGAATCAATTCTAAGAATGTCTGCATATTATTATTCTACTCGATGACCTGATTTTCTATTGAAAAAACCCACTGATAGTATATGAAGTGGTCAGCGGGGTCAATAGTAAACTACTTCCAGGAATTTCTTATATGTTAACATAATATAAATGTTATTTTTAGTATATATTAATAATTTTTTTGATAATGTTATCATCGACGGTTATTGGCAAATTAAAATATTCGTTAGCGGGTCATCAGTCGTTTGGCTGCTATAATGTTGAATCGGAATTTTTGTGTTTTTTTTATAGTTTTTTTTATAATTTTTCAAAATGTTTCTTCGACGCTTATACTGTTGAATGCACTTAAGAGTGGTATTCAGAAGACCAGGTTAGTCGGTTTTAAATGTTTGTTTTAGGTTTGTTTATTGTTTTTAGTTCAGCTTTTTTTATCGAATGTATTATAGTGTTTTGTCAACGTTTTTTACAGTTTAAATGTTAGTTTTCATTTTTTTTTTATTTAATTTTTTTCGATGCTTTAAACTTGAACATAGTCCTTAATTTCATCTTCCTTAAATTTTCATTTTTTTATATATATATTTTTTTAATATTTATATTACTATTTAAACAATTTTTTTTAAATTGGATTGTTTTTTCAAATATTCGTGTAATATTTTTTAAATTTATTTATTTATAAATCATCTTTAATTTTGAAACAAAAACTCTACTTCTCCTTCAACTCTTTTTTCAACAAACATATTTGTTTACCAAATGTATAGCCTGAGCAAAACGTCCTTTCGCTCTTTCCTTTGTCTTTATCTCATCTTCTTCCTCTTTTTCGTCTTCTTCTTCTTCTTTCTCTTCTTTATCTTCTTCTCCTTTGGCTTCTAGTTCTAGTTCCTTAAAAAGTCTCTTTCGTAGGAAGTCAATAATTTCTTACAGACTTTTGACGTTTTTGAAGAAACAGAAGAAGGAAAGGGAGAAAATGAAGAAGAAGAAAAAGAAGAGGACAATAAGCGTTTGTCTCAACTGCCTATAAGAAATCAATAGTTTTTTTCAAGAAATCCCTGCCTATTTATCTCTGTGGTGTGAATGGAATATGTATGTTGTATTTGGTATATGTATTGTAATATATACAATATTACATCACCGCTTCTCCAATTTCAATGGAGGTTCTAGTATGACCTCAGTTTGACATCCACATCTCTCTTTGACTCGGAAGTTGATGATGATGATAGTGACGTTGAAGAGCTTGGATGAAGAGTAAGAGGAAGAGGAAGAGAAACATAAACTTTCTCAATTAGAACCAGTACAACTAATGATAGAATCTTCTTCTTCTTCTTCTTCTTTTTAAGGACGTCAAATGCCTAGAAGAAATTATTGATTAATTACAGGCAGTTGAGCCAAAGCCTCTTCTTCTTTTTCTTCTTTATAAAGGCGTCAAATGCCTGAAAGAAGTTATTGTTTCCTTACAGGTAGCTTGGCTTTTAGTACTCATTTATTAAAAAGGCTCTTTCTTTGTAGTTTTAATTTTTATTTATTTTTTTTTATTTAATCTCTTTCAACGAACATATTTTTCTCTCTCTTTCTCCTTCTGTCTCGTTCTTTCTGATTTTAAAATTGAAAAATTTTTTTTTTTTATTTTCTTTTTCATTTTCTTCATAATTTTTTTTTTATCGAACATAATTGTTAGTTAAATGTATACCATTAGGAAAATATTTTTTGTCCTTTCCTCTGTCTTTTTTTATTTTTTCATTTTTTTTTATTCTTTCATTTCTTTTTTTTCTTCGTCTACTTTTTCCTCTTCCTCCTGTTTTTTTAAATTTTCTTTTTCTTTTTCTTGGTCCTTGTCTTTGTTTCTTTCTTCTTCCTGAAATACTTCAATTGCCTGGAAGAAATAATTGATTTCTTACAGGCAGTTGAATCAAACTTTTACTTTTTTCTTCTTCTTCTTTTTCTTCTTGTACTCCTTCTTATTCTTCTTCTTTAAGGACATCAACTGCCTGGAAAAAATATTGATTTCTTACAGGCAGTTGAATCAAACTTTTACTTTTTTCTTCTTCTTCTTTTTCTTCTTCTTCTTCTTCTTCCTTTTCTTCTTCTTTTTCTTCTTCTTCTTCTTCTTCTTCTGGTTCTTCTACTTCTTCTTTAAGGACGTCAAATGTATACTCTAAGGAAAATATCTTTTCGACCTTTTCTCTGTCTTTATTTATTCTTTCTTTTCTTTTTTTTCTTCTTCTACTTTTTCCTTTTTCTCCTGTTTTTTTATATTTTCTTTTTCTTTTTCCTGGTCTTTGTCTTTGCTTTTTTCTTCTTCTTTAAATACTTCAAATGCCTGGAAAAAATTATTGATTTCTTACAGGCAGTTGAATCAAAGGTTTCTTCTCTTCTTCTTCTTTTTCTTCTTCTTCTTCTTCTTCTTCTTCTTCTTCTCCTCCTTTTTCTTCTTCTTGTTCTTCTACTTCTTTTTTAAAGACGTCAAATGTCTAGAAGAAAGTATTGATTTCTTACAGGCAGTTGAATCAAAGATTTCTTCACTTCTTCTTCTTTTTCTTCTTCTTCTTCTTCTTCTTCTCCTTTTTCTTCTTCTTGTTCTTCTACTTCTTTTTTAAAGACGTCAAATGTCTAGAAGAAAGTATTGATTTCTTACAGGCTGTTGAATAAAACGTTTCTTCTCTTCTTCTTCTTCTTCTTCTTCTTCTTCTTCTTCTTCTTCTTCTTTTTTCCTTCTCCTTCTCCTTCTCTTATTAATTTCTTAGGAAGACTCGTTCGTTCTGATTTTTAAACTTGAAAAAAGATTTTTCTTAAATTTCCTTTTTGATTTTCTTCATAATTTTTTTAAATATCTTTTCGACCTTTTCTCTGTCTTTATTTATTTTTTCTTTTCTTTTTTTTCTTCTTCTACTTTTTCATTTTTCTCCTGTTTTTTTATATTTTCTTTTTCTTTTTCTTGGTCTTTGTCTTTGTTTTTTTCTTCTTCTTCAAATATTTCAAATTCCTGGAAGAAATTATTGATTTCTTACTGGCAGTTGAATCAAAGGTTTCTTCTCTTCTACTTCTTTTTCTTCTTCTTCTTCTTTTTTTACTTCTGGTTCTTTTACTTCTTCTTTGAGGACGTAAAATGTCTAGAAGAAATTATTGATTTCTTATAGGCAGTTGAATCAAACGTTTCTTCTCTTCTTCTTCTTCTTCTTCTCTTCTTTTTCTTTTTCTTCTTCTTGTTCTTCTACTCCTTCCTTAAGGACGTCAAATGCCTGGAAGAAATTATTGATTTCTTACAGGCAGTAGAATCGAAGGTTTCTTCTCTTCTTCTTCTTCTTCTTCTTCTTCTTCTTCTTCTTTTTCTTCTTCTTTTTCTTTTTCTTTTTCTTTTTTTTGTTCTTCTACTTCTTCTTTAAGGACGTCAAATGCCTAAAAGAAATTATCGATTTCTTACAGGTAGTTGAATCAAACGTTTCTTCTCTTCTTCTTCTTCTTTTTCTTTTTCTTTTTTTTTTCTTTTTCTTCTTCTTCTTCTACTTCTTTTTCTTTTTCTTCTTCTTCTTCTACTTCTTTTTCTTTTTCTTCTTCTTGTTTTTTACTTCTTCTTTAAGGACGTCAAGTGCCTGGAAGAAAATATTGATTTCTTACAGGCAGTTAAGTCAAATGATTCTTTCTCTTCTTCTTTAAAGACGTCAAATGCCTGAAAGAAAATATTGATTTCTTACTGGTAGTTGAATCAAAGGTTTCTTCTCTTCTTCTTCTCCTTTTTTTTTTCTTGTTCTTCTACTTCTTCCTTAAGAACGTCAAATGCCTGGAAGAAATTATTGATTTCTTACACGCAGTAGAATGTTTCTTCTCTTCTTCTTCTTCTTCTTCTTCTTCTTATTTTTCTTTTTCTTTTTCCTGTTCTTCTACTTCTGCTTCTTGTTTTTTTACTTCTTCTTTAAGGACGTCAAGTGCCTGAAAGAAAATACTGATTTCTTACTGGTAGTTGAATCAAAAATTTCTTCTCTTCTTCTTTTTCTTTTTCTTCTTCTTCTTTTTCTTCTTCTTCTTTTTCTTCTTCTTGTTTTTTAGACAGTCGAGTCAAATGTTTCTTCTCTTCTTCTTTTTAAAGACTCAAATACCTAGAAAAAATTATTGATTTCTTACAGTCGGTTGAGTCAAACGTTTTTTCTTCTTCTCTTTCTTCTGCTTCTTTTTCTTCTCCCCCTTCTTCTTCTTCTTTAAGGAGGTCAGATGCCTGGAATAAATTATTGATTTCTTACAAGCAGTTGATCCAAACGTTTCTTTTCCTCTTCTTTTCTTTCTTTTTCTTACTCAAGTCAACAATCCTGAGCCATATTTATCAAGACCAAATATCACTCTCAAATAGAACCAATACAACTGATGATAGAATCTACTTCTTCTCATTCTTCTTCCGCTCCTTAGAGGATGAAGAGAAGAATGAGATCAAGGGATCTACTGTGCCACAATCTTTTACCGTATCTACCAAAGAACATTAACTATCTCAATTAGAATCAATACAACTGATAATAGAATCTTCATCTTCTTTTTCCTCCTCTTTTTCATCTGCTGATCAAGAATCTTATACCAAAGACTGCTTACTAAAGAACAGCAACTGTCCCAATTAGAATCAATTTAACTGACGATAGATCAACTCTCAATAAACTCAATTGATTGTGTAATAATACAAGTGAAATTCCAGATGTGGAGTCCATAAAATCGGATCAAAAATCATCCAACACGAGCACAGACACGGGGATCCTTGCGAACCAGTTGATCCGATAACGTACCAAAACCTGGATCAACCAATTGGACAATCGGAGAACCAACTGCACCAAGGAGGTACCTAAACACTGTTGATCACTGTTAAATTTCAACATCAGAAAATTATCTTTTTAGGTTCAAGTTTACCTCAGAGACCTCAATACCTGAACGGGCACTCCTATGGACCCAGAGATAATCAGCTTGAAGAGACCGGATATCCTGAAAGTTCTCCGGATCCGTTACTGAATTATAATCAAAATGGTGGTCAAGCAAGTTCGTCTGATCCTACAGTACTTCTTCATTACAATGAAAATGGTGCAGTAAACGGGCCGAATTATGGAGAATATCCTCAGGAAACAGGTAATGAAAGTGCGTTTGGTTCCGTTGGTCAGTCTGCAATTCCAAGAGTTGAGTTGGGTTCTTCAGGTCATTTTCCAGAGTTATTGGATACCAACCAGATTTTATAAATCATCTATTTTACTTAACATAATTGTTTTTCTTTTCTTGCCCTCTTAATGTCCTCTTTCTTCTTCTTCATCGTCATTTTCTTCCACTTCTGTATCTCCTTTTCCTTTTGGGCTTTTAGTAGGAGTTTTTTTTGAAAGATTCTTTCATTTTGCTTTGTCTTTTTTTGTTAGTTAGTTAGTTACTCCTCGATATTCTCAACAAAGATCTTCATGACTAAGAGAGATGGTCTATGGATTCCAATGTCAAACTGAGGTCATGTCAGACCTTCTTCTCTTTTTTCTTCTTCTTCTTTTGTCTGAATCTCTGGATTTCTTACAGGAAATTGAGTCAAATGTTTCTTTTCTTCTTCTACTTCTTTTTTTTCTTCTTCTTCTTCTTATTTAAGAACGTCAAATGCCTGGAAGAAATTATTGATTTCTTACAGGCAGTTGAGTCAAATGTTTCTTTTCTTCTTCTTCTTCTTCTTCTTTTTCTTCTTCTTATTCAAGAACGTCAAATGCCTGGAAGAAATTATTGATTTCTTACAGGTAGTTGAGTAGAATGTTTCTTTTCTTCTTTTACTTCTTTTTTTTCTTCTTCTTCTTCTTATTTAAGAACGTCAAATGCCTGAAAGAAATTATTGATTTCTTACAGGCACTTGAGTCGAATGTTTCTTCTCTTCTTCTTCTTCTTTTTCTTCTTCTTCTTTTTCTTATTCAAGAACGTCAAATGCCTGGAAGAAATTATTGATTTCTTACAGGCAGTTGAATCGAATGTTTTTTCTCTTCTTCTTCTTCTTCTTCTTCTTTTTCCTCTTCTTCTTCTTTTTCTTCTTCTTCTTCTTCTTCTTCTTCTTATTCAAGAACGTCAAATGCCTGGACGAAACTGTTGATTTCTTACAGGCAGTTGAGTCGAATGTTTCTTATCTTCTTCTTCTTCTTATTCAAGAACGTCAAATGCCTGGAAGAAATTATTGATTTCTTACAGGCAGTTGAGTAGAATGTTTCTTCTCTTCTTCTTCTTTTTCTTCTTCTTCTTCTTCTTATTCAAGAACGTCAAATGCCTGGAAGAAATTATTGATTTCTTACAGGCAGTTGAGTAGAATGTTTCTTCTCTTCTTCTTCTTTTTCTTCTTCTTCTTCTTCTTATTCAAGAACGTCAAATGCCTGGAAGAAATTATTGATTTCTTACAGGTAGTTGAGTAGAATGTTTCTTTTCTTCTTTTACTTCTTTTTTTTCTTCTTCTTCTTCTTATTTAAGAACGTCAAATGCCTGAAAGAAATTATTGATTTCTTACAGGCACTTGAGTCGAATGTTTCTTCTCTTCTTCTTCTTCTTTTTCTTCTTCTTCTTTTTCTTATTCAAGAACGTCAAATGCCTGGAAGAAATTATTGATTTCTTACAGGCAGTTGAATCGAATGTTTTTTCTCTTCTTCTTCTTCTTCTTCTTCTTCTTCTTCTTTTTCCTCTTCTTCTTCTTTTTCTTCTTCTTCTTCTTCTTCTTCTTCTTATTCAAGAACGTCAAATGCCTGGACGAAACTGTTGATTTCTTACAGGCAGTTGAGTCGAATGTTTCTTATCTTCTTCTTCTTCTTATTCAAGAACGTCAAATGCCTGGAAGAAATTATTGATTTCTTACAGGCAGTTGAGTAGAATGTTTCTTCTCTTCTTCTTCTTTTTCTTCTTCTTCTTCTTCTTATTCAAGAACGTCAAATGCCTGGAAGAAATTATTGATTTCTTACAGGCAGTTGAGTAGAATGTTTCTTCTCTTCTTCTTCTTTTTCTTCTTCTTCTTCTTCTTATTCAAGAACGTCAAATGCCTGGAAGAAATTATTGATTTCTTACAGGCAGATGAGTCGAATGTTTCTTTTCTTCTTCTTCTTCTTCTTTTTCTTCATCTTCTTCTTATTCAAAAACGTCCAATGCCTGGAAGAAATTATTGATTTCTTACAGGTAGTTGAGTAGAATGTTTCTTCTCTTCTGCTTTTTCTTCTTTTTCTTCTTATTCAAGAACGTGAAATGCCTGGAATAAATTATTGTTTTCTTACAGGCATTTGAGTCGAAAGTTTCTTCTCTTCTTCTTCTTCTTATTCAAGAACATCAAATGCCTGGAAGAAATTATTGATTTCTTACAGGCACTTGAGTCGAATGTTTCTTCTTCTCTTCTTCTTCTTCTTCTTGATCAAGAACGTCAAATGCCTGGAAGAAATTATTGATTTCTTACAGGCAGTTGAGTAGAACGTTTCTTCTCTTCTTCTTCTTTTTCTTCTTCTTCTTCTTATTCAAGAACGTCAAATGCCTGGAAGAAATTATCGATTTCTTACAGGTAGTTGAGTAGAATGTTTCTTTTCTTCTTCTACTTCTTTTTCTTCTTCTTCTTCTTCTTCTTCTTCTTATTCAAGAACTTCAAATGCCTGGAAGAAATTATTGATTTCTTACAGGCAGTTGAGTAGAATGTTTCTTCTCTTCTTCTTCTTTTTCTTCTTTTTCTTCTTCTTCTTCTTCTTCTTCTTCTTCTTCTTCTTCTTCTTCTTCTTCTTATTCAAGAACGTCAAATGCCTGGAAGAAATTATTGATTTCTTACAGGCAGTTGAGTCAAATGTTTCTTTTCTTCTTCTTCTTCTTCTTCTTCTTTTTCTTCTTCTTATTCAAGAACGTCAAATGCCTGGAAGAAATTATTGATTGCTTACAGGCACTTGAGTCGAATGTTTCTTCTCTTCTTCTTCTTCTTTTTCTTCTTCTTCTTCTTATTCAAGAACGTCAAATGCCTGGAAGAAATTATTGATTTCTTACAGGTAGTTGAGTAGAATGTTTCTTTTCTTCTTCTACTTCTTTTTCTTCTTCTTCTTCTTTTTCTTCTTCTTCTTCTTCTTCTTCTTATTCAAGAACTTCAAATGCCTGGAAAAAATTATTGATTTCTTACAGGCAGTTGAGTCGAATGTTTCTTTCTCTTCTTCTTCTTCTTCTTCTTATTCAAGAACGTCAAATGCCTGGAAGAAATGATGGATTTCTTACAGGCAGTTGAGTCGAATGTTTCTTCTCTTCTTTTTCTTCTTCTTATTCAAGAACGTCAAATGCCTGGAAAAAATTATTGATTTCTTACAGACAGTTGAGTAGAATGTTTCTTCTCTTCTTCTTCTTTTTCTTCTACTTTTTCTTCTTCTTCTTCTTCTTCTTATTCAAGAACGTCAAATGCCTGGAAGAAATTATTGATTTCGTTTGATTGTTTCTTCTCTTCTTCACAGTAAATGGGCCGATAAATGGCGAATATCCTCAACAAACAGGCAATGAACATGTGTTTGTGATTCAGTTGGTCAGCCGACAATTCCAAGACTTCAGTTGGGTGGTCCAGACCATCCAGATCATTTTCCAGACCTGATGGTTATCAACCAGATTTACAAACTGTTTTATAGATCAAACTTTCAATTTACCTCTTTCAACTACATCAACTTCGCTTGAGGTCAAGTTTCTCATGATTATAGTTGAAAAGTCTTCGGATTTCTTATCAAAATCAAGCGAGCCGTTGCAAGAGAAAATAGATCCCAATAGTTCCTCATTACACTACTGAATTGGTACCAAAGACGTCACATAATGATGAAATCACTTTGTTGATTAAATAGAGTATTTGGTATTGAAAATGTTCAAAGATCAAGTGGAATTTGCAAGTGATTCTCTCTTCGTTCAATTAATAGCGAGGCCTTAACACATGATCGATCACACAAACATCAAATATTGCATCCGTTGCACAATAAGCGCGAACGTCAAGTTTATAAATCAAAATTCTATTGGTCATCTGTGCTGCTCATTTTTATTAACTTTTTCTTTGTTTAAGGTCCTAAAGCATTACCAGACATAGACATTCGATCGGGGATGAATGAAGACCAGCAGAGCTCCACCGTCAGTTCAACGTCAACCTCAACGTCAACTTCAACGTCAACCAGGGAATATCAAACGGTACCAACAGATGGCGGTAGGAATATCGGCAATGCTAAACCCAATGGATTTGATAATACGAATTCTGGAACTTATGCTCCGATAAAGGGAATTCACTTGGGGTAGAATTTATGTGGATTTAATATATGAAGGGATGGATTATTTATATGATAAAATATATAAGCAAATGAGTTATTTGTTTTTTTTTTTATGTAGTCATCTGCAAACATATGTGACCTTGAAGCGAGTGATCGCTTTGAGAATCAATCATTTTTCTTGGATACCGCTCCATAAAAAGGTCAATACTGGAAAAACTTTATATTCTATTGACTTAATCCTTAAATAACATTTAAAGCACATACCTTTCTTAATATTTTCCTTTTTATTGCATAACCATACCTTTGCAAGTTTCTTAGATTTAGAAGTTCAAAGTGAGTTAATCAAGGTCTGTGGCCAATCTTAATAAAAGTCAGTAGGACCTTAGGAGTCTACAGTTGATATCTTTTGATCTACTGATGCCATCATAATTAAATAAACTTTTTTTGCAAGGAAATGACTTGGACTTTAACTTGTGTAGAGACCTTTTTACCTGTAGATTTAATATTTACCGAGATATCAGATGGAGAAGCTGAAGTCCTCCTTAGTGACAAGATATTTTACGAAAATCTTCCATATCTGTCTTGGATGCAATTTTTCGATCATTATCAATAAGAGTGAAGATGTTGTACCAGATACAATCTACCCAATAGTGCCTATAAAAAATTTAACAAATTACTTCTTCATGAGTTATAACCATTTAAAATTTGATTCTGGTCAGTAGGACCTTGGAGCGTCGACTTGGGAGTCTACAGTTGATATCTTTTGATCTACTTATGCCATCATAATTAAATAAACTTTATTTGCAAGGAAATAAGTTGCACTTTAATTTATATAGAGACCTCAAAACCTGTAGAACCAACATTTACTGAGATATCAGATTGAGAAACTAAAGACCTCCCTAGTGACAAGATTTTTTACGAGAATCTTCTATATCTGTCTAAGAAGTAATTTTTTGCTTATCATCAATAGGAGTAAAGTTGTTGTACCAGACACAATCTACATAATACTGCATATAGAAATTTTAACAAATTTTTTCTTCATGAGTTATAACCATTTAAAGTTTGAGTCACGTCAGTAAGACCTTGGAGCGTCCACCTGGGAGTCTACAGTCGATATCGTTTGATCTACTGATGCCATCATAATGAAATACACTTTATTTGCAAGGAAATAAGTTGCACTTTAATTTATGTAGAGGCCTTTAAATCTGTAAAACCAACATTTACTGAGATATCAGATCGAGAATCTAAAGACCTCCCTAGTGACAAGATTTTTTACGAAAATCTTCCATATCTGTCTTAGAAGCAATTTTTCGATCATTATCAATAGGAGTAAAGTTGTTATAACAGATACAATCTACCCAATACTGCCTATAAAAATTTTAACAAGTGACTTCTTAATGAGTTATGACCATTTAAAATTTGATTCTGATCAGTAGGACCTTGGAGCGTCGACTTGGGAGTCTACAGTTGATATCTTTTGATCTACTAACGCCATTATAATGAAATAAACTTTATTTGCAAGGAAATAAGTTGCACTTTAATTTATGTAGAGACCTCAAAACCTGTAGAACAAGCATTTACTGAGATATCAGATCGAGAATCTAAAGACCTTCCTGGTGATAAGATTTTTTACGAGAATCTTCCATATCTGTCTTGGATGCAATTTTTCGATCATTATCAATAAGAGTGAAGATGTTGTACCAGATACAATCTACCCAATACTGCCTATAAAAAGTTTAACAAATTACTTCTTAATGAGTTATGACCATTTAAATTTTGATTCTGGTCAGTAGCACCTTGGAGCGTCGACTTGGGAGTCTACAGTTGATATCTTTTGATCTACTTATGCCATCATAATGAAATAAACTTTATTTGCAAGGAAATAAGTTGCACTTTAATTTATATAGAGACTTCAAAACCTGGAGAACCAACATTTACTGAGATATCAGATGGAGAAACTAAAGACCTTCCTAGTGACAAGATTTTTTACGAGAATCGTCCATATCTGTCTTAGAAGCAATTTTTTGCTTATCATCAATAGAAGTAAAGTTGTTGTACCAGGCCCAATCTACGCAATACTACCTATAAAAATTTTAACAAATTACTTCTTAATGAGTTATAACCATTTAAAGTTTGATTCAGGTCAGTAGGACCTTGGAGAGTCGACTTGGAAGTCTACAGTCGATATCTTTTGATCTACTTATGCCATCATAATGAAATAAACTTTATTTGCAAGGAAATAAGTTGCACTTTAATTTATGTAGAGGCCTTTAAATCTGTAAAACCAACATTTACTGAGATATCAGATCGAGAAACTAAAGACCTCCCTAGTGACAAGATTTTTTACGAAAATCTTCCATATCTGTCTTAGAAGTAATTTTTTGCTCGTCATCAATAAAAGTGAAGTTGTTGTACCAGACACAATCTACCCAATAGTGCCTATAAGAATTTTAACAAATTACTTCTTCATGAGTCATAACCATTTAAAGTTTGATTCAGGTCAGTAGCACCTTGGAGCGTCGACTTGGGAGTCTACAGTCGATATCTTTTGATCTACTAATGCCATCATAATGAAATAAACTTTATTTGCAAGGAAATAAGTTGCACTTTAATTTATGTAGAGACTTCAAAACATGTAGAACCAACATTTACTGAGATATCAGATGGAGAAACTAAAGACCTTCCTAGTGACAAGATTTTTTACGAGAATCTTCCATATCTGTCTTAGAAGCAATTTTTTGCTTATCATCAATAGAAGTAAAGTTGTTGTACCAGGCCCAATCTACGCAATACTACCTATAAAAATTTTAACAAATTACTTCTTAATGAGTTATAACCATTTAAAGTTTGATTCAGGTCAGTAGGACCTTGGAGAGTCGACTTGGAAGTCTACAGTCGATATCTTTTGATCTACTGATGCCATCATAATGAAATAAACTTTATTTGAAAGAAAAGGAGTTGAACTTTAATTTATGTAGAGGCCTTTAAATCTGTAGAACCAATATTTACTGAGATATCAGATCGAGAAACTAAAGACCTCCCTAGTGACAAGATCTTTTAGGAAAATCTCCCATATCTGTCTTGTATGCAATTTTTCGATCATTATCAATAGGAGTAAAGATGTTGTACCAAACACAATCTACCCAATAGTGCCTATAAAAATTTTAACAAATTACTTCTTCATGAGTTATAACCATTTGAAGTTTGATTCGGGTCAGTAGGACCTTGGAGCGTCCACTTGGGAGTCTACAGTAGATATCTTTTGATCTACTGATGCCATCATAATTAAATAAACTTTATTTGCAAGGAAATAAGTTGCACTTTAATTTATGTAGAGGTTTTTAAATCTGTAAAACCAACATTTACTGAGATATCAGATCGAGAAACTAAAGACCTCCTTAGTGACAAGATTTTTTACGAGAATCTTCCATATCTGTCTTAGAAGCAATTTTTTGCTTATCATCAATGGAAGTAAAAATATTGTATGAGATACAATCCACCAAATACTGCCTATAAAAATTTTAACAAATTACTTCTTCATGAGTTATCACCATTTAAAATTTGATTCAGGTCAGTAGGACCTTGGAACGTCCACTTGAGAGTCTACAGTCGATATCTTTTGATCTACTAATGCCATCATAATGAAATAAACTTTATTAGCAAGGAAATAAGTTGCACTTTAATTTATGTAGAAGCCTTAAAACCTGTAGAACCAACATTTACTGAGATATCAAATCGAGAAACTAAAGACCTCCCTAGTGACAAGTTCTTTTAGGAAAATCTTCCATATCTGTCTTGCATGCAATTTTTCGATCATTATCAATAGGAGTAAAGATGTTGTACCGGATACAATCTACCCAATAGTGCTTATAAAAATTTTAACAAATTACTTCTTTATGAGTTATAACTATTTAAAATTTGATTCTGGTCAGTAGGACCTTGGAGGGTCCACTAGGGAGTCTACAGTCGATATCTTTTGATCTACTAATGCCATCATAATGAAATAAACTTTGTTTGTAAGGAAATAAGTTGCACTTTGATTTATGTAGAGGCCTTTAAACCTATAGAACCATTATTTACTGAGAAATCAAATCGAGAAACTAAAGACCTCCCTAGTGACAAGTTCTTTTAGGAAAATCTTCTATATCTGTCTTGGATGCCATTTTTCGATCGTTATTAGTAAAAGTAAAGATGTTGTACCAGATACAATCTACCCAATAGTGCCTATAAAAATTTTAACAAATTATTTCTTCATGAGTTATCACCATTTAAAGTTTGATTCAGGTCAGTAGGACGTTGGAGCGTCGACTTAAGAGTCTACAGTCGATATCTTTTGATCTACTAATGCCATCATAATGAAGTAAACTTTGTTTGCAAGGAAATAAGTTGCACTTTAATTTATGTAAAGGCCTTTAAACCTGTAGAACCAACATTTACTAAGATATCAGATTGAGAAACTAAAGACCTCCCTAGTGACAAGATTTTTTACGAAAATCTTCCATATCTGTCTAAGAAGTAATTTTTTGCTTATCATCAATAGAAGTGAAGATGTTGTACCAGACACAATCTACCCAATACTACCTATAAAAAGTTTAACAAATTACTTCTTAATGAGTTATGACCATTTAAAATTTGATTCTGGTCAGTAGGACCTTGGAGCGTCGACTTGGGAGTCTACAGTTGATATCTTTTGATCTACTAACGCCTTCATTATGAAATCAACTTTATTTGCAAGAAAATGGGTTGCGCTTTAATTTATGTAGAGAGCTTAAAACCTGTAGAACTAACATTTACTGAGATATCAGATCGAGAATCTAAAGACCTCCCTGGTGATAAGATTTTTTACGAGAATCTTCCATATCTGTCTTGGATGCAATTTTTCGATCATTATCAATAAGAGTGAAGATGTTGTACCAGATACAATCTACCCAATACTGCCTATAAAAAGTTTAACAAATTACTTCTTAATGAGTTATGACCATTTAAATTTTGATTCTGGTCAGTAGCACCTTGGAGCGTCGACTTGGGAGTCTACAGTTGATATTTTTTGATCTACTTATGCCATCATAATGAAGTAAACTTTATTTGCAAGGAAATAAGTTGCACTTTAATTTATATAGAGACTTCAAAACCTGTAGAGCCAACATTTACTGAGATATCAGATTGAGAAACTAAAGACCTCCCTAGTGACAAGATTTTTTACGAAAATCTTCCATATCTGTCTAAGAAGTAATTTTTTGCTCATCATCAATAGAAGTAAAGTTGTTGTACCAGACCCAGTCTACCCAATACTGCCTATAAAAATTTTAACAAATTACTTCTCCATGAGTTATAACCATTTAAAGTTTGATTCAGGTCAGTAGGACCTTGGAGAGTCGACTTGGAAGTCTACAGTCGATATCTTTTGATCTACTTATGCCATCATAATGAAGTAAACTTTATTTGCAAGGAAATAAGTTGCACTTTAATTTATATAGAGACTTCAAAACCTGTAGAACCAACATTTACTGAGATATCAGATCGAGAATCTAAAGACCTCCCTGGTGATAAGATTTTTTACGAGAATCTTCCATATCTGTCTTGGATGCAATTTTTCGATCAGTATCAATAAGAGTGAAGATGTTGTACCAGATACAATCTACCCAATAGTGTCTATAAAAATTTTAACAAATTACTTCTTTATGAGTTATCACCATTTAAATTTTGATTCACGTCAGTAGGACCTTGGAGCGTCGACTTGGGACTCTACAGTTGATATCTTTTGATCTACTAATGCCATCATAATGAAATAAACTTTATTTGCAAGGAAATAAGTTGCACTTTAATTTATGTAGAGACCTCAAAACCTGTAGAACCAACATTTACTGAGATATCAGATGGAGAAACTCAAGACCTCCCTAGTGACAAGATTTTTTACGAAAATGTTCCATATCTGTCTAAGAAGTAATTTTTTGCTTATCATCAATGGAAGTAAAGTTGTTGTACCAAACACAATCTACCCAATATTGCCTATAAAAATTTTAACAAATTACTTCTTCATGAGTTATGACCATTTAAAGTTTGATTCAGGTCAGTAGTACCTTGGAGCGTCCACTTGGGAGTCTACAGTTAATATCTTTTGATCTACGAAAGCTACAGAAACGAAATAGACTTTTTGTGAAAGAAAATCAAACGTGCTACAATTCGTATAAAGACCTTTTTAGCTGTAAAGCTATTATTTAGCTAGATATTAGCTATAGTAGCTGTGCAGCTGTTAGTGACAAGACTTTTCAAGAAAATCTTCCATATCTGTCTAAGAAGTAATTTTTTGCTTAGCATCAATAGAAGTGAAGATGTTGTACCAGACACAATCTACCCAATACTGCCTATAAAAATTTTAACAAATTACTTCTTAATGAGTTATGACCATTTAAAATTTGATTCAGGTCAGTAGGACCTTGGAGCGTCCACTTGGGAATCTACAGTCGATATCTTTTGATCTACCAATGCCATCATAATGAAATAAACTTTGTTTGCAAGGAAATAAGTTGCGCTTTAATTTATGTAGAGACCTTAAAACCTGTAGAACTAACATTTACTGAGATATCAGATCGAGAATCTAAAGACCTCCCTGGTGATAAGATTTTTTACGAGAATCTTCCATATCTGTCTTGGATGCAATTTTTCGATCATTATCAATAAGAGTGAAGATGTTGTACCAGATACAATCTACCTAATAGTGCCTATAAAAATTTGAACAAATTACTTCTCAATGAGTTATCACCATTTAAAGTTTGATTCAGATCAGTAGGACCTTGGAGCGTCGACTTGGGAGTCTACAGTCGATATCTTTTGATCTACTAATGCCATCATAATAAAGTAAAGTTTATTTGCAAGAAAATAAGTTGCGCTTTAATTCATGTAAAGACCTCAAAATCTGTAGAACCAACATTTACTGAGATATCAGATCGAGAAACTAAAGACCTCCTTAGTGTCAAGATTTTTTACGAAAATCTTCCATATCTGTCTTGGATGCAATTTTTCGATCATTAACAATAGGAGTAAAGATGTTGTACCAGATACAGTCTACCCAATAGT
This sequence comes from Anthonomus grandis grandis, assembly GCF_022605725.1. Taxonomy (NCBI): domain Eukaryota; kingdom Metazoa; phylum Arthropoda; class Insecta; order Coleoptera; family Curculionidae; genus Anthonomus; species Anthonomus grandis. The sequence goes on from NC_065559.1 coordinate 1,717,839, forward strand.
GCCTATAAACATTTTAACAAATTACTTCTTCATGAGTTATCACCATTTAAAGTTTGATTCGGGTCAGTAGCACCTTGGAGCGTCGACTTGGGAGTCTACAGTTAATATCTTTTGATCTACGAAAGCTACAGAAACGACATAGACTTTTTGTGAAAGAAAATCAAACGTGCTACAATTCGTATACAGACCTTTTTAGCTGTAAAGCTATTATTTAGCTAGATATTAGCTATAGTAGCTGTGCAGCTGTTAGTGACAAGACTTTTCAAGAAAATCTTCCATATCTGTCTAAGAAGTAATTTTTTGCTTAGCATCAATAGAAGTGAAGATGTTGTACCAGACACAATCTACCCAATACTGCCTATAAAAATTTTAACAAATTACTTCTTAATGAGTTATGACCATTTAAAGTTTGATTCAGGTCAGTAGGACCTTGGAGCGTCGACTTAGGAGTCTACAGTTGATATCTTTTGATTTACTAAAGCCATCATAATGAAATAAACTTTATTTGCAAGGAAATAAGTTACACTTTAATTTATGTAGAGGCCTTTAAACCTCTAGACCCAACATTTACTGAGATATCATACATACAGCACTTAAGGGCCTCCTTATTAAAAAGTCGAATTCTTCTTCCGGATTTCTTGATTGTTTTCTAGTGAGTTCCTGACTTTTGATCCAAAACACGGGTCTATTGATCTGTTTGCATCGTTAAAACATAAAGAGTCAACTCAATTGGTTTTAATGCTACCCTAACCATCTAAACTTTCAAAAAAAGTACTGTCTGATAATGAATGACAAATAATCCTTGTCAAGAGACATTGGGACCTTTTTTCTGGTTAGTGTGATCATCTAACACTATTTCCTTCGAATCTCTCATTTACCATATGTGCGTGAAAACGACTAGTCATCTGCAAATAGATATGCTCATCTACTCAAATGAGGATTATTGGTCTCATCACGTTATCATAAAGGTTTCGATGATTATTAGGTAAAGAATATGTAAAACGTACTTTTGAACTTATTTATTGGTAGCTGCTAAGATACATTAAATATCGCCGAATATAGAAATGTTGCTGGTTGTTATTGGATTTTCAAGCATTTTCCACCATAGTACACATGTCCAGCGTTACAAGAGGTCACACATAATAAACATCTGGACTTCAAGTTGACTTTTAAGGGAGCTTCTTCGGGATTTTCTTCATTGGCATCTCTTTTTACCAACCGTCGGACATTCCCTTCTAATTCTTTTGTCACTGCTTCAATTTTTATCGCAGCACCACTAGAACAATGAGGCGACGACACCAATATTATTATTAAAACTGCTATAATGAGAAGTGCGAACTGCATTTTATATGATTGTTGCAAAAGTAACGATTTTACGTACTTCACACGAGGTGTAACTTTAAATTGTTTTAAAGCGAGATAACCGGGGGTGTCATAAATTAATTAAAATACGTAAGAGAGAATCAGTTTTGCTTATTAAAATGGTAAATAAGATGGCGTGATACTGATAAGAATATATATATCAGTGAGTAATTAATTCACGTTAATCAGACTTTAGAATATTCGTTAAATTAATAGATGTTTGATTCTCAAAGTGATTATAAGGTCTGAAATTTAGAGAACTACCAGACGCATTTCTATGAAGTAAAAAGAAAGATGCTCAAAAAAGTATGTGCTAAAATGAATAGGATGTATATTTTTGACCCTTTTATGTATCGACATGTTTCCAGGATTCCAGTATAATGTTTTTATATAGGACATAAGTAACTTCCTGTATAGAACATTAGAGAACGTCCAAATTTAGTATATGATCACATTTTTATAAGAAAACAGCAGCTTATTTGTCAATTATTTAAAAAAAAAAATACCGATTGATAAGCCCGAAAGTCAATAATGCCTCGATAAGCTTTAGTAGTACCTATACGAGTACTTCATGAATGAGGTTTTCGTATAAGATTTGTAAACTATGCGCGTGTTTTTTAAAAAGGACCTCGTGTTCAGCTTTATAAAAATAATTAATTAATTAATTAAGTTTCCTCGTCTCTATGGCTAAAAAACTTTACACTCAACTAATTCTCCTCGTTTTAATATTGATTATTACCTCGTTGGATTGTGCGTTCGTAAGTTACGACGATTTTGTGAGAGTTAGACGTTTGACCAACGAGTTTCCAATGTTTAGTGCAAACATTTTACGAACTAAGAATAATTGCAGGAGGGGGCAAATAATGCTTTTTCCTAGCGAGTGTAGGAATGCTTATGGATAGACAGAACAGGTATAATTTTTTATACTGTTATTATTATTATTATTAAGTTGGGTGTTTTGGTGTATAAAAAACGTGCTGATATAATTAGAGGGTGTAAGTGAGTGACAAAATTTTGTTTTAGTTTCCAGAATACATAGGGAAAAATTTAAAGTGACAACAGTGTCTTTTTCATGTTTTTTTTTTAATAATTTTAATTCAAAAGAGACAGTTAATTCGGTATTCTGTAATTCAAATTGTTTGTGCTTTTCTGATTGTTATAAATGCGAAATTTCAATGTACAAATCAGGTCAGAGTTACAGAAAAAATTAAATAAACAAAAAATTGCAGAAAAACCCTGAGAAAATGTAAAAAATCAAGAAATCTAATTCACTAAATAATTTATTAACAATTTAATTTTTTTTAAATTTTTTGGCAAAAGATGTTTTTTATTTATTTCTTTTACCTTTAATTTATGGTTTTTAAGTCAAGTCTGAGTCTGAAGTTTTATGTGTCAAATTTAAAAAATTCTGTATAAAGGATTTTGTATTTTCTTTTTGTTGCTATGGATATATATATATATCCTAAATTACTATCTAATTTAGTGAATGTTTAATGGTTTTATTAATTTGAGGTATTTTTTACCTATACAGTGGTAAGGCCAAAATTAAAATCTGTTTTTTTCAAATATAGGTCCTACTTTTCTGATTTTTTTTAATATATAGGCTAATTGATTTCAGAAGTGGGATATTTTGAAAAATTCACCAATTTTTTTTTAAATTAGATTTGAACCTATTTTAAAATAGCCTAAAAGCTATAATTTGAAATTGATGCAAAAAATTACTCCAAAAAATTTTAATTTTTATTTTTTCAAAAATGCCTCTTTTTGACCCTATGTCCTTTTCCTTGTTTTTTTCTAGTCACTCTATTTTTCATATATTTTATAAAAACAATGCTTGAAATATAATTTTAAAAAAATAATGCTTATTTTTGACTATCTGTCCCTTTTGTTTTTTGTTCTAACCAAGTTTTTCTTATTTTCTTTTGCATTTATTTTAAATGTTTTTTTTTACAAATTTTTAAATATATAGACATATATATAATATGGAAAATTAATTTAAATACCAGGAATAAAATTTAAAATTACTTTACAAATTAAAAATGTCAAAAAAAAACGTCAAATATCAGTGCCATTAAAATATGAAAAAAAAACATGTAATAAAAATGAAAAATGCTCTTCTAGAAATTCAGGCATTCGAGGTTAAAAAAAACTTCTTCCAGGCATTCAAAAAACAATTGCCTGGAAACTTGAATAATTGTATTTTTTTCCAGACTTTCTGAGGTTATTTCTTCCAGTTTCCAGACTTTTAAGGAAAAGCAATTGATTGTTATTCACTGGAATTATATCAAAATAACCTTTTGCCTGGTATTAGAGGTCATTATTTATTTTTTCGAGGCATCCAAGGGAAAATAACTGCCTGGAAAAGTAAACATTTATTTTCTTCTTCCAGGCATTTTGAGGTTATTTCTTGCAGTTTCCAGACATTCAAGGAAAAACCAATGGGTGTTATTGCCTGAAAGAGAAATAATTGTTACTGCCTGAAATTATTGGAAAATCATCATTTTCCTGGCATTTGAGGTCGCTTTTTACTGATTCCAGAGATCTATAAAAAATAACTACCTGGAAAAGTGAAAAATTATTTTCTTTTTCCAGGAATTTTAAGGTCATTTCTTCCATTTTCCAGACATTCAAGGATAGAGAAATGATTGCCACTATCTGAAATTATTGGAAAATGACCTTTTTCCTAGTATTTAAGGTCATTATTTACTTCTTCCAGGCATCCAAAGGAAAATAACTGCCTGGAAAAGTGAAAAATTATTTTCTTCTTCCAGGCATTTTGAGGTCATTCGTTTTAGTTTCCAGACATTTAAGACAAGAGAAATTACTATTACTGCTTGAAATTATTGGAAAATGACTTTTTGCCTGGTATTTAAGGTCATTATTGACTTGTTCCAGACATCCAAGGGAAAATAACTGACTGGAAAACTGAAAAATAATTATTTTCTTCCAGGAATTTCGAGGTCATTATTGACTTGTTCCAGACATTCAAGGAAAAACAAATGATTGTTACTGCCTGAAATTATTTCAAAATGGCCTTTTGCCTGGTATTTAAGGTCATTATTTACTTCTTCCAGGCATTCAAAGGAAAAAAAACTGCCTGAAACAGTGAAAATTAATTTTTTTCTTCCAGGAATTTGAGGTAATTTCTTCCAGTTTCCAGACATTTAAGACAAGAGAAATGACTGTTTCGGCCTGAAATTATTGGAAAATGACCTTTTTCCTAGTATTTGAGGTCATTATTTACTTCTTCCAGGCATCCAAAGGAAAATAACTGCCTGGAAAAGTAAACAACTATTTTCTTCTTCCAAGCATTTTGAGGTCATTTCTTCAATTTTCCAGACATTCAAGGAAAAATCAAATTGTGTTATTGCCTGAAAGAGAAATAATTTTTACTGCCTGAAATTATTTGAAAATGGCCTTTTTCCTAGTATTTGAGGTCATTATTTAGTTCTTCCAGGCATCCAAAGTAAAATAACTGCTGAAAAAGCGAAAATTTATTTACTTCTTCCAGGCATTCAAAGGAAAATAACCGCCTGGAAAAATGACAAATATTTATTTTCTTCTAGGAATTTTGAGGTCATTTGTTCCAGTTTCCAGAAATTCAAGGGAAGAGAAATTATTGTTACTACCTGAAATTATTGGAAAATGACCTTTTTCCTAGTATTTAAGGTCATTATTTACTTCTTCCAGGCATCCAAAGGAAAATAACTGCCTGGGAAAGTGAAAAATTATTTTCTTCTTCCAGGCATTTTAAGGTCATTTCTTCGATTTTCCAGACATTTAAAGATAAACAAATGAGTGTTATTGCCTGAAAAAGAAATAATTGTTACTGTCTGCAATTGTTGGAAAATCATTTTTTTCCTGGCGTTTGAGGTCGCTTTTTACTGATTCCAGAGATGCAAACAAAAATAACTGCCTGGAAAAGTGAAAAATTTGTTTTCTTTTTCCAGGCATTTTGAGGTCATTTGTTCCAGTTTCCAGAAATTCAAGGGAAGAGAAATGATTGCTACTGCCTGAAATTATTTTAAAATTACCTTTTGCCTGATATTTGAGGTCGATATTGATTTGTTCCAGGCATGCAAAGATAAATAACTGCCTGGAAAAGTGAAAATTTATTTTTTTCTTCTAGTCATTTTGAGGTCATTTGTTCCAGTTTCCAGACATTCAAGGAAAAATCAAAGTGTTACCTGAAAGAGAAATAATTGCTACTGCCTGAAATTGTTGGAAAATCATCATTTTTCTGGCATTTGAGGTCGCTTTTTACTGATTCCAAATATCTGAAAAAAATAACTACCTGGAAAAGAAAATTTGTTTTCTTTTTCCAGGAATTTTAAGGTCATTCCTTCTAGTTTCCAGACATTCAAAGGAAGATAAATAAATGCCTATTACTACCTGAAATTATTGGAAAATGACCTTTTGCCTGATATTTGAGGTCATTATTTACTTCTTTCAGGCATCCAAAGGAAAATAGCTGCCTGGAAAAATGAAAAATTATTATTTTCTTCTAGGAATTTCGAGGTAATTTCTTCCATTTTCGAGACATTCAAGGAAAAAACAATTTATTGTTACTGCCTGAAATTATTTTCCTAGTGTTTGAGGTCTATATTTACTTCTTCCAGGAATCCAAAGGAAAAAACCTGCCTGGAAAAATGAAAATTTTTTTTCCAGTCATTTTGAGGTCATTTGTTCCAGTTTCCAGACATTCAAGGAAAAATCAAAGTGTGTTATTGCCTGAAAGAGAAATAATTGCTACTGCCTGAAATTATTGGAAAATCATCTTTTTTTCTGGCATTTGAGGTCGCTTTTTACTGATTCCAGAGATGCAAACAAAAATAACTGCCTGGAAAAGTGAAAATTTGTTTTCTTTTTCCAGGAATTTTCAGGTCATTTCTTCTAGTTTCCAGACATTCAAGGAAAAACAAGTGATTGTTACTGCCTGAAATTATTTCAAAATGACCTTTTACCTGGCATTATTTACTACTTCCGGGCATCCAAAGAAAAATAACTACCTGGAAAAGTAAAAAATTATTTTCTTCTTCCAGGCATTTTGAGGTCATTTCTTCAATTTTCCAGACATTTAAGGAAAAACCAATGGGTATTATTGCCTGAAAGAGAAATAATTGTTACTTTCTAAAATTGTCGGAAAATCATTTTTTTTTCCTGGCATTAGAGGTCATTACTTACCTCTTCCAGGCATCCAAAGAAAAATAAATATCTGGATAAGTAAACATTTATTTTCTTCTTTCAGGCATTTTGAGGTCATTTCTTCCATTTTCCAGACATTTAAAGATAAACAAATGGGTGTTATTGCCTGAAAGAGAATTAATTGTTACTATCTAAAATTGTTGAAAAATCATCTTTTTCCTGGCATTTGAGGTCGCTTTTTATTGATTCCAGAGATCTAAAAGGGATAAAAATTTCTCTTCCGTGCCTGGAAAAGTGAAAAATTATTTTCTTCTTCCAGGCATTTGAGGTCATTTCTTCTAGTTTCCAGACATTCAAGGGAAGAGAAATTATTGTTCTTGCCTGAAATTATTGGAAAATTACCTTTTTCCTACTATTTGAGGTCTATATTTAATCCTTCCAGGCATCCAAAGCAAAATAGCTGCCTGGTAAAGTGAACATTTATTTTCTTCTTCCAGGCATTATGAGGCTAATTTCCAGACATTCAAGGGAAGTCACTGTCTTGAAATTATTGAAAATTTATCATTTTTCTGGCATTTGAGGTCAACAGAAAAATTTTAATAAAACAAGCACAACTGCCTGGAATAGGTTTAAAAAAAATTTGTTTTCCAGATATTTGAGGTCATTTTTATTGGAGAAATTACCAAAACAACGATAATTGCCTGAAATAAAATGGTTAATGGCAATTTTTCAAAAAAAAAATCTTAAAATGTTATTTTTGAAATTAAAAAATTTTAGTGGAATTGCCTTTTTAATTATTTGCCTTGAAATTTTGTAAATGTAATGAAAATTATAGAAATAATAGAAAATAGTTGAATTCTTCAAAATATCCCACTTCTGAAATCAATTCTAGTCTATTATATAAAAAATCAGAATAGTAGGACCTATATTTAAAAAAAAGATTCTAATTTTGGCCATTATACAGTGACAAAAAATACCTTAAATCAATAACAATTTAAAAACCTTATTATTTTAGTTTTTTTAATTGAAAATTTGAACAGTGGGCCAAAGTCCAATTTTCCTGGGCAAGCAAAATCAAATTATTATTTAATATAATTTTTTTCTATCAAGTTTTAATTACCAAAAATCATTTTTAAATCACATTTCATTACCATTTTAAATCCTCCATGCAGTGGAACAAAACCTCGACAATATTAATCTTCACATTACAAATTCCTGAATGACTTCCTTGGAATTCCTTTCTAATTTTTTCCCATGACGTCACACTAACCTAAGAGCATGAAAAAAGATGATAGATAACAAACTATACCTATTATTTTATTAATCATGCCTTCCAACCTTGATGGTCACTATGATACACGACTTTCATATTATTAAATTCAAATTAATCGAATTAATAAATTCAATCCGTTGCTTTGATCTCGCTTTAGTTTAGTTCGAGTCGGACGTGTTTACCAGGAAGAACATACCTGAAATACTTTTACCGTTTTTTTTTTTTAATTAAAAGTATTTCTTATGTAAATAGTATACGAATCGATGCGGTATTTTGTGTAGTGCAGTGAAATATATCGGAGAGTATGTGTGTGTTTTTAGTGGTGATTTCTTGCTCTTTTTTTTGGCCTTTTGATGTAAATCATCTTGTTTTGTTGGGTTTTTGCCATGTTTTATGTTAGAGAGAATATATTAAATTATTAAATTTTTATAACATCAATTTAAATTTTATCAAGCTTAAAGTTATATGAAAAATTTCCATTTTTAAGCTCTCTTCATGGACCTCTGCCTAAAAGAATTCAAACTTACTGCCTCTTTTTAATGCCAAATTGACCGTACTATTTTCTTTGATCTGTGCGGTATTATAGTCCGGTCGAACAAAATTTTTCAGAATTTTTTTTATGTTCAACATCCAATATCTCAGAAACTAATTGGATTATTTTATTGCAGTAAAAAGCATATTATTCAGAAAAACGTGGACTATTATTGATGTTAAGGACTTAATCCAGACTTAAATAAAATAAATTTTGCAAATTTAAAAATACTCATAGATTTTCCAAAAAAAAATTATAACAAAATTAACTCAATCTATAGTTAATTTCTTTAGAAAAAAATAATGCATAAATTTATATTTTTTAATTCTATATATTTGTATTTTTTACCTGTATAAATTTGTAACACATTTTAGATTTTTTAAAGCTTTAGAAATTAAAAAATCCCAAGCATTTTTCAAAATTTTCCCACTAATTTCACTTAAGAAACCAAAAAACAATTAGTTAATTTTTTCTGTTATAAATTATATATTTAATTTAATTCCGGTAAGATCATTGAGTGACAAATTAATTAAAAAAATGTAACTTGGTAACTTTGGCGCCTTCTACCGTTGTCCCCGTTATCTCTACAATTTTATTTCTTAAAGATAAATTGTAGAAAATTTAATTATCTTAATTTTTTCATTCTATAATTTTTTCTCTATAACTTACGGTTTAGCCAGAAAATCAAGATTAAAGTTATATGAAAAATGTTAACGAGAGGAAATATACTCTCTCTTCATGGACCTCTGACTAAAAAACAAAGATTTTAAGAATTCAAACTTACTGCCCCTTTTTAATGCCAAATTGACCGTACTATTTTCTTTGATCTGTGCGGTATTATAGTCCGGTCGAACAAAATTTTTCAGAATTTTTTTTATGTTCAACATCCAATATCTCAGAAACTAATTGGAATATTTTATTGCAGTAAAAAGCATATTATTCAGAATAACGTGGACTATAATTGATGTTAAGGACTTAATCCAGACTTAACTAAAATAAATTTTGCAAATTTAAAAATACTCATAGATTTTCCAAAAAAAAATTATAACAAAATTAACTCAATCTATAGTTAATTTCATTAGAAAAAAATAATGCATAAATTTATATTTGTATTTTTTAATTGTTTAAATTTGTAACACATTTTAGATTTTTTAAAGCTTTAGAAATTAAAAAATCCCAAGCATTTTTCAAAATTTTCCCACTAATTTCACTTAAGAAACCAAAAAACAATTAGTCAATTTTTTCTGTTATAAATTATATATTTAATTTAATTCCGGTAAGATCATTGAGTGACAAATTAATTAAAAAAATGTAACTTGGTAACTTTGGCGCCTTCTACCGTTGTCCCCGTTATCTCTACAATTTTATTTCTTAAAGATAAATTGTAGAAAATTTGATTATCTTAATTTTTTCATTCTATAATTTTTTCTCTATAACTTACGGCTTAGCCAGAAAATCAAGCTTAAAGTTATATGAAAAATGTTAACGAGAGAAAACATTTTCATTTTTAAGCTCTCTTCATACACCTCTGACTAAAAAATAAGAATTCAAACTTACTGCCTCTTTTTAATGCCAAATTGACCGTACTATTTTCTTTGATCTGTGCGGTATTATAGTCCGGTCGAACAAAATTTTTCAGATTTTTTTTTATGTTCAACATCCAATATCTCAGAAACTAATTGGAATATTTTATTGCAGTAAAAAGCATATTATTCAAAATAACGTGGACTATTATCGATGTTAAGGACTTAATCCAGACTTAAATAAATTTTGGAAAATGTTGAGTTAACAGGCCTAAAAGCATATTTCAGCTTCTAGGTTGTCACTCACTTCAGAGTCCGATATCTAAGAAACTAATTCGAATATTCTCTTGCAGTAAAAAGCATATTATTCAGAAAGGTTTGGACTATTATTTCTATTAATACAGTTATTATATTTAATCCCCTCAACTACCTTGAAACATCACTTTTTTTGACGCTTATGAAATATTTCTACTGGTGCCACTATTTATAAATGAAAAAAAATCTATTTAAGTCATTTAAAAGCAAACTTCCTAAATTACCCAAACTATTGGCACTACAACTCGTTAAAACAAAAAATACCCATAAAAACCACTTTGCACTCTCCTCTAAAGCAATTTCGTCTCATTAACGCGTTACACTTTTAATACTTAGATAATTTAATTCAGTAGGTAAAGAAAGAGCAAGAAGGCAGATATATGTACCTAACATATACCTCCTATATATACATTTTATATAATAAATAATCGTCGTGTGGTGTCGTGTGCTGTCCTAAAATTAGCGATCAAAATGGCGTTACGCACTTTCAGTAAATTAGTGTTTTTGATGCTAATAGTTCAACTGGTCCATAGTAACTTTGTGCTATATGAAGATTTCGTGAAAAAATACCAAAAAGGAGCGATTTTCGTCACTGATAGTTGCCCAAAGGGGAAGGTTTACCTGAAGTATAAGAATCGGCCGCAATTTCGATGTGTGAGGATGTTTATACAAAGCTGACGGTGAGTGGGTTTGTTATGAATTTAAGTGTTTGGCCGGGGCAATCATGTGAAAATACCGGGCTATTTAGATTGATATACAGTGAGATTTTTTAATGTCAGACATAGATTGCATTTTATGAAATTTTTCTTGAGTACGGACCTGGTTTTTAGTGTTTCTTCTCCCAGGGAATTTTTTGAAAATTTTGTTTTGGGTACGGCCCTGGATTTTACAATTAAAGAATGCAGAGTCGTCCCAATATTTTTTTCTATTAATTTAATTTTTTTAAGCCTTGGAATGTTTTAAAAAAATTAAACTCGTCTATATTTTATTGGGTACAGCCCTGGATATTTTTTATTAAAAAATGCACAGTCGGTTTAAAAAATATATGTACATAGAAAATTGATGATGGTCACTCCATAAACGAAACGTCGGATTTTAAGCTTGATAAAACTAATTTTATGAAAAGAATTATTAGAAATTAAATTTTCCTTCCAGGAAGATTTTTTTTTAATTTATTTTCTTCCAAATTGGCTTTGCTGATACGCCCCTGGATTTTATAGAAATTTAAACACAGAGTCGTATTAAAAAAAACATTGATGATAATTACTCCATAAACGAAACGTTGAATTTTAACTCTAATTAAATTGACGCTATTAAATTAAAACCCTTGGAATTATTTTTTTTCTAGGAAGAATAAAATACAATTTTTTCCAAATTTGCACTGAGTACGCCCCTGGATATTTTTAAAAGCAGAATCGTATTAACAAAAAGTTGATGATGATTACTCCATAAACGAAACGTCGGATTTTAAGCGTGATAATACTAATTTTATGAAAAGAATTATTAGAAATTAAATTTTCCTCCAGGAAGATTTTTTTTTAATTTATTTTCTTCCAAATTTGCTTTGCTGGTACGCCCCTGGATTATGTGAAAATTTAGATACAGAGTCGTACTAGAAAAAAAAATTGATGATGATTACTCCATAAACGAAACGTCGAATTTTAAGTCTAAATAAACTGACACCATAATAGAAAAAAACCCTTGGAATTATTTTTTTCTAGGAAGAATAAAATACAATTTTTTGCAAATTTGCACTGAGTACGCCCCTGAATATTTTTTAAAATTTCGAAGCAAAATCGTTGAACTCTAACTAAAAAATAAAGATTTTAATAATTTAAACTTACCGACCCTTTTTAATGCCAAATTGACCGTACTATTTTTCTTTGATCTGTGCGGCATAGTCCGGTCGAACAAAAATTTTTATGTTCAAATTCAAATATCTAAGAAACTAATTGGAGTATTCGCTTGCAATAAAAAGCATATTATTCAAAAAAATGTGGACTAATATATCTGTTAAAGATTTAATCCAGATTCAGCTGGAATTGGGAAAATATCAGCCTATTTAGCAGTGCTGTCCATAAAGCATCTTTCATCTTCTAGGTGATTGCTCACTTCAAAGTCCGATATCCAAGAAGCTAATTGGAATATTTTCTTACAGTAAAAAGCATGTTATTCAGAAAAATGTGAACTATCATTGTTTTAAAGGGTTTAATCCAGACTTAGCTATAATGGGGAAAATACCGAGCTATTTAGCAGTGCTCACCAAAAAGCATTATTCATTTTTTAGGAGTTCACTCACTTCAAAGTCCAATATCCAAGAAACTAATTGAGATATCCATTTACCGTAAAAATCATGGTTATCCAGAAAGATTTGACAAAATATTGTTATCAAGGATTTCATCCAGACTCAGCTTTAATTTAAAAAATATCGACCTATTTGGCAATGCTGCTCAAAATGCATCTTTTATTTTTTAGGTGATCACTTACTTCAAAGTCTGATATCCAAGGAAGTAATTGGAATATTTTCTTAGAGTAAAAAGCATTTTATCCAGAAGTATTGGGCCTATTCCAGTTGCTAAATAAAAAAAAAGAAAATTCATAAAAAAAATTCTATATGACCCCGAAATCAAGAGTCATAATCAATTTCACATATTGATCAAATATTAATTATACCTAGAAGTAAAGGCGTCAAAATACGTACATACGCGCATGCACATATACAGGTCTGACAAACTTAGCTCCTACGTGCGAATGTCAATCTGTTAACGTGCAACAAAATATTTTGACTCACTGTGTCCTTGTCTATTTATTAAGCAGAAATACATTTTCTTAATGCGTTGCTTCTCTTTCTTTCACATTGTCTGTGATCTTCCAGGAAGATTTTTTTTATTTAATTTTTTCCGAATTTGCTTTGCTGGTACGCCCCTGGATTTTGTTGAAATTTATACACAGAGTCGTATTTAAAAAAACATTGATGATGATTAGTCCAAGAACGAAACGTCGAGTTTTAGGTCTAATTAAACTGACGCTATAATAGAAAAAACCCTTGAAATTAATTTTTTTCTAGGAAGAATAAAATACAATTTTTTCCAAATTTGCACTGAGTACGTCCCTGGATATTTGTTTAAAGCAGAATCGTATTTAAAAAAAATAAAATTGATGATGGTCACTCCATAAATGAAACGTCGGATTTTAAGCGTGATAAAACTAATTTTATGAAAAGAAATATTTGGAAATCAATTTTCCTTCCAGGAAGATTTTTTTTAAATTTATTTTTTCCGAATTTGCTTTGCTGGTACGCCCCTGGATTATGTGAAAATTTAGACACAGAGTCGTACTAGAAAAAAAATTGATGATGATTACTCCATAAACGAAACGTCGAATTTTAAGTCTAAATAAACTGACGCTATAATAGACCAAACCGTTAAAATGAATTTTTTTTCTAGGAAGAATAAAATACATTTTTTTTTACAAATTTGCACTGAGTACGCCCCTGAATATTTTTTAAAATTTAGAAGCAAAATCGTTGAACTCTAACTAAAAAATAAAGATTTTAATAATTTAAACTTACCGACCCTTTTTAATGCCAAATTGACCGTACTATTTTTCTTTGATCTGTGCGGCATAGTCCGGTCGAACAAAAATTGTTAAGTTCAAATTCAAATATCTAAGAAACTAATTGGAGTATTCACTTGCAGTAAAAAGCATATTATTCAAAAAAATGTGAACTAATATTTCTGTTAAGGATTTAATCCAGACTCAGCTAAAATTAGGAAAATATCAATTTATTTAGCAGTGCTGTCCATGAAGCATCTGTCATCTTCTAGGTGATTGCTCACTTCAAAGTCCGATATCCAAGAAACTAATTGAAATATTTTCTTACAGTAAAAAGCATGTTATTCAGAAAGATTTAGACTATTATTTTTATTAAGTCCTTAATCCAGACCTATTTATAATTTGGAGAATGTCGAGTTAATATGCAGTGCGGTTTAAAAAGCATCTTTGATCTTCTGGGTGATCACTCACTTCAGAGTCCGATATCTAGGAAACTAATTGGACTATTCTTTTGCAGTAAAAAGCATATAATTCAGAAAAATGTGAACTATCATTGTTTTAAAGGGTTTAATCCAGACTTAGCTATAATGGGGAAAATACCGAGCTATTTAGCAGTGCTCACCAAAAAGCATTATTCATTTTTTAGGAGATCACTCACTTCAAAGTCCAATATCCAAGAAACTAATTGAGATATCCATTTACCGTAAAAATCATCGTTATCCAGAAAGATTTGACAAAATATTGTTATCAAGGATTTCATCCAGACTCAGCTTTAATTTAAAAAATACCGAGCTATTTAGCAGTGCTGACCAAAAAACATCTTTCATCTTTTAGGGGATCACTCACTTCAAAGTCTGATATCCAAGGAAGTAATTGGAATATTTTCTTACAGTAAAAAGCACGTTATCCAGAAAAATGTGGACTATTATTACTATTTAAAAATTTAATCCAGACTCAACTATGAATTAAAAATTATCGTGTTTATTGTGAGTATTGTCCAGAAAGCATATTTCATCTTCTAGGTGATCACTCACTTCAAAGTCTGATATCCAAGGAAGTAATTGGAATATTTTTTTACAGTAAAAAGCACGTTATCCAGAAAAATGTGGACTATTATTGTTATGTAAAAATTTAATCCAGACTCAACTATAAATTAAAAATTATCGAGTTTATTGTTAGTGTGGTCCAGAAAGCATATTTCATCTTCTAGGTGATCACTCACTTCAAAGCCCGATATCCAAGGAAGTAATTGGAATATTTTCTTACACTAAAAAGCATTTTATCCAAAAGTATTGGGCCTATTTTAGTTGCTAAACAAAAAAAAAGAAAATTCATAAAAAAAATTCTATATGACCCCGAAATCAAGAGTCATAATCAATTTCACATATCGATCAAATATTAATTATACCTAGAAGTAAAGGCGTCAAAACACGTACATATGCGCATGCACATATACAGGTCTGACAAACTCAGCTCCTACGTGCGAATGTCAATCTATTAACATGCAACAAAATATTTTGACTCACTGTGTCCTTGTCTATTTATTAAGCAGAAATACATTTTCTTAATGCGTTGCTTCTCTCTCTTTCACATTGTCTGTGATCTTCCAGGAAGATTTTTTTTAATTTATTTTTTCCGAATTTGCTTTGCTGGTACGCCCCTGGATTTTGTTGAAATTTATACACAGAGTCGTATTAAAAAAAACATTGATGATGATTGGTCCAAGAACGAAACGTCGAGTTTTAGGTCTAATTAAACTGACGCTATAATAGAAAAAACCCTTGAAATTAATTTTTTTCTAGGAAGAATAAAATAGAATTTTTTCCAAATTTGCACTGAGTACGCCCCTGGATATTTTTTAAAAGCAGAATTGCATTAAAAAAAATAAAATTGATGATGGTCACTCTATAAACGAAACGTCGGATTTTAAACTTCATAAAACTAATTTTATGAAAAGAATTTAATTTTTCTTCCAGGAAGATTTTTTTTATTTTTTTTCTTCCAAATTGGCTTTGCTGGTACGCCCCTGGATTTTTTTTTCTAGGAAGAACAAAATGCAATTTTTTTCCAAATTTGCACTGAGTACGCCCCTGGATATTTGATTAAAGCACAGTAGTATTTAAAAAAAAAATTTGATGATGGTCACTTCATAAACGTAACGTCGGTTTTTAAGCTTCATAAAACTAATTTTATGAAAAGAATTTAATTTTTCGTCCAGGAAGATTTTTTTTATTTTTTTTCTTCCAAATTGGCTTTGCTGGTACGCCCCTGGATTATGTTAAAATTTAGACACAGAGGCGTACTAGAAAAAAAAATTGATGATGATTACTCCATAAACGAAACATCGAATTTTAAGTCTAACTAAACTGACGCTATTAAAGAAAAACGCTTGGAATTATTTTTTTTTAGGAAGAATAAAATACAATTTTTTGCAAATTTGCACTGAGTACGCCCCTGAATATTTTTTAAAATTTAGAAGCAAAATCGTTGATCTGACTAAAAAAATAAAGATTTTAATAATTTAAACTTACCGACCCTTTTTAATGCCAAATTGACCGTACTATTTTTCTTTGATCTGTGCGGCATAGTCCGGTCGAACAAAAATTTTTAAGTTCAAATTCAAATATCTAAGAAACTAATTAAAGTATTCGCTTGCAGTAAAAAGCATATAATTCAGAAAAATGTGGACTATCATTGTTTTAAAGGGTTTAATCCAGACTTAGCTATAATGGGGAAAATACCGAGCTATTTAGCAGTGCTGACCAAAAAGCATCTTTCATCTTCTAGGTGATCACTCACTTCAAAGTCCGATATCCAAGAAACTAATTGAGATATCCATTTACCGTAAAAATCATGGTTATCCAGAAAGATTTGACAAAATATTGTTATCAAGGATTTCATCCAGACTCAGCTTTAATTTAAAAAATACCGAGCTATTTAGCAGTGCTGACCAAAAACCATCTTTCATCTTTTAGGTGATCCCTCACTTTAAAGTCTGATATACAAGGAAGTAATTGGAATATTTTCTTACGGTAAAAAGCATTTTGTCCATAAATATTGGGCCTATTATAGTTGCTAAATAAAAAAAAAGAAAATTCATAAAAAAAATTCTATATGACCCCGAAATCAAGAGTCATAATCAATTTCACATATTGATCAAATATTAATTATACCTAGAAGTAACGGCGTCAAAACACGTACATACGCGCATGCACATATACAGGTCTGATAAACTCAGCTCCTACGTGCGAATGTCAATCTATTAACGTGCAACAAAATATTTTCACTCACTGTGTCCTTGTCTATTTATTAAGCAGAAATTCATTGTCTCTCTTTCACATTGTCTGTGATATTCTATTGCATGTTAATATGTAAAAAATGCAAGTGCATATATTCACACATATATACAGGTCTGGCAAACCCAGCTCTTACGTGCAAATATCAATCTATTAACATATAATAACAAATCTTAGTCACTGAGTTCCTCGTCTACTTACTAAGCGAAAATAGATTTTGTTGAAGCATTGCTTCTCTCTCTTTCACATTGCCTATGATTTTCTGTTGCATGTTAATATATAGAAAAAACACGTACGTATGTCCACACAGACATATACAGGTCTGGCAAACTCAGATCTCACGTGCGTGTATCAATATATTAACATGCAACAACAAATATTAGTAAATTGTATTCAAATTCCTTGTCTAATCAAAATTCAATTATTTTCAAGCATCGTCTTTCTCTCTTTCACTTGAGGCTTTCCGTATGATCTTCTCTTCATTAATTTTAAAATTATGTTTCTGTCGGATTAAACAGAGATAATTCAAGAACTACTTAACGTAGAGCAATGAAATAAACACTAGAACACTCAGAAAAAATTCGTCTACAACTTTAATTAATACTTTGTAGTAAATGGAGCCTAAAATTAGTAAATTTAACAAATATTTAGACCCGTAAATTGCATAATAAACACCCTAATTAGTAATTATTACCATGCATTGTTCAGTTCCAATTACAGTGTTGCAATAGCAATAATTAACCGATTTCCTCGACCGCGACCTATGCACGTTCCCAATTTACAATTTATTATTTATTGTACCGCGTTATCGCTGATACATCAGGTTTAAATATCGAGAAAAATGTTCTCTCCACTCGTTCCCTTATCTTAATCACACCTTGACTATAGAATTTTCGATATTTTTACCGTTGGTGTATGTGTGTGTATTTTAATGAACATCATGACGTACAGAAGATGTTCATTGTACATGGTTCTATTGTCCGTGTTCATTTTGCATCAAGTTTTTATGGTCGACAGTAGGTTCACCAATTATGGAAACTTCGTGACAACCATTAGAACTAAAGAGGGAAACTTGTTTAGGAGTAATAAGTGTGCGGCCGGTTATATATCGGTTAATAAGAGGTGCTTGAGGATTTATGGGCAACGAGGGTCATTTTGAACAGGTTAGTACAAAAACACTCTCAAATACTCGAAAATAACTTAATAAATTACTTCAGGGACACCAATATCCTTTAGGCATAAAATGACACATCAGAGAAAGTCAAAGTTTGGTCAAAGTTATACCAAAAATACACGTTTTTCATTTTCAGAAGGTTTCCCGATTTTTTTAATATAAAGGCAACTGAAGAGACTCATATGGCAATGACTTAAGTAAAAGTGAGAGAGACAATGCCTCAACGACACTTTGACTGCCTGTAAGAGTCTTCTAAGTCTTCTTAAGATTCTTTCAGGCACTTGAAGGTATTCGGAAGACTATTCCAGGCATTTGAGGCATATTGACTACTTATAAGTGACTTCTATGTACTCCTAAACTTCCTCTAGAAACTTGAAAGTATTTTAGAGTCTATTCCAGGCATTTGAGGCACTTTAACTGCCTGTAAGAGTCTTCTAAGTCTTCTTAAGCTTCTTCTAGACACTTAAAGGTATTTGGAAGTCTATTTCAGGCATTTGAGGCACTTTAACTGCCTGTAAGAGTCTTTCAAGTCTTCTTAATCTTCTTTCAGGCACTTGAAGGTATTTGAAAGCTTATTTCAGGCATTTGAGGCACTTTGACTACTTATAAATGACTTCTAGGTACTCTTATGCTTCCTCTAGGAACTTAAAAGCATTTGAGAGTCTATTCCAGTCAATTGAGCCACCTTGACTGCCTGTAAGAGTCTTTAAGTTTTCTCAAGTTTCTCTTTCAGACACTCAAGAGTATTTCAGATTCTTTGTTAAGAATTAGAGACACTTTCAATAACTGTAATAGACTTCTAAGTGTTTTAAGCTTCTTCCAAGCACTTGAAAGTATTTGAAAGCCTATTCCAGGCATTAGAGGCACCTTGACTGCCTGTAAGAGTCTTCTAAGTCTTCTTAAGCTTCTTCTAGACACTTGAAGGTATTTGGAAGCCTATTCCAAGCATTTGAGGCCCTTTGACTACTTATAAGTGACTTCTAGGTACTCCTAAACTTCCTCTAGGAACTTGAAAGGTTTTGAGAGTCTATTCCAGCCATTTGAGGTACTTTAACTGCCTGTAAGACTCTTCTAAGTCTTCTTAAGCTTCTTCTAGACACTTGAAGGTATTTGGAAGCCTATTCCAGGCATTAGAGGCATCTTGAATGCCTGTAAGAGTCTTCTAAGTCTTCTTAAGCTTCTTTCAGGCACTTAAAGGTAATTGGAAGCTTATTCCAGGCATTTGAGGCACATTGACTACTTATAAGTGACTTCTATGTACTTCTAAACTTCCTCTAGAAACTTGAAAGTATTTTAGAGTCTATTTGAGGCATTTGAGGCCCTTTAACTGCCTGTAAGAGTCTTCTTAAACTTCTTCCAGGCACTTGAAGGTATTTGGAAGCCTATTCCAGGCATTAGAGGCACCTTGAATGCCTGCAAGAGTCTTCTAAGTCTTCTTAAGCTTCTTTCAGGTACTTTAAGGTATTTGAAAGCTTATTCCAGGCATTTGAGGCACCTTGACTACTTATAAGTGACTTCTAGGTACTCCTAAATTTCCTCTAAGAACTTGACAGATTTTGAGAGTCTATTGCAAGCATTTGAGGCACTTTAACTGCCTCTAAGAGTCTTCTAAGTCTTCTTAAGCTTCTTCTAGACACTTGAAGGTATTTGGAAGCCTATTTCAGGCATTAGAGGCACCTTGAATGCCTGTAAGAGTCTTCTAAGTCTTCTTAAGCTTCTTCTAGATACTTAAAGGTATTTAGAAGCTTATTCCAGGCATTTGAGGCACATTGACTACCTTTAAGTGACTTCTATGTACTCCTAAACTTCCTCTAGGAACTTGAAAGATTTTGAGAATCTATTCCAGGAATTTGAAGCACTTTGACTGCCTGTAAGAGTCTTCTAAGTCTTCCTAAGCTACTTGAGTGTAATCTGAGACTATTCCAAAAATTTCAGGCTCTTTGCCTGCCTTTAAGAGTCTCTTGACTCTTCTTAAGTTTCTTCCAGACACTTGAGAGTATTTGAAAGTCTTTTACAGGAATTTGAGGTACATTGACTCCCTGTAAGAGTCTTCTAAGTACTCTCAAGCTTCTTCTTAGACACTTAAGAGTATCTCAGACACTTCTCGAGGAATTCGAAGCACTTAGACTGTCTGTAAAGAGCCTTTTAAGTACTCTCAAGCTTCTTCTAAGAATTTGTAGATATTTGGAAGGCTATTCTAAGCATTTGAGGTACTTTAACTGCCTATAAGAGTGTTCTAAATCTCATTATAACCTCTGAATTCTTTGTCTCGTTTATTATGAATTCTAGGCACTTTTCCCTAAGGTTTGTTATAGTAAAACCTCAGTTTGCCAGACCCGTATATGTGCATGAGTAATGTAAGGTATTCAAAGTTTTAGTCCAATATTTGTTTAAGATACTTAAATTTAATCGCTGTAAGTACTAATGTTTTCTGAAAAAAATCCAATTTAACCTAATGCATTAACATGCAACAGAAAATCATAAGCGAGACAAAGAGCACGAACTGTATCGTTCTCACGTGGTGACGTAATATTTGTTGTTACATGTTAATAGATTGAGTTTCACACGCGAGATCTGGGTTTGCCTGACCTGTACATATGGATGTATGCGCGTATTTTGACGCTTTTATGGGTATATTTATTATTTAATTTGTATATAAAATGAAATATAAAAATTTAAATAGATTTTGGTTATGAAATTCGTCGTGACGAGGACACAAAAAAAATACAAAGGACTTTATTTATTTAATTATTTACCCAATAAATAATTATTTTTTTAACGAGAATATTATACGGTATACTTTTCTAAATAATATACTTTTTACTGTATGAAGATATTCCAATTACTTTCGTAGATATCGGACTTTAAAGTGACTGACCCACCTAGAAGATGAGAGGTGCTTTTTAGATTGCGCTGCCAAATAACTCGATATTTTCCAAATTATAGCTGAGTTAGGATTAAACCCTGAACAACATTAATAGTCCACATCTCTATGGACAACATGCTTTTTACCGCAAGAAAATATTCCAATTAGTTTCTTAGATATTGGACTTTGAAATGAATAGCACGTAAAAATTTTCAAACGTCCGGACTATGCCGCATAGATCAAAGAGAATAGTACAGTCAAATTGGCATTAAAAAGTGTTTATTAGTTTTAATGTTTGTAATCTTTATTTTTTAGTTAGAGGGCTATGAGAAGAGCTTAAAAATAAAAATGTGTACTCCCTGTTGAGATTTTTCAGAAAAGTTTAAATTTGTTTTTTTGGCTAAACCGTAAGTCGTAGAGAAAAAATCATAGAACCAAAAAATTAATATAATTAAATTCTCTATAATTTATGAATATAAGAGATGGAACTATAGAACTAACAGGGACAACGGTAGAGAGAGCATTCATGGAGTCTTTTTTATATATTAAAAAAAAAAATTTGTCCGAGAGTTATAAGGAAAATGGAATAACTTCTAAAATATTGATTTTACAAAAAAACATTTGAAACAAAAGTCGTGTATTTGTCAATTTTAAGTGACTTTCGTTCTTAGGGTTTTTTTCGAAAAGTCGATATTTTTTGAGAAAATTGACATAAGCCGTCACTTTTAATTGTTTAGAAGATTTATAGGTTTTTCGAGAAGGTCGGGTACATTAATGGTCTATAATAAGCGAAAACTAGTTTTATAAATTCCTAAAAGTGACCTCAACTGCCTGGAAGAAGTCCTAAAGTAACGATAACTTCCTGAAATAAATTAAAAATTACTCTTCTACGATCTTTGATTGTATAAAAAAATTGAAAATGATTAGGGTTTAAATTGTCTCAAAGAGGTTAGTTTCAATGATTTCTCCTTATAACATCAATAATAGTCCACATCTTTCTACATAACATGCTTTTTACCGTAAGAGAATATTATAATTAGTTCCTTAGATATTGGACATAAAAATTCGTAACCGACCGGACTATGTCGCTCAGATCAAAGAAAATAGTAGGGTCAATTTGGCATTAAAAAGTGTTTGGTATATTAAGTTCTTGTAACTGTTATTTGTTAATTAGAGGAGAGCTTAAAAAACGGAATATATGTACTCCCTCTTGACATTTTTCAGAAAACTTTAAATTTATTTTTCTGGCTAAACCGTATGCAATAGAGAAAAAATTATAGAATAAAAAAATGAAGACAATGAAATTCTTTATAATTTATCTTATGGAAGTGAGACTGTAATACTAACGGTAACCACGGTAGAGGGCGCTTTTATGACAAAACAATTTTTTTTAGAAAAATTGCCTTCTTAATCTTCTTTCAGGCACTTGAAGGTATTTGAAAGCTTATTCCAGGCATTAGAGGCACTTTAACTGCCTGTAAAGGGCTCCTAAGTCTTTTTAAGCTTCTTCTAGACACTTGAAGGTATTTGGAAGCATATTCCAGGCATTTGAGGCACTTTGATTACTTACAAGTAACTTCTGTGTACTCCTAAACTTCCTCTAGGAACCTGAAAGTATTTGAGAGTCTATTCCAGGCATTTGAGGCACTTTAACTGCCTGTAAGAGTCTTCTAAGTCTTCTTAAGCTTCTTCCAGGCACTTGAAGGTATTTGGAAGCTTATTCCAGGCATTTGAGGCCCTTTGACCACTTATAAGTGACTTCTAGGTACTCCTAAACTTCTTCTAGAAGCTTGAAAGTATTTTAGAGTCTATTCCAGGCATTTGAGGTACTTTAACTGCCTGTAAGAGTCTCCTAAGTCTTCTTAAGCTTCTTCCAGGCACTTGAAGGTATTTGGAAGCCTATTCCAGGCATTTGAGGCCCTTTGACTACTTATAAGTGACTTCTAGGTACTCCTAAACTTCCTCTAGGAACTTGAAAGATTTTGAGAGTCTATTCCAGGCATTTGAGGCACTTTAACTGCCTGTAAGAGTCTTCTAAGTCTTTTCAAGCTTCTTCCAGGCACTTGAAGGTATTTGAAAGCCTATTTCAGGCATTAGAGGCACCTTGACTGCCTGTAAGAGTCTTCTAAGTATTCTTAATCTTCTTTTTCTAAAAAAATGCTTTTTACCGTAAGAGAATATTCCAATTAGTTTCTTAGATATCGGACTTTAAAGTGATCGATCACCTTGAAGATGAAAGATAGTTTTTTGAACAATACCTCCATGTTTTTCAAGAAATAGCTGATTCTGGATTAAACCCTTAACAACATTAATAGTCCCCATCTTTCTGGACAACATGCTTTTTACCGCAAGAGAATATTCCAATTAGTTTCTTAGATATTGAACTTTAAACTCAATAGTACGTAAAAATTTTCAAACGTCCGGACTATGCCGCATAGATCAAAGAGAATAGTACAGTCAAATTGGCATTAAAAAGTGTTTATTAGTTTTAATGCTTGTAACGTTTGTTTTTTATTTAGAGGGCTATGAGAAGAGCTTAAAAATAAAAATGTGTACTCCCTCTTGAGATTTTTCAAGTTTAAATTTGTCTTTTTGGCTAAACCGTAAGTCGTAGAGAAAAAATGATAGAACCAAAAAAAGAAGAGAATTAAATTCTCCATAATTTATGAATATATGAAATGGAACTATAGAACTAACAGGGACAACGGTAGAGAGAGCATTCATGGAGTCTTTTTTATATATTAAAAAAAAATAATTTGTCCGAGGGTTATAAGGTAAATGGAATAACTTGTAAAATATCGATTTTACAAAAAAATATTTTAAACAAAAGTCGTGTATTTTTTAATTTTAAGTGACTTTCGTTCCTAGGGTTTTTTTCGAAAAGTGGATATTTTTTGAGAAAATTGACATAAGCCGTCAGTTTTAATTGTTTCGAAGATTTATAGGTTTTTCGAAAAGGTCGGGTACATTAATGGTCTATAATAAGCGAAAACTAGTTTTAGAAATTCCTAAAAGTGACCTCAACTGCCTGGAAGAAGTCCTAAAGTAACGATAACTTCCTGAAATAAATTAAAAATTACTCTTCTACGATCTTTGATTGTATAAAAAAATTGAAAATGATTAGGGTTTAAATTGTCTCAAAGAGGTTAGTTTCAATGATTTCTCCTTATAACATCAATAATAGTCCACATCTTTCTACATAACATGCTTTTTACCGTAAGAGAATATTATAATTAGTTCCTTAGATATTGGACATAAAAATTCGTAACCGACCGGACTATGTCGCTCAGATCAAAGAAAATAGTAGGGTCAATTTGGCATTAAAAAGTGTTTGGTATATTAAGTTCTTGTAACTGTTATTTGTTAATTAGAGGAGAGCTTAAAAAACGGAATATATGTACTCCCTCTTGACATTTTTCAGAAAACTTTAAATTTATTTTTCTGGCTAAACCGTATGCGATAGAGAAAAAATTATAGAATAAAAAAATGAAGACAATGAAATTCTTTATAATTTATCTTGAGGAAGTGAGACTGTAAGACTAACGGGAACCACGGTAGAGGGCGCTTTTATGACAAAACATTTTTTTTTAGAAAAATTGCCTTCTTAATCTTCTTTCAGGCACTTGAAGGTATTTGAAAGCTTATTCCAGGCATTAGAGGCACTTTAACTGCCTGTAAAGGGCTCCTAAGTCTTTTTAAGCTTCTTCTAGACACTTGAAGGTATTTGGAAGCATATTCCAGGCATTTGAGGCACTTTGATTACTTACAAGTAACTTCTGTGTACTCCTAAACTTCCTCTAGGAACCTGAAAGTATTTGAGAGTCTATTCCAGGCATTTGAGGCACTTTAACTGCCTGTAAGAGTCTTCTAAGTCTTCTTAAGCTTCTTCCAGGCACTTGAAGGTATTTGGAAGCTTATTCCAGGCATTTGAGGCCCTTTGACCACTTATAAGTGACTTCTAGGTACTCCTAAACTTCTTCTAGAAGCTTGAAAGTATTTTAGAGTCTATTCCAGGCATTTGAGGTACTTTAACTGCCTGTAAGAGTCTCCTAAGTCTTCTTAAGCTTCTTCCAGGCACTTGAAGGTATTTGGAAGCCTATTCCAGGCATTTGAGGCCCTTTGACTACTTATAAGTGACTTCTAGGTACTCCTAAACTTCCTCTAGGAACTTGAAAGATTTTGAGAGTCTATTCCAGGCATTTGAGGCACTTTAACTGCCTGTAAGAGTCTTCTAAGTCTTTTCAAGCTTCTTCCAGGCACTTGAAGGTATTTGAAAGCCTATTTCAGGCATTAGAGGCACCTTGACTGCCTGTAAGAGTCTTCTAAGTATTCTTAATCTTCTTTTTCTAAAAAAATGCTTTTTACCGTAAGAGAATATTCCAATTAGTTTCTTAGATATCGGACTTTAAAGTGATCGATCACCTTGAAGATGAAAGATAGTTTTTTGAACAATACCTCCATGTTTTTCAAGAAATAGCTGATTCTGGATTAAACCCTTAACAACATTAATAGTCCCCATCTTTCTGGACAACATGCTTTTTACCGCAAGAGAATATTCCAATTAGTTTCTTAGATATTGAACTTTAAACTCAATAGTACGTAAAAATTTTCAAACGTCCGGACTATGCCGCATAGATCAAAGAGAATAGTACAGTCAAATTGGCATTAAAAAGTGTTTATTAGTTTTAATGCTTGTAACGTTTGTTTTTTATTTAGAGGGCTATGAGAAGAGCTTAAAAATAAAAATGTGTACTCCCTCTTGAGATTTTTCAAGTTTAAATTTGTCTTTTTGGCTAAACCGTAAGTCGTAGAGAAAAAATGATAGAACCAAAAAAAGAAGAGAATTAAATTCTCCATAATTTATGAATATATGAAATGGAACTATAGAACTAACAGGGACAACGGTAGAGAGAGCATTCATGGAGTCTTTTTTATATATTAAAAAAAAATAATTTGTCCGAGGGT
The DNA here is from genome assembly GCF_022605725.1 of Anthonomus grandis grandis. Taxonomy (NCBI): domain Eukaryota; kingdom Metazoa; phylum Arthropoda; class Insecta; order Coleoptera; family Curculionidae; genus Anthonomus; species Anthonomus grandis. The sequence goes on from NC_065559.1 coordinate 1,743,845, forward strand.
TATAAGGTAAATGGAATAACTTGTAAAATATCGATTTTACAAAAAAATATTTTAAACAAAAGTCGTGTATTTTTTAATTTTAAGTGACTTTCGTTCCTAGGGTTTTTTTCGAAAAGTGGATATTTTTTGAGAAAATTGACATAAGCCGTCAATTTTAATTGTTTCGAAGATTTATAGGTTTTTCGAAAAGGTCGGGTACATTAATGGTCTATAATAAGCGAAAACTAGTTTTAGAAATTCCTAAAAGTGACCTCAACTGCCTGGAAGAAGTCCTAAAGTAACGATAACTTCCTGAAATAAATTAAAAATTACTCTTCTACGATCTTTGATTGTATAAAAAAATTGAAAATGATTAGGGTTTAAATTGTCTCAAAGAGGTTAGTTTCAATGATTTCTCCTTATAACATCAATAATAGTCCACATCTTTCTACATAACATGCTTTTTACCGTAAGAGAATATTATAATTAGTTCCTTAGATATTGGACATAAAAATTCGTAACCGACCGGACTATGTCGCTCAGATCAAAGAAAATAGTAGGGTCAATTTGGCATTAAAAAGTGTTTGGTATATTAAGTTCTTGTAACTGTTATTTGTTAATTAGAGGAGAGCTTAAAAAACGGAATATATGTACTCCCTCTTGACATTTTTCAGAAAACTTTAAATTTATTTTTCTGGCTAAACCGTATGCGATAGAGAAAAAATTATAGAATAAAAAAATGAAGACAATGAAATTCTTTATAATTTATCTTGAGGAAGTGAGACTGTAAGACTAACGGGAACCACGGTAGAGGGCGCTTTTATGACAAAACATTTTTTTTTAGAAAAATTGCCTTCTTAATCTTCTTTCAGGCACTTGAAGGTATTTGAAAGCTTATTCCAGGCATTAGAGGCACTTTAACTGCCTGTAAAGGTCTCCTAAATCTTTTTAAGCTTCTTCTAGACACTTGAAGGTATTTGGAAGCCTATTCCAGGCATTTGAGGCCCTTTGACTACTTATAAGTGACTTCTATGTACTCCTAAACTTCCTCTAGGAACCTGAAAGTATTTGAGAGTCTCTTTCAGGAATTTGAGGCACTTTGACCAGTTGTAAGAGTCTTCTAAGTCTTCTTAAGCTTCTTCCAGGCACTTGAAGGTGTTTGGAAGCCTATTCCAGGCATTTGAGGTGTCTTGACTACTTATAAGTGACTTGTAGGTGCTCCTAAACTTCCTCTAGGAACTTGAAAGATTTTGAGAGTCTATTCCAGGAATTTGAAGCACTTTGACTGCCTGTAAGAGTCTTCTAAGTCTTCCTAAGCTGCTTTCAGGTACTTGAGTGTAATCTGAGACTATACTCTGCGTGTACGTCTTTAGCTTTTTTGATGATTAATTAGATGTCGTTAATCTGTAGGTACATATGTGTGTGATATCAGGGTGATACTGCAATGACAATTTTGTTTACATTTCCAATAGTTGCAGTAATTTTCAATTTTTATCTTTTTCTTTATTTTAGCAGAAAAATCCCCGCATTTTCACTATACAACATAACTCTTGTTCGGTAAACATGTTACCATGATTTCAGGGCTCGAATTTTTCGGTTGCAACTTTTGTTGCACAACATTTCTTAGGAGAACACGTTGACAATATATTAATATTTTATTGCAAGATAATTGCGAACTGTACGTTGTGACTTTTGAAAAATGATTCCAGGTACTCAGTGACTCACTTTTTGGCTCTTAAAATTAGGGAACGTACCTACAGATGGACGAATTAGGAAGAAAGATCCAGGTTTAGCCTGGAACATTGATCAGTGACGTTGGTCGAGATTTATAGAGTTCAATAATATTCTAAAGGTTATTCCAGACATTTGAAATGACTATAGGAGTCCCGGAATAAGCATTGCAAGCTAGAATTGTCCATTAAGTTGTAAATTATTATTTATTGCATTGTAGCCAGTTTAAGAAATATAAAATGACTTCCAGGTTCTCTTAGGCAAGTAAACCTAAAGTTCTCAATAATTGAAGTTCAACTGCCTGGAAAAGGAGTTTTTTTTTACATCATCCAGACAGTTAAAGTTGAAAGAGTTCAAGAGTTAACAAAGATTCTTCAAGTACTGAAAGTTTCAAGAGAAAATCTGACTCTTTCTTGCAAATTTAAGAAGAACTTGAAAACGTCTTTAAGACTTGAAAAGACATTTTTTAGTACAAAAAAATGGCTCAGAATACTTTTCAATTTAACTAAAAAAAATAAACCCAATATTCGTGGAATGTGCGACCTATATTTAATAGAATATATCACTTCTTTGGAATATCTCACGAACATGTTACTTACTGATCTTGCATATTCCAAGGCATATATCCACAAATAAATTAAATATTCTGCGAATATCTGGTTCTGGTGGCCCATTTCACCCCTCATAACCCTTGGGTCTAAAATAAATGAAAATTGGGAAAATATTGGTGGATTTTTCATTAATTCTGTCGCATTTCAATGTTCATAACGTAATCTTATCCTTATTCATGCCTTTAATCCTAAAGTGGCTCTAAATAGGAAAAAACATTGCAAGTTTATTATATCAATCTCGTTTCACACATACTCTTCAAATATTATTTGTTCTTTCAATATTTTCTTTATTTTTACTGCATTCTGTTAGGACCTGCATGATCCCTATTATAGTCCAGGTTATCCAGGCAAATTGTATCTAAAAAAAATTGTTATTGAACCACTCACTGTTCGAAAAATCGTAGTTGTAATGATCTTTTAATTAACAATAATAATAGTCCAAACCTTTCTAAATAACATGCTTTTTACTGTAAGAGAATATTCCAATTAGATTGTTAGATATTGGACTTTGAAATGAATAGCACGTAAAAATTTTCAAACGTCCGGACTATGCCGCATAGATCAAAGAGAATAGTACAGTCAAATTGGCATTAAAAAGTGTTTATTAGTTTTAATGCTTGTATCCTTTATTTTTCAGTTAGAGGGCTATGAAAAGAACTTTAAAAATGTGTACTCCTTGACATGTTTTACTAAATGCGTTTTTCTGGCTAAACCGTAAGTAGTAGAGAAAAAATTATAGTGGCAAAAAATTAAGATCGTTAAATTCTCTACAATTTATGTTGCTGAAGTGACGCTATAGACGTAACGGGGATATCAATAGAGGGCGCTTTTATGGAAACTTTGATATATATAAAAAAAAAATAAATTGTCTTACGATTATAAGAAAAATGGAATAGCTCGTAAAATATTCATTTTACCAAAGAAATATTTCTAAAAAAATTGAAATGTTAAGGTCTTCAATTGTCTCAAAGAGGTTAGTTTCAATAATTTCCTTATAACATCAATAATAGTCCACATCTTTTTGCATGACATGCTTTTTACCATAAGAAAATATTACAATTAGTTCCTTAGATATTCGACTTTACTATGCCGCTCAGATCAAAGAAAATAGTAGGGTCAATTTGGCATTAAAAAGTGCTTGTGATATTAAATTCTTGTAACTGTTATTTGTTAGTTAGAGGTCCTTAAGGAGCTTGAAACGGAATATATGTGCTCTCTCTTGATATTTTCCAGAAAACTTTAAATTTATTTTTCTGGCTAAACCGTATGCAATAGAGAAAAAATTATAGAATAAAAAAATGAAGACAATGAAATTTTTTATAATTTATCTTGAGGAAGTGAGACTGTAATACTAACGGGAACCACGGTAGAGGGCGCTTTTATGACAAAACTAATTTCTTAGAAAAATTGCCTAAGGATTAAAGAGAGAACGAAATAACTCGGAAAATATAAAAAAATATTTCAAACAAAAGTCGCGTATTTTTGAATTCTAAGCAACTTTTGTTTTGAGTGTTATCTTGAGAAAATGAATATTTTCCCTGAAAATCGACTTAATTTGTCACATTTTATTGAACGTACGGTTTTACTTCAAGTGAATTAAACGCCCTTAAGATTTCCCTGAAGATGCTTCGCGACACGTTAACCGAAACAAGCGACTATTTTGCGTATATTATTAATTTCATTGTTTTTATTAACAGTAGATCTTTGACAGGTAAACCCAAAGTCCTGAAGGAGCAATTGGGCACTTTCAAAAAAGTGATATTTTTTATTCCTCTTTTCTTTATTTTCCCAGTCTTTATTTTTAATCGTTATTTAAGCAATAGTACAATAATTTAAAAAAAAACTATATATAATAATAATAATAATAATAATTTAAAAAAATACTACGTTTGAACGCCTTTAATATGACCAAATTTAATTAAACATTATTAAGAGCGTTAGAACTGGCACATTTTTTTTTTAGTATTAACTTTATATATTTGAAAATTTCACTGTATTTATTTTTTAATATATTTTTTATTATTTAATAACCTCAACAGGATTGTATGCAAAAGTAATAATGAAAAAATTATAGGAATAATTTAAAAAAATATTACTACGTTCGAACGCTCTTAGGACGGTAATTTTATTAAGGAGGTTGGAACAGGGGTAGTTTTTTTTTAACATTCGCTTTATGTGTATAAATATTTTTTGCATAATATTGTTTTAATATTCTTCTTATTGTTTAAAAATCATAAAAATCATAAAAAAATTGACGCAAAACTAATAATAATAAATATTAAGCAACTAAAAAATCACTTTATATGCCTGGAAAATATACTTGATTATGAGGTAATTTTAGGTTTAATTAGAGTTACTTGTGTATTCCAAAAGCCTGGAATAAAATAAAAAAATATTTGGAAATCCTGGAATAAAATTGAATAAATTAGTTAAAAAATTCGAAACCAATGAAATACAGCATCAAATGCCTGGAATAAAATATTCAAATGTGTAAGTAAATTTGGTTCATTTAAAGTTCATTACCATCGTAGGATACATAGAAAATCCATTACCACACATAGAAAAGGGCAAAAGTCATGTCTCATGATAGCATTATTGTAGTACCCCAATTGTAGCATTAGAATCAAATTTTGCTAAAAAAATCATACATAATTCAATATTAGCCACGTATTGTCTTTCTCTTTTTCCCTGCCCATTGAGAATTAATTTTCACATATTATATCTTTTACATATTATTATCTAATATTACGAGATATATAATATGTACAGGTAAGCCGTACCTACATGAATATACTATAAATATCCCACGAGGTCAGTTAATACGCAAATAGATCCACAGGAGATTCCGGCATGACGTGCACACGCAAACCCAATAAGAAAAATTAATATTAAACACCCGTGAAGGTAAACAAAAATCATCTCAGATTTACCTTTTTGTAAAAACCCCCATCGTTAATATTCTCATTAGAATTACAAACATCCGTTATATATGTATATCGGACTACTCGGTATAAGCATTGTGTCAGTTCTGATAGGTTGCACATTGAGTTTTTAACATACAGGGTGACGTCGTAAAATTCAAGATTCTTTTTTACGGGAATATAATGACAATGTTTCAGTAGAATTGCTGCACTGAGTTCCTTATAGTACTACTTTCGGTTGGCAACATTGGATTAAGACCCTTATGTCCTAGATATGTGACAACATTGGATCATCCATTGTATAACCATATTTTCTAGATATTCCATTCCTATGTCAAAGAATGTATATACGGTTTTAATACACAGGGTGAAAATAGAACACTCTATAGAAAATAATTATTCATTATATGGTAACATTGGAATCTAGTTTGAGAGATCAACAATCAGCACTGACTGGTTTAACGTTTCTACTTATTCCAGACATTTAAGTATATTTCATAACCCTATAGAGGATACCGATTGAACTTCATGAAAGAAGGTTTTCATTTATTCCAGGTAGTTTCTCACTAGGATGTAATTCAACTGTCTAGAAATCATCATATAAAAATTCCACTTTTTCTAGATTGTCCTATTACACAATTTTTCAAAAATTACAACAATTTGAAGCAGAATCACCTGTTTAATCTCAGGGACACTAAAAACATAAAAATCGTCCTACCAGGCTCTTTTATTTCATTTTTATTGGCGTTTTCCTAATAGGTTTTTAGTTTTCTCGATTTTCTTATTTAATTCGCTTCTTGTTTTTTCCAAATTCATTTTTTCTGTCTAATCTTTTCTTTTCTGGGACAAATCTGTGACACATATGAAAATTAGGATAATTAAGAATGCCTGCAGAAAAAATTTTAAGTTTCCTGTAAATTTTCGAGATTTCTTCCAGATCTCGACTGCCTGGAAAATATGTTTAAATTCTTCCAGGTAGTTGATGAGTATAATCAACCAGTTTAGTAATCGATAGGGAATATACCATTGAGCTAAAAAATTTTACATTTGTACTACGTCTTTATTGGTTTGTCAAAGTTCGAGGTCAAATATCTCAGAAAGTTCAACTCAAATTTCTTTGAGCCTTAAACATAATCGGTTGAGAAAGGTGTCCTTAATGCTCAATTTTTTTATTTCATTGAGCTGCAGTAAGTTGTTTGAGAGAAATTTAGTTTTGTAGTGAGGCATCAGTTTCAAGGCTACAACGTTTTTCTTGGCTTGTCAAAGTTTGAGGGCAAATGTCTCAAAAAGAGGAACTCAAAACAGCTTGATTCTTTAACAAACTAAATTGAGTATTTGTGGTATTCTTGGTGGGTTCATTGGTCAATTGCTTGGAAAACGTTAGTACTTTGTTTCAGGACGTTCAATCAAAATGTGACGGTCTCTAGATAAAGCTTAGATATGCTCTCAACTGCCTGGGAGACATTAAAACATTCTTCCAGGCACTTGTAACTTTAAAGAAACGGAAAATAGTGTCTCTTGTATCAAGGTCGCTCTATAAGGAACAAAAAATAAACAATTTTCTCTCATACCCAATATCCGGTGAACTACGGCAACGTTTTCTCTAGTACAACATAGTGTTGCCACGTCAACGCCGCAATATAGGCAACCCACGGCTGTATTGTGGATTGCCTATATAGAACACGTCACACGTCCAGGCAACCCACAATACAACCGTGTAAATTTCCCAGTTATAGAAAATTATGTAAAATATGGCAATTTTGCAATATTAGGCTTTACAGGGTCACTATAGTGGCGTTGATTTGACCACAGTGAACTTAGCGCTTTTTGGCGGCAAAATCAAATAAAATTTTAAATAGGCAACCCACAGTAAAGTCGTGGAAATTTAATTGAATACTTTGAAAAGTCTTTAAGGGTTGTTTGAAGAACATGCGGGGAACGTTCGTGCTTTTTTGCTCTATATGTTCCAAGAATGTTGGAATATTGGAATCTACATACAGTTAATTATTAAAATTTGATCTGGTTGATCAAAGTAATTACCTACTTCTTCCAGGCAGTTGAAATTCGTGAAATTGTGAATAGGGAGTTCTAAAGAGCGACTGAGAGGGAGTGTATGAGCAAAAATCAAAATGTTATTAAGATACATTTGGGATATATTTATAAAACATTTTAATCAAAGAAAGACAACCCAGGCAGGTTAAATTATACACTCTTTTCAGGCTATTCTGGTATCTGTTATACTAAAAAAATACTCGTCATATTCCTCTCATAAATCCATCTCAAGTTTCAGGTTCTTTGAGGAGGCATTAAGGGATGTACTTGAAGAAGTACTATGAAGTACCAAAGGAGCACTTTTTCTGGCAATTTACTTTGCAAAAATGCCCATACTAAACACATTATCGACATCTCTAATCTCACTAATCACCCGGTACATAATATTTACATTGTTAAACAAACATAATAAAAGAAAGACTGCAGCATCATTGGGCTGGTACATATGTATATATACACAATAGATTCATATATACAACATATTTCACACTTTTTCCAAATCTCATAATAGTCGTTGTGAAATCTTGTACATATACTAAAAGAAAAAAATGACAGAATTTATCGGTTTAAGGTTGTCACTATTAAAAGCGCTCTTTATAGTTTTAGTGGTGCACTGTGTGATTGTGACAGGGAAGTTTGTGAGTTACAGTGAGTTTGTGAAACCGCGAACTAAAATGGGGGAGATTATCAAATTGCATAGGTGCAACAGCGGTTATGTGTATAGAAATGGGATATGTAAACGGATTTTTGGGGCTGGATAAGAAGTGTAGTTATGTAGTAAGGTTAGTTATGTCTATATATAGCAAAGGCTTTTTTTTACCGATAACTTTCTGAGCTAGAGGCAGTTTTGTTAAGCATTGCCCAAGAACCGTTGAAAATATCAAAATCTTGATTTTACTTGACGATATTTTAGACAAATTGACCGATTGACCCCTCTGACCCAAAAAATATAAAAAATTGGCTTTTATAGACGTGTTGCTGTACCAAAAATCAACGTTGAATATAAATGTTGCATACAGGAAAAGTTAGTGCGTTTTCATATATAATATAGCAATAACTGACATTTGTACGAAAACGTACTTCATGTAGTCCTCATATAAATAAGAATGGTTTAATTGGAGTGAAATTTCTTAATTACTTGCAGAATTCTATCTAATTAAATTGAGACTTAGTATGTAGTGCAGACGCAACTTCAATTTGTCAACCTTATTCTCAGATAACACTCAGTATATTGTCCAAATGTTATTTAATGAATATTCAATGGAGATTTGAACGACACACTTGGACATCTATTATTTGTCGTTTAATGTACTCTTAGTTGTACCAATTTTGGACAGTGAGAATTACCTTAAAATAAAAAAAAAATATTGAAAATTGGTAAATACATGTTATTCTTGTTGATAATTCTTATCTTTTAATTTTTTTAAGAAAATTACTAAAATCCATAGACTAAGAATTAAAATATTGACATTTATTGTACTAGAGTGCCTGGAAGGAATAAAATAATTTGACTCTTATTGGTAACTAAATATCTTGAGTTCTAGTGACTCAAATGTTGTAATTATTAATTACTAGGATAGTCCAAGGATATTTCAAGGAACTACTGAAAAAATTATTTAGATCCATACAGTAAAAATCAAGATATTGAGATTTAGAATAAAATAATTTGACTCTTATTGGCAACTAAATATCTTGATTTGTGGTAATTAAAATGCTATAATTACTGATTCCTAGGATACTCCAATGATATTTGAAAGAACTACTGCAAAAATTATTGAAATCCATACACTAAAAATCAAGAAATTCACATTTTTATTAATGGAGTACCTGGAAGGAATAAAATAATTTGACTAGTATTGGTAACTGAATATCTTGATTTCTAGTGACTAAAATGTTGTAGTTATTGATTACTAAGGTACTCCAAAGATATTTCAAGGAACTACTGTAAAAATTATTGAAATCCATACACTAAAAATCAAGATATTGACATTTTTCTTAATGGAGTGCCTGGAAGGAATAAAATAATTTGACTCTTATTGGCAACTGAATATATTGATTTCTGGTGATGAAAATTATTAATTAATTGACGAAAATGATTGATTATTGATCTTATAATTATTGATTCTTAGGTACTCCAAGGATATTTCAAGGAACTACTGCAAACATTATTGAATTCCATACACTACAAATCAAGATATTGATATTTTTCTTAATGGAATGCCTAGAAGGAATAAAATAATTTTGACTCTGATTGGCAACTAAATATCTTAATTTCTGGTGATTAAAATATTATAATTATTGATTACTAGGATACTCCAAAGATATTTTAAAGAACTACTGCAAAAATTATTGAAATTTATACACTAAAAATCAAGATATTGATATTTTACTTAATGGAGTGCCTGGAAGGAATCAAATAATTTGACTCTTATTGGCAACTGAATATCTTGATTTCTAGTTAATGAAATGTTGTAGTTATTGATTCATAGAATAATCCAAGGACTTTTCAAGGAACTAGTAAAAAAGTTATTGATATCCATCCATCCATTAAAAATCAAGATATTCACATTTTTCTTAATGGTGTACCTGGAAGAAACAAAATAATTTGACTCTTATTGGCAACTGAATATCTTCATTTCTAGTAACTTAAATGTTGTAATTATATTTTTAGAATACTGTGAGGGATTTTCAAGCACCTACTGAAAAATTTATTGAAATCCATACACTAACAGTTAAGATATTAACATTTCTCTTAACGGAATGCCTGGAAAAAATAAATTAATTTGAGTATTATTGGGAACTGAATATCTTGCTTTCTAGTAACTCAAATGTTGTCATTATTGATTAATAAGATACTCCAAGGATATTTCAAGGAACTACTGAAAAAATTATTTAAATCCATACAGTAAAAATCAAGATATTAAGATTTAGCTTAATGAAGTGCCTGGAAGAAACAAAATTATTTGTCTCTTATTGACAACTGAATATCTTGATTTCTGGTGACTAAAATGTTGTAATTATGGACTCCTAGGATACTCCAATGATATTTCAAGGAACTACTGAAAAAATTATTGAAATCCATACACTAAATATCATGATATTTGGATTTATTAATAGAGTTGGAAAAAACTTATCGATGCATACAAAACTCCTGCTGTATAATGCCATTGCTGTTCCCCATTTGCAATTTTGCTCCACATTATTGTTCAACCTGCCTAAATACAAGGTGAAACAGTTTAAAGTAATTCAAAATAGAGCAATAAGACTAATCCTAAAATACAATCGATACACTCCTGTTATTATGTTAAGTGTGCTAGGTATGGTGTCTGTCAGGCAAAGAATTATGTTTAGTGTGTATGTATTTATTTTTAAATTAAAACAACGTCTACTACCCACATATAATTGTGATAAAATAAGAGTGTCCGGAGACGTCCACGATTACCTGGATTGAATATCTGGATTTCTGGTGGTTAAAATGTTATAATTATTGATTCCTAGGATACTCCAAGGATATTTCAAGGAACTACTGCAAAAATTCTTGAAATCTACTCGTTAAAAATCAAGATATTGACATTTTTATTAATGGAGTTCCTGGAAGGAATAAAATAATTTCACTAATATTGGCAACTAAATATCTTGATTTCTGGTGATTAAAATGTTATAATTATTGATTCCTAGGATACTTCAAGGATATTTCAAGGAACTACTGCAAAAATTATTGAATTCCATACACTAAAAATCAAGATATTGACATTTTTCTCACTGGAGTGCCTGGAAGAAATCAAATAATTTGAGGGTTGAATTTAATATAATACATAGCGCTGGTTTAACAAATAGAAACAACGCTGTCTCAAGTAAAGCTTCAAACATTCAACTACACCTTGCTGCCTGGAAAAAGCATTATATAATTATCCCTTCATCCAGATATTAATAATCTGTTCCTACAATTGAAATATATAATCATTTAGCTGAAAAGCTTCTCTGGTACCATTAACGATAATGTCTTTATTACTGTTCAGATTAATAAACGTAATTATGAATTTTCAAAAAAAAGAACGGTATTAGTATATTCGTTATGTTTAACTTATATATAATAAATTAGGGCATAAGACCACTGAGGATTTTATCCCTTATTACATTCCTGGAACATCTATATATAATATAATAGCATGTGCTGGGTGGAAGCTATTATGTACCATTAGGTGTTCTACCCTAAGTTAAGTGAATATACTTTCACTTGAATCTACTGTTCATTAGTATATGGGGATATCGATTTCTTAAAAAACTACTTATTTTATACACTATATTGGCTATAAAACCGGAAACAAACCTTTGAAAAAGATAAACAATTCAACTGCCAGGAATCAAAAGTGCAGTCCTGAAATACCTACGCCAAAAAAATTCCAATCTTTGGAAAACGTAATTGGTATGAGGTCATATGCCTGGAAGACATAAAAAATCCTACCCCATTTAATCTACTGTTTGTTATGTTTTATTTTAATTGACACCGAGGACCTTATTTGTTTCTTTTTGCCTGGAAGAAACAAAATAATTTGACTAGTATTGGCAACTGAATATCTTGATTTCTAGTTACTCAAATGTTGTAATTATTGATTCTTAGGATACTCCAAATATATTTTAAGGTACTACTGCAAAAATTATTGAATTCCGTACACTAAAAATCAAGATATTGACATTTTTCTCACAGGAGTGCCTGGAAGAAATAAAGTAATTTGACTAGTATTGGCAACTGAATATCTTGATTTCTAGTGACTCAAATGTTGTAATTATTGATTTCTAGGATACTCCAAAGATATTTAAAGGAACTACTGCAAAAATAATTAAAACCAATATACTATAAATCAAGATATTGACGTTTTTCTTAATAGAATGCCTGGAAGAAATAAAATAATTTGACTCTTATTGGCAACTAAATATCTTGAGTTCTAATCACTCAAATATCGTAATTTTTGATTACTAGAATAGTCCAAGGATATTTCAAGGACCTACTGTTGAAAAAAATTATTGAAATCCAGATCCAGATTAAAAGTCAAGATATTGACATTTTTCTTAATGGAGTGCCTGGAAAGAATAAAATAATTTGTCTCTTATTAGCAACTGAATATATTGATTTTTGGTGATTAAAATGTTATAATTATTGATTCCTAGGATACTCCAAGGATATTTTAAGGAACTACTGCTAAAATATTGAAATCTACCCATTATAAATCAAGATATTAACATTTTTCTCACAGGAGTGCCTGGAAGAAATAAAATAATTTGACTAGTATTGGCAACTGAATATCTTGACTTCTAGTGACTAAAATGTTGTAATTATTGATTCCTCCGGGATTCCAAGGGTTTTCCAAAATTGCCCGTTCAATGAATATCCGTTGTTTGTACTTAAACCTACTGGCTTGTCCAATATGAATGTCCATTACAAAAACTGTACTCTCTGGACTATATGTTAAATTAAGAATTGAATTTAACGTAATTTACAACGTTGTTTTAACAAATAGAAACAACGTTGTCTCAATTACATTGTCAGACGGAAAAATGAACTTTAAGTACATGGCAAAACATTGTTTTTATTCCAGACAAACCCTGGAAAACGTAGTGAAAGATTCTTTGCTTTAAACCCTTGCAAATCTGAATTTTATGCGACAAAAATACGTCCAGTACCTGGAACGTTTAAACAGTGACGTCAAATGCTTGGAATACATAAAAAATTACTTATTTAATTATATATCCTTAAAAGATTCATTATTTAGAAAAGTGTTCAGTTTTCATTGCCACATTGAATTAATTAATATTTTCTTTTTATTCCAGAATCCAGAACCTACCAATATCAGCAACATGCCAATCATCATCAGATCCATCAGCAACCCTTCATCCCTCGCAAAACTCACAGCACCAGCATTTCTCTCGTTTTTTTTTTAACTTAATAACTTAATTTATTTATATCGACAATAATTTATTAGCTTTATTAATAAAGTAGTCTTGACTGTATACATAGAAGTACAAAGATACATTTTTCAATGACTTGATAAAAGAATATTTGTATTAGATTAAATATTTATTTTTATTTGTAAGCAGTTTTACGTACCTAATTTTTTTTAAATGATACATACTAGTAGGTCGAATAAACTTTGGCAAGCATAACATATTATTAAATAATATTTATGTATAAAAGTTGTGACATTATAATAATATATTAAAGTACAAACTGATATCATTATTTTTATGTATAAGTCCAACAATGGACACTTGTGCAAGGGTCCAAATAATGTATGGAATGCCAAAGAGAAGTCACGAAGTTTTTTAGCAATTTTGCATCAGTCGTATTAAGTAATATGCAAAGAAAACCAAGGGCCCAAACGATGTTAGTTTTCTACAGGATAGGGTGACTGATTTGCATAAGGAACTAGAATCTAGGAATAATGCTTTTCGAAAAGAACGCAAACTAAGTTCGAGGAGGATATATTGGAAGCAGAGTGCAAAATGGTTGAGGAATTAAATAACAAAAGAGAAGAGGTCTGAGATTGATAAATTAACGCTGAATGAAGAGCTTTTGAAAATTTCTATTTCTGATCAGAAGGAAAAAATATCTTTACTCCAGAAAGATCTAGAAAAAGCTAATTCGATATAAAAAAAAATGATTACTTCAATTAGACTTCTTGAAGCAGAAAATCAATCATACTCTTGTGAAATAGCTTCTTTAAAAAATGACATGGAGGTATTTAAAGCCTCTAACTCACGCGAGGAAGTTATCTAGGATTCTTTGGATATCGAATCTGACACTCATTGTACACTTAGTACAGAACTTGACAATCCTTCTAGAGTTTTTTGTGACAAGTAATCCTGTCAATGTATGCAGAAAGCAGGTCCTGGTGTTTGGTGATCAGACTGCAAGAGGTGGTGACACATTCTTTGGACTCTAAGATTTATTCTATTCACGGTGAAGTTCACTCCAACTATACTTTATCCCAGATGGCAAACCATATATTTGAATTAACCACTGACCATGTTAGTACGGATAATATTATTGTTTGCTTAGATTTAGGATCAACTTATTTTGACTGTCGCTCCTTTTATGGTTTACTTTCTTTGGGTAAATTCACTAATTTAACTTTAAGCTTAACTTACGATGATACAAATAAGTTTAATTATTTTCATGTGGTATCTATTTGTAAGAGATTTCTTAAGTCCCAAAGGGCTTCAGTAAGAATTTTCAGCAATAACTCTCAAAATAATAAATTTAGAATTAGTAAGAGTGCTCTTTGTGTTCGTCTGGTTTTGTTTGTTACTGTTAGTTATGCGTTAAAAAGAAATTTTGTACTCTCCCCCGTTCCACTATCTAATGTTAATTTTGATAAGCATCCCAGTGGCTCTAACTCTGATAGTTCTCCTCTTACTCTTAACTCTACTTCAGCTGATGCCTTGGTTAATTCTTCTTTTTTAGGGTAGGCAACTTTGACGCATGCATTTCTATTATGCTGTTGAATATTCAATCACTGCGCGGTATATACTTTTAGACAGTTTAAATTTTCTAAACATTGTCTTACTTACTGAGCACTGGTTGAGAAATGAGGAACCAATTTCCCTTCCTGGCTACTCTGTAGCTTCCAAATTCTGTAGGGCTGGCCTTGGATATGGTGGCACTGTGGCTCTTGTGCATCAATCTTTGTTGGTTTTGGCGATTTTGATGATCTTAGTGTCGAAAAGGAGTTTGAATTCTCAATTGTTTATTCTGGTAAAGCCAATTATTATATTGTGTGTATGTATCGTTCCCCAAATAGTAGTATAAGTACTTTTTTAGATAGGCTTGAACAATTCCTTTTAAAATTTTCTCCTAAAAATACTATAATTCTTGCTGGCGATCTTAATATAGATTTTGAAGATGGGGAGAATAGGCTACATTGGATTTAATTAATTTGCTTTCCTCTTTTAATATTTCTATGCATGTTAACAGCCCTACGCGTGTACAGGTACCACATCAACAACCATTGACTATGTTGCCTCCAATATACAGGAGAATGTAATTTGTAATATATTTGATCCAGCTTTGTCTGATCATAATGCCATCCTGGGTGCCATTCAGAAAAAGATATAAATCCAGAGGTTTGGGTAGAATTTACAGCACAAGGAACTTCCGGTCTTTTTATGCAGGATGTCGGTCTTTTAATTGGGACTCAATATTTTGTGAGCAGGATGCTCTTGCTTCATTTCACGCATCTCTTTCAAAGTTAGTTGATAGATACTTTCCCGTTCACCCATTAAAAAATCGATTTAGGGACCGGAAAAGATGGTTAACTCCTGGATAAATAATTTTGTATTGTCGCTATTCTCGAGATATCGAAAGTTTACCGTAAAGTTGTGTGTGAGGCGAAAAGACTCTATTATTCCAAACGTTTGAAATATTCCTCCAATGAGCAACGCGAAGCGTGGTCAATTGTTAATGAGGTTGTGTTCACAAGTAATGGCTCTCAAGAAGTGCAGATTGATTCTGACATATTGAATAAGTACTTTTGTTCGGTTGCTGATATCCTCACAAAGGGTCTCTCTTCCACTTATGACCCTCCACTAGTGGAAACTCATTTTACCTCAGCCCCCCACCACTCCCAGGGAGATTTTTTGCACTATAGGATCGATGAAAAAGAAAAGGGCATCTAGTGACGATGGTATTTCAGTGAATTTATTGGAAAAACTTCCTTTGAGTGCTATTCAGCCTCTTTCTGATGCTATTAATATTTCATTTCAGTCGGGCACATTTCCTCTTTGCCTAAAATTAGCAAAAATGTTGCCTCTTTATAAGGGTGGTGATCGTTCTAGTCCATCCAACTATAGGCCGATTTCAATTTTGTCTACTTTATCTAAGTTAATTGAAAGACTTATGAAGGATCGTCTTTTAAGGTTTCTTCTGGGGGAAGGGGTTCTTCGAGATGAACAATTTGGTTTTCTATCAGGGAAAAGCACCTCTGACGCTATGTTTGATTTCTTGTCCAAACTTCTCCAGGGTGTTAACGGAAGAGAGGCGACTGCGGCGGTGTTCTGTGACTTGCCCAAGGCTTTTGATTGTGCGAGTCATAGGATACTGCTTCAGAAACTTTCTGCTTATGGAGTTAGGGGTGTTGCACTGAAGTGGTTTGAGTACTATTTGTCTGGTCGCGAGCAGTCTGTGTACCCTAATGGTGACTTTTCTGGTAGGGAGTCTGTGGATTGTGGTGTTCCACAGGGGTCAGTTCTTGGTCCCCTTCTATTTCTTGTATACATTAATGATCTTATTACTCTTAGCATATGTGGACATTTTACATTGTATGCTGACGACACAACGGTTTTATGGTCGAATAAAGATCCCAAGCAGCTTGTCAGAGATGTTGCAGCCGATTTCCTGAAATTAAAGCAATGGTGTGATTCCAATCAACTTTGCTTAAATATGTCAAAGTCTTATATTATTGGTTTCAATTTTCAAGCTAATCGTAGAGGTGTTCCAGTGGTTGTAGAGTCCAAACAAAAAAACTTGCTTCAACCCCATTAACTGTGTTTTACCAAAATGTTGGAGGTCTTCGTACGAAGATTCAACCATTACTCAGTAGTATTATGTCCTGTTCTTATGATATAATTATATTGGTGGAGAGCAATTTGAATGACAGTATTGTAGATGCTGAACTGACGTGCAAGGGTTTCAGGGTCTTCAGATGTGACAGAAGCTGTCGAACTAGCAGTAAGTTGAGTGGAGGTGGTATTCTGATATTTGTCAGTGATAGTATACAATCACAGTGCATTTCTATTCAAGAGAACCGTATTGAGCAAATTCTGATTCTATGCCAGTGTAATGGGACTAAGTTCATTATTGGTGATGTTTATATACCTCCACAATCACCTCGGGATACTTATATCTGGCATTGTCAAACCATGGAGTGTGTTACTACTCAATATGCCAACCTAAATGTATATCTGTTTGGAGATTACAACCTACCAAGGGCTGCATGGGGCAATGATGAGCATGGTCCCCTGGTTCAATGCCCAAGAGGTGACCCAGCTTTAGATGTTGCACAAAGATTTGGTTATTTAAAATTTTATCAATGTAACTTGATTCCTAATGATAGAAATGTATTTTTAGATTTGGTTTTTTCTAATGTTAAGGATTTAAATGTTCTTAAAGCTTCTGACCCTCTTTTCGAAGCTAATTTTCATCATATTGGATATGAGTGTCATTTGGATATTTCAACAGCAAATAACTCAATTTCTTCAAATCTAGCTTATGAAGAATTTTTTTATGATTTCCGAAGCGGTAACTACAATGAGCTTAATATCTTTCTCTCCTCAATTAATTGGAACGAGTGTTTATCTCATAGTGATCTTAACTTATCAATCAGCGTTTTTTATGAATATCTCTCTATGGGGATTGCATATTTTATTCCTTTAAAGAAATATAGAACTTCCTCATTTTCTAAGTGGTTCTCCCCTGAACTTAGAAAGTTAACTAGGAACAAAAGGAGTGCTCATTCATTATATATGAGAGATAATACAGACGAAAAGTATATAAAATTTTCTCGCCTTAGGTCTGAATGCAAACGTATGTCTGATTTGTGCTTCCGACAATATATTGAAGGGATAGATTCTGGCTTACAGAATGACCCTAAATCATTTTGGAAGTATATCAATGATAAGAGGTCCAATTATACCCTTCCCAATACGCTCTTTTATGGTGACAAGCAAGCGTCCAGTGGTTTGGATATTGCAAACATGTTTAAAGAATTTTTCCAAACTGTTTATTCTCCTGATATTGATAATAATCAACTGCAAAATGCTCCCGCTAATGGTTTAAATTTAAACATTACTAAGATCTTAACATATGATATATTTGAAGGTATTAGCTCACTCCCTAACAAGATTACTGCAGGCCCAGATGGGATTCCGAATTTTCTCTTGAGGAAGTGTGTATGTACTCTTGCCATTCCTTTATCTTTGTTATTTAATGCTTCCTTACAAACATCCACATTTCCAATTGCCTGGAGGGAAAGTTTTATTGTGCCGTTGTTTAAAGCTGGCCGTCGGGATGTCATAGATAATTATAGAAGTATTTGCATTCAATCTTCAATACCTAAACTTTTTGATAGCCTCATAGCTAATCAACTTTCTTGGTTATGCAAAGGCTTAATATCAGATTCACAGCATGGGTTTTGCAAGAATAAGTCTACTGCCACTAACTTGATCTGTTACCAATCTGATCTTATGAGTAAATTAGAGGATCATAAACAAATTGATTCTATATATACCGATTTTAGTAAGGCGTTTGATCGTATTGATCATCAAATTCTTCTGTCAAAACTGATCTCCGTAGGGTTTCATGTTGATTTTGTGAGTTGGATTAAGAATTCTTTAACTGGCCGTATTCAAAGGGTCAGGGTAGGTGGACATCTTTCTGATCCTATCAGCGTAACATCAGGTCTCCCTCAGGGAGGGCATACATCACCCTTATTATTTAATTTATTTATTAATGATATAGTTAACTGTTTCCTGTATAGTCAGTGTTTGATGTTTGCAGACGACTTAAAATTTTGGAGGGTGGTTGGTAGTATTGTGGATCAAGAATTACTACAAGCAGACATGGATCGCCTAAATAATTGGTGTGAACAAAACAAACTTCATTTAAATGCTAGGAAATGTTGTGTTATTAGTTTCACTCGCAGGATCAACCGGTTTCAATCCAACTACTTCATTAATAATGAGCCACTGAATTATGTTGCATCTATTAGGGATTTAGGAGTTATTTTTGATGAGAAACTCACATTTATTGATCATATTAATTCAATTTCTATAAAAGCATCAAAATTGCTAGGGTTTGTTATGAGAAACTGTTCATATTTCTCAGTCTCTTCAACAAGAAGGGTTTATTGCTCCCTAGTAAGAACTATATTGGAGTACTGCTCTGTAGTTTGGTCTCCATACCACCAGATTCATATCGATGCTTTAGAAAGAGTTCCAATCCACAGAACATCCTATGGAATTAACAATCCTATGGATAGGTATATGAATTTGTTAAACAATTCGAATATTGATGTGTTTAACATAAGTTCCTTAATGCATCTAAAGAGGTCACTTACTTCATAATTGTGCATAAAGTTTTGTATTTACATTCTTGCATATAAATTATTAAGGCTGTTTCTAGTATATGTAGTATAGGTGTTTTTTACTTTAGTATTAATTTTTTAAGTAGGTTTAGATTATGAAAGTTGTTTATGTAAATATTATTGCTTTGTAAAATTTACAGTTAATGGGGTTTTCCCGTATTATGAATAAATAAAGCTTAGAGTCTTGATTTTGGTGAGAACGCATTGGACATGGTAGACAATTCTGCATTTCTTGGTTTAGTCATTGATAAAGATTTAAAGTTTTCTGACCATATAATAAAGTTAAATAAAAAACTTGCTTCTGGCTGCTCCTCTGTTAGGGCAACCGTTCATGAACTGGGGAGAGATGTTGCTCGTGATGTGTACTTTGCTTTGTTCGAGTCGCATTTAAGGTATGCTCTTCCATTTTGGGGTGCATGCTCAAATTATCTGTTTCAGTCTGTTTTTGTGCTGTAAAAGAGGGCTGTCAGAAGTTTATTTAAGGCCCATTCTAGAATGCATTGTGGTAATCTTTTCAAAGAGAGCCGTATTTTGACCCTACCATCATTATTTATTTTGGAAACTGCATGTTTAATATTCAAAAATAAGAACAGTTTTCCAATCCGACCATACCAGACAGATTAATAATATTCCCCTTCCTATTACTCATTTTACATCTATCAAAGATTCATTTATATATCGCGGTTTAATGATTTATAATCACATTAGCGTGGAATTAAGAAGTGTTTAGTTTTTGTAAGTCATATTTGCTTCTAAAAGCCTTTTATTCGATTGAAGACTTTTTTAAGGCTGAGTATGTTGTGTAGTAGATGCTAAGCTTTTAATCTGTTAATTTTAATTTTGAACATACCTTTATGTGTCCCTTTATCTCTGCTACCTTTGTCTACATGCATATATTTTGTTTTATAAAGATTTTGTTTGTAACATTTTTCTCTTGCATTTTTTTTTTTAGGCATTTTATATGTTGTATAAATTTTTTATATTTATTTTGTAAAATCTGATTTGATTGTGTTTATTTTCTGAAGCTTTGTCAATAAAATTCGTGTACATGTACCAAATTTTCATTTACAAAAATGTACGGAATGCCAATCAGTCCTTTTGGACGTTTACTGCGTGTATAATTGCACTTTTTTAAATGGAATTTCAGGATGAATCCAGTCAACCTTTTATCATTATTATGCTAACAATAGTAGACTCAGAAGAGTATTTTATGTTAATCGTAGCCTTGATGATGATGTTGACTCTCTGTCGAAACGTGGCCCTTGATTTAGAGATCAAACTGTCCAAGAGACCTTATATTTTATTTAAATTATTAGGCTAAAAATAAAACTCGGAACCCTTTTATAACTTATATATTAAAAAAATGCAACTTTTACAAACGTTCATTGATGTTTTCGGCAAGCTCACATATCGCGGGGTGTTGATTTAAGGCGTTCATATAAATGTCCAGCTCATCCTCGCTACTTTCCCTTGTTTCGCCACGGTTAATTACATCCTCAGGGTCTTCACTGTCGAAGTACTTCTCTTCGGCATCGAGGTCCATTTCGGAAATGTTATCGTAACTATAAGAAAGTGATATATTGGCTCTATTGCTATAAATGATTTAATAGGAAAACAGTGAAAACTACTAAATTTTGTTTTATAGTTGATATAAGCAATTTATTAATTTATTCCAGGCAGTTGACGTCGGACATTAGTTATTTCATTACTTTGGAATTAGTAACAAATATCAAATTTAACAAAAAAACGTTATTGGCTTCACTGCGACACTTCAACTGCCTGGAATAAATAACAAACAAAAAACAAAAATTATCATACATGGAAATCTTAACCTGCCTAGAAATACATCAGGTTTAACTACCTAAAAAGTGTAAGTGATCCAATGGAAATAGCACACTGCCTTACCTGCTTTATTTTAAGTTACAATTTATACCATTACTTATCATTGAAAGAAAATTATTCCACCCTTAAGTGAACTCACCTGGGATTATTGTCGACAGTATTATAATCAAAAAAATCATTATCCTTGCCATCTATGAAATTCTGATACATGGTACTAACGAATTCTTGCTTCAACAGTAACCTTTCAGACCCCGTTACCATTGGGGCAGACTTTTTACTCCTTGTGGCCTATTAAACGTAACGTAAAATAATAAATTTTAAAATATAGAGAAACATGTACTTGAATAGACTCTTCTTCGAACTCCCCCCATCGGGAAGTGGACGGTCTGGCACTTTTTAACGATACAGAAATTTCTTCTACAGGTCTGTCCTCGTCTGAGGAGTCACTCTCTTCCATCTGGCTGTCCTCTTTTTGTTGTTGCAGTTTTCTGGATAGTTCTGCCTTATCTCTAATGTGAGGAAATATTTGAAAGCACTTAAACTGGGTTAAATAATGGACCCAATATTTAACAAAAACACTTTTAAGAAGTGGTGAATTAAATAACTAGGGTAACTGTGTGTGAAATTAGGCAATAAAACTAGTCAAAGTTCTAATGCTCATCAACACTATAAAAAGTTCCCACCTACCTTTCGATGCCTTCCATTAAGATTTTAACAAAAGTGACCCCTTCGATCATTTCATATTTATCCCTATCCCGCTTTTCCTCATCGGTCAAGTATTGACCCACAAGTTGCTCATATAACAAAGGGTTCCTCTTCATCATTTCAATTTCCGAGAAGTATGAATCGTCTTTTATCATTTGTTGTAAGGCTTCATACCTAAGAGTTAGGTTCTGTCTTAGATATGATCAGTAAAGAGAGTAATACATAATACATTTCTTTATGTAAAAGAGAACATATTTACAATAGGAGTATTCTTTTTGTACTTATTACCTTCTATTTTTCACCAAAACATTCCTCTTATTCCTAACCGAATCTGCCTTCAAGCTGTTTAAAATAATTCTCACTTCTTCCGCACCCTCGGGATCAAATTGTCCTTCCATAAACTTATCGAAAAACCCCAACTGATTCATATCCAAATACTTGCCGAACTTAATAAGGAAGCTGGTCTTGTTTTTATCAAATAACTGCTGAGCTATTTCGGTTTTTTCCAAGTCGTTAGGCTCTGCTTCGCCCCTTTGTTGGCTTTTAAAGATCACATCGGGGTTCGCCACTAATGTTCGGATTATGTTATCGATTTCACTTGATACGGTCATGTTGCAGTCTGTTGTTAGAGATTCACTTTGGTCCATTGTTAATTAATTCATTTTTAAAATGAAATACCTATTATGGGGGGAACTTTAATGTTAGGCTGAAATGTGAGGTTAGTTTTTTATGCAATTGTTTATTAGTTGAAGTATGAGGTGTATTAGGGAAGAAATGATTAAGGGATTACAGTAAATATAATTGTTGCAATAAAAACGGTGTTTCTTTGGGGAAAAAACACAAAATATTGTTTATTTACTTTAGGGTTTGTTTTGGTTAGAACGTCAAAGTACTGTCAAACTATAACAGGTTATACACAGCATTTTGCACTTAAAGGTTGTCATTTCTCTCAAGTGACTAAAATTCTTTTTAATAAAACATAATGAATGTTTATATTAAAGTCACAATACACAATGAAATCCCGTGTGCATTTCATTACTAAATGATAAACATTCGGACAACACCGCAACTATTTTATTGCACCTGACGGTTCAAAATGCTGTTTGACGTTTGAAGTAAACCAGCTGTGGATACTAATGTTGAGCTGAAATGTAAGGTTAATTTTTAAATAAATGTCTATTTAGTGGTGTATTATTAATGGCTTATAGTAAATATAATTATTGCAATAGAAATGGTGTTTTTTTTAATAAAAAGCCTGAAAATAATGTTTGTTTACTCTAGGGTTTGTGTTGATTTAAAGGTTAAAGTACTGTCATTGTCACTGTCAAACTATACACAGCATCATGCACTTTAATGTTATATTTTTTCTCAAATTCCTCATAGTGAAACTTCTTATAATTATAAGTATTGGCCACTAAAAAGTTATAATACACAAGAAAATCCTTAGCGCATTGAATTAATAAACTAAAAATAATCTGGCAAAACCTGACGGTTCAAAATGCTCTCTACACTGTTTGACATTTGAAGTAAATCAGCTGTGATTCATTTCCTTTGGTAATGTGACAGACAGAGACAGAATAATACGCTTGCAAAGGAAAGACAAGGATAGACTAGTCAAATTTTTTTTTATTGTTATTGTTATTATTATTATTAACATTATACGCAAAATGACGATACAATTTTAAAGGTTTTGTTCAATTTGTTGTTCTTCACGATAAAAGCCTTCATTTAGTCCGATTTTTACACTTTATGTGTCATGAGTCAATGCGTGCACTTGTTCTTATTTATTCTTAATATAGTTAATACTTTATACTTATAATTGGAGCATTTTAGTACAGAAAAGCTGCCTTAATGTAAGTAACCTTATTTAAAACATTCTCCTGTTTCTGAAACTCAATTTAAAGTAGAAGTTACATTTGCACAACCACATTTATTGCCAGTCCCGAAGATACCGAGCAGACAACAACGTAAGTATACTGAACATCTCAATAGTCATTACTTAAGCCAATATAATCATCAAACTAAATCACTTTATCAGACGCATCTCATCATTAAATGATTTGCTTGTGACCCCATTAATACAAAAAAGCTTTCAACTAACAGATCCATTGTTCCGACTAATCTATCTACACCTATTATCAGCCTAAACAAATATTAATTTGGAGAAAATCTTATTGTTTATTACTGCCAGGAAACGAAGAGATAATAATATGTGAAAATTTTTAACAGCACCAATAATATGTGGGTACTGCCAAAAGGTTTTCAGTAGAAAAATGGAGAATGAAAAAGAGGCGAAAAAGACAGAACCTCATTACCCTGACGGTGGATATGGATGGGTCATTGTTGGGGCTATCATTATTATTAATGTGAGTGGTCTCTTTGGATTAATAAGATACTGAATCTTTGTTCAAATATAGTAAAGATGAGCAAGTTGTTATGTAAGGAGTCTTTCATTTTTAGGTAAGTTTGCTCACTTTAGTGCCTTGTTTTGGGTTAATATTCAGAGATGAGTTCAAGGCATGGGATGTATCGTCTGCTCAAACCTCATTTTTACTACATTTACACAGCTCCTTATACTGTATGTTTGGTAAGTGTTTTTAATGCATTTTAATTAGTTTATAGTCTTATTAATTTGTTCTAAGGATTCTTTACAAGTCCATTTCTTAAACTTTATGGGATGAGACCAGTGGCCTTTATTGGGGCTTCCCTGATGTGTCTTGGAATATTATTAAGCAGTTTCGCTGCTTCTTATGTATATCTACTTTTTTCTACTGCAGTTTTGATTGGTAAGGAGGTATTTCCTACCCAATCCACTGTATTTTTAACATTTCCCTTTAAGGTTTAGGCCAAGGCATTGTTATGCCCGCTACCTACTTAGCGATTTACACATATTTCAAAAAAAGACTGACGATAGCCACTAGTCTCACCGTTACCAGTGCCAGTGTGGCTCCGATCATTTTATCCAAAGTTCTGGTGCTTTTTTTGAAAAGTTCTGGGAGGAAGTTCACCATTTTGGTTTTGTTTGTTATGTCGCTGTTTTCCTTGATCGGATGTGGCCTTTTGAGACCCCTAAGGAGAAAAGAGGGTGGAGAAGTGGAGAAGGAGCTTTTAAAAGAAAAAGAGGGTCTTAGTAATGGAGCCCCTTTAGAAACTAGTGTTGTCATTAATGAGGTAAGCAGTAATTATTTTGTAATAATGTTTTTAAAAGTTATTCTAATTATTGTGGCTGAAATAGTTGAGCTAGAAGCTTGTTTTTACCCTTAAAAGTATCCTCAAGAATTCCTTGATATTACTGTAAAAAAATTATGAAAATATTCAAAGTAGTTTCTAAGTTATACCCAAAAATGTCTTCTAGGTGATAAAATTCTTGACGTTGCAATATGGGTTTCCTTTGGACCTTGGTTGACAAAATTGTCTCTAACTACAAAAGTTTTTGAGCCACAAGAAACGTTCATATATGAAACCGTTGGGTATGAATTGCCCTTTCTTTATAGAATTTTCATTATTTTGTGCAAATATTTGCAAATTGTAAAAATTAGCTCGGAAAGTTAACAAAAAAAAATGCCTCGACTAAAACTGCCGTGACTTCTGAAATTATTAACCTAGAATCATGTTTTGACTCTCAAACTGATCCTCAGGAACCCCTTTATATTACTGTCAAAAAATTATAACAATATTCCAAGTAGTTCCCAAGTTATGCCCAAAAACGTCCCATAGTGATTAAAATTCTTGACGTTGCAATATGCGTTTCTCTTGGACCTTGACAGACAAATTTGCCTCTAACTTAGAGTCTTTTTACGGTACAAAAAACGTTCATATATGAAATTATTCTGTAAAAAACGCCCTTTTTTAACCCAAAACCCTTGTAACAATATTCCAATTAATTCTTGTAAAAACAATATGCTAAGAAAATTTGCAAAAAATAAGTCCCAACCAAAACTGTCTTAACTAATAAACTTGTTGGGCCCGAATCACTTTTTTACCCTTAAATTGATCCTCAGAACTCCTGTATATTAGCCTATAAAAATATTGAAGTTGGTTCCTAAGTTATACCGGAAAATAACCCCTTAGAACAAAAAATCTTGCACCTAGCGTTTAAAATTAGGAAGAATATTAGGGCACTATATATCCTAGGAAAACTGACTGTGATTTTTCTTTAGGACGTATCAAAAAATGCCCTAATAAAAGACGAACCCCTCCTGACCCCAGTGTATAAAGACACCACTGTACCTGCTCAAACGTCCACTGTTTGGTCGAAAATTTTCAACGTTTTCGACCTGCATTTACTGAGGGACGTGCCACTCGTCATTGTGATAATAGGCTTAGGTAAAGTGTCTTTTCTTTAATTAATTAATCACAAAAGAACCGTTTACTCTTGTTGACGTTAAAATTAATTAATTTTATAGGTATATCGTTCGCTTCTGAACTGAACATCGTGCTAATGATCCAGTTCATGTTAAGAGACCTGTCGTTGTTCGATAGCGGCGACGTGGCCACAGCCATGTCCGTACAAAGTTTAGCGGATATTTTCGGAAGATTGGCAATACCGCTTGCGAGTCATTGTATGCAGGTGCCTGCCAAGTATATGTACGTTAGTGCCTTAGTGGTCGCTTCTACAGGAAGAACGGGTGAGAAATGAAGGTTTCTTTTAGCACCTTTGGTTTTAATGTTCAGAAATTAGTCTGTTTTAAGAGTTTTCAAGTTTTTGACTTGAAAAAGTTGAAACTTTCGGCACTTTTTCAACTTTCTGGTTGCCGTTGAAAGAGTTGATTTTCCAGGCAGTTGAAGCCATAAAAGTGCCTGGAAGTTATTTTGAATTTCCTCAACTGCCTGGAAGAAGAAATCTCTTTCTTTTTTCAAGAAACATGCCTTAAATGTACTATTTAGGTCTGAAATAGTACCTGAATAGCACAAACGTAGCACAAACGACATTTGCGAAGTATTTTGCCAAATTGTCATTAAAAAACGGTTATATCAAGTCATTTTAATCAAAATGAACGATGAAAAGCATATGAGGAGCGAGATTTTATATTCATGGAGGTAGAAAAATGTTGCGCAACAAATGTCGCAATACTAAAATTGTAGTAAAAGAAGAGTTCAAACAATTCGGGTGATTTTTCAAAGGCCTCTTATCAGATAGGAAGTTCACTTTTTCATTTTTATGGGAAATAAAGATTAGTGTTGCCGCCGAGACGAGCAACAAGCCGTCTCTCGCTTCTCTCGTACCTCTCGTTAAAACATAACAAAAATACCAAAAAAAAAATAAAGACAGGACGGCTGATGAATACAGGGTGATTGAAAGGTAAGCGGCATCCTGTCGAGGGTGTAATCCTTGCATAAAAATAAGGACAAAAAATTAATTTAATACTTTAATTACCATCAAAGTATGATCAAATAGTAACCATCAAATATGATTAAAAGAACCCATATTTACCTTCAATATTACTAGAATATTTATAGAGGCGGAATTGACCCAACTTAAGAAAATAATAATCCCCTCATAAAACATGCATATATTATACCTAATGGTTGATAGATGGTTCTGAACTTGGGGTTTTTCGTCTTGCCCGCTTTGTCTTATTTAATCAAACTGATGGGAAAAACCACAGATGTAAATAGCTCCGCACGGAGCTCTCGTGAGCTTCGTGAGGAGCTATTTACATCTGTGGGAAAAACCAATATACCTTTATCGCGCCCTTTGCTCCAAGAAGGCCGACGCCGATTGACCTGTTGTATAAATGGTACCTACCGATTTGATCGAAATGGACGATAGTGACAAAGATAAGACTAATGTTGAACAAGAGGAGGTTAGTGACAGTGAAAGTGATAAAGATCGACCATCTACCTCAATATATAAAACAAAAAGGGAGACTAGGGAGAGGTATCCTAAACGTACAAAAATGATTCAAACAACTGCGAGTGAATACAAAGAGAAAAAAACAATAGATAATGAATCGGCAAGAAAGTCAAAATATGCAGCTTTACTGTTAGTTTTTTGGCTGATAAGATTAAAGTGGCTTCATGTAATTTGTGCTTGAAAATTAATATTAAAACTGAGATAAAAATGAGCAAAGCAAATACCTCTGGACTAAAATGGCACTTTAAAGCGAAACATCCACAAGAATTCGTCTCAATTTTCCCATCAAAGTTAACTGACGTTTCATCCTCGGTTTTATCTGTTCAAGCAACATTAGTAGATATGTTCAAATTCAAAACAAAATCGGTAGGTGCAGTTAAATTATTGTTAATGTTTTATTTATATAAACAGATGTTTTGCACATATCTTAAACTTGGGTGTACAAGATACCTTGAAGAGGATAACGACGATGATTTAGCCGAAATTAACCAAGAAGAATTACCTCCTTTAATGAAAATACGAGTTCTGTTTAAAAAAATTAAAAAATCTGAACAAATGCAAATTCTCTTAAAAACATTTTGTGATACTTCAAACATTAAATATATTTCTGTAAGTATAGATGTGTCTACAAGATGGAACTCTACTTACGACATGTTAAATATTGCAATTCCTTTAAAAAAGGCCCTTAATAATTTTAATCAAAGCAACGAAGATTTAAAGCATTTAAATTTAACTGAGGAACAATGGCAACTAATTCAAATAGTATGTCAATTGTTGAAATATTTTAAATCCCTCAGTACTACATTATGTGGAGAAACCTACTCAACCCTACCATTGGTTATAGTTGGTTTTAATATATTATTAGATAAATTAGAATATTTTTTAATGTCTTTAAGTAATATAGAATTAAAAGATCATAATATTGTGGAAAAAACTATAATTGAGGCATTTCAAGCAGGAAGAGATAAAATGGTTAAACATTATTACAAAACTAACTGGGTTTATTGTGCAGCATTGGTTTTAGATCCAAGGCACAAAATAGAGACTTTTAATTTGACACAATGGGGAAGAGAAATTAAAGATGGATCTTTAAAAAAGTTTGATGAAATCTTTTACTCATATTATGTGAAACCATTTGCTACTGAGGAAGAAATACAAGAAAAAGAATAATCATCAAGTAGTGATGAGTTTATGGCTGGATTATACAAAAAAAAAAGTATTAACAATAAAGAGGTAGCCAAAGCTGAATATCAAAGATATATGAACGGGGAAAGAGCTAACCGTGACACCAATATCATAAAATGGTGGGGGGACTCGAATGGCTAGGGATATATTAGCCATACCTGCTACTAGTGTTCCTGCTGAAAGGTTATTTTCAAAAGCAGGACTAAGAATAAGAAAGCATAGAATGTAGAGTCAGCAAGAACACTATTATGTTTAAATTCCTGGTATTCTTGCAGCCTCAATAGAGAAATTTTTTCCAATAAATAAAAATAATTTTTATTTTCAAATTTTTATTCATTTGATAATAATTAGATTTACATATTATGTGTAATATATATATGCATGATATTATATATTTGTATAGAAATATAATACTTATAATTAGGTAAATAATCTGTACATCGTATTTGTACACACTTGTAATGTATTAACTAACTTTGTTCTTTACTTGCTTTTGTACTTTAAATTTACTTATATTTACTACCAAAGAAAATAATAGTAAACTATAGAAAATCCATCCCGTGTAAATTTTTTGACCACCTAAAAGGATCCCCGCTTTTCGAGCGAGGATCCATCGGTGAAATTACGCGTTGAAATCTGGCCGATCGCTTGGCTGTGTTGCAAAATTTAATTTGGCGGCTGCGACTCGGCTGAGCAACGCAATATTATTTTTGTTATTCGCTCTTGTGACGGACGTATCGACACAGGTTATCAACACCGGCAAAGCTCTCCGTCGATTTTTGACAAAACTTATTTACAAATAATTCTGTTATTTTTTTGAAATTTTGTCACTGGTTCTGTAATACATAATGTCGGGCAATGTATGTCAATATTATGACTGTATGCGAACTAGAAGAGAGAATCCTACGTTAAAGATGTTTAAATTTCCTTATAAAAATCCAAGTATTTGCGAACGTTGGATTTTAAATTGCGGTAAGTCCTAGAGTTCTATAAACATACTCAACCTTAACAGTGCCTTAGTAAGTAAGTACAGGGTGTTCCATTTAAGAGGAAAAACGGCATATTTTTTGACTTTCCCGGTATATTTAAAAAGATTGAAGATAGCCCATCGACGTATTTTAACTCGGAGAATTTGAAAATCGTAATAAGAAAACAATCCAAAAAAAAACAAAAAAGACTGACGACATTGTTTTCTTATTACGATTTTCAAATTCTCCAAGTTAAAATACGTCGATGGGCTATCTTCAATTTTGTAAAGATACGGAAAAAGTAAAAAATATGCCGTTTCTCCTCTTAAATGGAACACCTTGTACCTAAAGTTAGTTTCATAGGTCTTTAACTGTGGGTCCTAGAGGAGCCAGGTATAAATATGTGTATTTTTACGCAAAGTTACAGCTGAATACCTATGAAATGAACATCACCTTCAATCTATATCTATCTCAAGTTTTAATTGGGAACTATTCGGCAATGAAAATTACAGTTAATCAAAAACTATAATTTTCTGACTTTTAGGTAAATAAAAAATGTGTAAGGTGGTAAAACTATGAGGTGATGTACAAAGTTAATTAAAATTAAATTTAAAGAATAAAAATATGTAATACCAGCTTAAATAGTCAAATTCCAAAACAATAATTACATTGAGATAAAACCTTAAAAATAGTACCATAACAAATAATAATAGTTATTTATTAGAGTAAAATAGGCGTTTTAAAATTACTGCCTTCGCTAAAGCTCGTGTAGTAAACTTCATCATTTTACTCCCTATTAATCATTTTACTGCCTCATCTGTAAAAGTCAATAAAGTGAACTTTTCGAGTGAAGGCGAAAAATATAATATTTTATTTTATTATACTGAATCTTCTGATCTTGACCAACTTTAAAGTATACAAACTCAAAAATTAGAAAGATAAATTGTAACCTTAAATTGTAAAGCGAATCGTCAAATTTAGATCATCAGGTTGACAAAAATATAAGTTACGCTTTTCTTTTTAAATAGGTAGATATTATATGAATCCGATTTTGGGGAAGTTTGAGGATGGGATCGTTGATACAAATATTTTTGATAGAATTTCTCTTTTGCGCGCCATCGTTTTTTTGTGCTCATGCAGTTTTGTATACTTAGTGTTGCCATTGCTAAGTGGAACACAGGAAATCCCATGTTATTTTTTATAGGGATTGGCTTTCCTTTTTAACTTAGAGAAAAAAGTATTAAAATTTATTAAAGAGCACTAAAATCTACAGCCTATAAAATAGCACGTCACGCACAGAAACTTTTTACTTATTTAAATAGCTTAAATCTCTACCACTTGTTACTTTGATAGTCAAAATACCTTTAACATATATATCAATTCACGCTGATTCTGTGAGCTTTATTAAGCTTTATAGCCAAAAATCTATATAAAAAAGTATCTTTTTTGATTGCAATGTATTTACAGGTAACAACGAACATTTTTTTATCTCGACTAGTGGACCGTCAAATAAGTTTGTCATTTTATACATGACCACTGTATTGGTAGTCAATATTTTCCTAGGTCCCTCTTGGCGATGCAACGCCCGAAATAAAAATTAATCATCAAACGGTATTTTTATTATTTACCGATTTCAGGAAACGCAACGTTACTTGGTATGAATCTGGAAATCCTGAAAAATAAACACTTGTGTGAGAGACATTTTGCGGACAGCGCTTTTCGGCCGGAAAAATGGCGTTATTTAAAAACAAATGCAATACCCTACGTATATTTCCCAGCAGATGAACATTTAAAAGTACTATCACCAGAAAGGACCTATTCGGGGAAAAAACGGGATTTACCTACAGACAGTCCGACAACCAACGAAAATGTAACGAAAAAATTACATTTAAACGAAGGCGATCATAATACAAAAAAACTAGAGGAAATAATTAAACTTCCAAATCATACATACAATGACGCCAAGAAAATTAATGTTAAAAAAGCAAATAAAAATTCTCGGAAGTAAATAAAAAAAAAAAAAAATCCATATGCGACTTTTACAGTTAAAACAAAAAAATAATAAATATTTAATTTTAAAAGTAATGCCGTTGTTAATATTTCTATCAGTAGTACCAAAAACATTTATTTTGATGCAATTAAATGAACAGTCTAGAAAAAAATGGAACAACAGGGAAAAAGAAGTGTCTGTGTCAATTTGTTATAAATCTCCTGCAGCATATATGTTTTTGAGGCGTAAAGGTTTTATTTTACCGTCCGTTTCAACAATACGAAGTTGGATGAGCGAAAATTTATTTAAAACAGATATTGACAACGGTTTAAAGTATCATCTTAAAAAAAATGTGAGGGTATGACCAAAAATGAAAAAAATGTGAGGTTAGCATTAAAAAACTAATTGAATACAACAAAAAACTCGATCTCATTAAAGGATTTGAAGATTTAGGTGTCTTAGGGCGTTCCTCAAAAAAAGCAACACATGCTCTCGTATTTTCGATTAAAGGCCTATATAAGAATTGGAAACTTCCGATATCCTATTATTTTTTAAACCATAACTTTAAGTTTTTTCAAAAAAATAATATAGGTACTAGTAATGTTTCTTTGATTTTGTAATTTAAAATGTTTGTGAGAATTATTTTCTATTAAAACATATTCCTCCACTTTGTTCCTAATTAACTTCAAATGTCAACTTTAAAGATTAAGGCCTTATCAATAATAATTCTGCGATGCGGTACAAAGACAAATGAATGCAAAAAATGCCAAAAATTAAGTCTTATAGATTTGGAATCGTTTTATTTTTCTAGGCATGTGCATTTTTTTTTAAATTTTAGCGTTTGAAATAATAATGAAGAAATTGTAATTTTAATGCGAACAAAACCAAAATGATGGCTCAACAATTTTCGTGATTTTTACAAATTTTTTTAATGAAATAATATGGTAGGTGTAATATTTTATGTAGTTTTACAGAGGCACATAATGCAGGCGACAAAACCTCACTATATATTAAGGCCCAAGCAATTTTATCTCAGTGTATCTAAATAAATAAGGCAAAAAACATAGTCAGAAGTTTCTAATAATAAGTTAAATCAATATGTTAAGAAACTAAAAATTAATTAAAACATCCATTTTCCCAAAACTTAATTTTTGCAAATACCTCGTTCTACCTTTATACGGCGCGGCGCGAGAGAATTAGATAAAATTTAAAATGTTATCAATAATGGCAACGTCGCTTCGAATCTTACACGGTTAGCGCATAAAATATTCTTATTTAAGAAGCATTGATGTCTCCTTGTCAGTTCACTGCTTGCCATTTACGTAGGTTATCTATTCGTTAGTATAATTATCTTTGGTACTACGTACATAAGTGAAGATCATGTTAAGATAAGTGTTACTATTTTTTTATTAGTAAGTTGTATTTGTACATGTTGTCGTTATTTTTTCTTGTCCTTAAAAATTAGAATAAAAATTAAAATTGGCTTTTTTTTTTGGTAACACAACTTGTTTGATCATAACTTAGGTAATTTACTTGGTTATTTACATTATTTTCAATTATTCAAAAATATAAAAAACCAAAACCTACACTAAAAAAATGAAAAAAAAATATGCGGTCAAAATACAATCCGTTTAAATATTCTTAATGAATAAATGAATGTTAAAGTGACGCCAATCTTCCGAAATCGAGATCTAATAGGCTTTTGTCAAGCCGAAAGGGTGTTTACGAAATTAGGTACATAAACCCACATTTTGTAAATAAAACACCTATATTTATTATTAGCGTATCGGTACAGAGTAGTAAAAGTTATGCTTTTCATCTGCCTATTTGAAAGATCATAAAAATATTTTTTACGAGAGAGACCGAGAGAAACGAGAATTTCTCGTCGAGAGAAGGTATTTTTCTAGTCTCGTCTGGTGTTTTAGTTCGAGAGAAATTTGTTCTCTCGTGTCGTCGAGAGAGGACGAGACAAGACGAGAGACGAGAATCTCTCGTCTCTTGCGGCAACACTACTAAAGATTTTGTTATAACACTGTTTTCATGCTTAATAGCGAAAAAAGTTGTTTATATTTGTCATATAAGTCCATCCATAAGGAAAGCGTAAATTTGTTATGTTTCAGTCCTGTCAATTTGGCCCACTAAACGTAACTTGGTGTTTACGACAATCGCGATCCTAGGAGTAACCAAAGGTATGAGGGCGGTATTCCAATCGGTGATCCTTCCCAAATACGTCAGTCTGGATAAAATCCCGGCCGCTAACGGGATTAACATGCTTTTTACCGGATTCGTCTCCTTGATTGTCGGTCCGTTAATAGGTGGGTATTTTACTTTTTAATTGAAACTACAACATGACTGATTTCCTAATAGAAGTACTCAATGGCAAATATATGAATTATTATTGTATTTTTATTCCTATTTCTAGGTCTCTTCCATGATAAACTCGGCTCTTACGTGTACTCTCTGCATGCCGGTTCGGCTTTATCGTTGGCATGCGCAGTTTTGTTGACGATAGAGTCAATTTTCTCCAAAAAGTGGACTAAAAACAGCGATATTAAATATTGATAAGTGAAACTCAAAAAAAATGCTATAGAAATTGTTGACAATAATAATAGTTATTTAAATCACTGGAGATTTCCAGTGACATTCGGGGAAGGTGTTTTGTATATAGGTTATTTTTTTTGTATAGCGTACAAGGTGTCGTACGTTTCTCAATGTTACTATAATATAAGTACAGACATACGTTTTTTAAGAACACATCTTACTTAATTTTTATTAAATTCAGCCGATTGCCTCCACATATGCCCTGTATATTTATGTTTCTATAATTTAATTTTAAACATCATCAAAATATGTTTTAGAGGGGTTATGTTCCTGATTTATTAAATTGAAATATACAAATGATATATTTTTAGGTGTGATATTCTAGTCTTAAGGTTAAGTACAGGGTTTTTTTAACTAAAGAAATTCACAAGTAAAGTATATGGTTAATTAAGCATTTTTTAATAAAGTGATTTTGTTGTTTTAATATTTTTAAACCCATTTTATCATGATATGAGCGAAAGACTGTATAAAATTATGAGACGTCAAGAACCTGAAATATCTTGAAAGTTATTTATCCTGAACCTTTTGCCAAGAGATACCTAGAAGGAAAACTAGAGAGAACCTTTTACCAATATTATAGGTACCTAAATGTATACATAAGAATCATGGTCTATGTATACATTTATGAAAAGTATATCACAGTGGCATATATGTGATATTGGAGCCATTTTATCACATTAGAGGAGTAGTAATTGAGTGTAAAGACTAGCTATGTAGATATTTTAAATGCTGAAATTTTCTCCCTTGTGTAAACAGAATCGTATATAACATACGTATATTTTACAGTTTAATAAATATACTTTGATCATTATGCGGTTGAGAAATAAGATGCCAATAGTTTTAATTTTAAAACTGTGTTTTTGAACTTAAATAATGCAAAGTTCTCTAGAACCAAAAAAAAAACTGAATGGCAATAAAACAAGAAAACTACTGTAATTTTCATAGCGATACACCTTGCTTTTGAGAAATAGAATTGGGTTTTTCACGTTTTACTGAAAAACCTTTAGGTTATGTGAGAAAAGTATAGATACAAAAACTATAGACTTTTTATCACCTATAATTTTCTTAAAAATCATTTTTTTTTCATGCAACTATTTTCTGCCGAAGAACCGTTTCTCATTAATCTTACCCTTAGCCCCCCACCCACCCCACGCAACTTACCAGTAAGAAATTGTTGTCAAAAATCATACTTTTCCAAAATAATATGCATGAATAACCGCTGGTTTTTTCATCAATTTCTAATCTAATAACACAGTTTGTTTATTTAAAATAATAATATAATATTATAATACATATTTAATACAAAAACAGTGCTATTAGATTGGATATTATGGACAAAAAGCGGTGATTTTTCAAAAGAATTTTTGACTAGAAAAATGTTTGGGGTGGGTGGTGTAGTTGCCAAGAATTAAGAAAAAAATTGCCTGAAAACAGTGAGAAATTTCATGACTTTAAATGTCTGAAAAACGACTTCGAATGCCTAAAAACAATGAAAAATTGCTTCAACTACCTAAAATTAAAATTACTTCAAATGCATGGAAACAGTGAGAAATTTATTGGCTTTAAATGTCTGAAATTAATTAAAAAACAACTTCGAATTACCGAAAAAAAAAGTATTTAATTGAAGTGTCTAAAATTAATTAAGAAAAAGCGAAAAAATGACTTCGAATGATTAAATTAATTAAAAGAAATTAGCTATTTTAAAATTAAGAAATTGTGGCACTGGTTAAGAGAAACGACTTCGGAGGTCAGGAAACTTGAGAAATTTAATGGCTTCAAGTTATTTAAATTGCAAATATGACCTTAAATACCCGGAAGAAAGTCCAGAGTCCAGTCTAGAATTCTCAATTTTCCAGGCATTTGAAGGCTGGAATGTTATTTTAACTAGCTAGATAAAGACACGACTTCAAATGCTTTCAAGGAATAGTAAATACCTGGAATTATTAAAAACATAGACTTCGAATGCCAGCATTAATTTAAGGAGAAAGATGTAAATAGTAAGGACGACTTCCAATGCCTGTAAGATATGAGAAATTGCTTCAACTGCCTAGAATTACTATAAAACTACCTTGAATGCCTATAAGAAATAAAAAATTACTTTAAATGCTCGAAACTTGTCAAGATGCGACTTCAAATACCTCATGAAAAGTGGCTTTAATTGTCTGGAATTAGTAGCAAGCCCATTTTAAGTGCCTAAATAAACATATGGCATAATTAAGAAATATAGCGCTGAAATATTAAATTAATTCTGCTAGTCGTTATATTTGGAAAGAGATTCACTTAATTTCTTGATGAAACATATACTAGGAAACTGTGAATTAATAAGACTTTAAATGCCTGGAAGAAATAAGAAGTTTGGACTGTCTGGAAAGAGCATTCTGGGACCATTAAATTAAACGGCTTCGAATGACTAATGACAAGTTGTCTAGAACCAAAAAAAACTGAATTTTTTTCAAAACCTAATGACTTATCTTAAAAAAAACTAAATTTTGCACTTATTTGCGATGAAAAATGGCAAAACTACTGCAATTTTCACAGCGATACACCTTGCTTATGAAAAATAGAATTGGGTTTTTCACGTTTTACTGAAAAACCTTTAAGTTATGTGAGAAAAGTATAGATACAAAAACTATAGACTTTTTATCACCTATAATTTTCTTAAAAATCATTTTTTTTCATGCAACTATTTTCTGCCGAAGAACCGTTTTTCATTAATCCTACCCTTAGCCCCCCACCCACCCCACACAACTTACCAGTAAGAAATTGTTGTCAAAAATCATTGTTTTCCAAAATAATATGCATGAATAACCGCTGGTTTTTTCATCAATTTCTAATCTAATAACACAGTGTGTTTATTTAAAATAATTATGTATATTAATAAATATTTAATACAAAAACAGTGCTATTAGATTGGATATGATGGACAAAAAGCGGTGATTTTTCAAAAGAATTTTTGACTAGAAAAATGTTTGGGGTGGGTGGTGTAGTTGCCAAGAATTAAGAAAAAAATTGCCTGAAAACAGTGAGAAATTTCATGACTTTAAATGTCTGAAAAACGACTTTGAATGCCTAAAAACAATGAGAAATTGCTTCAACTACCTAAAATTAAAATTACTTCAAATGCATGGAAACAGTGAGAAATTTAATGGCTCTAAATGTCTGAAATTAATTAAAAAACAACTTCGAATTACTGAAAAAATTGTATTTAATCGAAGTGTCTAAAATGAATTAAGAAAAAGCGAGAAAATGACTTCGAATGATTAAATTAATTAAAAGAAATTAGCTATTTTAAAATTAAGAAATTGTGGCACTAGTTAAGAACTTGAGAAATTTAATGGCTTCAAGTTATTTAAATTGCAAATATGACCTCAAATATACCCGGAAGAAAAAAGAGAATCCAGTCCAGAATTCTCAATTTTCCAGGGATTTGAAGCCTGGAATGTTTTTTTAACTAGC
This sequence comes from Anthonomus grandis grandis, assembly GCF_022605725.1. Classification (NCBI taxonomy): domain Eukaryota; kingdom Metazoa; phylum Arthropoda; class Insecta; order Coleoptera; family Curculionidae; genus Anthonomus; species Anthonomus grandis. The sequence goes on from NC_065559.1 coordinate 1,781,880, forward strand.
TGGATAAAGACACGACTTCAAATGCCTTCAAGGAATAGTAAATGCCTGGAATTATTTAAAAAACATAGACTTCGAATGCCAGCATGAATTTAAGGAGAAAGATGTAAATAGTAAGGACGACTTCCAATGCCTGTAAGAAATGAGAAATTGCTTCAATTGCCTAGAATTACTATAAAACTACCTTGAATGTCTATAAGAAATTAAAGATTACTTCAAATGCTCGAAACTAGTAATGATGCGACCTTATGAAAACTGGCTTTATTTATTATCTGGAATTAGTAGCGAGCTCATTTTAAGTGCCTAAATAAACATATGGCATAATTAAGAAATATAATGCTAAAATATTAAATTAGTTCTGCTAGTCGTTATATTTGGAAAGGGATTCACTTAATTTCTGGATGAAACATATACTAGGAAACTGTGAATTAATAAGACTTTAAATGCTTGGAAGAAATAAGAAGTTTGGACTGCCTGGAAAAAGATGCCCCTTCGAATGACTAATGACAAATTGTCTAGAACCAAAAAAAACTTAATTTTTTTCAAAACCTAATGACTTATCTTAAAAAAACTAAATTTTGCACTTATTTGCGATGAAAAATGGCAAAACTACTGCAATTTTCATAGCGATAAACGACTTAAAAATAAACCAGCTCTAATTCTCTTCTGGTTAGCTGAACCTTGAAACAAATTATGATCAACCCAAAGAGGAAGGTACCATTATCCTCGAAGGAACCAGAGTAAATTTAAAAAATGCAGATCAATCATAGGCTAACGGTAATAGCTGCATTGTAATGATATTCACAACTATGAGACAAGGTTTAGAAGTAATGTATTAACTACCTAACTAAGAGTCAATAACTATTAGGCTGCGCTCTTTAAATAATTACGCAAATCACAATTTTTAGTATTAAAATATATTGATTTTCTTGCTAGGTGAGTATTACTTTTAATTATTTTACTTGTCACTTTATTTTCAGTTCATTTGATATGAGTTAAGGAGTAGATCTTTTGGTTTGCAGTGCCAATCATGGTGTCAAAGGCTCTTGACAAGGTAAATTATACTCTAGCAATCTTTTGCCCCTTATCAATATAATTTACAATATGGTAAGTCAATTGCTTGTTTTGGAATAAAGCCCTACTGTTGAGGTACTAAGAAATCATTTGATTTTATGAATGTAACAGAGATTCGGCTATAGGATGATCTTAGAGAATACAATCCTTATCTTTTGTTTAATATAGGTTAAAAACTACCACCGTTACATTGAGCACACTGAGTGGGGTCATAATAAGAAGGTTCAGATTTTCAGCGGGTTGTAGCCTATACGACTGCATACCATAGGAAGGACTGTAATTATTGTTAATATTAGAGCTAAAATGAATCTTGATAGATAGGTGTTTCTTGTAGAATGATAAATGCAGATCCAGCTACGGCCAACTTTCTTTTTAGTTCGCTTTGTTAATAACTGGCAAGACTACATACAACCTTAGTAACAAAAAAAAAAGGATTATAAGTGAAAGCCCGATAAAGCACTTAGAAAAGGCTTCAAAGGAAATCAAGGCTATATATAGCTAGCTCATTGCTTAGTTTTAATGTTTGTCCTGTAAAAGGTGCCTGGAAAGTTGATATGAATGTGTACTACATATTGTGAGATGGTACATGAAGAGTGAGATATGGACATAATTATTTTCTTATAAAGAATTTTTAAGTCTTAAGTTTGTTTTGTTTAAATAAAGTAAAATACTTATTATTAGCTTTATATCTTTTATTAATAATCATAATCCTCCTTGTTCTACTGCTTCTACCCATCATCCAACACCAATTACAATGGACCAGATTAAACTATATGCTACTCCATAGGCCAAGCTGTAAATGTGTCTTTTACTAAGAATAATCAAAATGCACCCCATTAAAATCAATTTTTATTTATAATTAAACATACTGAAAAATATCATATTATACATATTAGAAAATTAATATACATTTTACGACTCTAATATCTTATCACAACACGATCGGCACAAATATTTAAATTTAAAACAAATATTAATTAAATTATATATTTATATATACCTAATAACGTCTATATTGAATAAATACTGCTTACTAATTTAGTAAGGCTTGAGCTTGGTATTGTATAGTTAATTTTAAGTTAATTGCACATCTAGTTACTCGCATTAAGAGCATTAATCATTTGGTTGCTTAACTACTACTTCTCGCGTCATTTGGCAACCTGTATCTAAAACGGTGTTGCCGCGCGTTGACGGGAATCGGATTAATGCTTTTAACATTCGTTCGTTTGTTGATCACCACAGTAGTTGTTGCTCTGTTTCTCTCTCTCGCACTACCCTTGCACCGCTGGCTTATCCTTTATCAGGGTCGGCCTGAAATAAGAGAAGAGAAACTATTTTAGATAGTATACTTAAGTGAAGACGTTGACGACTAATAGCTTTAAATATTATTAGTGCAACAAATGTTGCATATATATTTTTTTAGGTTTATGTTCAGCTTGTTTTGGGGCTAATTGAACAACATTCATTTTTAATTGCTTGAGTCGTGGGAGAAGAATTTCTGTGGTCGCGGAACATGTACACTTGAAACGCATTACACACGAATATATAAAAATATTTACAGTCAAGGCATAAACTCCCCAATGCATATTATATAAGACAATTTGCTTCACTTTAATTAACTCGCTTTGGACATTGAGCAAATCGATAGGGAACTGCTTCCTCACAGAAGAAGTCAAGGGATGGCACATCCAGTTAGAAATCGGTCCATTCACACCCAATCCCTTTATTCCTAAGTTTTTTCAAATAATAAGGGACGAAGTATAATGCAGAGGGAATCCTGATGGGTTTTGTGTGACAACATAACCTAATAAAGGCAATGAAAATAGGACCACTCCAATAACTTTGTCACCAAAACTTCTTGGACTGCGAGTAATTCCAAATCTCCAGGACCCTTTGTTGTTCGTTTTATGAGAATACTCCCACTAATTTTTGAGATTTTGGGCTTTAAAGTGAGTGGTCACAATGAAGATCAAACCTGCACATTGGACACACCTGTCCAGAAAGCTCCATAATACCTAAACCAATGCTTGTACTGCTTTAAACCCCTAATAACATTTTTTTGAGCATGATTATCTGAACCCAGTGCTGTGTGTGTTATGAAAATAGTCCCACTACTTTTTAAGATTTTGGTTCTTGAAGTGGGTGGTCACTTTGAACATCAAACCTGCACGTTGGACGTACCTACACAAGAGGCTTAATAATTTCAAAACTAATGCTTGGACTGCTTCGAACTATTAATAACATTTTTTGAGCATGCTTCTCTGAATCCTTTGTTGTTTATTTAATGAAAAAACTCCCACTAGTTTTTGTGCTTTTGGACCTTGAAGTGAGTGGTCGCCTTAAAATCAAACCTGCATGTTGGACACACCTGCCCAAAAAGCGCGATAATACCAGAACGAGTGCTTGCACAACTTCGAAACCTGAATATTACTTTTTTAAGAATGCTTTTCTAAACCCAATGCTGTTTGTTTTATGAAAATATTCCCACTACTTTGTAAGATTTTGGATCTTGAAGTGGGTGGTCACAATGAAGATCAAACCTGCACATTGGACGCACCTGTCCAGAAAGCTCCATAATACCTAAATCAATGCTTGTACTGCTTTAAGACCTTAATAACGTTTTTTGAGCATGCTTATCTGAATCCAATGCTGTTTGTTTTATGAAAATATTCCCACTACTTTTTAAGATTTTGATTGTTGAAATGGGTGGTCACTTTGAACATCAAACATGCACGTTGGACGTACCTACACAAGAGGCTTAATAATTTCAAAAATAATGCTTGGACTGCTTCGAACTATTAATAACATTTTTTGAGCATGCTTCTCTGAATCCTTTGTTGTTTATTTAATGAAAAGACTCCCACTAGTTTTTGTGCTTTTGGACCTTGAAGTGAGTAGTCACCTTAAAGTCAAACCTGCATGTTGGACACACCTGCCCAAAAAGCGCGATAATACCAGAACCAGTGCTTGCACTACTTTAAACCTGAATATTATAGTTTTAAGAATGCTTTTCTAAACCCAATGCTGTGTGTTTTATGAAAATATTCCCACTACTTTTTAAGATTTTGGATCTTGAAGTGAGTGGTCACAATGAAGATCAAACCTGCACATTGGACACACCTGTCCAAAAAGCTCCATAATACCTAAACCAATGCTTGTACTGCTTTAAACCCCTAATAACATTTTTGAGCATGCTTATCTGAACCCAATGCTGTTTGTTTTATAAAAATATTCCCACTACTTTTTAAGATTTTGGTTGTTGAAATGGGTGGTCACTTTGAACATCAAACCTGCACGTTGGACGTACCTACACAAGAGGCTTAATAATTTCAAAACTAATGCTTGGACTGCTTCGAACTATTAATAACATTTTTTGAGCATGATTCTCTGAATCCTTTGTTGTTTATTTAATGAAAAAACTCCCACTAGTTTTTGTGCTTTTGGACCTTGAAGTGAGTGGTCGCCTTAAAATCAAACCTGCATGTTGGACACACCTGCCCAAAAAGCGCGATAATACCAGAACGAGTGCTTGCACAACTTCGAAACCTGAATATTACTTTTTTAAGAATGCTTTTCTAAACCCAATGCTGTTTGTTTTATGAAAATATTCCCACTACTTTGTAAGATTTTGGATCTTGAAGTGGGTGGTCACAATGAAGATCAAACCTGCACATTGGACGCACCTGTCCAGAAAGCTCCATAATACCTAAATCAATGCTTGTACTGCTTTAAGACCTTAATAACGTTTTTTGAGCATGCTTATCTGAATCCAATGCTGTTTGTTTTATGAAAATATTCCCACTACTTTTTAAGATTTTGATTGTTGAAATGGGTGGTCACTTTGAACATCAAACATGCACGTTGGACGTACCTACACAAGAGGCTTAATAATTTCAAAAATAATGCTTGGACTGCTTCGAACTATTAATAACATTTTTTGAGCATGCTTCTCTGAATCCTTTGTTGTTTATTTAATGAAAAGACTCCCACTAGTTTTTGTGCTTTTGGACCTTGAAGTGAGTAGTCACCTTAAAGTCAAACCTGCATGTTGGACACACCTGCCCAAAAAGCGCGATAATACCAGAACCAGTGCTTGCACTACTTTAAACCTGAATATTATAGTTTTAAGAATGCTTTTCTAAACCCAATGCTGTGTGTTTTATGAAAATATTCCCACTACTTTTTAAGATTTTGGATCTTGAAGTGAGTGGTCACAATGAAGATCAAACCTGCACATTGGACACACCTGTCCAAAAAGCTCCATAATACCTAAACCAATGCTTGTACTGCTTTAAACCCCTAATAACATTTTTGAGCATGCTTATCTGAACCCAATGCTGTTTGTTTTATAAAAATATTCCCACTACTTTTTAAGATTTTGGTTGTTGAAATGGGTGGTCACTTTGAACATCAAACCTGCACGTTGGACGTACCTACACAAGAGGCTTAATAATTTCAAAACTAATGCTTGGACTGCTTCGAACTATTAATAACATTTTTTGAGCATGATTCTCTGAATCCTTTGTTGTTTATTTAATGAAAAGACTCCCACTAGTTTTTGTGCTTTTGGACCTTGAGGTGAGTGGTCACCTTAAAATCAAACCTGCATGTTGGACACACCTGCCCAAAAAGCGCGATAACACCAGAACTAGTGCTTGCACTACTTTAAAACCTGAATATTATAGTTTTAAGAATGCTTTTCTAAACCCAATGCTGTTTGTTTTATGAAAATATTCCCACTACTTTTTAAGATTTTGGATCTTGAAGTGGGTGGTCACAATGAAGATCAAAACTGCACATTGGACACACCTGTCCAGAAAGCTCGATAATACCTAAACCAATGCTTGTACTGCTTTAAGACCTTAATAACGTTTTTTGAGCATGCTTATCTGAACCCAATGCTGTGTGTTTTATGAAAATATTCCCACTACTTTTTCAGATTTTGGTTCTTGAATTGGGTGGTCACTTTGAACATCAAACATGCACGTTGGACGTACCTACACAAGAAGCTTAATAATTTCAAAACTAATGCTTGGACTGCTTCGAACTATTAATAACATTTTTTGAGCATGCTTCTCTGAATCCTTTGTTGTTTATTTAATCAAAAGACTCCCACTAGTTTTTGTGCTTTTGGACCTTGAAGTGAGTGGTCGCCTTAAAATCAAACCTGCATGTTGGACACACCTGCCCAAAAAGCGCGATAATACCAGAACCAGTGCTTGCACTACTTTGAAACCTAACTACTATTTTTTTGAGAATCCTTTTCTAAACCCAATGCTGTTTGTTTTATGAAAATATTCCCACTACTTTGTAAGATTTTGGATCTTGAAGTGGGTGGTCACTTTGAACATTAAACTTGCACATTGGACACACCTATAAAAAAATCTCGATAATACCATAACCAATGCTTGTACTGTTTTGAAATCTTAATAACATTTTTTGAGCATGCTTTTTTGAACCCAATGCAGTTTGTTTCATGGTTTTTAATTCATTGATTCTGATGCAGGACATTTGAAATTTGACAATTATAATGTCCGTTCAAGATTTTGCTCTGATAAGTATTCTCTCTTTGCAATTTGATAGCTGCAATCTCTGCAGGGTAAGGAAGGTCTTTTAATTTTTAGATTGTTGTTACCCTTCTTTGTACCCTTTCTAATGTTTCTCTATCTTTGATATAATATGAATTACTTACTGATTTGGTCTTGTCATTTTCTTTGAGCGGCCTTTAAGTGCTTGTTTTATGAGGTGAATAAAAGACTTGGCTTTTTTTTGCAATTTTAACAATATGATTGTCCCATGCCAAATCAGCTGTATGTGTCCCTCCTAGATCAGAGACAGCTGCCACGGTTATACTATTTATCCTGGATTTTCTGCTTGGGTTGTTTGTTCTGATTGTAAGTACTATAAATTTGGACTCATTCCCCATATCTCTAAACGTGCTTCTACTGTCTTCTGACGATCCATTTTTACCTGTTCTGCATAAGTAAGAGGATTTGTATATAGTTTACTATGATCAGCAAAAAATTTAACTGTTGAGATCTAGAATAAGATACAGGTGAACACACCAATCTCTGGATAACTCTTTAATCCTGTTTTTTACAGCAGATACATAGGTGAGTGTTATCCTTGTTAAACTCGGTATTTCTCCTGGAAGTGCTTCTGTACCTTGATGACTTTACAAAAATCAGAAGGAAATTTTAACAGAAATCGGCTTTTATGGGTTTTGTTAACTTCTGTATTAATTTTCAGGTTCATTCCAGGCATTTCTGAACCACCTCTTATTTCTTTGGACTTTTACTAAAGCGATTTCTTAAATGTTCCAAACATTTGGAATCATTTTCAGTTCCATTCCTTACATTCAAATTTTTTCCTGGATTTTTGTGGTACAAGCATTGGGTTCTTAAAGTTATTTCCTAAATGACTTAGACTAAAGAGAAATGACTTGCAGACATTCATTGAAGTCATTTCTCATTAAATTTGAAGTGGTTTTACAAAAAGTTATTACACTCAAAGTAATTTTCATTGCAACTTAGATTAGGTAAGTTTTACATGTATTCCAGAAATTATTTATTCTTTCCAGGCATTTGAATTTTTTCATAGTGTTTATAAAATTCGAATATTCTCAGTACATTATCAATAGACACAAAATTACATTTTTACTGGACTTATTCATGTACCCTTCAGCATGTACAACGAATGACTTATATAGTATACAGGGTGTTTTTTAATATTGCAACAAAATTCTGAGGCGTGTTTCTTGGACGAAATGAAGCAAAAAAGCTCCTAGGAACATTATGTTCTAAATGTCATACACTACAAGGTCATAAAATTATGAAAAAATAAAAAAGTTGTCCCCCTTGACAAACCTTTTGACGTATTTCGGCGTTTTTTTTTTAAACAGTGGTTTTCAAATGAACACCCTGTATACTAATAATAGTTATAGGACTATATAAATGACAGGACCCTTGCAGAGTCCTATCATATCATAAAGACGCCGCAACTCTTTGATTATAGGCGGAACGACAGGACCGTAATAAAAAATTTGACTAGTACCATTTGTTCAGAAAACATACATGTCTACATGATATAGGACTTCGAAGTTTCCCCGTTAGTATAAGAAAAACATGCTTTAATAGTAGTCATTTATGGTCAGTCTAACTACAAAGGTCAAGTGTCAAACTACGAAGGATGAAAAATCGAAGTATGTTAGTAAGTAGTTCCCTCTCGTTTTAATGCATGTCTTACGTCTCTTCGAAAGTGATACTCTTGTGACCCCGTAGGCTCGCACTCTCACCGTCCGAGTTTTTCAAAATACTGTCCGGTTTGGTCAGGTTGACGTTAATAGTGACCCGGTTTCGTCTCGTAGGTAACGCGGCGTCTTCGGTAAGATCGCTGGTCGACTTTGCCAAGGCCCTCGACAACTTACTCACCGAAATTTGCACGGAGCCATTTTTTTGGGTTTTTATCGTCGACGAATCATCACCGTAGTCGTTCAGTAAATTTTCCTAAAATTGTTTAGTTAACCCCCGTTTTATTATTGCCACAATAACGTCCGGTCTGAGTTAGTTTCACTTACCATTGATTCAGTTTTTTTCTTCAGGTTTGACCTGTTTAAAGTCTGAGTCAATTCCGACGTCAATCGATTCCCGATGCTTTGACCATTTATGACCTCAGTACCGTTCTGCAGAAAGTCTAATCTCCCAGGTTGTCTCCTCATAGAGGGATATTCCCCGATGGTAACGCTTATGGGACGACTCTTCCTGATAGTGCTGGTTTTAGAGGACTGATTGGAAAGACTAGTAGCAAGGGTCCTTTTCTGGAAATAAGTACTCGGGGGTTTTGGTTGTACCTCACTGGTAGAATTGTTGATTTTAAACGAATCAATCGATTGCATCTCAGCGGAATCGTCATTCTTGGTGCGGTTTAGTGGAGATTTCGAGGTCAAACCGCTTCCGTAGCTACTTGCGAGACTTAAGGTGTCGTAATCAGGAGTCGGGCATGGGGGAGGCTGATTAAAGCTCTGATTCTTAACTGAGGGAGGAGGGTTTGGTGAGTTATTGGCGGTTTTATAAGAGAGGATGGAGTATTTTACCGGGACTGGAGGTGCTTTTGGTTTTTTAAGGGTGTTTGAGCGGGTGGATGAGGTTGGGGATGACGGGGTTGATGAGGAGGCGCTACTTTCTGCCGTGGTGGTGGTACCGTTGAACTGGGGAGGCTAAAAGTGAATGAAATGTGTGATGAGAGAATGTATCATTAATTTATTTATTAAATATAGAGAAGTAAGCGAATATAATCTTTCTTTAATTAGCAAAATCTGTAACATAAAAATAAAATACATAGTATGGCAGTTAATATACAGTGCATCCCAAAAGTTATATGTCTAAATTCATTTAAAATTCAGGGGTGTGTTTAAAAAAATGCTCGGACCCGTCGATTTTTATTTCAAGTTGCGCATTTTTGCACGTGAAGTTTGTTTATACAGGGTTGCTCAAAAATAAATTACGACCATGAACTTCATTCACTTTTTTTATTTCATTTTTGAATTTCGCGTGGAATTCTACGCATCATGTCCTATACCTGAAGTCAACAGTTATCGAAAAAAAGACGACCAAACATTAATATTGAAGTTCACCTTAGGAGTCACCTTATCTCTGAGAATTTTTTACAGAGCAAAATTCCATTTATTCGTGTTTTTTTATTGTTCGCTGGTGACCATGTATTTTCATAGAATCTGTATGACAGTTGTACGTCAAACAGATATTGTCAAGTGTGAAGTGTACGAGCAAAGTTGCGGTTTTCACAATGGTAAAGTTAACGGAACGAGAAAAAATAGAAATTCTGTGCATGGTTGGGTTTGGTGATAGAACACGTACTCAAAGAGAAGCTGCTCAATTATTCAATGAAATCCATCCTGATCGTCCTCCGATATGTCAAAAGGTGGTGAGTAGAATAGAGGCTAAATTTAGAGAATTCGGTCATGTTAGAGATCTGCCGAAATCTGGTCGTCCTGCTCGAAAAATGAACGACTTGACGTTTTGTTTTCTTTGGAAGAAAATCCATGCACTCCTCTGTCGCAGATTGGGGCAAATTTACATATGGCGAAATCTATAGTTCACCGAATAGTTAAAAAGCACAAATATCACCCCTACAAAGTTATTCCTGTGCAAGAGTTATTTTCAATTTAAAGAAGTTTCTGAAAAGCAAGTTGAAAAAATAATTTGTAGTATAAAAACTACTGCAACTGGTTCTGATGGCATGGGCATTAAAATGATTTCACTTTTAGTTCCTTATTTAACACCCTATATAACTTTTATAATTAATAAAGCACTTGTATTATCAAAATTTCCATCTGAATGGAAGAATGCTGATTTACTGCCCATCCCAAAAAATAATACCCCTACGGAATTTTCTCATTATCGACCTATAAGTATATTGCCAACCCTTTCTAAAATATTGGAAAAGGCCATGTATATGCAATTAAATGATTTTTTTAGACCTAATTCCATAATTCCTAGTACTCAGTCAGGGTTTCGATCGCAGCATGGTACCATGACAGCACTATTGCATGTATGTGATGATATTTTTAGTGCTTTGGATAATAGAGAGGTTACTGCATTAGTGCTGCTGGACTATAGCAAAGCGTTTGATACTCTGGATCACTCTCTTCTTCTTACCAAACTGAAATATTTTGGATTATACGAGTCGGCGCTGAGTCTACTTTGTGATTACTTAAGTAATAGAAAGCAAAGAGTGCGCTTAAATTCCACCTTTTCAGAATATTTAAATATTAATCAGGGAGTTCCTCAAGGCAGCATTTTGGGGCCACTACTATTTTCGATTTATACTTGTGATTTTTCTGAATTCCTGCATAACTGCAAGTCTCACCAATATGCAGATGACGTCCAACTCTACTCAGCTTTTCCGATAAATGAACTGAATACTGGCTTAGCACGCATTAATACCGATTTAAATCAAATTGTACAGGTGTCTAATTTTCATGGGCTGGCTCTCAACGGTACTAAATCTAAACTATTACTTTTTGAAATGCCTAAATCTTATCATTTGAATTTAAATGTTATTGTCGATGGAAATATTATACAACCATCTGACTGCGAAAGAAACCTAGGCATTCTTCTTGATAATCAACTTAATTTTGTAAAACATATTTCCAGTATTTTACAAAAAGCCTATTATAAATTGAGAATTCTATACATGCATAAGGATATTTTATCTTCTGATGTTAAACTCAAATTAAGTGATTCGTTGGTTCTCTCTTTAATTAGCTATGGTAGTGTACTCTTCTGGCCAGCTCTTGCTCAAAAGGACAAGTTAAGCCTACAAAAGCTACAAAATGCTTGCCTAAAGTTTTGCTACGATAGAAGAAAATTTGATCACGTCACCCCGTTATTTCTTGCCTCTGGCTGGTTGACTTTGGATGAACGTTATAAAATCGATATGGCTGTTCTTGTTTATAAGGTACTCCATAATAAACTTCCCCAATATCTATATGACAAATTATCCAGTCATAACAGCATACATGGCCGTGTAATGCGCCACTCTGCAAACCTTTTGATACCAAATCATAGAACTTCCAAATTCCAAGGGTCTTTCAGTTATAGTGCGGTTAAGGTATATAATTCATTACCAAATAACCTTAAAGCTAAAACCTCGGCTGTCTTATTTCGAAAAGCTGTCAAATCTTACTTTTCTAACACTGCGAACTAATAACTAAAATATAAAAAATATATATTTCATTTAATTTTAAGTTATATCACTATTTACTTTTTTCTTTTATAAACTAGATATAATTATAATTATTTTAATAATTAATTACGTCATGTGATATAAGCAAAATTCTATTTTAGGTTTCTTATAATTTTAGGCTTCTCTTTTTTTCTTTTTTTTCTGTATGTTTTTCATAATGTTTAAAACTTATTCAATTTATTTATTATTTACATTGTTATGCTTTCGTATGTTAAGTTAGCAGTGCGGTTAGATAGAGTAGCCCCAGGCTAGATCTCGCCGCATTTTTGGATAATAACTTTTGTTAACTATTTTCGTAATATAAAGGCATTTATTATTATTATTATTATTATTATTATTATTATTATTTGATGACGATGTCGATAGGCGAAATGAGTTTTGTGAACGCTTACAACATGTGCAACCTAAATAATAATTTAGTAACAAATATTATTTTTTCCGATAAAGCCACGTTCTGTTTGAATGGTAGTGTGAACAGACAAAATTGTCGATATTGGGCAACAGAAAATTCGCATTGGATGATGGAGGTAAACACCCAGTACCCTCAAAAACTAAATGTGTGGTGTGGAAGAGTAATAGGTCCCTTTTTCTTTAAACAGACTTTAACGGGAGAAGTGTATCTCGATTTTCTCCAATTTGAATTAGTTCCAGCATTACTAGCTTTATTTACAAATCCATTGGACCCAGACTATCCTGACTAAGAACTAATTTTCTAGCAAGATGGCGCTCCTCCGCACTATGCGTAAATTTTTGGATGAAACCTTTCTCAATCGGTGGATAGGAACACACCCAAAGAAAAGGTAGTAAGAAGTCACATCACGTTACGCAAAACTCTTCACTGTCAAAAAGTTGTATTTAAAAACTCGTCTAGAGAATAAAATGCTTTAGCAAGTAAAAGTTTCTTTATATTTTTTTCCTAAAACGTTTTTCACAATTTATTAGCCTTATATAAAGAGGTAGGTGGTTAAAAAGCCTTCTGCCCCAGTACACAATAGAGGACTTAATCTGCTCACTTTTTGGGATAGGCAGAGGTAAAGAGAAGGTTGTTCGGAGATTGTAACTCAAGCTGATGGCGATATTTTTTGTGGATAAGACAAACGGTCTTTAAAGTAAAAAGGCATGGCAATGTCAGGACAGAGTGTTTTAAAAGTAATGGCCTACAGGGGCTATTGCTTTTTTGCAAACTAAATAGAGAGCTGAACTGAGAGCACACACCCTAAAACACAATACCATATCTCAGATGAGACTCAATAAGAGCATGGTAGGCAATTTTAGCCACATCAAGTCTAATAGCATAACAGTTGGATGATAACTTTCCTATTAAAGAGGAGATATGATTTGCAAATTTTAATTGCTTATCAATCGTCAGATCCAAAGATTTGCATGTTTCAGAAGGACTTATTAACATTAACATTTTGCAAAGTTACATTTAAAAGTTAAAATATTAGTTTTAGAAATATTAAAAGTTAATCTACTATTAGATTTACACCATGACTTTACAAGAATTAAATCTTCATCAACAATATTCTTTAACCTCTTGGTGTCAGTGTCACGCCAAAGTAATGTTGTATCATCCGCAAAGACAGTAAATTTGCCCCTAATTGGAATTTGAGAGATATCACTGACATGTAACAGGAACAATGTTGGTCAGAACAGAACCCCTTGAGCAACTTTAGTTGTATTACATCTGTCAACTAGGAAATCTGTTCGCTTGCGAGTATGATAATTCTGAACATCACTAAAAATTGTCAATTTATAACAGATATAGTCTGGTAGCAGACGATGTTTTAACTTAAAAATAAATAGATAAATATTAAACATAATTCTTTGCTTCACAGACAACATACCTAGGACGTTTAATAAAGAAAAAACTGGAGTATAACGATTACATTTAAGGATCAGTGTCATAGCTCTATTTTGTATTATTTCAAACTGGTTTATTATATATTGGGGTAAATTAAATAATAATGTCGAACAGAGTTGCCGATGGGCCATGGCATTATAAAGCATTAGTTTTGTGTGCATTGATAGATTTTTTTCTATGCGTGCTATAAATCCAACTTTCTTTGAAAACTTCCTCATGATGTAATTTGCATGCGCATGAAAGTTTAGGCTTGCGTCCAAAATAGTCTCTAAAAATATTTTATTTCCTTTTCAAAAAGAATTTTTTCTCCATCTACAATAACAATTGTTCATATATTTAGCATAGAATTGTTCACTAAATCGGGATTTGTACATGCAATAAATGTTGCGTGAGGTATGTTCACTAGGGTTTCGATTGGGTCCACTGTGCGGCGCAACAATACTTTCGATCTCTATAAATAAATATTTGTTTGTTATAATACAATAGGAACAATTGGTCACGTCAGTCATAATACAATGATAGATTCAACAATCAAATCTTATCTTAAATAAACTGGGATTATCGTCGTTCGTGTTTAATTTGTGATTAATGGCAAATATTGCGTGTGTGGATTTAGGAGAATAATTGCTCGAGTCAGTGTTAAGGATTGGCTATCTAGACTGGTTTAGGTAAAGATAATCGCAGGCGACGAACAAGACATTTTAAGTGATATATTTTTTTCCATGGAATACTTTATATATCATAGGTTCGTATCAGATAATATATAAGATCAATCAATAAGATTTGCTTGGTCAATTAATATTTTTCATTATTTCTTAGGGATAGATTAAAAGATCATTGATTACGTTTCAGTGTCTTTATTTTAAACATTTCATTATCATGATGTTGCTTCAAATTCGTACTGAAAAGACATTTTTAAAATGTCGATTAAAACCTAACTTAAACATGACCTAAAAATTGATAAGGAGTCACTTGAAATTTCCTAATGTCTCTAAGTAACAAATTATTTATTGTTTAAAAATGTTTATTATCTTGAGCAAGTTGAAGCAAGTTAAATAATTGGGACGTTTAATAATAATATGAGTGCGGCAACTTGAATTCGAGTTCAGCGTCTTAAAATCGTACTCTATATTGCGGATTTTAGGTGCCAATTATACTAAGTACTCAATACATGTATGCAGGGTTTTCGTAAATTGTCACTTAGGTTGTATACTTATTTTACTTCTATATTTGTTTAAACATTCAAGGTATATAGTTAGTAAAAACTTACCGGTGGTGGGGGTGGAGGCATCGAACCTTCGGGATTCTTTTTGGCATTTAATGTCATCCCTTTCGTGTCATTATCCGAGGCGCCATTTTGTAAATGCAGATCCGATAAACGTTCGGCAAGTTTTCGGGATAGTTCGTTGTTTTTGTTGTTTTTGAGTCTTTCCTATGAGAAATTAATGAAATATTTTAAAAAAAGATGTGTTGAATTTTCCTATGAATTCTATTGCATACCATGCTTTCCCAATTAAAGATAACCATTTATGTTTTTAGGATCGTTAAAATTTTATTTCTACACGAGTCATTGCCGTGCCTAAGTAACCATTTCACGTTTAATTATGAATGTCGTGCAATGATCATATCAACAGTTTTTATTTATTACTGCATTTGTTACAGGTCGGTTAACTTCCATAAATAATTTGTTCACTTTCCTTATTAGTTATTAATTAAATTGTTTTGTAAATTTTTTTCACTATAAACATCTCCATCATAATTAACTAAGAAAGGAGTAATTTTCGAAAAAAAACATTGAATACGGTTCTGTTATAATCAACACCGTTGGGGTCATATCGAAAATTAAATCGACCAGCTAGAGATGAAATGAATATAGATTCTTCAGATTTTACAGGCTCAACACTATAAAGGATATGTTTCTTTAAAAAGGGTCCTATCGCATTTCATAGTCTAGGCACGCCTAGGATCATTCTGCAATGTCACTTTTCTTACATTGTTAAGTCCATTACAGACGTAAAAGAGCATTTCATAGCGATCGCTTGGTTATCAGATGAGGTTTAAGGTCAAAAAAGGGGTAAATAGTTCAGTTTTTCCGGTTTCTTCTGCATTTCATGGTCCAGGCACGCCTTGAATCATTTTGAAATGTCACTTTTCTCACGTTATTAAGCCCACTATAGTCGTGAAACATTTTATAGCGATCAATGATTAGAGGATCATAGATGAGAACGTCTATTATTAGAGGTAAAAAGTCAATTTTTCCAGTTTCTATCGTATTTCATAGTCCAGGTACGCCTTGAATCATCTTAAAGTGTCACTTTTATTATGTGGTTAAATCCACTACAACCGTGAAACAACATTTCATAGTGATCGTCATTGATTCTTGGGTCTCGGATAAAGTTTAACGTACAAAAGGGGTAAAAAGTCCATTTTTTCGATTTCTACCGCATTTCATGGTCCAGGCACGCCTTGAATCACCTTGAAATTTCACTTTTCTTACATGGTTAAACCCACTACAAACGTGAAACAGCATTTTATAGCGATCGTCAATGTCTTGGATATCAGATGGAGTTTATGGTAAAAAAAGTAAATTTTTTCGGTTTCTACCTCATTTCATGGTCTAGACACGGCTTGAATCACCTTAAAATGTCACTTTTTTTACGTAATTAAGCCCACGACAGACGTAAAACATTATTTCATGGTGATCATCAATGATTCTCGGATCTCAGATGGAGTTTAAGGTAAAAAAAAGGGGTACAAAGTCCATTTTTCTGGTTTGTACTGCAATTCATGGTCCACGCACGCCTTGAATCATCTTAAAATGTCACTTTTTTCTCGTAATTAAGCCCACTATAGACGCGAAACAACTTTTTATAGCGATTGTTAATGATTCTTAAATCTCAGGTAGGGTTTAAGGTAAAAAAGGGCTAAAAAGTCCAGATTTTCAGTTTCTACTGCATTTCATGGTCCAGGCACGCCTTGAATCATTTTAAAATATCAATTTTTTTCCGTGGTTAAGCATACTACAACGTGAAACAGCATTTCATAGAGATTGTCAATGATACTTGCGTCTCAGATGGGATTTAAGGTCAATAAAGTGTTAACAAGTCAATTTTTCGAGTTTCTATTGTATTTCATAGTCCAGGTACGCCTTGAATCACCTTAAAGTGCCACTTTTATTATGTGGTTAAATCCACTATAACCGTGAAACAACATTTCATAGCGATGGTTAATGATTGTTAGATGTCAGATGGAGTTTAAGGTAAAAAAGGGGGTACAAAGTCCATTTTTCTGGTTTCTACTGCATTTCATGGTCCAGACACGCCTTGAATCATCTTGAAATCTCACTTTTCTCACGTAGTTAAGCTGACTATAGACGTCAAACAATCTTCTATAGCGATCGTCAATCATTCTTGGATCTCAGGTAGGGTTTAAGATGAAAAAAGGGGTAAAAAGTCCAGTTTTTTGGTTGCACACACCTTAAATAGTCTTAAAATGTAAATTTTCTTACGTAATTAAACTCACTACAGCCGTGAATATGCCTTGAGTCACCTTGAAATGTCACTTTTTTCACGTAATTAAGCCCACTATAGACGTGAAATAACCTTTTATAGCGATCGACAATGATTCTTGGATCTCAAGTAGGGTTTAAGGTCAAAAAAGGATAAAAAGTCCATTTTTCTGGTTTCCACTGCATTTCATGGTCCAGACACGCCTTAAATAATCTTAAATTCTCACTTTTTTCACGTAATTAAGCCTACTATAGACGTAAAACAACTTTTCATAGTGATCGTCAATGATTCTTGAAGCTCAGTTGGTATTTAAGGTCAAAAAAGGGTTAAAAAGTCAAATAGCTCCAAAGTGTTAAAAAGAGCTATGAAGATCATTATCCAAAACTTCATGGAGAATCTAAAAATTGGAAAAAGAAAATTTTGGTTTCTATTTAAAAATCTAAAGTGACGCGACAGGACCGTACTTTCATGATTTCATTATAAATCATTTAACCGTATCTGCGCTATATTAAATTGAAGGCTTTCGTCAAAACAGAATCAGGATAGAAACATTTGCCGTATAATTTGCAATAATAAAAAAAAAATACACGCAATCGATAAAAGTGCATGGTCTAAAAAATATGAGTTACGTAACGCGTAACGATTCTATACACAATTCGTAAAATTAAATTAATTTTTGATGCATTTAATTGTTTGATGAGTTAGTTACGGAAAATAAAAATTGGTTTCATAAAATCAGTCATTGTTCGTTGTTAATCAACCAAATGTATACGATCTACTGAACTGGATTCGCCATGCCAAATAACAAACAAAGCTCCGAAATCTACACAATTATTATCCTTTTAAAATTAAACCTGTACACTGCAGAGGATTAAATAACTTTTTGTTTTAAATTCTGCAACACGTATTTCTCAATTTGTTTTGATGAAATTCTAAATTAAGACGATTGTTGCGGAAAAATACGGGATATAATTGTTACCTCGCTATTGAATTGTGAAAGGCATTTTGCACATAATTATCATTGTCTGATGGGATCTTTTCTATAATAATTGGTAATTTATAATTAATTGCTTTAATTTTTTTTTTAATCAAGAGTAACTGAAGAAATTTAGAATTTTTTGTTTTTTTTTCGGAACCCTTGATATTGGCTGTAAATCCTAAATAATTTTTATATTACCCTAAAAACACCCAAAATTTAAGTTGGCAGCAGTGAGCAGTTTTGTTTATTAAAAAGGGCACCCATTGCAAGATGTTTTTGTATTGAAATAAAAAGACTGCAGGTAAGTAGCGCCTTTAAACTGTACAAAATAATTGAACCTCTTTTACTAAACAGCCCTTTTCTAGTTTTCCGTAAATCCCTTATACTCCGGATCCAGTTAATATCTACCCTAAAATATTGGTTAGTATTATAGTTAGATGTTACAGCTGCATATCAATAACTTGTTTGTTATTTTATAATATGTGCCATATAATAGTGGCAGTTCAATGAAAAAAGGCATCCAATTTGAAAACAGAATCTAGATCTCAAGCAAAAAATTTGCTATTAAATGTTTTCAATTAAACTTTTATGGTATATTTCTCAAATAAATATAGCACATTCTGAAATGTTCCAGATACATCCCACATAACCTATATGTGAAAAAGTGGTGCCAGAAACATCATTGGCAAATTTGTGGCAAAATACGGTCATGATTCTGCGTTATCGTTGATTGAATATTTGGTTATAAAAAGAACTAAGGTACCTGCAGGTAATAAGGCCTATATTCAAAAAAACCGCTTTAAATTAATCGCAAATCGATTGCGTTGGGTCCGCGTCTCCTATTGGTCCATTTACAAACGACATTCGAACGGACTACCCGCGTTCCTCGATTTCGGGCATCAGCATAGAGAAAATAAGAGGTCTTAAGAAGTCTAAGAGGTCTAGAGAAAATAAGAGGACTTTTATTAATTTTCTCTATGGGCGTCAGTAAGTTCCAACAACTTGTGTCGACGGATCGCCGCGTGTGATATTATAAGGATACAACGAACAAAAACTAAGTATTTTTAGTATTTATAATTGTATTTTTAATTTATAACTGCAGATATTTTGGTTAGGCTTTATATTTAGTTTATTAGATTAAATTTAGCCGACATAATTTAAATAAATTTACATAATATTTCGTCATGGATGGGTAATAAGGCCTATAAAAATAAGCTATAGGCTTTATTACCCTCCACGTAGGCCTTATTATCCTCATGACAAATTAACGTTTTTATTAACATATTATTAAACTTCTAAACTATTCTCTTTTATTTTCAGTGCTTTTTAACATCATGCCTCCTAAAAGGGGCACCTTGGTGCTTGCTTGATTTAATATCAGCAGTTCGATCTGTTCAACGCGGTACTCTGAGTAATCCTAATAAAAAGAGTAGGTCGTAAAACTATTTTAAAAGAAGAACAAGAAGCTGATCTCGTTGAAAGAATAATAAGATTTAGTGAAATAGGTCTACCTGTGCCTCCACGAATCCTTCGTCGATTGGTATTTAGATTCTGCGAAGATAATAAAATTGCTCATCAATTTAATACAACTTCAAAACTTGCCGGTAAAGATTGGCTAAAGGCTTTTATGAAGAGAAATCCTGTAATTTCTAAAAGAAAAGCACGGTTTATGAATCCAGCTAGGGCTCAAAAACTTAATAAATTTATAGTTGATGATCATTTTTCAAAAATAGGGAAAATGTATGATGATCTTGATATAATTAATCACCCCGAAAACACTTTATAATATGGATGAAAAAGGATGCCGCTTGACTATTCACCACTAGCCAACCGTTTTAGCTAAGAAAGGGGTAAAACGTGTTCACTTTCAATCGTCAGAACAAGCAGAGTAGAGATGGGTTTTTTAGTTCATTTACGTGAACTAGTTCACTCGGTCTCGTTTATAATCCAGAATAGTTCATTGAACTAGTTCACTAGTTCACAGTAGTTCACGTTTACTTTTATAGTAGAATAACTAGAATGTACAATTTTAACCTTCTAAAAATTATTCGAATGAGGAAAACATGATAAAATACATAGTTTTCAGACTTTTAGACGTTTAATTCGTCAATTGAAACAAATTTAAACAACTGAATGAAATTTTTATTTAAACAGGTTTTTTAAATTTTAAGAAAAAAAATTTCTTCAATATTTCTCTGTCAACTTTTCTAACATAGCCCAATCTGTGGCGGAAACTGTATTTAATTCTGCGTTTACAGGTGCTAAAGTGGAAATCAGGGCATTTTTTATAGTAACCACCCTTTCTACCATATCTAGAGTGGAATTTCACCGGGTTACGACGTCTTGCGTTAGTTTAAGTTCAGGAAGCCCCATTTGCTTCTGAATTTCTTTTAGCTTTGCTAACGCCGAAGAACTTTGTTTAAGAAACGTTACTATCGCCTTAATTTTATTTAAAAGGTCTGAAATTTCCTTCAAACCATTTTGGACTAGAAGGTTAATTGAATGAGCAAAACAACCTTTGGACTTCCACCCACCATTTCTCACAGCCGCCAGAATATTTGCTGCATTGTCACTAACAACGCAGACAATTTTATTATCTATTTGAAATTGTTCAAATTTTGATCTTAATAATTCTTTTAGGTTTTTGGCGGTATCATTATACTGGAAACAATCAACTAAATGTGATTTAAGAGTTAATAAGCCATTTTCTTCTTATAAATAATGTGCTGTCAGTGCAGTAAAATTATCATTATTTATTGAAGTCCAGGAGTCTGTAGTTACACTTACATATTCGACGGAAATAAGTTGTGCTTCAATTTTTTCTTTAATTTTTTCATAACTTTTTGACATAAGACTCTCGCTTATTGTTTTTTGGCTAGGTACCTTGTATCCAGGAACAGCAAGTTCCATTAATTTGATAAGTTCTGGATCTTCCACTATACTTAAAGGGTAGTATCTTTTGACAATCATCCTTAATAACTGAAAATCCAGTTCTTTGCTTTTAGAAAGAGGCATCGGCTTTGAACTTCGTAAGTATGTTAAAATATCAGATTGCAGTTGACTCACCTTAAATTTTTTACTCTGAGTATTGAGTATTGTTAAATTTTATACTCTAAGAAAGTAAGTTTCTTTATGCTGTGGTCATGATCTACAAATATAATTATCCAATATTAAATTAACGAAATTAAAATTAGTCCGGATTAAAAAGTATAGTTAATTTTTTTTAGAATCGTTTTAAAAACGAATTATTTTGATCCCTCGATATTGATAAAATTTGCTTACAGTAGCAACACTTCGCCTTATTACTATTTTCAGGCACAACGTCAAAATGCGTCCATGCATCACGTTTTTTAGACATTTTTCGATGTTTTATAATGTAAAGTTATTATATACAATTATAAACTTCTCAGTTCACTGTACACCTCCACGGTCTTATATAGGATGTTTATTAAACAAATGTAAAATACAATTTTAATTCAATATTAATCTCGATATTAATACATATTTTACCATAAATTTACCGTAATAAACGTTCATAAGTATTGTCGAAAAAGCAAAAATCATTTTGCTTTTTGTGTGACACTTTCTTACACTTTTTCACTTCAATATAAGTCTTTGGGTATATAATTTAATATTTGTTTTCTTTTTGGTTCACAAAACTGTTTACATCCTCTCGCGATAGTACCCTCAGTAACCAGTCTGACACTTTTCTTTTAAAACTAATAAAACTTTCACAACATTTCACAACATCAGGGATTTTATTATATAGTCTTGGAGTTAGGTATAGCCAGCTTCTCTGTCCGCACATTTTTTTGCATTTTGGAATAATAACTTTATTTGAAGACCTTAAATTATAGTTTGTTTCGTTAGAAACTAAACTTTCTTGAGGTTTCTTAAACGATCTTAAGAGCATTCTATAACAGAAAAGCTGTCTAATATCTATGACACCACTTATGCCATATAATGTATCCGATGGAAAAAACCTACTTTTGTTAAATACAATTTTAAGTGCCCATTTTTGAGTTATTTCTAAACCTGTAACATGTGAGTTTAGCACTCCTCCCCAACCAATTATTCCATAGATCAAATGTGACTGCACTAATGAAAAATATAGAGTTTTTAATTGATTCGTTGACAGGAAGTCTTTCAAATAGTTTAATTTTGGCATGACACATCTAATCTTTTTAACAACATGTTTGATGTGATGGTCCCATCGGAGGTTGTTATCTATAATAATTCGCAAATATTTTATAGTCTTTGTCGCAGGTATTGCTTGATTATCCACTATTATGCCTTGACAGTTTATTGTTTTATCATTGGGAGAGAATAATATGCATTTGGTTTTTTGAAGATTTACAGTTAATAAGTTAAAATCAAACCATTTTTTAACTAGCGAAAAATCCCTTTCTGCTTGAATTTTTAATTCCTCCCATGTTTCTCCCTTAAACAAAATAGCAGTATCATCAGCAAATGATATAGTTTTACCATTAATGTTCAGTTTAAGTAAGCCATTTATATACAAAACAAACAGTAGTGTACAAGGAGTGCGAAACTGTATCGAACGCCTTGGCCAGATCAACAAAGATACACAATGTCGGGCTGCTTTCATCAAGATTTTTATATATTTGTGATGTGAGCCCAGCAATTGCATCTTCCGTCGATCTACCCTCCATGAACCTATACTGATTCTCGGATATCAATTTGTATTTTTTTAAGAATTTCATGATTCTACTTTTTAGCACTTTTTCAAAAATTTTTGCTATGTTTGTTATCAGCGAAATTGGTCTGTAGTTTATAATATCCAGTCTACTTCCAGATTTAAGCAAAGGAGAAATAATACCTATTTTTAATGGTTTTAGAAAATATCCCTTTTTTATACATTTATTTATTAAAAATGCTAATGGGTATGAGATTTGACTGTCTATTAATTTTAAGATTTCAGTACGTATACCATCAAAACCGGGGGATTTTTTTGTCTTTAATTTTTTTATAATCTTTAATATTTCTTGTTCAGTAACAAAATTAAGAAACATATTGTTTGCTATTTCAGGTTCGTTGACAATAAAATTTTTAGGTTTTTTAATTTTTTTGGCATAGTTTTCCCCTACTGAGCAATAGTGTTTATTAAATACGTCGGCTATTTTTTTTTATCAGATATAATTTTATTTTTTCAATTTCCTGATTTTTTTGGTTTTTGTTACAAATTTTATTGACTGAGGCATTTGGTGTTTTGTTGGTTACTTAGTAATTTTTCAAAATATTGTTTTTTTGAGGCGGCGATGGATTTTACAAGACTTCTTTTACACATGTTGTAATTTTGTTTTAGAGTTAAATTGTTAGGAGATTTTTTTAATTCTTGATGTAGTGCATTTTTACTATTAATAGCATTTAGTAGGCTTGGACTAATCCAACCCTTCCTTGCAATTTTTTTTTTGTTTATTTTAACGTTTTTTGTATTTTATTGCATGATTTTTGTTATGTTATTTATAAAAATGTTCGTCATTTCATCTAAGTCCTTACAAGAGTAAAAATAATTCCAGTCTATTAAAAAGGAGTCTTGTATCAATTTTCCATAATTAATGTATTCTTTAATGATTTTATTTGGACAATTTCTACATAAATTGTTCTGATCTCCTATTTCAATGATAGTTGGATAATGATCCGCTATCTTGTAATTTAACAAATAAGCTTTAATATTTTCAGAATTTCCGGATTTAACAAAGTGGTGGTCTAGACAGGATTTCTGTAAATTTCTCTCCCAAGTGCAAACATTATTTACGTACGAAACATAGGAGTTTGCATTAAGAAGGTTAAGATATTCTTGAACATGATTTAAATCTTGTTTTTCCTTTAGGATATTAATATTAATATCCCCACAAATAACGTGAACATCCAACCTAGGCAACTCAGATAAATAATGAAGCAAGTCTGCATTAAAAACGTCAGTATCTGTGGACGGTGGTCTGTATATAGCAGTAATTTTAAAAGATTCATTTTTTTGTTGAGTTAGATCAATATCAATAAAATTTATATTTGACAATTTTTTTATTACATATTTATAACTGAACTTTTGACTAATGTAGACAAGAACACCGTCATTTTTATTAATATTGCCATGATTTTAAAGCAAATCATATCTGTGTTCAATATCTGAAAAGTTTATGTCAATACTATGATATCAAAATTTACCTCAATCTGTGACAATAAGAGCAATAAATTATCAAGATTTTTAACAGCACTACATATATTTAGTTGAAATATTTTTATGGAGTTAATACTGTTTAAATCACTCCAGAATATGGTTTTATACTCGTTAGATTCAAAGTTTAATATATATGGATCCATTTTCCTTTTGTAATTAATTTAAACTAAAAACTATATTTAATATTTACTAAATTACCTAGTAAAATTATACACTTTTTTTTTTTTTTTTTTTGTTATTGTACGCTTACCCGATTAGTTTTTAGACCTTGTTTTAATTCTATTTGCATCAGATAACGACGAAGTTTTGGTTTTAGTTAAAGGCTTTTTACTTGATATGTTCTTCGGTGTTTCTTGGTTGCTAGTAGAATTATTTGTGGATTCTTTGTGATTTGTGATTATTTTGTTTCCTTCATTTTTCCTGACTCGATTCTCCTGTTGCTGCTGGTGGATCTGTATATCTTCCTCCGCCTTGTCTTTATTATTGTGTTGTACTGTGTCTTCAAATGCTTCATCCAAATCTCTACTTACTGTTGGGGTAGCTGGAGCACTATTAGGACGTCGATCTAAAACGACATATTCGCCTTCATCCAGTTGTTTTGCAGTATATCCTACGTATTTAATGTAAAGTTTAAATCTTCTTATGTAACTGCTTTCATCTGGTTGTTGATTCCTTATAATTTTTAAATAGTTTCTTAATTTTCTCAAGTCCTCCTGTTGATTTTTGGTCAGATCTTCCGAAATCCCAATTTTTGTTCCTTTTAGTTTCTTGAGATTAACCAGTACATGCTTTTTTCTTAAAAAACTTACAAACTCGATTTTGATAGGACTATTTTCGGATTTTCCTAACAAATATACATCGCTTATATCTCGTTCGGATATGTCTGTTCCTAGTACCTGATTCAGATCTTGACAAAGTTTAGAGACATTGTAAACTACTTCCTTATTAATGCCAAAAACAATAATATTTTTCTTTTTGCTTTTTATTTCATAGTTTTCAATTTCTTCTTTAAAAGAAGTATTTTCCACTTCAAGTTTTTTTATTTTTGTCTCTAACTCCTCCAATATACGAGATTCACTGTCCCTTATAGATTTTTTTAGTTCTGCTCTAGTGTTCTGTAGCTCAAGTAATAATTTGTTGACCGCTACTTCATCCATTCTCATGTACGGGCCGCTTTAACGATTCAGTACCGTCTTATCAGTGCAAGACAGTATCTAGTACCCGTGAACTTGCTGTTTTTACGAGGTAAATCCACGAATACGAACAACTGCACGAGGTATATACAGGCATTTATAATTGCAATTTGTTGCTTGCTTTGTTTCCAAATTCAAAATATGAACGAACAATTTAATTCAGTAGCACTAATTTATATATTTGTAACTAAATTTAAACATTTATTTTACTTTTAGAATTAATAAATACAGTTTTACTTCGGAACGAACTTAACAAAAGAAAAAAAAGTCAAATATACTCCCACTAGTCACTGATAATAATTAAACATTAAACTGGAATCTATAAACTGGACAAAATTGAAAACATAACCTTTAAACATCGGGGAACCACCAAAACAAACCTAGCTAATAGCTGAAATGAACCGAATACGAAAGATAGGCTCAAATGTAAAATGAGTCATTTGATTTTACGTTCAGTCGGTCGGTCTTGGTTCTGCTCCTAGATCCTTGTCACATCGATCGCGATCGCGATCGCCTATCTAGTTCGCAGTGAACGAGCCTTTAAGGTTGTTGCGAACTAGTTCATCTCGTTCACTACGGAGAGTAGTTCATTCGAACTAGTTCGTTCGTGAACTACACATCTCTAAAACAGAGAGTGTGACAATTGCAGGATGTGTCAATGCCCTTGGAATACCAATACCTCCTATGATTATTTTTAAAGGAAAGTGGCTAAAGCCAGAATTACATGATAATTTGCCACCAGGAACTCTAGTGGAAAAATCAAGTAAAGACTACATGACTAAGGAACTTTTTAAAGAATTCCTCAAGCCCGATACAAAAGTCCAGGAAGGTGCCTCTTAGTTTTTGATGGTGCAGCTTGTCATCTTGATTTGTCAATTGTTGATGTTGGAGACTCACTTGATATAGATCTCTACTGTTTGCCATCGAATACCACACATGAGCTTCAACCCCTCGACAAATCTGTATATCGTTTATTTGAGCATCATTGGGATAATGAGGTATTATTATTCTTGGATCAGAATCCTAACAAAAAGCTGACTTTCAAATGTTTGGTCTAAATGCATGACACATAGTAACATTATAAACGGTTTTAAGGCTACTGGTCTGTTTCCATTAAATCCCGAGGCAATTCCAGAAACAGCATTTGCTCCTTCAATTCTCTCAGACGTACCGGCACCGGATGATACCAATAAAGAAAATAGGCGTCCACCTGAATCTCCTCAACCTGGTCCGTCTGGAATGGCATCCAACAAGTCTGGCAAATTTTCCTATTCCAATGTTTACTCTTTTGACTCGGATTCGACTGATGACCATATCCCTCTTGCTGAATTAAAGAGACGAACAATAAAAGTCACTTCTTTTAATGAGCTTTTGCAGTAAAAACTAATGAAAAACTTTAAAAAAATCGAAAAAAAGCTCTAAACTACAAAGGAACTCCAGTCACTTTTACCGAGGAGAACAAAAGTCGTGCCAAATTGAATGAAGTAATTAAAAGCTCCAGGGAAAAGTTAAGTACCGAATGGTATTGCCATGGATGTGAGGAAGACAGGCAGGCCGATATGAGGCAGTGCAGCAAATGTCTTAAATGGTACCATGAGGAATGTGTTGGCTTAACAGTCAATGACATGGATGATTTTAAGTGTCCCGATGGCTGGTAAACTTCGCCCAATTAACGAGTTGTGCTATTTTTATGTATAGGCTTTATTAAACCTCCATCGGATAATTTGCGTTATTTTTCTTAATATTTATTTTTTGTTTTTTAGAGATTATTTTTTTAAGTTTGTTAAAATTAATATAACCTTATAAGCACTTTGGTGTATTAAACTAAATATTAACATTACAGTCTTTCACTTTATTCAATTTTTTTCTTAGCTAGGCCTTATTCCCCTCAAGTACCTATATTCAATCAACGGTGTTAGGACGGTCATATTTTTAATTCTCACTTTGTTATTAAGTGTCCTAAAAAAAAGTAAGTAAATGCTAATGAGAAATAAATAAATCAATAAAATTGAGACTAATATATCGAATGATCCTTTAAAATCTGCGGCATCCCAGTTATAATGGTATCAAATATAGTAAACCTGCTTGTTTCGGTTTTTTTTTTCTGGAAATAGTTGATCAATTAAAGTTTTTCTCTATCTGAGATGGTTCCTCAATTTTTTTTAGAAAATGTAAAAATACAATGCAGATTCATTTATTGTTCAATAATTCATTAAGTTCTGTTGAAGGATGTGACAGATTCCAAAAATGTTGGAATTACTGGGGATAAAAAATTAATTTAGGATTTTCAACATGTTTTCTACAAACCATAATTTCATTACGGTTTCTACAACAGTTTTCAGTATAGATGATGATTCTTTAAGATAATTATGACTAATAATTAATTAATTGATTATTAATATACTTGTTTTTCGTCATCACATTTTCCAATTATAGTCTCGACCTGAAATTGTATATTTAACATAATAAGTCCTCTATGCACACTATAGATAATAAAAAATACGCACTATTTAATACTTTCACTCATAGTTTATTGAACTTGTATATATGAAAATAAATAACGAGGAAGAATATGAAAAAAAATGCGGATTTCCTATTCCAATGATTACCCAATAATTATTTTATTACTGTTTTAGAATTTTACGTATTCTGCCTTAATAAGGGTCAATTCTTAACAAAATTAAACTTTTTTTACATTTAATTTCATTACTTATAAAACAATATGATATAACACTTACTTCATAAGTTTGTAAAATAAACACCGGTTTATTCCCTTTGGCTTTCATTATGAGCACTGTACAAAAAAAAATATACACTAAATTGAAAATAGTACCATGCAAGAGGAACAACACCATTAAATTCCGACCTGTGTCGTTATAATGCGAATTAGCATCATCGTTACTATATACGCGACGACGTTTCCGTCTCGAAATTTCATCGAAAACTAAATAAAAGCGCACAACAATAATCAGGTAGGAAAAAAAAATGTATAAACAATTAATTTTCAACGTTGTTGCTCGCGCTAGCAACTCGCTTGTTCCACTCGAGCGTGTGGATTATTTGTTGTACAATGAGTATGGAAAATTGTACAATGTTCGCTTTCGTTTATTTGTTATAAAGGTTCACGATTTATTTGGAAAAGATGTTTGGCAAACTCGCATGGCAATCTAATCCAAGTAATTAAAAATGGAAATTTGTCAACAGTTTTTTCTTAAATCTACATTTTTCACGGTTTAATTAGAATATTTTCAATCGGTTAAACAATGAAATTTAATTCATAAAGGATGACTTAAGTTTTGACGAAATTATTTGTAGTAACACTCTGATAAATATTGAACTGTGAAATTTGCTTAGAATTAAAACGTAACTCTTCTACAGATGACGATAAATTAAAGTAACGGTATTAAATTTAATTAATCTAAAAGATGAGACATGAATCATTTCATATTTACTAAATAACGTTTTTATTACAGGCGAGTTTTCTCAAGGGCTAAAAACGTTAAAATCACGTCAATTTTTGAATGAATCATTATAATAAGAACTTTATGAAAAGTCCTGAAGAAAGTTAGTAAAAGGAGGTTGAAGTTTTTTATTTATGATAATACATTGCTTGTTCAAGTATTGGATGAAGGAAAAACATGGTTGTAGTATTTATTGATTCAAAATAGGCATTTGACTCAGTTACTTCGAGTCTAGGAGTTTTGCTACTTAAACAATGTAAGTTAATGTATAAAATGCTTAACAACCAAATATATTGTGATTCTAGTTTAATGTTTTCAATTGAAATTCTCTGTATGTGAATGTATTATACAAATTAAATTATTTAAATTTTAATTGAATTACTAAAACAAAGAATTGGAGATGCTTGTAATTCAATTTCCATTGAAGAAATGAGAAATTCTTTTAACATTTTTAGAAAATATATTGATTGTAAATTTAAAATAAATAAATAAAATAAATTTTCTTGTTGAATTAGACGTACTATGTACATTTTATTACAAACGGAGGGTGGTTTGTAAGTCTTAGATGAGTGATTTAAATACTGGATAAATAAATTAGTTAGTTTTTTTCTAATAATTTAACATGAATAAAAAAATTATTAGTACACAAAATGGTTATGGAATTCGGTATTCGAGCATAATTTTGCATTCTAAACAACTTTTTCTTATAAAATATTTTTATATCTTGCCTAGAAATACCACTTTACCTACTCATAAAATTAAAAAATGCTCGTATGCTTGATTTAAAAAAAATAAAAATAAGCTAAATTGAATTTTTAATCAAGCAGGGCTGGATGCCAAATGGTCAAATTTTAACTTCAATTTTTTTTATCATTCTTACGTTTAAATTCGCTCATTCTGGGACAAACTGTATAGTAGAACAAACGCGTGAATGAATGAACCAATATTAACATTCATAAAATATTTTGTTTTCATCCTTTTAGGTTTCAAAAAAATCACTAATTTGATTCGAAATTCAATAGTACGTCAAAAAACGTTTAGATATTTTTTTTGAAAAAAAAACCACGTCTTCAAGACGTCATTTTGCAACCAAGGTTTCGAAGAGATGAAAAATTACAAAAATATGGCCCAAAAGCCTAGAAGAGATAAAACATTAGCTCAAATGCCTTGAATAAGATGAAAAATCACTGCAGAAGCCTGAAACATACAAAAAATTAGCCTAAAAGGCCGCTTTGAGTAGAAAATCAAACTTATAGCAGTAGTAGAGAGAAAATTACTGCGAGCGCATACCCCCTGTGCGTTTTACAAGTCCTAGATCCCAATCGTTCTTAGTACAACTGCAGGAATGAGTTTCTTTAAGTAAAAATTGCAAAATTTCAGGCAACTGTTGATTTGTTAAAAAGTGTACAACGCCGGAATGAGTATATAAATTTAAGCCCTAGTTTTATTACAATTTTATTGCAATAAGGACAGTAGGAAATCTTTAAAAATTCCTCAGAAGTGAATAGGACAATGCATTATTCCCTGAAACAAATAATACCAAATCTAGTACAACCATAAGAACAATCCCGACCATTTTTCTGTATTCCGCTACAGGTGGCTTTCGGATCCTATAACTTCGATATCAAGATAATCGCACCGTGTCTTTATTAAGCAACATTTCGGTACTTTTTGCAATCAATTAGATAAATACTCTTTAATTGTAATAAGCGTCAGGTTCTTCGCATCATTAAAAATCGTTTGTTTAATTCAGTTCTTAATGCGTATCGAAATTTGAAGTTAAGAAATGTGCAGGTTGATCAATTAAGCGTCTTACCAAGGATGTATACGTATATACTTCGGAAAAAGCATGTTAATGAATACAGTATGAAACATTTTCTTAAAAGAATTAAATTTTAGGTAACAATGACAACATCCATGACCACCTGGAATCAAAGTTGGATAAAGTGGTTCCTTGGCTGAACGATCTACCGGGACATTTTGCTTGATATCCCAGTTATTATTGATCTTAGGAGATTTTTTTACATAAACAAAGTTAAAGACAACTCAATGTCCTTTAAAAAACTCTTATACAACTTTTACGTAACATTAACAGAATTCAAGATATCCTGTGATCAAGTTGGTTAAAAGGGCTGCTGCTTTAAATCGCCTACCTGGACATTTTGCTTGATATCTCAGTTAATATAGGTCTTGTTGTTATTGTAATATAGTCTTAAACTACACAAAGTCTCGGTTTCAAAAGTGTTTATTAATTCTAGCAATAGGTTACACGTATTTCTCTCATATTAAGAGCATCATCAGACCTTAAAAATCGACTACAAACAGTACATGTTTTACGGCGACTGTGTGACTTTGTGAGACCGAGACTTTGTACAGTTCCCTTTAGAATTGTTGAAACTAGGTCTTTTTGAGAAAATGGACGACTTCCTTCAATATTGTAATATAGAGCTAAAGTTGAAAAAAAAAGATCGATCAATGACGTTTTTACACGCTTTTTATTAGCTCGGGTCGTATCTATGTATGTAACGGAATCTTCGTGCTTAATTTTCACTGGTTTCTAAAAGTTTGATCAACTTGAAACTTTGCACACATATCATATCAAGGACCGATGACAATGTATTAATTTGATAACAGGTTCCTATTATTCTTGTCCTAATAAGAATAATTAATTCCAGGATTAATTAATTCTTTTTTTTTTAGATGCTCTGTAGGAGAGTACGAGAGATAGAGCTTGTTTATTCCTTACACATGCGTGGGTACTAATAAGTCTCATAAACGCAGGTTACTCTAATTAATATTCATATAAGTCGAACAATCAATCATAATCAATTACCTCAGAATAGAATTATAATAAAATTTAAGTTATTAACAAAACATTTCAAATCAACTAAACACTCACTAAACGGACAGGCTTTTATTGCTAATCGAACTGAAAAGTAGAAAATAATTTTTAATTACACAGAGTTTTTGTTACAGTAGTAGAAGGTCGGACAGTTAATCATAATTAATTACCTCAAATAAAAATTACAATAAAATTTAAGTTATTAACAGAATAGCTCAAATCAGAGTAAAAAACGCGGAGTGCATTTTCATAACTCTTCTCTCATAGTTGCCAATAGAATAATTGTCATATTTAATATATCGAGTACCCCACACTTTTTTACTTTGATTTGATTTTGATTTTGATTTTTAAACTATTAATTATTATTAAGGCTGCTGTATCGCTATTTTAACAACAACTTCCTACTCGTCATACGTGTGGTTGAACAGAGAACGTCTCTCTATAGATGCGTGATATTCAAAGTTCTACGATTTAAATTATTTCCTGCTTTTTTTTTAAATAATGAAAATGGTACTATACATGTGTCTGTTTGCTACGTAAAAATTAATTACCGGGTAACTCCCGTAAGATACCCCTTTTTTGTATCTTTTTTGTATTCTCTTATGCTATATTTAATGGTTTAGTAGACTTCGCCATTATTTTCTATGTATGTATGTATGTATTTGTTCTTTTGGATTTAAATAAAAATACTTTAGGGAGTTGAATTAAATGAAAATAAAGAAACGTGGATAAAAGTTGATAAAATTGCTAATTTGCGTAATTGTTATTTAAAAAAAAAACGTTTTTTTTAAATATTTATAAAAAGTACAAGTAATGTTACGTCAATTAATTTACTATAATTCTACATATTTTTGTTATATGCCAAGTTAGAGCAGGAGGAGAGAGCCATAATGTCTTTCTTTAAGGAAAATTGTCTTTATTACTGAGATATGGTACCTCACCACCGTCGAAAAAAAGACCTTATAGGCCAAAATTACATATTGTAACAAAAATTTTATATTAGTTTTATATTATACTCTTTAAAGCAGGTGGGAAAGCTCACAAAAGCGGGATACCCTAATTTGTTTGACATTTCAGTTATTTTTTTGACACTTAAAATAAATAAAGTATTTTCAAAAGGGCTAAAAAATTATTATGTTTAAGTTTTTAGCCCTTAATGTAACAAAATACTACTACAAATAAAAATTATTGTAAATGAAAATTAAAATGCTTATTTTAAGGGATAATTCGTAGTTAAAAAATCGTTATAAAGTGAACGAATTGAGGTTAAATATGAAGATTTAGATACTTCAAATGTAATTAGTAGACATTTTTTTTATTAATATTTTTTAATCGGACTCTCATGTGTTTCAGATTATATTTTGTAGACTAATTTTAATTTTTTTCAAGGCAGCTGAGATGATTTTCCATGCGTTTTAAGCTCCTGGAATTTTTTTTAAATTTTTTCAGTTAATTGAAATGATATGTCAAGTGGTTTAAAGTCCTGGAATAATTTCTAATCTTTTTCAAGTTATTAAGATAATTTTTGAAAATCTCCAGTCAATAGAGATGATCTTTTATCGTTGAATCAGCTGGACTAATTTTTTCTAGACAGTTGAAATTATTTTTTATGGAATTCACACAGGATTCAAAAATGAGTCCAAAATTGAAACAAAAAACCAAACTTTAAAGCAACAAAATTGAAACCAGTAGAGGGCGACCAACACATTTTAACTTTCTCTAACCTCATTCAAACTTATTAATCAAACTCCACTTACTTGCGCCTATTTTAAAGATGTCAGGAACTTGTTCCGTGCTCATACTTTTTGAAAAAATCAGTTTCTTCAGGACAGTTTTTAAATTTGGGAAATTGGTAAGTTTTTGGATTTTCTTACGAGTTTTCCGGGTTAATGGAGTAATTTTTTAAGCATTTAAAATAAAATTTTGTTTTATTCCAGGCTTTTAAAATCACAGGTTTTCTATTTTCCGAACAGTTGAAGTGATTGTTTATGACTTCCAGACATTAATCGTAATTCTGTGGGTTTTCCAGAAAACTAGATTAATTTTCTATTTTATTTCAGATATTTAATGAAAATTTTTATACTTTCCAGGAATTATGCGTATTTTTCTGTCTTCTACACGTTTAACGAAATTTTGTAACATAAAACGGAAATTTAAAAATTAACCCCATATGAAATAAAATTGTTAATAAAGTGTACTTGTTTTTTTTAATAATAATAATAATAATATTCTTTATTTAGCACCTGGATAGAACATATAACAAACATTTCATTTTACATGTGTGTAAATTATAATTGATTGTTTAAAAAAATTAAAAACTTTTCTATTAAACATATTCAGTGATGTTGCTTCTTAAATATTTACTGGTAGGTTGTTAAACAGGCGAATTCCATCAAAAAACAGTGATTTTTGCGTTATGGTCCAAAGAAATCAGTAGTTTTGACCATATAAAACACTAAAGTAGATGATGGTTTGTTTGAAACGTCGGATATCAAACTATTAGTACCTTGCATAGAAAAAATACCTTTACTTACATCGTTTTCCATCGACGAGGTTTTACTGGGATCCTCGTCAGTCGGTTCGTTATTCTTAAACATTCTCTGATGGGCCTTCTTGAACTCGTCCATAAGTTTACTGTGCTGGTGCTGTTTGTCGTCGTCCACGTTTTTCAGGATTTTCTTAATTTGCAGTTGTTCTTCTATGGACGGTTTCTCCGACAACGCTTTTTTCTGGAATAAAGTCTACATGAAACTTTTAGAAATCCTCCAGCCACCCTTCCCCCCATAGCTGTAATTGCATCGTCAGTTTTGCAACAACAGCTGACCGATTCAATCAGATGTTAATTTTTGGTTAAAAATTAAGCATTTGAGATCAAAGTTTATGCATAAGGTACTACGTTTATCCTTTACACCAACATTGACGATAAATCTAGTATAGAAAACTTCAATGACCTAATTTTTTTTATCAAAATTAGATAAGTATTTCATGTCTTCCAGGCATTTGAGGTCATTTTTTATCACCTCCCTGGCATTTAAAATAGAACCACTTTTCCAGGCTTCTGGAATTAAATTCCACTTCGTTTAATGTCATATTTGATTTTATTCCAGGCTTTTGAGGTATTTTATATGGTTTTTATAGGTTTACAAAAAAAGCGAATTTTTCATTTGTTCCAGACTCCAAAGGCTTGCTGGGTATAAAAAGTATAAAGTATAAAAAGTACAATAAGTTAAAAAAACTATCTTCAGATATTTTAAAAGTTTTTCAGGTGTTCAAAGTCATTTTCATGACGTTCCAGACACCTGGGGGTCAATTTTAAGTTCTCCCAGGTGTTCCAAATCACTTTTCATATCGTCCAGGCTTTTGGAGTGAAGTTTCATTGTTTATGTCTTTTAGGGTATAAAGAGTGACTCCGTGGTTTGAAAAACGTAAAAAATTCATTTAAATGCCGAATTAATCGAACCCTAATTACTGCTTTTTGTTGTTTAAAAACAGTTAAAATATTTATAGAGTTTCCCTAGAAAATACTAGAATAATTTTCTGATCAAAAGGTTACTCTGACAAGCTTTGAAGATAGTTTTTCTATATGTTACTTAAAATTGAAATCCCTATTAAAGCAGTTTTTTGCCTCCAGTTTACATGGATAAATAGAAAATTTACTTTATTACAGTTATAGGTTAGGGTTGGTAGGTTAACGATTAAAAAGAAATATTTATCACTTTAGAAAAACTATTACTTACTGAAAAGAATCATTAAAAAACTCCTCAAGGCTATAATAGGCAAAGAAAAATTACACGAGTAGGCTCCAAAAGCCTAGAAGAAATCAAAAATTCATTCATTCAAACGCCTGGAATAGGATGACAAGGGCCTTCGAGAGCCTAGAAGATACAAAAAATTATCCCAAATGTTAAAATTAGAACAAAAATTACTCCTGGAAGAGATGAAAAATCACTTCAAAAGCCTGGAAGAGACAAAAAATTACCCCAAATGCCTGGAATGAGATGACAAATCAATCCGAAAGCCTGAAAAATAACCCTAAACCGTTCCGTTCCGTCTTTTCTAATGCAGGTGTAATTTACTGGAAAACATCAATGTCCAACCAACATTGAGAAAAACACTTTTACTGACTTTAGCCCGGCCAATGTTAGGAAGAACTGGTAATTACTTCAAAAATAATCCTTGCTGGGATAATTTCCATAGTACCATATATCAGATATCTATCAACTTATTTAAAGTCCAGTTCAGAGATCTATTAGAATCTTTGATGTGCCGCACTAAATAGTGCGTGCGTCTATGTCGTATTTATTGTCGCATGTTTAAATGGCAATATTTTATATAATTTATCTATGGAATCGTTTCGAAGGTACGTAAAACACCACAAGAAAATTATTATTAGAAAGAAATTAACATCAAAAAATTGACCGCGGACTAAAATTCAAGCATTTTACAAAAAACACTTTTCACCTCTTTTAAGCCAATCTATTAAACAAAGATGCATTCCGGCGATTCCTACTTTAGGCTGTGCAAGTGATTGTGTATCTCTCTCTATCCCACTGATTACGGGGCCGTACCCAGATACATATTTGGACTGTTTTTGTATTAATTTTTTAAAGGGATCTTTAAGGAGGTTATTATTTGATGCGCTTTGCCGATTTTGCTTTTTACACGTTTATGAAAGTGGAGAATTTAGAATTTGGCCTGTATTCGTTTAAATTTTTTGCAGTTTTTACTGTGAGAAGTGTGTTTGTTTTAATATTATACTTAAAGACCTTAAAATGTTTAGATTTTCTCGAAATTTAACAAATGTGTTTGTGCCGGCTTATGGAGACCGTGGGTGCACAAGAAAAACAATAACATTTGTGGTGAAAACAATAAGAGTGATCCGGACAGTGATTTAGACTCAGATAGTTCATTTTCTGGTATTGAGAAAGCAGAGGAAGAAGCCAGGGCAGTAAAAGCTACAGGGGAAAATCAAGGGTTTTTAAAACGTATTTAAGTACAGATGCCAAACAAATTTGTTTAAGGAATGATCCTCAGATCACAAGTGATTGTAGTGCTTTGCAAAAAATAGTGTTTTTAACTTCCTTCAGCGACAAAATAATGACTGCTTCTTCCTGCATTCTCTGGGAAAAAGTCCCTTTTTTTGCCATAGTAAGAAAACCCCTTTTTACAGTTTTTTGTCGATTATTTGTCTTACAGAGGCACTATAAAACCAGTTTTATTATTTTTTTTTATAGTTACTGCCACATTTGTTCTGTCCCAGAGAGGCAGGACTACTTCCTTTATAATTCACTGGATAAAAAAAGGCTATTTTACATCTGAGTTGTAATTATTTAAAAAAAAAATATTGTAAATTTATTATTATTAATTAAATTTAAAAATTATTTCTGCTACTCGTGTTCACTTTTTAAATCTGTTTTAGTATCCATATGCTTCAGTGCGACTGTGCGAAATGAAGTTGGAATACATAGCGGCAAGATAGAAACTGGTTCCTTCCTTAATAGAAGACACTGCTAATGAAAAAAGGAAAAAAAAGGAGTAGTAATATAATAGTATATAATCTCTCCTATTATGCACAGTAACTAAATATGAGACAAACAAATTAATAAATATTACATTCAGGGTGCAAAGTGTGTTTTTTTTTAATAAGTAAAACTTGTGTCTTTTACACGCATCAGATATAGACAGCTAGATGATTTTTGATG
Organism: Anthonomus grandis grandis; assembly: GCF_022605725.1. Taxonomy (NCBI): domain Eukaryota; kingdom Metazoa; phylum Arthropoda; class Insecta; order Coleoptera; family Curculionidae; genus Anthonomus; species Anthonomus grandis. The sequence continues at coordinate 1,819,467 of NC_065559.1, forward strand.
TAAAAGTTTATTTCAAAAATATACTTCCACTTTTCTGACTGCATAATCACTTTTTATCCAAAGTACTTTATATAAAGATGAGGGTTTTCATGAGTATATTATGATAATAATATACGATAATATCTATTAAGGACATTGGATGTGACAGCCTAAACTTATTAAACAAAAAATTTTTGGTTAAACTGATTTTACGTACCTAAATCTTATAGTAAAATTAAATATTACCTTGCTATCAACTATCCCGAATTTCTAGCTTAATAAAAGTAATCCCGAATAATCAAATTTTAAATATAAATAAATTTTAAGGCCGGACCTGTGCAACTTTTCACGCTTGAGTGGCTGTCAGACGTCTAACAAATTAGTACGTGGGCGTATGTAGTCAAATTTTACGAATCAAATGTATAAATTTTTCAAAAAATGCTTAAAACTGGAATGATTAAATATCACTTAGAATATTACTTTATGACTTTTTCCACATAAAATTATGCGATTTAAACATGCATCCCATGTGCCAGTACAAGCAACACCGGCACACAGACTATTCGCGGCACGTCAAAGATTCTAATAGATCTCTGAACTGGACTTTACCTGTCGCCTCTGCAACTCCATAGTAATCGCAGACGATAAACTGCTGGTGGTCATACTACTGGTAATGCTACTCGTGCAACTGCTCTTACTGGCTATGCTACAAAAACTACTGCTGGACGGACTCTTCATTAACGCCAAATGTCCATTGTCGTGTCTACTTGCGTCAACATCACTCCGATGTACATCCACCACGACCGTCTTAGTTTCACGTTGTTTTTGAGCAACTGCGTAAATGTCTTCCAGAGTTTCCTGATCCTGGATCGTACACGATTTCCGGTACGGGTTGTAGTTGCTGGTACTGCTGTACTCCTCGATGATCGGTTCTATTGAACCGTTATTGTGGATGGTGGTGCCGTTTTCTGTCAAGTTGATTATGGTCGGTTTAAATAGCGGTTTCTCCTCGGGGTCTTCGTCCCAGGTGTCCCATTTATTTGACGTGTTTAGTACTGAAAAATAGAAGCTGCATGAGATGTGAATAAATTAGATTTGGTTAATTTCTTTTATTATGCACTAGCCGTGTTGAAGTATTAAACATGTTCCAGATTCGAGGGTGAAAAAATCATGACGCACGACGCAACTCTTGGAAGGTTTAATTGATTTTAGTTTCATCTGAAAGCCAATGAGTTGTTTTACCTAAAAGGTCCGTACAAGATTTTTTGTAGGCACAACAGTTTTGAGTTAGTAAAAAGGTTCACAATAGATTGAAAAAAAAATTTGACACTGTTAAAGGCCTTACAAGAATTCAAATATATTGAAAACTCGTGAAACGATTTAATTGATTTTAGTTTTATATGGAAGCTGATGAGTCTCTTCACCAAAAAGGTCCTTATAAATTTCCATGTAAACACAAAGATTTTCTAGTTATTGAGTATTTTTTTTTTTATTAAGTTATTGTAAAAGTATAAATTATTTTCCAAGTTTTAGGAGACAATGATGATCTTTTAAATGATCGTGGACCAAAACGGGGACCACTCTGAAAAATTATGTTTTTGAACGATTTTCTCAATATATTCGGACTTGCTCAAGTTTATTTTGAAGGCGGTATCTATTGAGACGAACTAGAATAGTTCTTAATTGGTTCACCACTTTTCATGTCATTCAATCGTCTGTGATATCACAAATAGATTGAGTAGAACCTTGAAGAACCCCTAAGCTTGCATTGATAACATCTAAATGAAGTGCTTAATATGACTCTTAGTTTAATCGTACAAGGAATCTACAATTGAAGACGAGGAATTTTTCAGGATCTAGTGGTCAATTCTGTCAAACGCCTTGGAGAAATCGATATATCTGGCACACCTACTGCTTCTTCACTCTCCATTTAAAAAAGTTCAGATAGATATTAAATTAAATTTACTGGAAATGCTTAGATTTTCCTATAGCTGTTTCTAAATATAACAGAAAGCTAAGATAATGTTGGTTGAAATTGCTAAAATAGCTGTTTTTTTTAAAGAATATATGGAATTGCTTATTGGATACACGATTTCTTGTAAGTACAAGAGTTTTCGAGCTATTAAGTAGTTTTACACCGGATCGAAAAAATCTTGATACTGTCAAAGGCCTTATAAAAATCGAAATATATGGAAAACTAATGTGACGATTTTATTGATTTTAGTTTCATATGAAACCTGATGAGTTTCTTTACCTAAAAGGTCCTTACAAGTTTTCTTGTAGGTACAACAGTTTTCGAGCTATTAAGTAATTTCACAATAATTTGAAAAAAAGTTGATACCGTCAAAGGCCTTACAAAAATCCAAATTTACGGAAGATTTATGTGACAATGTTATTGATTTTAGTTTCAAATAAAAGCTAATGAGTTTCTTTACAAAAAAGAGTCCTACAAGTTTTTTTGTAGATACAACAGTTTTTCAGTTATTAAGTAGCTTTACAATGCATTGAAAACAAAAACTTGATACTGTCAAAGGCCTTACAAGAATCCAAATGTATGGAAAACTTATGTGACTATTTCATTGATTTTAGTTTCATATGAAACCTGATGAGTATTTTTACAAAAAAGGTCTTAAAAGTTTTCTTGTAGGTATAGCAATTTTCGAGTTAATAAGTAGCTTTACAATGCATAAAAAAAAACTTGATACTGTCAAAGTCCTTATAAGAATCCAAATGTATGGAAGACTCCTGTAAAGACTTATTTCATTTTAATGGCATGTGAAAGCTAATGAGTTTCTTTATGAAAAAGGTCTCTACACATTTCCTGATAAGTTCAACCATTTTGGAGTTAATACCCATGGATCTTGACCCAGTCAAAAGTTTTACAAAAATCTGAAAAACTGGGAATTATTATCAAATTTTGAATGTTTTTCTATAAATTGCTGGAAAAATCCACATCCTTCATATGCTAGTGCTAATAAAAGAGCTATCATATACCGTACATACTAACAATTCTTAAATTTATCCAAATGGTTAAGCCTCTCTCCCAAATCCAGGTTTTCTTCTTTCACGATGGAAAGCCGCTTGGAATCGGACCACGGAGGACTTTGGTCTTCTGTTACCGAACTGGCCGAGCTGTTGTACCCGCTGGATTCTCCAGGGAACAAGTCCAAACCAGCCCCTTTTCTCACCAACAGGTTGAGCTGTCGCGAGGATTTCATTAAGCTGACCGCCTAAAAAAGAGGACACTTCACTTCTATCATCGCTTCTTCTTGTTCTTCTTTATTCCCTCTCTTTTGTTATTTCCTGTACTACTTACCGCACTTAGTTTCTCCATAACATACCTCATTAAAATTGATATCCGAAAAATCCACGTTGTTACAGTACAAAATCTGATCACCCGGCCTCAGTCCGGCATCTCTCGCTATCCCGCCCTCTTTACTAAACTGAACGAATATCCCCGGTTTCCAGTCTGGCCCTTTGGAAATCCTGAAAAATGACCAAATCAATTATTAAACGTATTTCTTGTAATTGATCATTGCACTAACCCGCAACCCAATTTACTTTTTGGTGCCACCACGATGGTGATTCGCACGTCGTTCAGTTTCTCACCCAATTGGGGTGAGCCTCTGGTCGGTGACGATCCACAATCGGTGATTATTTGCCAACTCAATGCGTCCGTTTTTTTCCTGTAAGGACGTTATTGGTTAAACTACTTAGTTAGTTTTTGTTATGCTCTACTTACTCTTTCACTGGTATCATTCCGACCCCTATAAGAAAGAAAACAACGCATTAATAATATGAATAATAAAGTTCAGAAATCGAATCAAATATAAAACTTAAACTTATACCGATTGGCATCACACTAAGGTTTAATAAGGATCTCCATTGATCTTATCCTGTAGGAATAGTGGTATCATCTTTAAAAACTGAACATGAGGAGAAACAGGATTGGACTCTGAACCCTGAGGAACATCAGAATTAATGTCCATATAACTAAACCGACTGTTTTGGAAACAAAGATAAAACCCCTACTTCTTTAATAAAATACTGTGACTTGACATAATCAAAGCTTTGGATATGTCGCATAATACTACAGAAGCACATCACTCTTATTTGATACTCGTATATAACTCTTCAAACACCCGAAACATTGCGTCATTTGTTCTTTTACTGTCTTGAAAGACAAATTGCGAGGATTTAATCTTAGTAAGTGAAAGCAAAATAGAAATTAGTTTGAAGTTAGATGGTTCCAAAAAGAGGAGCAACTGAGGTTTTCTTTAGGACACTTGAAACATTAACTTTTTAATAGTTAAAGTTTTGGAATATTTATACTAATGCAAGAAAGCACAGTTAGTAAGAAAATAAGCGACTAGTTTTGCATTTAAAGCCAGATATGTACGGGTTGAAATCCGTTATAATTTTTTTAAAGCAACTTTTGCCATAAATACCCAAATTTCACAGTTAATCGGTAATAAAGTGCAAGTTACAATTGTTATCTAAGTTTCAAAATTAATTTTGTTTAATGTTTTATTTAATCAAATACAATGAACATTAAGCGTCTGTGTTAACTGAGAGAAATAATTAGAGGCATTGAAACATAATAAATAATTAAAAAGTTTCCGAGTTATTGAGGTTAGGCATGAGATTCTCAGTTATATGTGTTGGTTTACCAGGAGTGTATGAAAGTCACATAACTCAGAAAGTTGTTAAGTTATTTGAAAAATATATGAATATATCGACATATGAATGTTCAAAAATGTTCATTCATAATAACTCAATACGTTTTGACAAGAATCCTTTGAGTTTTTGAGGCTCTTACCTGAGAATTGGCTGACCAATGATAAACAGAAAAGAAAACCTTTAAATATTTGGGAATAAAGCGATGTTTTTCGAGTATAATTTGACAAATTAATGGAGAAAAACACTATTTTCAAGTAGTTCAAACACTATTAAGAAAATACAGCGAAGATATAGAAAAAGCTGCAAAAGTCAAATTTTCATTTATATTTAAATTAAAAACTGAAAAAAAATAGTTAAAATTTTAATTCGTTTGTGTATTTATAGTTTTTTTAAATTAATTTTTTTAAAATAAAATCGTTATTTCTAAAATAAATTTCTATAAAGAAAAAATATATTTTTTTTAACTTTTCTTCCTCTTCATCGTATTTAAATAGTAACGAAATAAACTAAGTCACAGGTCTCAAATTTATTCAATTAAAGTCAGAGAATTACACGTGTTTCGCACATACTAGGCATCATCAGATCCACCTGTGTATTCACTGATAAAAAAAAAAAAAAAGAAGCAGCAGAGAACAACCCTACATGATACAAGTCAAGGGTCGAAATTAAGTTAAAATTGGTAAAATAAGTTATGTAAACGATATCTTTGTCTGATTTTTTTCATTGGTACTTCTGGACCGATTGAGTTCTAACAAAAAATGTCTGGAAGCGAAAATATTAGGCTACTTAATGAAAGCAAAATTTCCTTTCCAGAAATCTTGAAATCTTCAAAATCGGTTAAAAAACAAGGAAGTTATAGTCATTTTTGTCTCCTGGACACTTTGGTCCTTGCATAGCTGACTTTTTTAAGTAAATATAATTGAAGCATTGGTACTTGTGGACCGATTGAGTTCTAACAAAAAACGCCTGGAAGAGAAAATATCAGTCTACTTAATGAGAGTAAAATTTCATTTCCAGAAATTTTGAAATGATCAAAATCGGTTAAAAAACAAGGAAGTTATAGTCATTTTTGTCTGCTGGACACTTTGATCCTTGCATAGTTGACTTTTACTATGCAAATTTATGTAACTTTAGTAATTCTGGACCGATTCAGATTAAACAAAAAACGCCTGGAAGAGAAAATATCAGTTTACTTAATGAGAGCAAAATTTCCTTTCCAGAAATTTTTAAATGATCAAAATCGGTTAAAAAACAAGTAATTCTGGATCGATTTAGATTAAACAAAAAACGCCTGGAAGGGAAGATATCAATCTACTTAATGAGTGCAAAATTTCATTTCCAGAAATTTTTAAATGATCAAAATCGGTTAAAAAACAAGAAAGTTATAGTCATTTTTGTCTCCTGGACACTTTGATCCTTGCATAGTTGACTTTTACTATACAAATTTATGTAACTTTAGTAATTCTGGACCGATTCAGATCAAACAAAAAACGCCTGGAAGAGAAAATATCGGTCTACTTAATGAGAGCAAAATTTCCTTTCCAGAAATCTTAAAGTGATCAAAATCGGTTAAAAAACAAGGAAGTTATAGTCATTTTTGTCTCCTGGACACTTTGATCCTTGCATAGTTGACTTTTGCTATTACAAATTTATGTAACTTTAGTAATTCTGGACCGATTTAGATTAAACAAAAAACGCCTGGAAGGGAAGATATCAATCTACTTAATGAGTGCAAAATTTCATTTCCAGAAATTTTTAAATGATCAAAATCGGTTAAAAAACAAGAAAGTTATAGTCATTTTTGTCCCCTGGGCACTTTGATCCTTGCATAGTTGACTTTTACTATACAAATTTATGTAACTTTAGTAATTCTGGACCGATTCAGATTAAACAAAAAACGCCTGGAAGAGAAAATATCAGTTTACTTAATGAGAGCAAAATTTCCTTTCCAGAAATTTTTAAATGATCAAAATCGGTTAAAAAACAAGTAATTCTGGATCGATTTAGATTAAACAAAAAACGCCTGGAAGGGAAGATATCAATCTACTTAATGAGTGCAAAATTTCATTTCCAGAAATTTTTAAATGATCAAAATCGGTTAAAAAACAAGAAAGTTATAGTCATTTTTGTCTCCTGGACACTTTGGTCCTTGCATAGTTGACTTTTACTATACAAATTTATGTAACTTTAGTAATTCTGGACCGATTCAGATCAAACAAAAAACGCCTGGAAGAGAAAATATCAGTCTACTTAATGAGAGTAAAATTTTCTTTCCATAAATTTTGAAATAATCAAAATCGGTTAAAAAACAAGGCAGTTATAGTCATTTTTGTCATCTGGACACTTTGATCCTTGCATAGTTGACTTTTACTATGCAAATTTATGTAACTTTAGTAATTCTGGACCGATTTAGATCAAACAAAAAACGTCTGGAAGAGAAAATTTTAGTCTACCTAATGAGAGTAAAATTTCCTTTCCATAAATTTTGAAATAATCAAAATCGGTTAAAAAACAAGGAAGCTATAGTTATTTTTGTCTCCTGGACCCTTTGATCCCTGCATAGTTGACTTTTGCTATACAAATTTATGTAACTTTAGTAATTCTGGACCGATTTAGATTAAACAAAAAACGCCTGGAAGGGAAGATATCAATCTACTTAATGAGTGCAAAATTTCATTTCCAGAAATTTTTAAATGATCAAAATCGGTTAAAAAACAAGGAAGTTATAGTCATTTTTGTCTCCTGGACACTTTGATCCTTGCATAGTTGACTTTTGCTATTACAAATTTATGTAACTTTAGTAATTCTGGACCGATTCAGATCAAACAAATAACGCCTGGAAGGGAAAATATCAATCTACTTAATGAGGGCAAAATTTCCTTTCCAGAAATTTTGAAATGATTAAAATCGGTTAAAAAACAAGGAAGTTATAGTTATTTTTGTCTCCTGGACACTTTGGTCCTTGCATAGCTGACTTTTTTAAGTAAATATACTTGAACCATTGGTACTTCTGGACTGCTTGAGTTCTAACAAAAAACGCCTGGAAGAGAAAATATCGGTCTACTTAATGAGAGCAAAATTTCCTTTCCAGAAATCTTAAAGTGATCAAAATCGGTTAAAAAACAACGAAGTTATAGTTATTTTTGTCTCCTGGACCCTTTGATGCCTGCATAGTTGACTTTTGCTATACAAATTTATGTAACTTTAGTAATTCTGGACCGATTCAGATCAAACAAAAAACGCCTGGAAGAGAAAATATCGGTCTACTTAATGAGAGCAAAATTTCCTTTCCAGAAATCTTAAAGTGATCAAAATCGGTTAAAAAACAAGGAAGTTATAGTCATTTTTGTCTCCTGGACATTTTGATCCTTGCATAGTTGACTTTTACTATACAAATTTATGTAACTTTAGTAATTCTGGACCGATTCAGATCAAACAAAAAACGCCTGGAAGAGAAAATATCGGTCTACTTAATGAGAGCAAAATTTCCTTTCCAGAAATCTTAAAGTGATCAAAATCGGTTAAAAAACAAGGAAGTTATAGTCATTTTTGTCTCCTGGACATTTTGATCCTTGCATAGTTGACTTTTACTATACAAATTTATGTAACTTTAGTAATTCTGGACCGATTCAGATCAAACAAAAAACGCCTGGAAGAGAAAATATCGGTCTACTTAATGAGAGCAAAATTTCCTTTCCAGAAATCTTAAAGTGATCAAAATCGGTTAAAAAACAAGGAAGTTATAGTCATTTTTGTCTCCTGGACATTTTGATCCTTGCATAGTTGACTTTTACTATACAAATTTATGTAACTTTAGTAATTCTGGACCGATTCAGATCAAACAAAAAACGCCTGGAAGAGAAAATATCGGTCTACTTAATGAGAGCAAAATTTCCTTTCCAGAAATCTTAAAGTGATCAAAATCGGTTAAAAAACAAGGAAGTTATAGTCATTTTTGTCTCCTGGACATTTTGATCCTTGCATAGTTGACTTTTACTATACAAATTTATGTAACTTTAGTAATTCTGGACCGATTCAGATCAAACAAAAAACGCCTGGAAGAGAAAATATCGGTCTACTTAATGAGAGCAAAATTTCCTTTCCAGAAATCTTAAAGTGATCAAAATTGGTTAAAAAACAACGAAGTTATAGTTATTTTTGTCTCCTGGACCCTTTGATGCCTGCATAGTTGACTTTTGCTATACAAATTTATGTAACTTTAGTAATTCTGGACCGATTCAGATCAAACAAAAAACGCCTGGAAGAGAAAATATCGGTCTACTTAATGAGAGCAAAATTTCCTTTCCAGAAATCTTAAAGTGATCAAAATCGGTTAAAAAACAAGGAAGTTATAGTCATTTTTGTCTCCTGGACATTTTGATCCTTGCATAGTTGACTTTTACTATACAAATTTATGTAACTTTAGTAATTCTGGACCGATTCAGATCAAACAAAAAACGCCTGGAAGAGAAAATATCGGTCTACTTAATGAGAGCAAAATTTCCTTTCCAGAAATCTTAAAGTGATCAAAATCGGTTAAAAAACAAGGAAGTTATAGTCATTTTTGTCTCCTGGACATTTTGATCCTTGCATAGTTGACTTTTACTATACAAATTTATGTAACTTTAGTAATTCTGGACCGATTCAGATCAAACAAAAAACGCCTGGAAGAGAAAATATCGGTCTACTTAATGAGAGCAAAATTTCCTTTCCAGAAATCTTAAAGTGATCAAAATCGGTTAAAAAACAAGGAAGTTATAGTCATTTTTGTCTCCTGGACATTTTGATCCTTGCATAGTTGACTTTTACTATACAAATTTATGTAACTTTAGTAATTCTGGACCGATTCAGATCAAACAAAAAACGCCTGGAAGAGAAAATATCGGTCTACTTAATGAGAGCAAAATTTCCTTTCCAGAAATCTTAAAGTGATCAAAATCGGTTAAAAAACAAGGAAGTTATAGTCATTTTTGTCTCCTGGACATTTTGATCCTTGCATAGTTGACTTTTACTATACAAATTTATGTAACTTTAGTAATTCTGGACCGATTCAGATCAAACAAAAAACGCCTGGAAGAGAAAATATCGGTCTACTTAATGAGAGCAAAATTTCCTTTCCAGAAATCTTAAAGTGATCTAAATCGGTTAAAAAACAAGGAAGTTATAGTCATTTTTGTCTCCTGGACATTTTGATCCTTGCATAGTTGACTTTTACTATACAAATTTATGTAACTTTAGTAATTCTGGACCGATTCAGATCAAACAAAAAACGCCTGGAAGAGAAAATATCGGTCTACTTAATGAGAGCAAAATTTCCTTTCCAGAAATCTTAAAGTGATCAAAATCGGTTAAAAAACAAGGAAGTTATAGTCATTTTTGTCTCCTGGACATTTTGATCCTTGCATAGTTGACTTTTACTATACAAATTTATGTAACTTTAGTAATTCTGGACCGATTCAGATCAAACAAAAAACGCCTGGAAGAGAAAATATCGGTCTACTTAATGAGAGCAAAATTTCCTTTCCAGAAATCTTAAAGTGATCAAAATTGGTTAAAAAACAACGAAGTTATAGTTATTTTTGTCTCCTGGACCCTTTGATGCCTGCATAGTTGACTTTTGCTATACAAATTTATGTAACTTTAGTAATTCTGGACCGATTCAGATCAAACAAAAAACGCCTGGAAGAGAAAATATCGGTCTACTTAATGAGAGCAAAATTTCCTTTCCAGAAATCTTAAAGTGATCAAAATCGGTTAAAAAACAAGGAAGTTATAGTCATTTTTGTCTCCTGGACATTTTGATCCTTGCATAGTTGACTTTTACTATACAAATTTATGTAACTTTAGTAATTCTGGACCGATTCAGATCAAACAAAAAACGCCTGGAAGAGAAAATATCGGTCTACTTAATGAGAGCAAAATTTCCTTTCCAGAAATCTTAAAGTGATCAAAATCGGTTAAAAAACAAGGAAGTTATAGTCATTTTTGTCTCCTGGACATTTTGATCCTTGCATAGTTGACTTTTACTATACAAATTTATGTAACTTTAGTAATTCTGGACCGATTCAGATCAAACAAAAAACGCCTGGAAGAGAAAATATCGGTCTACTTAATGAGAGCAAAATTTCCTTTCCAGAAATCTTAAAGTGATCAAAATCGGTTAAAAAACAAGGAAGTTATAGTCATTTTTGTCTCCTGGACATTTTGATCCTTGCATAGTTGACTTTTACTATACAAATTTATGTAACTTTAGTAATTCTGGACCGATTCAGATCAAACAAAAAACGCCTGGAAGAGAAAATATCGGTCTACTTAATGAGAGCAAAATTTCCTTTCCAGAAATCTTAAAGTGATCAAAATCGGTTAAAAAACAAGGAAGTTATAGTCATTTTTGTCTCCTGGACATTTTGATCCTTGCATAGTTGACTTTTACTATACAAATTTATGTAACTTTAGTAATTCTGGACCGATTCAGATCAAACAAAAAACGCCTGGAAGAGAAAATATCGGTCTACTTAATGAGAGCAAAATTTCCTTTCCAGAAATCTTAAAGTGATCAAAATTGGTTAAAAAACAACGAATTTATAGTTATTTTTGTCTCCTGGACCCTTTGATGCCTGCATAGTTGACTTTTACTATACAAATTTATGTATCTTTAGTAATTCTGGACCGATTCAGATCAAACAAAAAACGCCTGGAAGAGAAAATATCAATCTACTTAATGAGAGCAAAATGTCCTCTCCAGAAATTTTGAAATGATCAAAATCGGTTAAAAAACAAGAAAGTTATAGTAATTTTTGTCTCCTGGACACTTTGATCCTTGCATAGTTGACTTTTACTTTACAAATTTATGTAACTTTAGTAATTCTGGACCGATTCAGATCAAACAAAAAACGCCTGGAAGAGAAAATATCGGTCTACTTAATGAGAGCAAAATTTCCTTTCCAGAAATCTTAAAGTGATCAAAATCGGTTAAAAAACAAGGAAGTTATAGTCATTTTTGTCTCCTGGACATTTTGATCCTTGCATAGTTGACTTTTACTATACAAATTTATATAACTTTAGTAATTCTGGACCGATTCAGATCAAACAAATAACGCCTGGAAGGGAAAATATCAATCTACTTAATGAGAGTAAAATTTCATTTCCAGAAATTTTGAAATGATCAAAATCGGTTAAAAAACAAGGAAGTTATAGTCATTTTTGTCTCCTGGACACTTTGATCCTTGCATAGTTGACTTTTGCTAAACAAATTTATGTAACTTTAGTAATTCTGGATCGATTTAGATTAAACAAAAACGCCTGGAAGAGAAAATATCGGTCTACTTAATGAGAGCAAAATTTCCTTTCCAGAAATCTTAAAGTGATCAAAATCGGTTAAAAAACAAGGAAGTTATAGTCATTTTTGTCTCCTGGACACTTTGATCCTTGCATAGTTGATTTTTGCTAAACAAATTTATGTAACTTTAGTAATTCTGGACCGATTTAGATTAAACAAAAAACGCCTGGAAGGGAAGATATCAGTCTATTTAATGAGAGCAAAATTTCCTTTCCAGAAATTTTGAAATAATCAAAATCGGTTAAAAAACAAGGAAGTTATAGTTATTTTTGTCACCTGGACATTTTGATCTTTGCATAGTTGACTTTTACTATACAAATTGATGTAACTTTAGTAATTCTGGACCGATTCAGATTAAACAAAAAACGCCTGGAAGAAAAAATATCAGTCTACTTAATGAGAGTAAAATTTCCTTTCCAGAAATTTTGAAATGATCAAAATCGGTTAAAAAACAAGGAAGTTATAGTCATTTTGATCTCCTGGACACTTTTGATCCTTGCATAGTTGACTTTTACTATACAAATTTATGTAACTTTAGTAGTTCTGGACCGATTCAGATCAAGCAAAAAACGCCTGGAAGGGAAAATATCAATCTACTTAATGAGAGGAAAATTTCCTTTTCAGAAATTTTGAAATGATCAAAATCGGTTAAAAAACAAGGAAGTTATAGTCATTTTTGTCTCTTGGACACTTTGGTCCTTGCATAGCTGACTTTGTCATCTGATGAAAAGTAGTGTAACCCATTACACAGATGGTGCCAGCCTGTTTTTAATCCTACTTAATGGCCATCCTGGGCTCTGGGAAAAGCAAACAAGCCCAAACAGATTACAAAGATACAAACATATAAAAAAAAATTATTAAATTCTTCATACAAAAATAAAGGTTTTGCTGAAAGCGAAGTCTCAGAACATTTTCAGATGTTATCATTTGACCCTCATTTATGATCCTTTTATTGTCTTTCTCTGATTGGGCAGCGTAGACGTTAGTTTTTAAACGCCTTCATAAAAAAATCACGTGGTGTTAAATCAGGCGACATAGCTGGCCGTTCCATAATTCCATTTAATCAGATCTGCCACATGTGTGATATAAATTTCTCTCCGGTTCATGTGATCGACAATATTTATGGTGGATCATTATTCTTGGGATTAAGACCCATATGTTTAAGTTATAGTTAGTATTGCAGTTAATTTAATTTAATTTTGTTAAATATTTGATTATCTTGTTAAACTTTTATAATTGGATTTTATATCATATTAATAGTTATTTGCTCTAATTTTTTTTGATAACTTTTGAGATTGCAACTTTATTTTTTTTTCTTTTATTTTTTTTAGGTTTGTTTTGTGTTCTTTTTTTTTAAACTATATTTTTCATTGTTTTGCAACTGTTTACTGTTATTGGGCAAGTCGCCTGTTGGAAATAAAGACTTATTATTATTATTATTAAGTCGCAGTTAAATGAATTAGAAAACAACAAAATCCAACAACCAACTTGGAGACAAGACGCACCATTTGGGGGTTTTAGGCAATACTCCTTCTACTACTGGCTTATTATAATCTGATACATTTTTCTATAAAAATAAGTTTAATTGAAGTTAGTCAATAAGTTTAGTCGTATGAATTTAATAATAAAATTCTGATAATTACTATGATCGCATCTCAGTGGACGAAAGAGAGATGCGGTCAATTTCCGGTGAGTGTTGCCTCTCTACATCCGCCGGACGGACGATATTAAATAAAGATCGCTATTTAAAATGATTATTATAAAAAAACGTATTTACCTCGGACTTTTAGCGTAAGATGTGTGTGGTTGGAAATGAGCTGAAGAACCTCCTTGTGGACGGCATCGTCGACCGCGAACCCGTTCACTCTGATAATCTGATCTCCTACCTACAAAAAATAAATGATCATCTCTATAACCCATGTTTGCTCTATAAATTTAAAAAACCTCATATACGCGTAAATAACATACCATAGACCTACCTATTTACCTTGTAAATTTATCGACGATGTCTCAATAATAGGCAATTATCATTTTATAGTACCCTAGCACGTATAATTTTATAGTCAACGCGGTCATTACGCATTATCTTTGCTTATTTTATGCGACGAGGTTCACTTATATCGTGAGGACAAAATACAGAGAAACAGATATAGAATCAATGGGAAAGTTTGACACATTGATTGCAGATTGATGAGCAGACTGATCAGGGCTGGTTCTATGGACTGACTCAGTATCAGAAGACAGAGTTATCAATAAATCCCAGTTTAAAAGTTTAAGATGGATTAGGAGTATAATAGATCACCTGGTTCTTCTTTTTGAAAAAATCTTGATGATGTCAAAGGCTTTACAAAAATTTAAATATTCCGATAATCCACTTTGATTGACAAGGATTTTATTGATTTTAGTTTAATATGAAAGCTGAGGGTATCCCAGTTTCCTCGTAAATTCAACCCTTCTGGAGATATTGAGTAATATTTCAATATATTGAAAAAATTTTGAGGCTGTCAAAGGCTTTACAAAACTCTAAATATTTTGAAAACTGAACGTACCGATTTTATTGATTTTACTTTCATATTAAAGCTAATGAGATTCTTTATCAAAAAGGTCCTAACAAGTTTCCTTGCAAATTAAATCGTTCTAGAGATATTGAGTAAGTCAAATCACGAAAGCAATCTATTTGACTTTTATCTGAGAACAGGAAAAAGAACTGGACTCTTTGTCTATCTTCATAGATCTCACAGAAGCCTTTGATAAGGTAAATGACCAATATTGCAATGAAAATGTTGCCTAATGTTGTTGAGTGATTCTTAAGAGTTCGTGGGTGTGTAAATTACCTAAAGGGGATATTAAGTTTGCCACGCAATTTCTTACAAAATAACAACTTGGAGCGGTTCAAGAACTATCATAACATTTGCTAAAAAAGGATCAGGCTATAATATAATCGTAATTTTTTTTCTCGTGTGTGGCTCACTTATTATTAGTTGCGTAATATATGCATGCGAATGCAATTTGTGGATGAATAAGTTCGATTTTTACGATGGGGAAAGATGATGGACATCTTAGAAGAGAATATAATAATAACTGTAAGCTATGATCAGGGAAAGAAATACATTTCTCTTCTTATGAGTTTCTCATAAGAAGATTTTAATTTTGTGCAATTATTAATCACGCCACTGAAATTAATTATTTTTTTCTCTTATCTACTTGGAATTCATCTCACGAATGATGGTCTCAAAACGCACTTCGATATTTATCTTATTAGTGATTTTTTCTCTGACCAGAATCCGGAAAAAAGTGATTTCTTCTCTTCTCAATCTAGAGGCACTAAACTATTTATCACAACAGTGATATTATTGACCTAGGAATCAGTGCAAGAACGTCTTCTTTTCTCGTCGACTTGTATGTCATAAAAGGTTAATCACAGGAGTGATTTTAAGCCTAGAATTAGTAAAAGTATTTTTTTATCATTTATATCTTTATCAGCGACTTTTTTACAATTATTTCAACTTTTACCGGTCTGGAGGTGAAAAATTATTTAACTTAGCATTAATTTAACTAAGTAGTGATTTGAAGGTTCATCGATAATCCGTTAAAATATTTCAAGATAAGTGATTTTTTATAGATTTATCTCAGCAGTAAATTTAAATGAAGCTTTTAATTCACTGATCAGAAAATCAGTGATAAAGTATTTATCTTAGTGGTATTATTATCTCTGTTTTGAATTGGAGGGAATTTATTATTATTATTCACGGCACTAATTCTAAACTCAGAACGAATAAAAGTATTTTTGCTTTACGTTTATCACATCTCATTAGTGATTTTAATGATGTATCAGTGACTATATACTTTAAACTTTACAATTAAATATCTCAATTATTAGAAAATGCTTGATTCCTCAAAGGCAACTTTTTATTCGATTTCCTATTGTATTTAAAAAATATGTTTACCAGTAGAAAGAGAATAATTTTCTGATTATAAAAATACCAAACAGTATATATCTTACTCAAACCGTTTACGACATAATCATTTTTAAAGTTTACCAATTTACTTGGCTCACTCTATATACATCAAACTTTAAAATTGAATATCTCAGCAACGGAGTGAGATAATTATATGCTGTTTGGGTTCATTTTAATCAGAACAATTTTCTCTATTTGATGGTAAATGTTCAATTGACCTAAGGCAAAAATTTAATCCAATTTCCAATTATAGTTTAAAATTATTCCTGCCAGTAGAAATAAAATAATTTTCTGATTATAAAAGTACCAAGCACCATATGTCTAACTCAAACCGTTTACGAGATAATCCTTTTTAAAGTTTACCAATAAATAATATATGTTCGATTATGGTGCCATGTTCCTCTTTCCATTATTAAATAAAAATTCTTTTTTCCAATAATTTCTTAATAACAATTATATAAATTTATCGGTTTCTATAGTGGTAAAAACGGTTTTACTATCAGACCGCATCGCTTAACTATCGAAGCAGGTGTTAACCATATTTTTACCGGTAGACCACAATTTCTGTTCACTTCATCTATTCCCCGCGGACTTACAGTTTATTAGTTCCCACAGAGAGCAAATAATAACTGAAAACAAGAAAAAAACACACTCAAGGGCTTTTTTGCCTTCAGTTGTTCGTTGTATCTCCCATTCTATAATCGCTTTATGGCGGAAATCATAAATATTAGCAAAATACACAACTGATTTATCTAATTTAATTATTTCCTGCTTCTAATGCGATTTTTTTAGCGTTATAATGGGGCCTTACGATTTTATATTTAATGATTTATAGGGAGGAACAACACATGCATGGTGACAGGTCTGGTTTCTAATTGCTGAGTATCTAATTATAAATTCATCATTTATCTCTTGAAAATTAGTGCATAACTATACTTCAATTGCACAAAATGATGTGATTCTTGATTATTGGGGTTGCTTAATATATTCTTTAACCATAATCAAAGAAATTATTAAAATGTGTACAGCAAATCATAAGATATTTGAATTTTTCTTACAGGAGTGCCTGTACTATAGAAAATTTTTTTAACTCTTACGAATTAATGAATAACTCTACTCCAATTTTAAAAAATGATCTGATTCTTGATTATTAGGAATTTTTTAAGTATTCTTTAACCATAATCAAGGAATTCATGAAAATGTGTACAGCAAATTATGAGATATTTGGATTTTCCTTACAGGAGTGCCTGTACTATAGAAAATTTTTTAACTCTTACAAATTAATGAATAACTCCACTCCAGTTGCTAAAAATGATGTGATTCTTAATTAATGGGGTTTTTTAAAGTATTCTTTAACTATAAACAAAGAATTCATTAAAATATGTAGAGCAAATCATGAGATATTTGGATTTTCCTTACAGGAGTGCCTGTACTATAGAAAATTTTTTAACTCTTACAAATTAATTAATAACTCCACTCCAATTGCTAAAAATGATGTGATTCTTGATTATTGGGGTTTTTTGAAGTATCCGTTAGCTATAATCAAGGAATTCATTAAAATGTGTACAGCAAATTATGAGATATTTGGATTTTCTTTACAGGAGTGCCTGTACTATAAAATATTTTTTAACTTTTACATATTAATGAATAACTCCACTCTAATTGCTAAAAATGATGTGATTCTGGATTATTGGGGTTTTTTGAAGTATCCTTTAAGTATAATCAAGGAATTCATTAAAATGTGTACAGCAAATTATGAGATATTTGGATTTTCCTTACAGGAGTGCCTGTACTATAACATATTTTTTTAACTCTTACAAATTAATGAATAACTCCACTCCAATTGCTAAAAATGATGTGATTCTTGATTATTGGGGTTTTTTGAAGTATCCGTTAACTATAATCAAGGAATTCATTAAATTGTGTACAGCAAATTATGAGATATTTGAATTTTCCTTACAGGAGTGCCTGTACTATAACATATTTTTTTAACTCTTACAAATTAATGAATAACTCCACTCCAATTGCTAAAAATGATGTGATTCTTGATCATTGGGGTTTTTTGAAGTATTCTTTAACTATAATCAAGGAATTCATTAAATTGTGTACAGCAAATTGAGATATTTGGATTTTCTTTACAGGAGTGCCTGTACTATAACATATTTTTTTAACTCTTACAAATTAATTAATAACTCCACTCCAATTGCTAAAAATGATGTGATTCTTGATTATTGGAGTTTTTTGAAATATCCGTTAACTATAATCAAGGAATTCATTAAATTGTGTACAGCAAATTATGAGATATTTGGATTTTCCTTACAGGAGTGCCTGTACTATAACATATTTTTTTAACTCTTACAAATTAATGAATAACTCCACTCCAATTGCTAAAAATGATGTCATTCTTGATTATTGGGGTTTTTTGAAGTATCCGTTAACTATAATCAAGGAATTCATTAAATTGTGTACAGCAAATCATGAGATATTTGAATTTTCCTTACAGGAGTGCCTGTACTATAACATATTTTTTTAACTCTTACAAATTAATTAATAACTCCACTCCAATTGCTAAAAATAATGTGATTCTTGATTATTGGGGTTTTTTGAAGTATCCGTTAATTATAATCAAGGTATTCATTAAATTGTGTACAGCAAATCATGAGATATTTGGATTTTCTTTACAGGAGTGCCTGTACTATAAAATATTTTTTAACTCTTACATATTAATGAATAACTCCACTCTAATTGCTAAAAATGATGTGATTCTGGATTATTGGGGTTTTTTGAAGTATCCTTTAAGTATAATCAAGGAATTCATTAAAATGTGTACAGCAAATTATGAGATATTTGGATTTTCCTTACAGGAGTGCTTGTACTATAACATATTTTGTTAACTCTTACAAATTAATTAATAACTCCACTCCAATTGCTAAAAATGATGTCATTCTTGATTATTGGGGTTTTTTGAAGTATCCGTTAACTATAATCAAGGAAATCATTACAATGTGTACAGCAAATCATGAGATATTTGAATTTTCCTTACAGGAGTGCCTGTACTATAAAACATTTTTTAACTCTTACAAATTAATTAATAACTCCACTCCAATTGCTATAAATGATGTGATTCTTGATTATTGGGGTTTTTTTGAAGTATCCGTTAAATATAATCAAGGAATTCATTAAATTGTGCACAGCAAATTATGAGATATTTGGATTTTCCTTACAGGAGTGCCTGTACTATAGAAAATTTTTTAACTCTTACAAATTAATTAATAACTCCATTCCAATTGCTAAAAATGATGTGATTCTTGATTATTGGGGTTTTTTGAAATATCCGTTAACTATAATCAAGGAATTCATTAAATTGTGTACAGCAAATTATGAGATATTTGGATTTTCCTTACAGGAGTGCCTGTACTATAACATATTTTTTTAACTCTTACAAATTAATGAATAACTCCACTCCAATTGCTAAAAATGATGTCATTCTTGATTATTGGGGTTTTTTGAAGTATCCGTTAACTATAATCAAGGAATTCATTAAATTGTGTACAGCAAATCATGAGATATTTGAATTTTCCTTACAGGAGTGCCTGTACTATAACATATTTTTTTAACTCTTACAAATTAATTAATAACTCCACTCCAATTGCTAAAAATAATGTGATTCTTGATTATTGGGGTTTTTTGAAGTATCCGTTAATTATAATCAAGGTATTCATTAAATTGTGTACAGCAAATCATGAGATATTTGGATTTTCTTTACAGGAGTGCCTGTACTATAAAATATTTTTTAACTCTTACATATTAATGAATAACTCCACTCTAATTGCTAAAAATGATGTGATTCTGGATTATTGGGGTTTTTTGAAGTATCCTTTAAGTATAATCAAGGAATTCATTAAAATGTGTACAGCAAATTATGAGATATTTGGATTTTCCTTACAGGAGTGCTTGTACTATAACATATTTTTTTAACTCTTACAAATTAATTAATAACTCCACTCCAATTGCTAAAAATGATGTCATTCTTGATTATTGGGGTTTTTTGAAGTATCCGTTAACTATAATCAAGGAAATCATTACAATGTGTACATTAGTCATGAGATATTTGGATTTTCCTTACAGGAGTGCCTGTACTATAGAAAATTTTTTAACTCTTACAAATTAATGAATAACTCCACTCCAGTTGCTAAAAATGATGTGATTCTTGATTAATGGGGTTTTTTTTAACTATAAACAAAGAATTCATTAAAATATGTAGAGCAAATCATGAGATATTTGGTTTTGCCTTGCAATAGTGCCTGTGCGATAAAACATCACTTATAAGTGCATATAAACTCCATTTCTCTCTTCTAGAGTTAAAATGAGAACTGGTGTAATCATTTCTATACTCTATCTCTTTCCAACTTAATTGAGGTACACTAAAAGCTAATAATTAACTTGCTAACTAACAATAACAGTGAAAATCATCTTCAAGTCACGCATATAAACATTTAACAAAAGTCAACGACTCCTTCATATCCTCTTTGATATTGTATATTATGCTCATTTTGTTGTGTGAAAACGAGTTAAGAGCGGTTATTTTAATAATGAGTTCAAAAGTGGTTTTGGACCAACGTGGTTCACTTGTTTTACGGTTCTTTTTCTAATATTAACGTTCCGGCATTTGTTTTTAATAATGGCTTATGTTTAGTGTCAAAGTTCTTCTTTTTTTTTATGGGACTGTTATGTAACATTTGAATTAATAGTATGTTTACAGAGTAAACACTCCAATTTGGAAAAGTTTAATAAAATTACTGACGAAATTAACAAAAAATTATTACTTACTTGTTACTGATATATTCAATTTTAAAAATTAGGGAAACTGTAAAAGTTACTATTTCGTAGACGGTTAAGTTAGATATATGGTGTTTGGTATTTTTGTAATTAGAAAATTATTCTCTTTTTACTGATGAATATTTTTTTGAAATGCAACAAGAAATTTAATTAAAAAATAAATTTTAAGAAAACAAGAATTTACTATCAAATATTTAAAGAGGAAAATCAAAATGGCACATGTTGAATGCACATTCCAGTTTTAATTGGGCATTTATTATTCGGGTTCTATGTGAAATACACGTCATACTTTCGTGAAACGTCAAACATAAATTGACACTTTCGTGACTTTTGACACATGTAACATACTTTTTAAATGTAAATGATTTAATGTAATGTTCCAATATAAAGACCTTTATATTTTCCATTCATTCATATTTGTCAAACTAAATTGGTACTTCTAGAACTTGATGCAATCTTGAACCTCTTGACTCGGATCCTTTTCACTTCACACAAAAAAAAAAAACAATAGCCCAATTATTTAGCATAATATTTGCAATAACCATATGACCTAATGGCTTTAATTAATAACCATTTGCTCATCGCATTGTTGTAACAACAACAGATACGCAAATAACAAACGTACCCAGTCAAGAATGTTCTCATGAAATTATAAAATATCATTCAGTGGAAATACTTTTAATTGCCATTCCCAACATTTTGTGTGTAAACAATCATAATTCTATTGCCACGAGGGAAAGTGACTCTGGCACTTTCGCTAATGATTGTCTATAAGGAATGCGTAGATTGGTAGTTATCTGATACGCATGCAAGCGGATGTCTAAGTGATTCTTAGAAAATATTACTTACTCTTAATCCTTGTAGACTCGCCTCCGATCCCACTTCCACATAAGAAACAAAAATCCCGGTTCCATGTTCTCTTCCACCTCGGATACTGAACCCGAGTGAGGGACCGTGACGGTAGTTTACACCGGGAGGTGGTAGGGGCCCATGACTGGGTCTCACTAACCTAAAAAACGCCATAAAAGAACTATTAAGCCTCAAAATAGAGATGTTATGGAATAGCTTTTTAATGTACTTATTCCGACCTGTACCAGTTCTACATGTAAACCTATTCCAGATACCTATTACAGCTCCAACCTATTTCTAACAAATAAATTGCAAGAGAACCGTGGCGCTGCTGGCGGTATCACAGGTTTTCGATGAATTAGCGGTTATGTTTTTAAATATTTATTATTTTTGCAGCATGCGCGGCATTTTGGATAGCGCGCGGCAGTCACTTTGATTTCCGCCGAAAAGAATGATTGAATGACGGGGCGGCGAGTTTTTTTTGCATGTATTTTTAGTTCTGTATTTTTTAGCTTTTGTGGACACCGACAGCCAACGGACCTCCACCTGCTCATCCAGTACAAGTATTATGTGCCACATAGCAAAAAAGGAAGAAGGAAACCATAAGTTATCAAAAAATCAGTCAAAAATTTCCTCATTTGTGCCCAAAAGATTGAATACAGCCTCAAAGAAAAAAATTGACGATTTGTTATTAAAACAATTTTATACAGATTTTCAGCCATATAGCGTAGTTGAGGATGAAGGGTTTCGGCAATATACCAAAGCCCTAAATCCATCTTACGAACTTCCCAGTAGACGGTGATTTCTAGAGCAATAATTTCAAGTATTTACGAACAATGTTCAGTTTAACGTAAAGAGCTGGTCAAAGATGTAGTGGCAGTTTGTTTGACAACAGATTGTTGGACTTCCACAAACAATGAAAACTTTATGGGAGTCACAATACACTTCATAGATAAAAAATTTTATATTCAAACCATTCTTGTGAAATGCGCCGTATTCGATCAGTCTCATACAAGTGCCAATCTAAATGCGGAACTAAGAACCATAGCAGAGGAATAAGGTATTAAAAAAAATATTTTAGCAATATCTGATAATGCGGCCAATGTGAAAAATGCCATTACAAATGGGCTGGGATGGAAGTTTTTCGGATGCTACGCCCATACTCTTCATCTACTAGTTCGCGATTCACTCATTGAAGTAGCAGGCACTCTAGAGAAAGTGAAAACTATAGTTTGATTAATGAAGTTTCAGAAGAATATTGGTTTAAAAACCACTAAGAAACTTTTACAGGATGTGGTTGCGAGGTGGAACTTTACCTACTACATGGTAGAGCAATTTATTGAGTTAGAAGAAGCTGTACGGATTACAATAGCTATAATCGATATTAATCTTCCTCAATTGACTTTGGATAAATGGGCCCTTCTTTTAGATGTATGCAGTGAGCTTTTAAAAGAGCACATCTGCCAAGATAATAATTAAAAAATTGCAAAGCGGCCTTCGTAATAGAGTGGGAAATGTGGAATATAGTAGTAATTCATTGGTAGTAACTACATACTTAGACCCACGTTTTAAGAATTTGGCATTTAAAATTTAGAAAGAGTAAAGAAGAATATTATAGTAGAGGTAAGTGATATTATTTATAAAAAAGATCCAATAAAAATACTTGAGGCTCAACAACCATCTACAAGCAATGTAAATGATAATTTAAATATAAAAACAACTTTTTCAGTATGGGATATATTTGACAAAATTACTTCTAAAAAAAAATTCAAAGTGCAGATATACGGAGGACGCTATTCTGGATCGAAAAAAGGACCCATTGGAATGGTGGAGGGAACATGGATATATATATCCCAATTTAAGTGTACTTGCAAAACAAAAATTATGTGCTGTTGCGACGTCGGTCCCATGTGAAAGTTTATTTTCAAAAGCAGGTAAAATTTTAAGTGACCGTCGCAATCGTCTTATGGCAAAACATCTAGAAAATTTATTTTTGAACTCTACCGCCAAATTTTGTAGAAAAAGTTAAAAAAAAATTTCAAAATTGTTACTCTTTTATTTTTGTTTTTGTTACTTTTTTAAATAATACATATTTTGTATTATTTAGTTTTGTTTATTTTTATTTAATATTGTTCGCCATTAACCTTTCTTTTGATGGAAATTTAGCGCCTTTTTAGGATATAGGTACCTATACCTATTATCTAAAAATAAATACTGACTCAGTAAAACCAAGTAACTGTACTAATTTAATAAAAAACTCGGAATAACTTTGCTATTCTGACTTTTTCTACGATACACTGTCCGCAGAATCGCCAAGTCAAAACTAATTTCTGTTTGGCGATTTGGTTCCAAATAATACCAATCAGTCTCAATACTCGGATTGTCAAATCGCCATCATTATTTTACATGGACTGACTGACGCACTCGGAACAGGTATTTCTGATTTCTGGTAATAGGTACGCGGAATAGCCCGCTGAAACTTAAACCAAAAGAACAGGTCCGGTTCCACTGTAACAACCCTACCTCAAAATTCGCATTGCTTACCTTATAGTTCTTATTCGGTTATTTCTACTACCGCAGCTCTCGCTTATCGTTTCGGCAGACATGGTGGAACAGGCATACTTGTGCTGCTGGAATCCAACGGTGCCATATTCAGACGCTAACATCCTAAGGCAAGCTGTAAGAATGAAAAGATTCAAGTTAATAGTACCTAGGAAGTTATTTTGAAAAAGTTGTGAAGGAATGTCAAAAGCCTGTAAGAGGTTTGAATATATGCTAAACACTTGGCCAACTGATCTTAAGTATATATAATAATAATAATAATATTGTTATTGAAAATAAGAAAATGGTGCATTACACGTAAAAGGTCCGCTGAAATCAGACGCTCTTTAAGTGTTTATCACTGTGATTCTTATTCTATTTACAAAAATACCAAAATGCAGGATTGAAAATGTGATCATACTTTCTAAGACTATATATTAAGCGCACACACTCATTTTATATTCTCTGAATGTGACATCTATAGTGCAGTAAAAACGCGGTCGAAAGACGCTTATTTATCGATTTTTTTAGGCATGTTTATTGGCATCTGAAATCGAGTTTTACGACATCGCTAGAGTGATCCAAATTTTTTCATATTCAAAAAACCTCAAAAATCGCGGTAATTTTGAAACTCAACTTTTTGACACATAACTCGCTCTATCTCAAAAACCGCTCTACCTACTAAAATGATTTTTTTTTAAATTTTCAAACGCATTTCTTTGCGCACATATTGCAATAGAAAAAATTGAGGTAGTGTTTTTTTTTGTTATTCAAAAAATTTAAAAAATGTGCTGGTCACCGTTTATGGAGATAGTTTTTTCAGCAATCGAAAAACTTTTTTATTTGAAGGAATTTTACCATACAGTCTGCGAAGAAATTATAGCAGACACATTAAAAAAGTTAAAAAAAAAAACTGCAACCATTTATCTCTAATAGATCTTGAGTTATCGATTTTTCAATTCGGGGTTCCAATCGCAGGAACATTTTCGAGGTTGTCCCGCGGCAACTTTCTACTAACCGCGCGCACTGCAAGTACGCTTTACTAGGTATTTATTATATTGAAATTTTTAATTTGAAACACCTATTTATTTGAACAGTTGATACCCCAAAGTTTTAAATGCGTCTAGTATACAAATACAAAGATTCGTCAATTAAACAAGGTGAAAGATGTAGACGTGGCGACTCGAACGTTAGTCAGTTTTTGGTTTCTGGCTTCAGAAAGGTACCCAAGCTAGACGAGTTTTTATCAAATAAAGCATCATTGCTTATTTTTTTGACAAACTGTTTGGTACAAAATAGACCACCATTGCTTAAAGATGACGAAGAATTGGTTGTAGCAGGAGGTTTTCAAAATCCAAAAGACGTTTTTCTTATTACTAAAAATAGAGATCCCGAAAATTTAACCATATTGAACAGCACACATGAAGAAGCGTACACCCGTATAATTCTACATGTACTAGCTGATCAACAAATGTATGAATCAATCCTTGTCAAATCAGTTGACACGGATGTGTTCCTCCTACACTACTACAGTACAACTGTACACCTTAAAACTCCTCAGCTATTTATTCAGCTGGGATAAAATAAGAATAAGCGATCCACAACATCGTCGAAAAATTGGGCCCCCAGATTTCCAAAAATCTTTTAATAATGCATTGCCTTACCGGATGTGACACCATCAGTGCATTCTATAAAATTGGGAAAAAAACAGCTTTTGAGACATTAAATAAAAATATAAATGTGTTGTCAGAGCTGCATAAAATTCCTTATATTCCTGAGAAGGAAGCAATCGCATATAATACAAAATATATTCTCCTTTTGTACAAAAATAAAAAGGCCAATATCAAAAACCTGAATGATTTGAGACTGTTTATGGCAACTACGACTAACAAAACAGGCATTTAAGCAGCATTTGAAAAGGTAATTAAAAATATATTAATTACAACATCCTAGCTATATCATAAAATCGTATATTTCAGGTGCATTTACCAAATGAAAATTTGGTACAGTAGCCCTTTGGCCGAGCCCGCTTCTGAAGATCCTGGCGATTATGGTTGGAACAATGTGGACTCCTATATTAACCACGAAAGCACCTATACCGGAAAATCTTCGAAGTGCTCTATCAATTTGCTGTTCCGACAGAGGCTGCACCACCCGATGTGTTTGTGTAACACATGGCTTGAAATGTTGCTGCCAATGCAAATGCAAATCGTGCAGCAATAAAATGAAATATCTGATTCGGAATCGGAAATGTACTAAATTTTGGAAAGTAAAAAACTAATGTATCGAGTGCCTTTTATTTATGGAGAAAGGTTTTACATGCAGCAAGTGCATCGGAGCAAACCGTTCATAAGAACTACCCTCATTTCGATTTATCCTCAGAACGCCACTCCGACTATTTTTTTTTTGATTTTCTTAGAATTTGTTTCCCTTGTCAACCCTATTTTCTGCCTTTTATTTAATATAAATCCTAATTAAAATCGTATTACATCGAAATCACTAGTCAGACAGAAACGTACTACAGTAAACTGAACAGTGTGCAGTTAAATTAAGTACAGTACAATAAAGTACAGTCAGTAAAAAGGAGAAATTGCCTGTGACTACAACCCGCGGTGAGTGGAATAAATCCCTTTTCAGTTGGCGCGCGATTTGAGCTCCGAATTCAAAAATCGATAACTCAAAATCTATTAGAGATAAATGGTTGCAGTTTCTTTTTAAAACTTTTTTAATGTGTCTGCTAAATTTTCTTTGCAGACTATATGGTCAAATTCCTTTAAATAAAAAAGTTTTTCGATTGCTGAAAAAAGTATCTCCCTAAACGGTGACCAGCACATTTTTTACATTTTTTGAATAACAAAAAAAAAACCACCTCAATTTTTTCTATTGCAATAAGTGCGCAAAGAAATGCGTTTAAAAATTTAAAAAAAAATCATTTTAGTAGCTAGAGCGGTTTTTGCGATAGAGCGAGTTATGTGTCAAAAAGTTGAGTTTCTAAATTATGGCGATTCTTGAAGTTTTTTCAATATATAAAAAATCGGGACACCTTAGCGATGTCGTAGAACTCCGTTTCAGATGCCCAGTAATATTCCCAATAATTTAGTATAGGACTTATATTCCACCTCACATATTTCCCGACGCATACAACCTGCAGCGATTGAAGATAAATGCCCACAAATATCTTCGCGCAAGCACCACTCCAAGAGTGACATAGGACTTTCCTCTTGTGCTTGTGTTTACCATAAAAAAAAAAAAAAAAAAAAAAATCTGGTTATACGTCAAAAAAAAAAACGCGAGAATTCGAGCCGGTTTTTACTCCGCTACTATGTTCATAATCAATAAGCAACTTTAAAACAGTTAAAGTTAGACTGTTAGAGAGAACCAAAAACGGTTATTATAGAGAATTTTTAGGGAGAAATTGGATTTTTTAAATAAAGTTACCAACATATTCATTTGGGTTTTTGAATGATTACTTGAAAAAAAAATAACGATTTGAACCTGTTAACTTTAATGCAAATTTCATACCCGGTGGTGCGTCGCCGAGCGCCACATAGGAAAACCCATATAAATTTTAAGGGGTCAAATTCAAATTCAAATTCAAATAGTTTATTGTCCAACAGGAAAATTCCCAATTACAAGACAATCGAAATAATTAAAATTAAAACAATACAAGTGTTATACGCACCTTAAATAAGTAGTACAAAAAAAATAATATAAAAAAATAATATAAGATCCAATATAGAGTGATAACAAAATTTAAAATTTAAAACAATAGCATAATTGTAAGAATATAAGACACACTAACCAAATGATAACAATCACAGAAAAATAATCAGGTATCATTCAAATTAAGAGAGGAACACATCCTTTTTTTAAAAACATATTCAGTGCTGCTAAAGATGTCGTCATCTATAGCATTCATCTGATTATACCATGTACAAGCAGGGCACAGTGGAGCTTTGTTGGACAGATTTGTTAAGTTAAGAGAGGGATAAAATATATGGTGCCTCCTTGTATTGGCAGGAGGAACAAATAGAGGTAGCCTCTCTAAGAGCTCAGAACAATCAATTTTATTATTGCAAAGTTTATATAAAAATATCTGACTAGAGAGAATAGTATTTTGCTTTAGTGACAAATAGTTGAATCTATTCAGCAGGTACTCCTGTTCCACACCTCTTACTGGATATACTCCATCCAACTTAACAGAAAGTAACTTTAAGAATCTGCGCTGTACATACTCCAGTCTGTTAACATGAACATCATAGATGGGGAACCACAACATAGAGCCTTATATTAATTTAGACTTTACTAATGAATTGTACAATACAGTCAAGCTGGATATATTCTTAAATTGAGAAGTGGACCTTACTATAAACCCGAGGGATTTTAAGGCTGAACCAGTGACCTGTGCTACATGCTGGTTGAATGTGAGCCTCTTATCTACTTCAATGCCCAAATCCTTCACTGAAGAACAGTCTAGCAACTGAGAACCACTCAATATATGTGGGTATAAAATCTCTTCATGAAGAATGGAAATTGTCATTTTTTTTACATTTGTCCAGTTTAGGGGTAGTTTATTTCTTTCACACCTTTCAAAGACCCCATTCATGTCCTCTTGCAGCTTCAGGCAGTCCAGCATAGTACGAATGATACGAAACAACTTCAGATCATCAGCGAATAAAAGACAGAAACTCTCCATACAATCAACTAAATCATTAATAAATAGATCGAACAGAACCATTAAATTCAATACATCATCAATCATACTGAAGCCTGCCAGTCAGATATGAGATGAAGAACTCCACCAGACAACGATGGAATCCAGCCAAAGCCAGCTTCCGTGCCAGCAAACCAACCGTGATCCAGCCGATCAAAAGCCTTCGAGAAGTCTGTGTACAGCACATCCAACTGGCTTTTCTGATTTATAGCTAGATATACTGTTTCCAAGAAACAAGCCATATTAGAAAGAAAGAAAGAAAGAAAGAAAGAAAGAAAGAAAGAAAGAAAGAAAGAAAGAAAGAAAGAAAGAAAGAAAGAAAGAAAGAAAGAAAATGTGCTATATTACGTAAGACAACAAAATCTTGTGTACAAGCATCCTAAAAACTAAAAAAATCCAAATTCACTTTAAATTTCAAACAAACATAACTTCTAAGAAAATTTTTCATAAAATTTACACA
The DNA here is from genome assembly GCF_022605725.1 of Anthonomus grandis grandis. Lineage (NCBI taxonomy): Eukaryota > Metazoa > Arthropoda > Insecta > Coleoptera > Curculionidae > Anthonomus > Anthonomus grandis. The sequence continues at coordinate 1,848,827 of NC_065559.1, forward strand.
CATTACCAAAATTAATCATAACAAAACAGATTGAGAAAAAAAAAGCATCTTTTTGATAAATGTCATTAAAAAATAAGTAAAGCTGTCAATAAAACAGAATTTAGAAGAAGTAAATTACATTATTTAACAGGAAACAAAGTGACAGTAGATCTTTTCTGAAAGAAACCATGCTACTTTTCTGTAATTATGTGCTTAATTTGAGGAGACAATTGATCGTGCACACATATCTCAAAGGCCTTCGAGAAATTAGAGAGAATTGACACCGGTCTGTAGTTCTCTATTCTGCCATGGTCGCCACTCTTAAACACTGGACATATTTTAGCCTTTTTCCACTCTTCCGGAAATGTATTGGTCTTGAGTGATAGAGTGGTACAGCCAGGGCCGATGCACAGTCACGCAAAAGAAATGAAGGTATTTGGTCAGGACCCGCAGTTTCTTTGTTTTTTAACTTCTGTAAAGCTTTTCTTACATTTGCCTCAACAAAAGATTGGACCAAAATGTTGTCTGAACCATATATATCAGATTCTTTGGGCTGAGCAATAGAGGACTCAACATAAACACTCCTGAAAAAATCAGAAAAAGCATTTACAATACTTTTAGGATCCAAAACAGTGGTATCTGTATAGCTCATAGAACCTGGAATGCGAGAGTTGTTTCGTCTAAGGTGAATGAACCTCCAGAATTGCTTTGGATCACTCCGAATAGCTGACTCAGTCCTGGATATATACTCGTGATAAGCAAGATCCATTTATGTTTTTACTACCCTCCTAGCAGCTCTAAAATCCTCATAAGCAGCAGAGCACCGTGTATGAAGCCATCTCCTATGTAGCCTAGACTTTAATTTTAATAATTTCCTAATTTCATGAGTGTACCACACAGGATATGAGTATTTACTATTAGAGGATCGAAAACGAGGAACAGCTAGACAAAAAATGTCATGGACTTTGTCATAAAAGGTTTTAACTGCCTCATTAACATCTGACTGGGTGTGTATTAAAGTCCAATCCACACCAGAGATAAGCTGGTAAAGATGGGGAAAATTAGCCCTCCGAAAATTATACTTAGGACTCTCATTGTTGGAGGGGAAATCTGTAACACTCTCGAATTTGACTAGATTCAACGAGATATTAATAGCAGGGTGATATGCATCCTCAGTGACAAGGGGTTGGTCGTCCCTATCCACAGAACACTGGAAGTTGGAGAGAACTAGATCAAGCAAATTATTGTTGCAGTTAAGGGCATTGTTAAATTGAGAGAGATTCAAAAACGCCATAAAATCCCTTAGGCCAGCAAGTTTAGTGTTACAATCATAAACATTATCCTGTATAAACCTCATATTAAAATCCCCCAACAACAAAATATTTTGGTTCTGAATTGCCCTAAAAGAGGAAAGATAATCAAAGAGAGACAAGTAATTTTCTAAAGGCGAGTTTGGTGGTATATATATAACAAAAATATAAAAACTTGTCTTGTTTACAGACACTCTGCAACCCACAATATCCATAGATGGTAGTATGACCTCCAAGTCCTTCAAATCAACCCTGACAGATGCCAAGTCATGTCTAACAGCAACAAGAACTCCACCTCCTCTTTTGACTCCAAGAGCCTCGAGATTTCGGTCCTTACGATACACTAAATAGTTAGTTTCAAAAAGTTCCTGATCCCGTACACCATCCTGAATCCAAGTCTCAGATACACATATAAGTTAATAATCGCCACCGGACACTGACTTGTAGAATTCGTGTGTTTTGCTATTAAGTCCCCGAACATTCTGGTAAATTGCAGAGATATCCCCGTTGGACAAGGCTATTGGTTTTTTTGTTTACGATTGTTATCCAAGGACACAATCTTCTGGGATCCATTGGAGTAGACAATTCTCAGACCTGACTCACCAGCCTCCGTACGCGTCTGAAGTGCTGCCTTCAAATTTCGATACTCCTGTTGTTGCCTCGGTGTTTTATCCATACTAAGAGACAGGTGTTTCAAATTAGTACTTTTTTTGAGTCTGACGGCGTTAGCAATCACCATTTGAGGGAGCTCTGGAGAGTGACATATCACTCTAATTGGCCTGATTTTATTGTCAACCTGCCTCCCCATTCGGTAAACCCTAAAATCATCTTCAGAAATGTTAGAGTCCACACACTCCCTGATCACTGATGTAACTGCCTGCTTAATATCTTTTGTTGATTCGGGGCAATTAAATAACATGAAATTCCTTTTTCTGCCTTCCCGTTCATGGTGCTCCACAATAAATTGTTCAATATCAACACTACTGTTAGACACAGTGGGATTGGAATTCGTCTCAATACCGCAGTTCACAACAGTCTTCTCCAGTTTATGCTCCAAAGAAGTAACCCTTTTAGTAAGCAGTTCATTATTTACCTTTAAGAGATCATTCTTCTCCTCCACCTCCTTAAAAAGCATTTTTAAATATGTAATTTCAACCTCGAGAGCTCTGTTGGTTATTAATGAGTTGTCTTTAGTTGTGTTACCACTTTGACTACAAGTGGGATCACCTTTTTTCCCATTTGCTTGCTCAACAATGGATTCTTTGCATTTGGGACACCAAAGAAGGGTAGCACGATTTTGAAGCAGAATTGATCTTATTTCAGTTATTGTTTTCACACCGCAGCAATTTCTACATATTGGTTTACAGCACATATCACATTTACACCCAAATAATTGCTGTTTGTCTTCCCGAGCCACACAACAGACACCACAAACATAGCATTTCATTTGTTCACTAGATATCTTTCAGGTTAGAAATTAAAAAACATGCAAAATTTTTATGCTAGAAGTGACCACTAATGTTAACTCCAATTACACCATTGAACTGGATATAAACCAGTAAAATAAGCACAGATTTAGTATTTGATATGATTAATAGACCACAAAAAATCAATTAGCAAAAAAATCACATGTGCTCAAAACAACAACAACATAACCTCCATATTATTGGCTTCCCAGTACATTTTACAGAAAAAATGTAAGATAACTTTTTGAAGAGACCAATCTGACAAACCTTTGTGCTCAAATTTCAGATATTTCCCTTAATTTAATCTAAGCCAGGTAAATAACCTTTCAATGGTAAATATGATAATGAATAGTTGCACAAAGTAATCACCAGACCGTGTATATATGGTAATAATGTCAAAATTTAGTTTTTATTAGTTTAGGCGTAAATACGTAAAAATGTTGTTAACTTTTACTATTGTTCAACGACTAATTAATTATTTAAAAAACTTTTGCTTGCATATTCCAGGAATATTACTAGAATATACATATGTACCATTAACGTGCTAAAATAATTAAAATATTTTTGTGGAATATCCCACTTTTTTATATGTTGGCTTTCCTTTCCTATTCCGAGTTATGAAGCGTGTTAAAATAATTAATACAAATTAAACATATGAATGTGCTAAAACTAATTACACGTTTCCCCTGTTTGTTTGTCTGCTAAGGCAGTGCTCTTCGTGATAGTTCAACCAGCAAAACCGTATCCTTATTTCACCAGTTCTGTAATACAATTATTGCCAATCGCACGTAAACTTTTCTGAGTAAAGGTGCATATTACGCCTACATCAGCAACACGCGTAATTTTCTGCTAATTTAATTTTTGCATACCGCTCAAGATATATGAGATGTTGATAATACTGAAAAAATGCAATGATGAGCGAGGATAATGGTAGTAAAATTAATTGGAACGTGAAAAATAGCATGAGAGGCGTTAAATTGTCAGTTGGAAAACGAGGTCTGATTTTTCGGGAAATATGATAAATTTTAAAGGGCGATAGAAAAATGATCTGCTAAAAATTAAAAAACACTTATCCTGTATGAATAAAAAAATTCCTTATTAGAATATTCTTGAAATTGAAAGAGTTAAAGTGGTGACACGTGTTTCGCTCCTAAGAGCATCCATCAGACCTTAACCGAGACCGAGTTGTTGTCCTTTAATTTAGAATATTCTTGGTTGTACTAAAATATCCTTATGTACCCAATTATTCCCAATATCAACGAGTTTTTATAAAGACAAATGGGAAATTCGAAGTACAGAGGCTTCGTATTAGGGTTTTTTTCTACAAATATTCACCTCTTTGCATTAGGAAATGCATAGTGAAATTCAGAAAAAAGGTTTCTTAATTATATAGCCCCAAAACTTGTTGCCAATTGAAATAAGATCAATTAATATCTGAAAATTGTTTAACAAAAGATATAGAATATATATCAACGCAGGATAGAAAATAAATATAAGGACAGATAATAAATACACTATTGTACATATAGATACATAAAGTATCTCGGTACCCTAAAAATATTTTTTAACCTATAGAAATTGTAAACTGACTAAATAATTTTTCTGTAAACATGCGAATTTGAATTTATTGATTATTTTACCTTATTATTAGCAAAGGAGAAATTTCTACAATAAAACACACGGGATCTACTTATGCACTATATCTTATAAGTTGCTGAAAATAATTTCTATTTTCCTATAAGCAACCTCAAAGACTACTTTAGATACTCCTCCCTAATATTTCGGAAAAATTCACACGGAATTCTGCTACAAATTCCCTTCTAAGATCAAAAAAAGGGTTCAAAAAAAGGTCTTTGGCATGCAAAAGGTGGGGTAGGAATTATTTAGAAATATATTATTTATGAGTACAAAGAAACAGTTTTTTAACATTATCTCCGTAATTGTTCACCTTACAACAAAACATGTTCTAAGCAAAGTTAACGACAATAAAATTTCTTATATTTTATGTATTAACAGTTTTTTTGTACGTTTAATATATAGAGAGTTAGATGGACACAAAGATGGTATTCTTAAAAAAATACTCAGAACTCGAGATTTTTCGTATTTATAAACGGGGTTTTTTAATTTTACAAAGTACAAAGTTAAATTAATTATATACCATAAGGGCAAATAGGCAAATATATTATGTCATTTGCGCCTTGCACTACTACATAAATTTAAAACTATGTCAACACAAGGTAACACAATTTTTACAATACTGTTTTTGGTACGAGGCCCTATGCCCTTAAACAAATTATTAAAAAATCTCGATATAAATCAAAATTTAAAGAAACTACTATTACAGTTAAGCAGGCTGAAGAAGATGCTGATGTTACGATTGTGAATACAGCGATTTCCTTAGGATCAACATTTGATGCAGTTTTCATGATCGGAGAAAACGTGGACCTTTTAGTTCTACTAACAGCGTTGATGTGGCCACATCTAGACAACATTTACTTTTGCAAACTTGGGAGAGGTAAAAATCCTGAAAGAGTGTACTCTGCAAAGGGCTTACAACAAAAAGAGGCAGCTGAGAACATTCTCTTTCTTCATGCGTTTAGTGGCTGTGACACAACATCGTCCCTTTTTAACCAAGGAAAACTGAAATTCTTCAACCAAACTCACTGGCATCATTGACCTCTTTAAACAACATGACGCCACACCAGCATGTATTGAGGGAAGAGGAGCACAGTTTCTTGTCCCTTTGTATGGCGGTAACATGGAAAATATATATCATCCACAAAAAATAGATTTAATTTTGCCTCTCTCCCACCAACTAGGAACGTCGCACGGTATCATTTATTTAGAACATACCATCAAGTTCAACAATGATATGGAATCCAAAAAAAGGCAGACGACTGGGGATGGAAACCTGGTGCAAATGGTTTTTCTCCCGTAACTATGACAGAGGAATCAGCTCCAGAAATATTATTAACAATTATTTTATGTTATGGTAAAAAAGATTGCGGAGGAGCATGTAGCTGCAAAAAAGCTGAACTGAATTGCTCTATTATGTGTAGATTCTGTAATGGTCAGACATGCGACAATGCCACAGAGGACGAGGATGAGAAACTATTATCAATTGAGAACCCAATTATCCAAAAAAATGGTAATGACTTAGATGACGAAATTCAGGATGAAGACATAAATTAACCGTGACCATCTAAAAGAGAAACTGAAACGTAAATGAAAAGTGAAATATGTGGAGTAGGCCTACAGGGGACACCACGGTAAAAAAAAACGCGCCGACTAGCTTTACCTCATGGTGGTGTGGAAATAAGCTTTCAGTTTGCTGTAAGTATTGTTTCAATTTCGTGAGAGATATGTAATTAAATATGACATTTTACTATCAACGATAGCGAAAAAATATCACTGAAATAGCTAAAAACATATTTTTTAAAACTAAAAATTGGTTGTTTGAAGTATTTTTTTAAAGAACTTCATGTTTGTGTCCGTGTAAATCTTTGTATATTAGAGGTATAAAAAAAGTGTAAATACATAAAATGTGGGAAATTTTGTTTTCTTTAATTTTGTTTATGTCATACTTTGTCGTAAAATTACCCATTACGGACATAATGCCAAAAAACCTTTGTTTTTGTATGTGTAATCCAAGATGGCGACCCGCCCAAGGTCAAAATTTTGTATATTTGGTCACAGTCTACCCGTAACTAACATATTCCAAAATAACTTCTACCCCATCTTTTGCAAGGTAAAAAGCCCTACTGCCTGGACTAAGAGTATTAAATCCGGTAGTCTTGGAGGCCCTTCTGCCGGGACGCAAGACAATAATGAGACGAAATACCCTCCTGCTGGATCAATAGTTTCTTTAAGCATGTTAAAGTACAGCTCACCTATTAAGTTATGTCAATAAATTATGGACCAGTAGTAGCAGCATTTCCGAGAATATCCAACCTTAAATTTTCGGAGATATTGTGTATGTCTATATATTGTGTAATTTTGTTTATGGTAAGATTTCCATTTGAAAAATTTAGCATAATATTCGGGTGATGACTCATGAATTCACAAAACTCTATTCTTTTATCATATTCGTCGTCATAAAGCATTGTAAAAAAATGGTTTTGTAATTTTTACTACAATGTTGCGTCGCCCTTTTTTTTTACAAATTGTAGTAAATTTTGTCTGATTTGTAGCAAGAAATCCTATGAGCATATGAAAGCAAATCTGAGAGTATTATAAACTCATCAAGTGGTAATTAATACTGAGTCGCATATTTTGCTACAATGAATTCAGAAAATGTGTCAAAGTGATCGAGAGAGCTATTGGTTTTAATATATTCTAGTCTATTTAAGTCTACTCTTAGTCCTTGTTAAAAGTTAATTAAATATTAATAGAAAAAGTTTGAAAAATAGTAATATTTTATGTTTGACAACCTTGTGGCGGAATTCTTTGACAACAAAATCATTTTTCAATTCTATCAATCCTACAATTTTTACGAAACAGGTTGCGCGTTTAATTTTTACCAAATTGCAACGCTTTAAATCACAATTTTAAAGACCTTTCAATTATAATTTTATAGAAATTGCTTTAATAATTTATTACCGTCCCCATTTGCCCTTTTTTTTTTAAAGGAAAATTCCTCTGACTATAACATTTATTCTTACACAATTTTTTCAGTGTAAAGTTCTTAATGTATCGGCATTTTGTACAGACGCATAATATGTCCACAATTTTAGTTCCTTATTCATCACTTGTGGGTTATTTTAGCTGCTTTAAAGATTGTACAAGTACAAGGAATGCATTAAGGGTAAGAACTTTTCAAATTGACACCCAATATATGTAAAGCGTGAACAACCCCTTAAGAAGAAGAATTATTATAGATGAAAATTTATTCTCCTCCTGTAATAAATGAAACGTGGTTTCGTTATTTTACTTGCACTAGTCTTCTATTTCGATTATAAGCGATTAAAAGGCAAACTTAAACAATGTAACAGAGCGAGCGAAACAAGAACAACAAAAAAAAAGCAAAACTTCGCCGGTAGGTATTTTCTCGTTGTTATCGCCGTTCGCATGCTATAACCAGTTACCGGGGCAATATCATATTTCCGATTTTTTATTTTATTTTTTTTTTTAATTTCACTGCATGCCAACACACACACACACTCCGCGGACTGCATTCCTGCCAAAAGGCCGTTTCTCGATAGTCGATAGCGAGTCTGGTTCATTGTGCATTCATAGCGTCTGCAATCTCGTTAGAAAGTGGCACTCAGATTAATAAAACTCGCCTCCGGGGGCTTATATACATACCGATTTTCTCGTATAATATATCGACACCCATTTTGGTACTTACCGAGTTTCGAATATTAAGTAATCATTGTTTATTATGCTAATCAGTCAAATTCATTGATGGGTGGTAATCGACTGTAGCAGTTTTCTGTGATTCGTCAAGAGCATTCGATTGTGTCTAATTTGGATTTCACTGTACTAGGAGACAGTTGGCTCTAATAATAACTCATCATGGATCGTAAAAATGTATGCCTAGAACAGACTTGGTTTCTGAGGATTTCCTTTCTAGGAACAAATTGCTCGTATCTCTAAACCTAAGAAAGTTAGAGTCTTGAACATTGGAACACAGATTCTTCCTATAAAATTATTGGACACCCATTCAGCATTTTTTCCAATAATTATCAAGAGTGAAGAAATCAGCCTTGTAAGATAAAAAAAATTAAATTCCTAGGGACAAATTGTTCATATCTCTGTACCTAAGAAAGTAAGAGACTTGAAAATAGAACCACAGATTCTTCCTATAAAATGATTGGACACCTATTTCAGCACTTTTTCCAATAATTATCAAGAGTGAAGAAATCAGCCTTGTAAGTTAAAAAAAAATAAATTTCTAGGATAGGAACAAATTGCTCATATCTCTGTACCTAAGAAAGTTAGAGACTTGAAAATTGGAACACAGATTCTTCCAACAAAATTATTGGATACCTATTTCAGCATTTTTTCCAATAATCATCAAAAGTCAGTCAAGAAATCAGCCTTGGAAGTTCAAAAAAATTAAATTCCTAGGGACAAATTGCTCATATCTCTGTACCTAAGAAAGTTAAAGACTTGAAAATTGGAACACAGATTCTTCCAATAAAATTATTGGACACCTATTTCAGCATTTTTTCCAATAATTATCAAGAGTGAAGAAATCAGCCTTGTAAGTTAAAAAAAATTAAATTTCTAGGATAGGAACAAATTGCTCATATCTCTGTACCTAAGAAAGTTAAAGACTTGAAAATTGGAACACAGATTCTTCCAATAAAATTATTGAACATCTATTTTATCATTTTTTCCAATAATTATCAAAAGTCAAGAAATCAGCCTTGGAAGTTCAAAAAAATTAAATTCCTAGGGACAAATTGCTCATATCTCTGTACCTAAGAAAGTTAAAGACTTGAAAATTGGAACACAGATTCTTCCAATAAAATTATTGGACACCTATTTCAGCATTTTTTCCAATAATTATCAAGAGTGAAGAAATCAGCCTTGTAAGTTAAAAAAAATTAAATTTCTAGGATAGGAACAAATTGCTCATATCTCTGTACCTAAGAAAGTTAAAGACTTGAAAATTGGAACACAGATTCTTCCAATAAAATTATTGAACATCTATTTTATCATTTTTTCCAATAATTATCAAAAGTCAAGAAATCAGCCTTGGAAGTTCAAAAAAATTAAATTCCTAGGGACAAATTGCTCATATCTCTGTACCTAAGAAAGTTAGAGACTTGAAAATTTAAACAGAGATTCTTCCAATAAAATTATTGGACACCTATGTGAGCATTTTTTCCAATAATTATCAAAAGTGAAGAAATCAGACTTGGAAATTCAAAAAAGAACAAAAATGAAATTCCTAGGTATAATTTGCTCATATCTCTGAATCTAAGAAAGTTAGAGACTTGAAAATTGAACCACAGATTCTTCCTATAAAATTATTGGACACCTATTTCAGCATTTTTTCCAATAATTATCAAAAGTAAAGAAATCAGCCTTGTAAGTTAAAAAAAATGAAATTTCTAGGGTAGGGACAAATTGCTTATATCTCTGAATCTAAGAAAGTTAGAGACTTGAAAATTAAACCACAGATTCTTCCTATAAAATTATTGGACACTTATTTCAGTAGTTTATCCAATAATTATCAAAAGTCAAGAAATCAGCCTTGTAATTTTAAAAAAAATGAAATTTCTAGGATAGGAACTAATTGCTCATATCTCTGAATCTAAGAAAGTTAGAGATTTGAAAATTGAACCACAGATTCTTCCTGTAAAATTATTGGACACCTATGTCAGCATTTTTTCCAATAACTATCAAGAGTGAAGAAATCAGCCTTGAAAGTTTAAAAAAATTAAATTCCTAGGGACAAATTGCTCATATCTCTGTACCTAAGAAAGTTAGAGATTTGAAAATTGAACCACAAATTCTTCCTATAAAATTATTGGACACCTATTTCAGCATTTTTTCCAAAAATTATCAAAAGTGAAGAAATCAGACTTGGAAGTTAAAAAAGAACAAAAATGAAATTTCTAGGAATAAATTGCTCATATATCTGAATCTAAGAAAGTTAGAGACTTGAAAATTGAAACACAGATTGCTCCAATAAAATTATTGGACACCTATTTTAGCTTTTTTTCCAAAAATTATCAAGAGTGAAGAAATCAGCCTTGGAAGTTAAAAAAGAACAAAAATTGAAATTTCCAGGAACGGAAGTTAGAGACTTCAAAAACGGCGCCCTGATTTGCCCAATAAAATTATTGGGACCAAAAACCTATTCAAAGATGTCAACTAATAAAATTCACGCCGGTACGGTTTCGGTTTTATGACAATTACATGGTTTTGTTGCTGTTAAAATGTCATATTTTTCTATCCTATTTCCTATTTGCCTATTGCCCTATTTATACGTAATCTGCGCTCAGCTCAGATTACGCATAGAGAATAAATTCATTCGTTAAGGGTTTACACGAAAACATAGCTAATTACAAGCCAATATCCACTGTTTCTTTTTTTTTCAAAAAACATTAGAGAAAGCATTAAAATCTAGTATTTGCTATTATTTCGAGTCACACAATCCTTTTAGAAGCAAACAATTTAGTTTTAGAAAGGGAAAATCAACGTCAATGGTTATTGCACTAGTAAATGAGGGTAATACAGCTGCCGCATTCTGTGATCTGAGTAAGGCATTCGATTGTGTCTTCTGAAACACTCTTGTTATGAAGCTATCGATTTAATTTCGCCTATAATAAGCCTTCAATTTAAATTTGTAAACAACAATTTGATGTACCTCAGGGGATTGGGCTTTTGCTATTTCTGCTCTATATACTAACTAATAATTTAAACACAATACTGTCAGTCAAAGTAGGCATGTAATAAAAGTATAATAAAAAAGCAAAGCATCTAAGTAATGTAAGCAAGCATAATAAAAAAATATCCTAAGTAACATTAATTGGAGCTCTTAAACAAACTAAACTTCTAAACTATTAAGCCAAGGTAATTAGAACACTAACAACCCTAAACTGAAAACTAAAAGTAAAACAGTATAAAAACATTAAGGGATTTTTTTATTTTTATGATTCTAATATATGAAACTTATAACCTCACATCTTTCTGATGTGACGAATTCTCTTATAAGATTTTGGTTTATTTATTAAAGCATTTTAGACCTTAAAGGCAGTGGTTTATGGATAATTATGATATTTTACCAATATCGCTTTTTTTCAAATTCAACGCTATATATCATAACTCCGAACATATATGTTCATAGGAACTTTTTTGTCCTAACGAACTAGCAAATCACACATCTGGAGTGCAGTGATTCTAGTGCCGACTTCATTATTGTTAACAGGGATTTAAACGTTGATCGTTTGTAGGTGAGTGTGATGGAGACACAATCAATTGTCGCTGATTATACGAATGTATCATTTACTTTACACGTTAACTCGAAATAGAGATTTGAATTTTCCTAATGAATCTGTAAGATTTTTGGGAGTGAATCTGGATTCAAAACTATTATGGAATGCACATAATGACCAAAAATTTCTTCAGTTTTTGCGCAGTTTAACTGTAAATGTTTCTCCAGTCTTGCAAAATCTGTATTTCCCGTGTGTCCACTCTAAGATTTCTTATGGCCATACGAATTCTAGGCATACATAGTGCCTTAATCAAATAAATCATGACTTATTTAATTATGGCTTTAATGGCCCGGATTTTCTTGTAAGAATTTAACAGCGTGCAAGAAATCAATTACGACTTCCAGGCAATTAACTGAAAAACTTGAGAATAGGCATCAATTATCTGGAAAAAAAATATGTTATTTTATGTCCTGGCAAAATCAAAAAGTAACGTTCAAAATGCGTGAAGCAAATACATCGTAAATTATGAAATTGATCTTAAGATTCAAAAAATACAAGCCAAAAACAAATAAAATATGGCTTACGTTTCAAAAATGTAATTGCTTGGAAAATATGAGTTTAATGCCTGGTGTCAATTTGAATTGCTCTTCTTTGGGTCAATAGACGTTTGCTAGTTGTATATTATCTGGGGAAAATGTTTATGCAATTAATCATGAACCCTAATTGCCTGGATTTTTTTGTAATTATTTAACAGCCTGAAAAAAAAATCATGATTTCCAGGCAATTAACTGCGACTATCATTCCTACATAATAATAACTTCTTTAATCGAATTAATCTCTTTTCAATACTTGCTTCAAATTTGGCCTAAGACTTGCCTTTCCTTTTTTTTTGGGTCTATAATTATTAATCTCGTTTTTTTTCCTCACTCAATATATTGCAAATCATTAAACCTAAATCATGAAGAAGCATCGAGCTGAGTAAGTGGGTCGCAAAACGACCTCAAGGGAAAATCGTACTGGGTGGAACGTCAATAAGAGAACGTCTTCCTTTAGTTGTCGAAAAACCGCTTTTTCTTTTTAAATTCTGGGCGGGCCCGTTGTTAAAATTATTATTTGTAAATGGAAAGTGAGTCACGGCAAACCGTGGATTTTAAGTTTGACGAAACCCCACTGTCTGAAGATGCACGTGGTCTGCTAAAAGAGAAATTGCCTATACTAACGTGTAGTATGTAGAAAAAAAATACGTTAATATAATTAGTGTGTCGATGAATGGGTAATTAACCCGAGAAGTTCTTTGCTCGTCTTTGTGCTTTATGGGACTATTGCTGGCTGCTTTCTTTTTGTAGTATAAAGACAATATTATATCATTGTGGATGAAAAGTACACCAATGAGTCAATAGGAGCTCAAAAAAAAAAATTTCAGCCCCTGTATCAAGTGAACCCTAACAGACTATGAAAAATTGCATAAAAATTGAACTATCGTTGCGACCTGTATCGAAGGCAAATGAAAATGAAATGGGGAGAACACACTTCAATTTTAAAAGAACCAATAGGACGATTCTCGTTAAACGAAAAGTAGTGTGGTGGTTACATTCCTCATAATAACCCATGATATTTCACATAATCGCTGAAGAAACCTTGACTGCGTGATGAGCGTATTTTGTGTTGCAAACTTTATTGTTTTCCTACGATAACGAATCAGATTCACTTGCTATGTGGATCATCTATATTATGGGTGTTTCAAGGCTGATTTCTTGACCTTTGATAATGACTAGAAAAAATGCTAAAATAGATGTCTAATTGGAAAAATCTGTGTTTTAATGTTCATGTCTCTAACTTTCTCAGGTTCAGAGATATGAGCAATTTGTCCCTTGAAATTTCTTTTTTTTTAATTTACAAGGCTAATTTCGTCACTTTTGATAATTATTGGAAAAAATGCTGTAATAGATGTTTAATAATTTTTTTGGAGGAATCTGTGTTTCAATTTTCAAGTCTCTAACTTTCTTAGGTACAGAGGTATGAGTTATTGCTCCCTAGGAATTAATTTTTTTTAACTTCCAAGGCTGATTTCTGGACTTTTGATGATTTTTGGAAAAAATACTGAAATACGTGTTCAATAATTTTATTGGAAGAATCTGTGTTTCAATGTTCAAGTCTCTAACTTTCTTAGGTACAGAGGTATGAGTTATTGCTCCCTAGGAATTCATTTTTTTTTAACTTCCAAGGCTGATTTCTGGACTTTTGATGATTTTTGGAAAAAATACTGAAATAGGTGTCCAATAATTTTATTGAAAGAATGATTCCTTCACTCCTGATAATTATTGGAAAAAATGCTGTAATAGATGTTTAATAGTTTTATTAGAGGAATCTGTGTTTCAATTTTCAAGTCGCTAACTTTCTTAGGTACAGAGGTATGAGTTATTGCTCCCTAGGAATTTATTTTTTTTAACTTCCAAGACTGATTTCTTGACTTTTGATGATTTTTGGAAAAAATACTGAAATACGTGTTCAATGATTTTATTGGAAGAATCTGTGTTTCAATTTTCAAGTCTCTAACTTTCTTAGGTACAGAGGTATGAGTTATTGCTCCCTAGGAATTAATTTTTTTTAACTTCCAAGGCTGATTTCTGGACTTTTGATGATTTTTGGAAAAAATACTGAAACACGTGTTCAATAATTTTATTGGAAGAATCTGTATTTCAATTTTTAAGTCTCTAACTTTCTTAGGTACAGAGGTATGAGTTATTGCTCCCTAGGAATTAATTTTTTTTAACTTCCAAGGCTGATTTCTGGACTTTTGATGATTTTTGGAAAAAATACTGAAATACGTGTTCAATAATTTTATTGGAAGAATCTGTATTTCAATTTTTAAGTCTCTAACTTTCTTAGGTACAGAGGTATGAGTTATTGCTCCCTAGGAATTAATTTTTTTTAACTTCCAAGGCTGATTTCTGGACTTTTGATGATTTTTGGAAAAAATACTGAAATACGTGTTCAATAATTTTATTGGAAGAATCTGTGTTTCAATTTTCAAATCTCTAACTTTCTTAGTGTAAAACATATTTTATTTTTATGATTGATTATATTATATATTTTTTTATTTTATATTTTAATATATGTATTCTCATTTAAAACAAAACTCTTTTAATGATCTATAATAATTCCATCTCAATTTAATTAATTCCATAATCAATTAATAACTTGATATATTTAAAATAACGTATATTGCTAAAGATCTCTAATATTCATTGAGTTAAGGGGACACCCAAAAATATTAATTGGCGAGTCAGTCAGAAAGCAACGTTTGAGAGAAATGTGTGTAAGGTGGTGTGTTGGAAAAAGAGTTGTGTTTACTGGTTAAACCAGGCTGCTAAATTTAATAGTGGTCAATATGTGAGAAATAGTTGATCTTGAGTAGATATGTGGCCATTATGAGAAGTTTGTACAGATCTGTTTGCGCATCTTGAAGATGCCCGCACAAGTAGGTGTGAAAGCCTCTGTTCAATTAGGAACGAATGCGCAATTCCTCGAGTGCTGTCTGGTAAGACTGGGGGCCTTACCTGGGGCTCGATTGACACGAATAAACAGAAGGATATAGTAGAAATATATCCTTTGTCTAATTCGTTGAGATGCTTACTGTTTAGCGGCAGTGGAGCGTCTGGGGAAGCCCATACTATTTTAGGTGACACTAGCTAGTCGTCAAATAAAGGAAGATAACATGTTTGACATATGTATATATTGAAATGTGACATGGTGTAAATTGATGTTGACTGAGATGATGCAAGGGAACGGAAGTTCCCCGGTGAGTATATTTTATTATTGCCAAAAGTTGACAGAACAGTAAATATTGTTTTTCTTAATTATTTTTATGTGATGTTCGAGTTTATGTCTAACAATATAAGAAGGATGACTGTTGAGTGAATTTGCATTGTAGAGACCCATTGGCTAAGAACAACTATGACAGGTAATAAACCACATTTTAAAGCGTATTTTACATTAGGTACAGAGGTATGAGTTATTGCTCCCTAGGAATTAATTTTTTTTAACTTCCAAGGCTGATTTCTGGACTTTTGATAATTTTTGGAAAAAATACTGAAACACGTGTTCAATAATTTTATTGGAAGAATCTGTGTTTCAATTTTCAAGTCTCTAACTTTCTTAGGTACAGAGGTATGAGTTATTGCTCCCTAGGAATTAATTTTTTTTAACTTCCAAGGCTGATTTCTTGACTTTTGATGATTTTTGGAAAAAATACTGAAATACGTGTTCAATAATTTTATTGGAAGAATCTGTGTTTCAATTTTCAAGTCTCTAACTTTCTTAGGTACAGAGGTATGAGTTATTGCTCCCTAGGAATTAATTTTTTTTAACTTCCAAGGCTGATTTCTGGACTTTTGATGATTTTTGGAAAAAATACTGAAATAGGTGTCCAATAATTTTATTGAAAGAATGATTCCTTCACTCCTGATAATTATTGGAAAAAATGCTGTAATAGATGTTTAATAATTTTTTTGGAGGAATCTGTGTTTCAATTTTCAAGTCTCTAACTTTCTTAGGTACAGAGGTATGAGTTATTGCTCCCTAGGAATTCATTTTTTTTTTAACTTCCAAGGCTGATTTCTGGACTTTTGATGATTTTTGGAAAAAATACTGAAACACGTGTTCAATAATTTTATTGGAAGAATCTGTGTTTCAATTTTCAAGTCTCTAACTTTCTTAGGTACAGAGGTATGAGTTATTGCTCCCTAGGAATTAATTTTTTTTAACTTCCAAGGCTGATTTCTGGACTTTTGATGATTTATGGAAAAAATACTGAAATAGGTGTCTAATAATGCTATTGAAAGAATAATTCCTTCACTCTTGATAATTATTGGAAAAAATGCTGAAATAGGTGTCCAATGATTATATTGGAAGGATCTTATATTGAAATACCTTTTGAACGAATTTAAAGTGAACAAATATAGCATTTTAACAGCAACCAAACCATGTAAATGGCATAAAACCGTACCGGCGTGAATTTCAATAGTTGACCGTAACGAAACGGTTAGGTGACTACGCGATCGAACGGGTTATTAGAAAAATTGACGTCCCGCGAACCTGGTGAACTATAACGGTTTCCTCGCTTTGGTACAGATTCGGCCAGATCTTACAATACCTACCACGTAACAGGCCATTTTTCTTTTAGATTAGGCCGACCATGACGGGCAATTCTATAGAGGTTCTGGTCATTGCCATTAGATTCAAGTCTAGGTAGACCTCCTAACGAGGAAATATGGTCATTATCAGAATAATTTGCATCCGTACATATAGTTCAACAAAGCAAAATGTGTCGAGGGTTGTTTGTGTTAGATTTCTGGGCGCTGCTTTCCGGAGCTGCTTCTAGTGATGGCTGGATAACTAACCCAACTCTCTTCAGTTTTAAATGAAATAAAGGAACAATAAATAAATTATCTTTATTTTTTTGTAACCGAAGGAAGAACTTATTACTCAGCATGATTCGATTTTTAGGGAATTGACATCGAGGGTTTCTCTGCAGTGCTCTTTCCCCTCGTGAATTCCAGGCTGAGTACGGCATTATTTTTCTATATAAATAAACTAAGTAGGTGATTATCAAGACTGCATTTTCTTTAATACCACCCTAATAATTCCCTAATTTTGTCTTGTCAAGTGCATCCGAGGTAAGTAAAAGAGAGAGTGATTCTGTTACAAAACACAACGTAGGGCGGGTATTGGTTTTTTATTTATTTATTTTTTCTCGTTCGATCTTTTCTTATTTATTAAAAAAAAAACTTATCTCATCCATTCTTTATGGACGAACCTGAGTTTGTTATACTACAGTGTCTTCGGTATGTCTTTTACACGAAAATAATGGGACGTTACAAGAAAAGGTAAAAACAATTTTTTTTTGTTATATAAACAATTTTCTCCTTTTTTGGTCATTTTTTATGCATAATTTCATTAAATTTAAATCATTTTTCTAAAACTACAAAATTTTTAGTTGCAAAAAAATTAAAACACTAAAACTGGCACCGTTGAAATCTGAACTTCTGAGACAGCTCATAATAGTTACTATCATTAAGCCATAAAGCGCTTGCGGTGAATACTCGAAAACAAGCTCATATCCTACATAGGTACACATTGTGATTTTTTTTCTTTTTTTGATTATTTTATTAAAAAAAAATGTTATTTATCCTTTTTTTTTTGCTTAAAATAGTCCAAAGAAGATTACTATTTCACATTCAAAAGTGTTAAAAATCGGAGATACCTAAAGTCGATTAGAACCGGTTTAAGGTAAACTTCCTAAACATACATAGCCATCAATTTCAATAATTTTGCCCTTGGGTCTTAAATCAGTCAAAAAATAACTGAAATGTACTCAAATTATTTATTTCGGGTTATAATCATCTCAAAATGGTATTTTCAATTTTTAGTACATAGGTCAATAAGACTTTTCGTGTTTTTCAAGTGTTCCTTGATGTCCACACTAAGAAACTGAAAAATGTCATACTCTGCTACAAATGAGGTCATGAGGTCAAATTCCTATAAGGACATTTCTGTTTTTAGTTCCCTGAACTATATTCTTCTTAGCTTCAAACTTCTCCTGCTCAATTTTTGTTTCTATAGATACCTGAACATGAACCATGAATTTAAACTTCTCTCAAAGTTGCAATGTTTTAATATAAAAAGATAAAAAATATCATTTACAAAGCAACAAAAAAAGACAAATACAATATATGATACAAATAACACAAAATCAAGTTTACATGCCCGAACTGATAATTACGAGTAAAAACAGATGGAATAATTAATTTCGTAAAGCATTAATCGAATATTATTCATTTCTCTTGTAACATATTATCGTCGAGTAGGGACAAGTGAATTGGAATGCTTCATATTGACTAGGTAAATATTGGTAGAGTTAAGATGTTTCGTGAGATAAAAATTAAGCAATATGAGACTCAACAGAAGTAACAGAGAAGACTGCTCTTCTGAAAGAATCCTAATGTGTTCCTCAAATATTAAATTATCGTCAATTGTGAGACCCAGGAATTTAGCACTTAACAGCTGGAAGTATTTGATTATAGTTTAAAGAGATGTTGCCAACATATTAGTTTTTCGTCTGTAAAGGATAGTTTATTGAGAAGTTCTTATTGAATTAGTTCTGAGACCCCCACACCACTTTCATATCAAAAGATCAAAGTATCTTTTTGAATAGTTTCAGAAATCAACTGGTGACAAGAAGAATTAATTATGAACAGTTGAAGTATGAATTAAGGATGCTTGAAGGGTATATTAAGAGAAGAAAAGAGACTCTGCAAGATTGCTTGTTTTTGAACATATTATTATTTAAACTTGAAACACATTAAAATTAAATACACAAATAAAGAAAGGTGAATCTGTAGGAACCTAAAAAAAAAACACTTGAAATTCCCAGACCGTCGTCTTTCTCTTTCATTTTCAATCGGCAATAGAAACCTAATCAAACCGATATCGGAGTCACTATCACCATAATAAAAAAAAAGAATGTGAACGTTACAGGTGCGTCTTGAAAAAGATTAGAGACCAACCGAAACCCCCTCGGGGTCTATCTAAAGTAGGTTTTCTCGTGAAAGTGTACGCACACATCAATAAACAATTAGAGGTGTAATTATTTAAAAGAACAACCGCCATAAATAGATTAACGCGCGTACGTGCTAACTTGCTTGAAAACAATGCCGCTGATACTCTGTTTTCAACGTTTTCTGTTTTGTAAAAATCTATTATGGATGTGGGTTATTTAGCATAAGAATGTGTGTTTTTTATGTAGAGAATAGTAAAGTAGGTTTAGTTTTCCAGTTTATCCTTGCTATTGAAAGAAAAAATCACAATATTCAATACTTATACAGTACTGAGAAGAACAGGTTAGCTAAACATGTTAGTTGACATTTTTTAGTTGTTATTACTATAAAATTTGTTGCTTCAATTTTTATGTCTCTATTGTTCCAGTTATTTTAAATTAGTTGGACCTTAAAGAAGCTACTACAACTAACTTTAACAGCTCCAAAAACGACTATTTTTTGTAATAACATATCTTACTTCTAATTTAACTGTTGAAACGAAATTATATTTATAGGGAGATTCAAACGCCTAAAAATCAACTATTGGTCACTTAAACCCTTCTTAAGTACAAGGATCATGTACGACTAAAGTAAAATATTTTTAATTATCTCGAAGGACTAATTTTAATTTTAAGAGAATATTAATGGTCCAAATAACACAATTTCATTACTTTATTAGTTGAAAAAGAATTGTATTTTTTGAGAAAAGTTTGGTAATTTTATGAGAGGCATTCCAGGTACAAAAATATATATACTTCAAGGGATTCAAGTTGTGAAAAAAGTGAATTGTAATAATAATTTGTCAATTGGTTCACATTTAAATCCCTCTCTAGTTTGAGCATCACGGACAATTGTAATAAAATGACCATAAAATTCCAAAACAAACATATTTTTTTTAATATTCACACCCTTATTAATCTCACTACAATCTTTCGAATTACCTCGTTGGATTCATAGGTACGATAATATTAAAGCATCCTTAGTATTATGCAAAAAGGTCCTTTACAAAACCCAGTCAAAATTGCCAAAATTTTATTTTTTTGGGGATTTTTGTTCCCTGAGGAAAAATGGCATATCTCGAAAACTAAAAAAGTTATGGCATTCTGAATGGTTTCGTTGGAATTAAAAGGAATATAGTATACAACTGCCATTGGAATTTTGTAGGATAAATTTTTTGTTTTTTCATAGTCAGCCTCCAAAGTTTGACATCTTGGAATACCAACCAATTTTTTAGAAAATCTAATAATTAACTTTTTAAAGCGTAAGACTAGCCACATCTTAAAAAGTAGAGTAGATACGAACTAAATAAAAGTAAAATTTTAAATGGTTCATTTTGGAATATCTATTCATTTTTGCGTCGTGTTGCCCTGGTTTTCCAGCCTCGGCTCGTGTTTTTTGCCGCCCTTCCTCCTCTCTGTCTATTGCACAAATTGTACCTATATTAATATAATTCATATTGTAAATTATTATACTATATTTTTTTTTTGTTTTTAGCTTTTATATATTTTTAGGGTTTAATGACTTATTTTCTAAATAATTATAATTGGGAAAGTCTTTATTCCTCTTTTAGTTGTAATTAGGTTAGTATGTTTTAACGGTCTGAGCAGCAAATGCGCTCTAGCTTGTGTATTTATTATGGGTTGTTTTTATAATCGCAGTTCAGTCCGCATTACTCTTAGCATTGTGTAAATTCTTGTAATAAAAAAATGTAATTTTCTATGTACAATGTTTAAGTGGTAATAAAAGTCTTTTAAATTTGAACTAAATGGTCTCATTGGATTCAGGAAATTTGGGGTATGCCACAACCAGCGAAACTATACGTTAAACTTCATAGTTTTCAATTTTCTTCATTATTTTCCAAGAACGTTCAATAAAAAACAACCAAAACAAGTTCCCTTTCAAGCAATTCCAGGTTTCTGGTAAGAAAATCTGATTTTATTTATTACTATTATGTTTTTGTATCCTCAGTCATTAATAAAATCAAATTTAGCTGCTTACAATGAAGAAGGTTCACTTTTCACTTGATTATTATAAATACATATTACAAAATGTCTGGCCTCACATTTTTTTTCCACAATTAAAAAGTTGATTAAAATTTTCCTGTAAACTTTTACCTTCATGTAAGAGTATTTATATTTTAAGTGATTCGCATAAACATAGTAAGAAAAGATTTTTTAAAATTCCTTCAGTCAATAATATACAATGTAAATTTTATTAAGACTGAGATATAGAATTTCTTCCTATCAGTTCTCTTCAACAAACTTTAATAAGGCTGATTCATTGTTTTTGTATTGTCAATCTTCAGTCTTTAATAAAATCAAATTCAGTTGAATTTAATGAAGATGTTTCACCTTTCAAATATTTAATTTTTATCTCTCATTTCTTTTCGACAATTAAAAAATTGATTAAAATTTTCATGTAAGTATCCTTCATGTAAGAATGGTTCAGATACATAGTAATAAAAGATTTTTCAATTTCCTTCAGTCCCCATTACAAGAAAAACATGGAGAGAGACTTTGAACTATAGAATTTGTTCTGATCAGTTCTCTTCACCAAATTTTAATAACGCTGATACTGCTGGATTTACTTGTTTTTTTATTTTCTGTAGAGATTTGTCTTTAAATTAAGTTTTTTTTTTCAAAATTATAGTTCCGAGTTATGTTGTTAGTATTACAGGAGACTAACAAATATATATTATGTATGTGATATATGCCATGCTATAAGTTGTAGAATATAAGAAATATATATATATATATATTAAACAAAGATAATTCATTCAGCAGTGAAATTAATTTTTTTTTTACAAATATTATTATAAAATATTTAATTTAGGTGTAGTTATATTTTATGTATGTATTTTTTTGCTCTTTATGTCTGGATCTGGCATGTTTTGTTTTTAAATAAATTATAAATATAAATAAACTATTTTGTGTATTGTATTTTTGCAAATAAAAAATATTTATTATTATAGGGATATTATTGATCTAGTGGTAATACGTTTACATGTATGATAAGAAAATAACACAAAAATCTGCACAAAGTGCTAATAAAATATTTTTAAGAATTTTTAGATTAATTCTAATTTATATATTATCTGTTATAATAAGTAATTGTATGTTATGTATATAATTTTAATTTTATTTTATGTTATATTATACATTTTTAAGTAATTATTTTTCAGGAAAATTAAATAATAAATGTATTAAAGAAAAACATTTTTTTATTTCCATTTTGAAATTGGTGATGTTGTACACTATTGTTAACTGATTATTGGAGTACATGAGCTCATTTAGATATGTATGTGAAATATAGCTAAAGAATTTTATTTTATCCTGTTGATCTGATGCTAACACCTAATCAAAAAGTAACCTTTATGATTAGGTGTTTGCGATTAAATAATAACATGAGATTTCTTATTAAAAGAAATTTTAATTTTTCCGCCCTAATTTGGCCACGCCTTTCTACCGTTGACGAAAAACAAACTTCAGAGTAAAGTGTGTGGATGGCTTCTAAAGGCCTGATGATGCTCTAACTAGAGCGAAACACGTGTAGCCCGTTTTATTACATGTTGTGAAACCGTGACTTTGTGTTTTTCGTCAGTTTTATATATTGATCTCTTGGAGAATAATGGATGAGATTTTTGGACCTTTCTAACATTTTGATTGGTCCAATTAGGCACGTCAAACTGTCAAGTTAGTTACAAGAGTTTCTGTTGCCAAGCGAGAGGACACTAGCTGATTTGTCACAAGAATCAGTTTCTATGCAACCACCACTTCTCTATATATTCATTTTAGTCCAGTACTTTTCAATCTACTTTTTTTGTACAACAATTTATACTTTTTGTTATGATATGATAGTAAAAATATAGTAATTTGGTTTAAGACGACTCTAAACTAAGCAAGCAAAATGTCTTTAAACGTGTGCATACATTTTGTGCCCTGCATGATATGAAGGAAATACGCTCACCAATTTGTGGACTTAAATATGTTCATCATGAAGTGCACAAAATTAAATATTAATTTAATATTTAATTTTGTGCACTAAATTAAATATAAAAAAAATTTCACAAAATTAATATTAAATACTAATTTAATATTAATTTTGTGCACTTCATGATGAACAGATTTAAGTCCACAAATTGGTGAGCGTATTTCCTTCATATCATGCAGAGCACAAAATGTATGCACACGTTTGAAGACATTTTGCTTGGCTCGTAATTTGCACTGGACTTCAACGAAGATTATATTAGTTGGCATTACTAAGATTATAATTTATCAGAAACAAAATAATCGATTATCATAACAGAAACTATTTTTTTTCACTAAGATTGTTTTGTTAGAACAAAAACAGTTCGTTATCATGAACACAAATTTATGTGCCCAAAATTATTGGTCGTCATAACAAAAATTATTGGTTGCTGATGCGAAGAATAAGATTAAAACAAACCAGAAAAGCTAGTTGTGAAAACTGAGTTTATTAGTTTCACTGAAGAAGAACCACAGTTTGCTTTAAGATACCTTAAACACTTAGTTCTATTAATAACAAACTTAAAATTTTAAATAAAATTTATGGGTACTGCAACAATGTTCTTTATTTTAAATAACTAAAAAATGTATTTACCTAAAACATTGGAGGAGTTCTAAAAAAACTACCAGAGTTTTAATTGCCGTAACAATAAAAACGTCCTGTTCCTCATACTATTTTATACCTGCTCTTATAACTAATTTGTTGACCTGTCCTCTATGCTATCCACACTTTCGGGCTACTATTATTGCAGGTTCCATTCATGTTGGATTAGATTTTTAATGATATTGATGGAGAAGTTATTTATATCATGTGTATTTATAGGAATTGAATTTAATTGTTCTTTTGCTAATAAATCAGCTTTTTCATTTTTCCTTATATCAATGTAATATTATATTTTCGTAAATACGCGTTTGCTAATTGCTGTTTAATTTCCAGGACAAGCGGGTATTTTGGTTGATATGATTTAATATATTCTAAAGCACTCGTGGAATTGATGGCTACTTAAGCAACACATCATATTATATTATTATCGTTAAATATATATTTACTTAACGATTTTTTAGTAAATTTTTGGTTTTGGTATATTTATTAACAGTATATGGGTAAAGGTATTTTTTTTCCACATGTTGGGCGCCAAGCTTTATGTACCAAAAATGATTTTTTTTCTCTTGTTCATGTTGTCTATATTAAATATTGGATCATACATAACGATTGTTTATATAGTAGATTTATATAAAAACATTATCAATAGCAAATATAGGTAAACATCATTTGATAAGACGTACCTGTACACTTGGGTCACCTTAATTTAACTGGATCCTCTGATTAGTTTTTAATTTCTTCCAAGAAGTTGAGGTTATTTTCGATTTTTTTCAGGCTTATGGTGTGTGCTTTATGCAGTTAAATTTTTCAATACCTTTTAGGTGGTTCTAATATATATTAATAATTTTAAATTAAACTTAAAATTGTCGAATGAGGTGACAAAAAAATCAAAACAAAGGGAAAATGGAAAAAAATATTCAAAATACTGGAAGAAAAAAAAATTAGGGAAAATTATAATTTTAAAAATAATACTTAAAACCTTCAAAGAAATTTTTTCTAAGGATAATAATGGTCATTTTACAAAAGTCTGAAAGTAATATAATTTAAATAAAATGACAATTAAGAAAATTAAATTTGATTTTTTTAACATGTTGGGCGCCAAGCTTTATGTATTAACATTTTTTTGTTTTTTTTTTCGTTCATGTTATTCATATCAAATATCGGCTCATTTATCAATAATGATTCTTTCATAGTGGATTTATATAATACTGGTTACAATAGCACATTAATATTTGTCCATTATTATTGATATACTTATCCATTTATTTTAGTATTAAAGCGTTTTACTTTAGTAACTTCTTGTGGTTAAAGGTTTTCTAATATTTCTTCGGTGTTTGCTTGTGATAACTTCCTTTACTATATTGTGGGATCTATATGATTCTGCTGTGATCCTTATATCGTAAAATCCATTTATAACTCTTGACTATTGGGATTGGTTATTAATTCTTTAAATTATAATTTTGGAAAAAATACTTAAAACCTTAAAAGACATTTTTTTCACAGAAAAATAATCATTTCGCAAAAGCCTGATAGCGATATAATTTCAATGAAATGATAATCCAGGAAATTAAATTTGATTTTTTTTCTCCACATGTTGGGCGCCAATAATGTTTATGCTAATAATATTTCTTTCCATAGTGGATTTATATAATGCTGTTATCAATAGCAAAATAAGGTAATTGATAAGGCGTGCTTCTATACTGGAGTTTACCTTAATTTAACTGGATCCTCTGATTATTTTTTAATTTCTTCCAGTCAGTTGAAGTTATTTTTAATTCTTTTTTTCTAGGCAAATGTGTACTTTGTGCAGTTTAATTTTTCAATAACTTTTAATGTTAGCATTTATTCTTTAAATAATTTTTAAATTAAAGTTAGAAATTGTCGAATGTAAAAATTTTTAGTTATGGCAGCCTTTTTTTTTCTCAGTGAGGAAACTGCTTTAGTAATATCAACTCTAGGTCTGCTATAAAGAAACTCGAACTGATGGGGATCAGAAGGGATATTGGAAATAATTTTTTATTTTATTTCAGACATTCGACGTTTTTATTGTAAGTTTTCAAGGAATTGGTACTTTGCCCTCACCATCTATTAACATGATGTATAAGAGATAGACAGACGATGGGCTATAGTTATGAAACATGGTAGTCGACCACCTATAGAGAAACTTAAAGAATCTCTTTAATAACCTGTAAAATGGTCTTGGAACGCACACCCATCGGTTTTGAACCGTAGCGAATTTGTAAAAAAAAATCATCCCGTCTCGTACACCGCTATTACCTTCGGGTAATTTTTATTCCTAAGGTAATTTGCTGTAAGTTAATTGCCGATGTGAGAACACGGCCGATCTCCGATTTAATAGATGGTGGATTACTGAAAGGAAATTGGTTTACTGGATACTGATGGTGAGTTAACGCGGTTGGTTCTCATTTACTGAAAGACACTTTTTGCTTCATTAGGGCAAACGATATCTTTATACAAAAAGTCTTTGGTTAAGCTTTTCCCGGTTTTCTCAAAAACTATGCAACTTCCAAGAAAAACTTATAGGACTTTTTTAAAAAGGGTTTAATGCCCTGTAATTTGACATGAATTACAACTAGCAACAAAGCAAATAATATTTTGAAGTAAAATAACTAGGAGTACGTACTGGTTCAGTTTTTCCCCATTTACTCATAAACTGTGCATTTTCAGAAAAAAACTCATAAAACACTTTTTGAAGAAAATTTGATTCCCCTTCATTTGATATGCGTTACAACCCTCAATCTTTCTTTATACTCAAAAAACGAGGCAAATAATATCTTTAGGCAAAGAGTCTCTTGGTTCGGTTCTTCCTATTCTTTAGAGAAATTTCAGGTATATGTTTTAATAGACTAGAAAATGCAAAAACACCCAACAGTATCTACGTTACTTGGAACTCATACTCTACATTGCTGATACTTTTACTGATACTACTATTACTATTTCGTGATACTTTCACCCGAAGCGAATCGTTATGGACAGGTCATGATGATCAATCGCGATGATTTTTTTTTAAAGCCAAATTATGAATCAAATGATTTTAAAGGGAAATGAACCCGAAAAATTGAAGACTTTCTTTGACATCAATAAACACTTTGGATGTAACTTTTACTATGGCCACGTTTGTCATCTTTATTACTATTGAAATAGTGTGTGTAGAATTTATGGATTTAGGATCCTCTTAAAAGAACCTCATTTCACAAGTTATTCATTGAAGTAGTTGAGCAATGATTATATAATTTTTCTGTAATAAGACAAAGGTGTACGCGTAAAATGTAGACCAACAGAAATTAGAGTGATTTATGGACACTACCTTAAACGGACCTCTCTACGGTAACGTTTACGACAACTTTTTTAATTACTCGATTTCTATTAAATCGATTTGAAGAAAAACAAACAATTTTCACTTGTATTTTCTCCCAACGTCCCTCATTATCACCGGACATAATGTTCTTTTTACGGTGCTACGATAGGATTCTTGTTTTACTGTTTAGTGATATGTATTTACTTAGATATGTTTCGACTTTCACCCAACAAGCCAAGATAAGTTTTATTGAGTAAATATTACCAATTTTTAAACCTGTATGTAATAATTTATAACATAGACGCAGCCCACATAGAACATACCTGGCTTTCTTGTCATTTAACTGTTATATAGACCAATAAAACTAAAAGCATTGACTAGACGTAATAGTAACTTTAATTAGACGCAGGACATTGATGGCTGCAGTTGGTAACTGTATAATAAAATAATTTCAATTGCCAGTTAATGGTTTTACACTATTAATAAAACTATCGTCATTAAAACAGTTCACAACATGTCGTTGGCTCTTCTTAAGAAAAACCATTGTTGTCTCGACGATATGGAGGAAAAAAATATGTGAAATCAGTGCACTGAAGTCGGAGGAAATAAAAATGGTGAAATACCATAAAGCCAAAGTGTCTATTACTTATAGTAGAACTAAGATAAGAAACCAAATAATTATATAACAATATCTCGAAAAGTTGAGAATACTTGGTCTTGAGATCTTCAAATAAAGCTGCATTGTCTCAAAAAAACCTCAGGCAAACCATCAGCATCAGGATCTTTGTCAAACGTGCTTAGCCTAGAGTCTATTTCAGATATTCCTATGGTATAGAAAGAGATATTTATTTATATTATCTAGGTATAATGTTGATGTTATATAAAAATTCTCATGACTTTATAACGGTATTCGAATAGCCTTAATATACATAAAAAAATTAATAGAAATGTAAATGTTTTGTACAATTTTCACATCTGTTGTCCTTAAGAATCCTCACCCATACGGTTGTTTTTGCCAAATGTTATTTACATCAAATTTTATGGGATTTTCAAGAAAGTAGATTTTTATTACCGTACAAATTTATACGTAAAACGTATGGTGGTGAATTTAATTTTCTTTCATTTGAAATACTTTATAAATGTCAATAATTTTTTATACTCAAGAAACAAGGCAAATGGCAACTTTATGCAAGAGTCTAATTGGTTCAGTTTTTCCCGGTTTTTTCAAAATATATGCAATTTACAAGAAAGACTCATAAAAATTTTTTAAAGGGAATTTAATTCCCTGTAATTTGATATGCATTGCAATTAAGAACAAAGCAAATAATATTTTTATGCAAAAAAACTAGGGGTACGTATTGGTTCGGTTTTTCTCTAATTTCTGAGAAACTATGCATTTTCCGATAAAAACTCATAAGACACTTTTTAAACGGAATTTAATTTTCTTTCATTTGATATACTTTACGACTGCCAATACATTTTTATACTCAATAAACAAGGCAAATGACATCTTTATGCAAAGAGTCTAATTAGTTCAGTTTTTCCCGGTTTTTTCAAGATATATGCAACTTGCAAGAAAACTTGATGAGACTTTTTTCAAGAGAATTTAATTCCCTGTAATTTGATATGCATTACAATTAAGAATAAAGCAAATAATATTTTTATGCAAAAAAACTAGGGGTACATATTGAATCAGTTTTGTTTTATTTACTGGAATACTATGCATTTTCAGATGAAGACTCATAAGACACTTTTTAAACGGAATTTCATTTTCTTTCATTTGATATACTTTACAACTGCCAATAATTTTTTATACTCAAGAAACAAGGCAAATGACATCTTTATGCAAACAGTCTAATTGGTTCAGTTTTTCCCGGTTTTTTCAAACAATATGCAACTTGCAAGAAAACTTGATGAGACTTTTTTCAAGAGAATTTAATTCCCTGTAATTTGACATACATTACAATTAAGAACAAAGCAAATAATATTTTTATGCAAAAAAAACTAGGGGTACGTATTGGTTCAATTTTGTTTTATTTACTGGAATACTATGCATTTTCAGATGAAGACTCATAAGACACTTTTTAAAGGGAATTTAATTTTCTTTCATTTGATATACTTTACAACTGCCAATAATTTTTTATACTCAATAAACAATGCACATGGCATCTTTATGCAAAGAGTCTAATTGGTTCAGTTTTTCCCGGTTTTTTCAAAAAATATGCAACTTGCAAGAAAACTTGATGAGACTTTTTTCAAGAGAATTTAATTCCCTGTAATTTGACATATATTACAATTAAGAACAAAGCAAATAATATTTTTATGCAAAAAAACTAGGGGTACGTATTGGATCAGTTTTGTTTTATTTACTGAAATACTATGCATTTTCAAATGAAGACTCATAAGACACTTTTTAAACGGAATTTAATTTTCTTTCATTTGATATACTTTACGACTGCCTATAAATTTTTATACTCAATAAACAAGGCAAATGACATCTTTATGCAAAGAGTCTAATTAGTTCAGTTTTTCTTGTTTTTTTCAAAAAATATGCAACTTGCAAGAAAGACTCATAAGAATTTTTTAAAGAGAATTTAATTCCCTGTAATTTGATATGCATTACAATTAAGAACAAAGCAAATAATATTTTTATGCAAAAAAACTAGGGGTACGTATTAGTTCGGTTTTTCTTTAATTACTAGGAAACTATGCATTTTCCGTTAAAAACTCATAAGACACATTTTAAAGGAAATTTAATGTTCTTTCATTTGATATACTTTACAACTGCCAATAAATTTTTATACTCAAGAAACAAGACAAATGACATCTTTATGCAAAAAGTCTTGGTTCAGTGTTTTCTATAAATCAAATTATTGACCTTTTTGAAAATCAATAGCACTATAGCTTAGACGTTTTTAGACAGTCACTTAAAAACCATAAATAAAATAAAAATATTTTTTTAATACCCGATTTACAACACAAACTATGTCTAATCTTTAAAAGGCTTGAAGCAAACCTTAATTTAGATACCCGTAAAAAAACACCTGGAAAGAAATTATAAATAATTTCCAAGCGTTTATAGATGCCTTGAATAATTTGGCAAACATTAAATACCCGGAAAATTTGGTAAAGATGTAAAATTATTGTCCAAATTGCTCAAAGACATGCCTGAATGATGTAAAAAATCATTTCAAAAGTCTGAAATTTATAAAAAACACTGAAATTCCTGCAAAAAATTAAGAAAACTTGCCTGGAAAAAACTAAAAGAACCATGACAATATATTTTAAATTCCTAAGAACTAAGATAGTGCCTGGAAATCACACTTCCGAAAAAGATTGATTAATCAAACGAAATAGTGCACCTTTCTCGATTAATATAATAGTGGTAATAAATTTTAATGCAATAACTTATTGCGTCTGTTAGATAATTTAATCCTGATCCTTTTCTGACCGCAAAACAACGTGATCTGGGCCGATTACAAAAAAGGAAGCACATCAGATTTTTGCGTAAATCGCAATCGCAGCAATAAATTACGCAGGACCAGGAAACATGAAATATAAATTATTATTAGGCATGAACAGTTCTAATGCAGTTCACTCTTAAATGGAGTTACCGACTATAAAAGGATAGAGATTATGGGTTTTACCGGAGGGGTCTAATACCCTTTTTATCGTCTCGATTAGAGGTATGAACGGAAATACAGATATAAGTAAAAGACTAATAAAAAAAAGGGGTAAAATGAACCATTAATACGACGGAAAAATTGATGATAATAAACTTGTTGAAGTTGCATCAATAGAAACGTACTGAAAACAAGTTACGAAATAATAATCCAATACTTCTCTCTGTATAAGGTATTGAAGATGCTGTCCCTTGAATTTAAGACAACTTAAACAAACACGTTCCAAAGCAAATAAAGATGCTAGGGTCATCATGAGCGAAACCAGAAAAAGTATCAATGCCCAGTTGTTGCCCAGTTGCCCAGTGTATGGCCAGAGGTTACGCACACTAGTATATGATTATTCATATTGTCACTTTCTTATTTCAATGAAAATTTTGGCCACGCATAGAGCGTCTTTTAATTATTACAACAATTTGAAACTTAAACAAAAAAAACTTCAACTTCAACATTAATAAGGGCACAGTCATCTCAACTATGTCTTACTGACATAAGGCCTGGAAAAAATACCAAATTCATTGAATTATTTGAAAAAAAATATATTTGTCAATATCTCATAAAAAAAGTCAAAAAGTTGTTAAAAAAATTCAATTATTCCTTTATTAAAGTCAAAAAAATGGAAAATTTGGTAAAAGAAAAAAATAGGTTAATTAAAAAATAGTTGGCAAAAAACACAATATTTTTTAATGATTTGTTGATAAAACTAATAGAAACTGAGATATTTGCAAAAAAACCTGCTTGTCAGACCGACTATTCAAGTGCCAAGATCTAAATTCCAAGACTTTTCGAAATTTATTGAGTTTACAAAAAAAAAACTGCTTTGGAACTTTCTTGTAGATCAGGTCCTAGTCTACAACTTTAATTTTTAGTAAGATTATTAGAAACACAGATATACAGGGTGGTCCAGTTTAAACGTCATTAATTTTAATAGGTGCTGGAGAATTTGAAAAGAGATAGACTTTAATTTTTTAAATTTTTGTCAGAAATGTTTAATAACCCAGATACAGTTGGATGTTAAAGTTAAAAATAATTAATAGTTTATTTATCATAACTTTTAAACTACTAACTCAATTTTAATTAAATTTTGCATGCAGGTTATTGTGGTGAATGGTAAATTACTGATGAAGCCAATTTTAAAAAAAATGCCAGTGGCGTAACGTACGGAGGGACTTGGTCCTTTTTTGTCTCAAATCTGCGAGGTGATAAAATATTTTTTTATAAGAAGTGAACTGTTAGATTCTCTATTTAATTTGAAAAAAAATGTCACTCTTGCAAAATTATGATTTAAGGCACTGTTGTAATTGACCATTCACTACAATAACCTGCATGCGAAATTTAATTATAAATTTCGCTAAATTTCGATAAATAAACAAATA
The DNA here is from genome assembly GCF_022605725.1 of Anthonomus grandis grandis. Lineage (NCBI taxonomy): Eukaryota > Metazoa > Arthropoda > Insecta > Coleoptera > Curculionidae > Anthonomus > Anthonomus grandis. Next base: position 1,881,075 of record NC_065559.1, read on the forward strand.
ATTATTTTTAACTTTAACACACTGTATCTTTGTTATTAAACATTTCTGAAAAAAAAATTATAATAAAGGTCAGTATACAAAAAAACCTGCTTGTGAAATCTACTACTCAAGTACCAACACCTAAATTTCAGGTTCTAATCTAAAATTTGTTGGTTTTTAAATCTTAATAATCGGGCAAATGTATATATGTATAAGTGTATGCTTTCGTTTTATGTAAACATGTTGAATTTATCATTGATTATAAATCTATAGGTAAGCTCACTAAAATCCCTTACAATTATAAACCTCAAAGGCAAAAACGTTTATTAGAGCTCACACAGTATACAGTTCAATAGGTACATATACACGCCTGACAAACAAAGGTGTTGCGAGTGGTATTCAATGTATATCAGATACAGTCAAATTTTTTTATACGGTTTATTTGTTAAAGTAAACAACCAGAGCAAGGTTAAATGTATTTAGCATCCACAGAAACTATTTGCAAGCAGTTAAATCAGGTATAAAATATACTGAGAATAGCCAACTGTTTTCAAGGGACAATTTGCTTGGGAATAAATAAAAACGACTCTGGAAAATAACTATTTTAACTTCTTGAGAGAATTAGAGAAGCATGTGATCTACAACAACTGCCTGGAAAAATTTATTTGTTATTTACATTTTGAAAGAATTTAAGGCATAGGACTATGACTATATGTAAGTTGAGTTTCCATGAAAATAAAAGAAGTACTTCAAATGCCAGGAAATATAAAGAATTTATTTCAACTGCCTGGAATATTTGTGTAATGCAATTCAAGTAATACCATAAATCTTCTAGGCAATTATAAATCGAAAGAAATAATATCAAAATTGCCTGAAAAAACTACGAAATTAGCTGCACTATTTAAAACGTCAACTTAGAAAATATGCTGAGAATACTGAGCTGTACTCTATAGGCAAAACGACGTCCGTAAGCTCAAAGTTAAAGTTCAAACTTGACTGCAGTGTATGTGTTATGGCGTTACGTTAAGAAACGTATAATTACTATAAAACTTATGGCGCCCAACATAAAAGAATATATATATATATATATGAATATACTTGCCATAAAACTTCCGGACTAAAAAACAACCATAAAACTAAACCATATTATAATCCTCAGTTCACTGATCGCGTTTTATCAATGTTTACCGGTAACCGGAAGGAGTGCGTGGGTCTTCGTCACCCCCGTTCGTTCGGTAAAACCCTTCCAAAAACAAGGGGGTTTGGAAAAGAGTCGCGGGTTGTCAAGGGTAACAAAAGGTGCTCACTCACGAGCGGACGTAAAGATCGACTCAAACTGAACATGGAAGAAGGCATTAGCACTGGTCGGTTTGTTACTAGCCCGATGTCCCCCCATTCTTCACCTGCGATGTTGTTGATGGTCGCCTCTTCTCGCCGATTTATTTCGTTCGATTCGGATTACCTGTTCTGGGTTAGTGTTGTTTACCTGTTTGACCTTTGATGATAATGATGATGCGTCGTAGTTGCTACTGTTGTTGCACACCGGGTTAGGCCATATATTCATTCGAAGTCGCCATATTTATCCTATTTTTATTACACCTCCTTTACCCAGACAGTATAAATATGTCCAAAGGTTTAATGGACATCCCTTAGTTTCTTCAAAAGATCCAATAGATGTCCATAGGATGAATACAATTGTCCACTGGACGAATAATTTGTCAATGCAAAGATAGCATGTCCAATGGATGTTTTATCCAAATAATTATGTAGCAAAAAATGGATGGAAATATCTCAAATAGCACAGAGGTACCTTTAAAAAGTCCTGGACTTCTTATTTATTGAGGTGTCAAAAAAAGTATTTATTTAAATATTGCAACTTTTACTGTTTATACAGAAAAAAGATTTGACAAACATGATTTTCGTAACTTGATATTAACATTATAATTAAAAGGAATATTGACACAAAACAGATTACAAGATACTACTTATGAAATTCCTGGCTTACATTAAATACTAATGGAAACAAACTCCAAGTCATTTTTCTCAAACTCAAATTTATTAAATTAAAGTCAGAGGATTACACATGTTTCGCCCATACTAGGCATCATCAGATCCACTTGTGTATTCACTAATAAAAAAAGAACAACAAAGAAGCAGAGAACAACACTACATGATACAAATCAAGGGTAGAAATTAAGTTCAAATTGGTAAAATCGAAGGGGTCTAGTTACTACATATTAAAATGATATAAACCTATATAATATTATACAGGATGTGCCAACAAGGTGTACGGCTAAGATAGCGCCTTAACTATACGAGGTAGAGCAAAAAGTTCTACAGCAAAGTTGTAGGATTGACAAAAACCCACGAACTAAAAATATTTTTATGTATACTGGGTGTGTCACAAAAAAGTTACTATAAATTATGATTTTTTTTTAAACGGTACGCCCTGTATATTATGGTACTAAAATGTGAGGCAAAAAGAGTACTTTACTTTGGTATAACGTTTTTAAAATTTCCGTGCGGCGTTGCAACGTAAATAATTTTTTTGTTATTTTTTGCCTTTTAGAGGGTTCGTTTAAAAAATCATAATTAACTTAAAATTCTTTCTGCGCCTATGAAACTTGTACCACAGTTAGTCTAGGGTACGTCCTCTAGGTAATTATTCTCTAATTTGTAATTTTTTAATACAGGGTGTTTTTAAAGAACTTTCAAACTTGCTGAAATTAAATACGCAATATCTTAAATTTTTCAAATGGAACACCCTGTATATTTTTATCTAATTAAGTTTAACCCTCAAATACCATCATTTATTATTCAATATGTCCTATAGCTAAATCAAGTACTTTTTGAGATATTTTAACTTTTCTGTAAAATACTATGCATAAAACGGGTATTCTTTAAGTTTTGATCAAGATTGCTTAGAAGAAATTATTGAAGAATTAGAATTATTACTTTTAACAATTTTTTACCTACAATTATTATTATTACATACTTGAAAAATTAACCAACACAATTATTCACCTAAACTGCTATAAAAAGAAGCAAAATTAAATTACATACTAGTTAGGTACTTACGTATTTTTGCATAAATGTACATCGTTACACTAATTTTAAAGATCAATTACAATTATAAATTGTGTTCAATACGACCTCCTAAATTTTGTACGCAAGCGTTTACCCTTTTTGAGACTGAGTCATTAACCTTTTCCAACATAATTGGCGTGACTGTTTGAAAAATCTCCCGAATTTTATTTTTCATATTTTCACTTGTGGTAGGAGTTGTTTGATAGACTTTTTCCTTCACATATCCCCACAAGAAAAAATCCAGTTTGGTCAAATCTGGGGACCTTGCGGGCCAAGGGACCGGCCCACCTCTCCCTATCCACCGATCATCAAAATGCTCATTTAAAAAATTTCTAACAGCATGCATGGAAACCAAATCCTATCTCGAACATGGTCAGGCAACGTTTGTAGAAGGACATTAAAATCGTTTTGTAAAAAGTTTAAATACATTTCACATGTAAGATGTCCGTGAAAAAAGTGCGGTCCAATAACGTAATGTCCTATTATTCCTGCCCAAACATTAAGTGACCATCTATGCTGATGATGAATTTCTCGGGTGAAGAATGGATTGCTGATGTCGTAATAATGAAAATTATATTTATTAACACTGTCATTATTATGGAATGTATCTTCATCCGAAAAAAGCACAAAATTATAAAATTCAGGCTGACGAATCTTATTTTGCACCCACCGACAGAAAACCATTCTTCTTTCATAATCCTGCAACGATTGGATATGGTAACGATGGAATTTTTCGCTTCAAAGCATGCGAGATATTGATGTTGCACTAAAGGGTAATTCTTTAGCAAGCTGCCTAACGATTTCATGAGGATCTTTAACGACACTTAAAGCTACTGGCATCCTGTTTTCCTCATTTATAACTGGCTTCAGCCGTTCATGTTTTTCATAAATTACACTTCCTGTCCTCTCAAATCTTTGTTTTAGTTTTTTAAACATTTGTGCTTGGAAATGTCTCCTTTCAGGATAAAGTGGCGCGTAAATTCTAGATGCCAAAAGGCTATTTCTTGCAGCAGCTCCAAGGGCATATACCATATCAACAAATTCCTCACTAGGAAAATTCATATTTATTACAAAATGAACAATAAAAATTAAAAATCGATTAACTAACTTGAATTTTATTATTTTCAAGGCATTTGAAGTCATTTTTTACCTCTTGCAGGTACCCAAAGGAAAAATGAATAAAATAACCACAACTGCCTGAAATAAGTGAAAAACTTTTATAAGTGATGTTACCATTTAAGTAATTATGTTTTAGTGCACCCTATAAATGGTCGTTATGGGGATATTTTGGACCTAAGACTCATTCCGGGTAAGTCTAACTTAATAACAAAACATTTTCCTAAATATTCTAGTATTTTCTGGCATATTAAGTTGGATATTATCTGGACGAGCCGTAACTGAAATTTTTTCGGTAAGAAAAATAATCCGATTACTTATTGTTTATTTAAATTAGTTTATTGCAATACTCTACAAACACCACAAAGTTGGTAATTACATGTAAAGTTACAGATTAATTAAGCCTTAAATTTAAAATAGAAGATAATATAACTTAAATATTAAAATAATTAACAGGAATAAAAAAGAAACAAGAACAATCATAACAGGGGTCTTAAGCTGGTATAGTATTCCCAACTTAAATATAATAGTTAAATGGAAAATCACAGTAACACTTTCAAAACTTGTAAAGAAGTACTCAAAATGTCTGTCTTTTTTGGATCAACCTTAAAGAATTTTTCATCATTTGGAAGCCTAAGATTAATTTTTGGTACATTTAGTCGAATATAATTCACCAAGTTACAGTCTTTATAGTTAAAGTTATTTAATATAACTTTTTTGGGCTCTATTTGACTATTCGTCACCCTAATATTACAAGGTTGTATGTAACATTTTAACAGGGAAATTTGGTTTGTAATATCACAAAGTTCTATGTGGTGAGCCCTACACTATAATTTTGGAAATAAATTTAAAGCTCACATAGAACTCTGGTAATATAAGGAAGACCAAAGGTGTATACCTAAAATTATGACAAATGGATATATCATAGTTTTAAGTAACATAGAACCTTAGAATATAAATGTACTATGTACTAACATAGAACCCTGCAAATGTAGGGTTATGTTACTTTGTTTATAATTCATTTTAAAAAGTTTATCGGAGCAGAGCAAGTGTTTGTTGAGAGGTTTATTTAAAAATATGGCATTAAATAAGACTGATATTAGTGATGGCTACGGTTATGATTCTGACCAAGACAAGGAATATACATTACCTGAAAAATCAAAAAAGAAAAAAGAATGCAGGTAAGATTTTTTAAATTTTTATTTTAGCTATGTAAGCTTAGGTTTTTGAATTTTTAATCTACTTTTTTTACTTTTTCACTTTTTATTGATTTTAGAATTAAAATTCTTAGTCGTTATATTAACATTCCAACCCGATCCAGTAGCAGTGAAAGCGAATGTGAAGAGTCAGACTTAGAAAGCCATTTAACTAGGTATATAAGTTATCATATTACTTTTTGGTTCTTAACTTATTGTTATGTTATATGTATATTACTTTAACCATTTTAAATTTTCTGACTATAGTCAAGGAAAACGCAATAATGTTAGATTTATGTTTTGTTTTAGAAACAAACCTGGCTGCTCTACTAGCTCGTATAAGGCTTCTAATTCTGCAATGCAATTTAAAGTAAACAGCAAATTTGAGATTGAAAAATCTTTTTATCCATCTTCTGTTCAGCTACAAACACATTTTAATAGGTAAAAAATTGTTATTGTTTTATTTGGTTTTTTAAAACGATTTTTTTACAAGATAATAGAAAATTTTGAATTATTTCCAACAGTTTTAAATTCTTGTTTTAGAAATGTTCCCGGTGTTCCACTACGTTAACGCTAAACACCTCAAAACAAAAAGTGCCCTCAGTAGAAGATGATAATATTGAAGACCCTGAAACAAAATATTATAATTCTCATAACGCAGCAACCTCACATGATACTACGGATTCTAAAGAAGATAATTTGATAAATGAGACAAACAAAAAGTTAACACGCAAAAGACAAAAAAATATATCCGAATGGGCATGCAATATAAGAAAAACTAAATTTGATCGGGGGCCTTGAATATATTTCTTCGCGAAAAAAGGTCGTTCCCGCCAGGGAGATTAAAAACAAAAAAGATTGTTTACAAAAATGCTTATTAAAATTATTATCTGCTTTCAGCTGTTGAAAAAAAGAACTATATTTTAAACACTACTAAAGTTGATAGTCCCTGGCGGAGAAGGAACGGAAAAAAGCCTGATAATTCAAGAAAAAAGAGAATCTTTAGATATTATTTTGAGTTAAATGGTCAACCAATTCAAGTTTGCAAAGACTTTTATACAGGAACTTTATGTATAAGTCAGAAACCAATTTATACAGCTCACAAAAATAAAACGGTGACTAACACATTGACTAAAAGTATACAGGGAAAACATCAGAAAAGGTTAACGTCACCTGAAGCTATAGATTTTATTAAAGAGCACATAAACTTGGTTCCTCGTGTGGAATCACATTATTGTCGCAAGAACAGTAACAAAGAATATGTCGGAAGTGGATTAAGCATTAAAAAATTATATGAACTTTATGTGGATTTGGCAACAGAACGCGAAAAAGCTCCAGTTTCATTTTCTGTTTATAGGAAAACATTCTGCAATAATTTTAACATTGCTTTTCATAAGCCACGCAAAGACAGATGTGATACGTGGGAGGAAATAAAACTAAAAAAATAGAAACTAAGATGGATGACAGTTTGGAAAAAAACATGCTGATCATTTAAATGAAAAAGAGTACATGAGAAATGAAAAACAAAAAGACAAGGATAGTGAAATCCCAATACTGTGCTTTGATCTAGAAAACGTTTTAACATGCCCAAAAGCTGACTTAAAAAAACTTTTTTTTATAAAAGTAAACTAAATGTTATGGCTACAATATGACTGGACACCTCTCCATAGGCAAAAAAGTATACTGTGCTGTGTGGAGCGAAGCTTTACATGGAAGAAAGGGAAATGACATTGCAAGTGCGGTTTACAAAATACTTGATAAAGTTATGCAGGACAATCCAGAATTTGCAGAAATTATTTGTCTCATGAGTTATGGCCTTAGTCACCTAATTCAAAAACACAACAACCTATCAAAAATCACAATGAAATTTTCTATTCCTGGTCATGCTTGTATCCAAGAAGTAGATGCAATCTACAGCTCAATCGAAAGGTCATTAAATAAGGTAGAATACTATTCTCCTTTATCTCTTTTACGATACCTTTTAAAAGTAAATCTCCATAATCCATATACAATTATCCAAATGAAACAAGAAGATTTTATAGACGTTCAGTCTTTTTCAAGCCAACTTAACTACAATGCTTTGCCATTTTCAAAAGTAGTTTCTTTGCAGTTTTCTAGATCGTTTTTCGAACTCAAGTTTAAAGATACCTTTAACCCCACAGAAAAATTTAAATCTCTAAATTTACATCAAAGAAAATTGAGAAAGGGGCATGTTACAGCTGAAACAGAACAACTAATTATTCCACTGGAATTAAAAAGATGCGATAAAGCTATTCCCCTTGCATCAAGTAAAGTGGAAAAAATAAAGTCTATGTATAAATGGAATCCCGAGATGGACAGGCAATACTATGAAAGTATTTTTAGCCGTAAATAAAAGTTATATGCTTTGCTGTGTATGTTAAATTAAATACTAGTTTTGTGTTACAAAATTCTATGTTACATTTGGAAAAAAGAAAATTTATTTTTGATATTACGGAATCCTATGTTTTTTTTCAATAAATTATTTTTTGAAGAAAATGTTGTTTTTTTTTGGAATTTTATATCAAAATAATTTATTTTTACTGTCCATTTAATTTTCTTGTTTAATAAAAAAGAAAAGTACTTAATCGTTTGCGTTTTAGGTAAGTCCATTTTTTTAAATCGATTTTTCCTAAATTATCATAATTGTTACATACAACCTTGTAATATTAGGGTGACGTATTGCGTTATATAATCTTACTATTGTACCGATTTTGAAGTGCTTAGTATTGCAGATAAGAAAACCCAATGCCTTTTTACAATGCTGAAGAAATTACTAATTAACTAAACTTTAAGTTAAACTGAAATAGAACAGCCAGGTCTTTAACCTCACTGACTCGACTAAGATCATAATTTCCAATATCCGACCCTTGCCATTAGCTTAATAAAACTAACGGATAAACTTGTTAGTGTAAAAGCAGTCCATCGCAAGACAAACTTTAATCTGTCTTGTCCTATTATTAAAATAAAAGTCCACAAGTTAGTCACAAAATTTATTAACATGAATTTAAGGTAAATAGTACTAAAACAAATAAACAAAAAAAAAATTGCCGGTCCAATGAACAAACGCACACTTCATTCTCGGGCGTAATTTAAATCGGCAGAATTAAACTACGCCTTTCCGTTATGGCATAATTCGCCCTCGTAATAACCGCTTTCTTCCCCAAAAACCGTCCAGTACTTAAAAATTTAAAATCTCGAATCTAAACTTACACACGCGAGACGCAATTGGTTAAATTAATTATAATAAATAACGCCTTAAACGGAAATTAAATTTTTTACTTTTCTTCGCACCATTCGTTTTCCTTGCGGACCTGATCCTCCTCGGAGGCGGTAAAATCGTTTTTGATGTTGAACGTTTTACGGATTTCCTCCGGTGCTTTGCCTTTGATCATGTTGGCGACCGTCTTGCAAGTGACGTCCAGTAATCCCTTGATGTCCAAGTAGTTTGCCGCGAGGATCAATTCAAAGAGGGTTCCTTGGTCCACCTTCAGGAAATCGGCGTCCCAGGATGAAATGTCATCGGTACGTTTTTCTATCAGAATCAGAGGACATTATGTACAATTTACAGGTTTATAATAAAGTAGAAATGAAACGTATGTATGTTGCACCAAGGCCAAAACACTTTAAAGAGAGAAAATTGCAACAAATCAGCACAGTTTTGAGTGCCTGACCACTTAAATTTGTGTTGGGTGTCACTTAATCTGAGACTATCCTTAAGCCATTGATATTCTTTGGTTTAAGTAACATGTTAGTAGTTATAACCTCATAATGAAAAATACCAGTTGTTGGAAGGAGACAAGTAATTGTATTAGTTTCCGACATGAATATTTTAATTAACAACCTGTTGTTTGAGGACAAACAATATGATGTGTTTCTTCCAAGAATTCCTATAGGAATATGACTAGTATAATAGATAGTAAATTTCTTCATTAAAATGACTTGATTTTAAAATTGTCGATTGGGTTTATATGAAATATTAACAAATTTTTAATTTCAGGTTAGAGGGTATTATTGGAAACTCACTTCATTCCATAAAATACAGTTTAAAACATTTACTTGAATATTAAATATTTTGTACTTTCCAGAACTTATATCTACACGAGATAATCAGTCTTTCTTTTAATTTTTTCCTCATCTGTTTCTTCATTAACCACTTCAAAGTCATACATTTTTTCTTAAGGGTTTTGAATAGTCTTACTAAAGTATACTCTAATAAAATATACTAGTAAAGAATACTTCTTACTAAAGAACTTATAAATATAGTCCTTCTAGTTCTTTTAACTCTGTCTCATAACACTCATTAAGATCTATTTTTCCCTAGGTATTCTACACGCAATTATTATCCTCTTATATTTGTTTTTAATAAAACACAAATAAACAGTTAATTTAATCTTGAATTGTATGAATTGACTTAATATGGCAACGTTTTGATTACTGGACAGTTCGAACGAAATAACAGCAGAGGTAACACTTGGATCTAAAAATAAGATATAATTTAGAGTGATAAAGAAAATAATAAATAATCAATAGTTTAATTGAATAATGAATATAGAGGAATTGCTTAACGGTTGTCTCTGCATTGGTTAATCTATAACTTCTCGTGATAGAAACCATTTATATATTCAAAAATAAAATCAATCAATTGAGCTAAAAACATTGAAAACTTCTGCAATTTCTTCTGTATACTATCTCATAAGTGTTTCAAACAATAACTAATTCATAAGAACTATTACTATTGCATTAAAGGCCTTTTTCAAACCAACAAATACTGCAAGGTCCACAGTATCACTTATAACTTAGTTCACTAAATCCGCTTATGGATTTTTATATACTTGTGTATTAATAATAACTCTCTTTTTATTACCTTTTTAACTATCTGGAAAAAAGTGCTTATTACTGTAATTGGTCTATAATTTTGCATTGAAGTTTTTGGGCTTAATTTATATATGTAGATAGTTGCCTTTTAATTCATTGATTATGCTTTTTTATATAAATTCCTTGTCTAACCAAACCGAATATTTAAAAAAGTAACTTGTACAGTTTAGGACCAAAGAAATGACATAATTCAAGGCCTTTTACCTTTGTTCTCGTCATCCTCTGGTGGCGGTGGATCTTCCTTATGGAAGTTGGCCCACTGTAAAACCTTGCGAAGAATAGCAGAGTTAACGTTGGGCAACGGTACCACCTCCTCCTCCTCCTCGTCCATTCCCAAGTCCTCCAACATGGTTTTTATAGTAACCGAACACTTGGCAATCTCCACATCGACATCGAACACCTCTCCATCGGAGGACTGAAGCTTGATCTTGGGCATCTTAATTCTGAAAAGAGGGAGAAAAAACGGATTTACCCTGATCTCCTTTAATATGACTGTTTTCACTTTTGTAATTGACCGGTTGCCAGAAGAGTCCAATATACTAAAATCTTAAGAATTATTTTACTTTAATAGGCTATAAGTTAACCCACCTGAACTGATTCCACTTTGTAGTTGTTTTTTTTGTTTGTGTGTGTACGTCCAGAAGTGTAATATAAAGGGTTTTGTGCGGGGAGTTTACTTCTGGCAACCTAAGAACTACAAAGCTATACTCACCGCACCATGGCTTATATTGTCGTGCAGCCTCACAGGAATATCTGAAAGCAAAGCGAAACCACTGATGCAAGACAACAATGAGCAATGATTGAGCAACTTATCATCATTCCTCATCGTTTATCTCTGCTCGGTTTTCCACCACGGCTTAAACGAGAAAATCAAGCAAAGATTATGAGAAAAAAGTTTAAATAATTATTATTGCTATTAAACTTAAAGGTCTAAGAGGCAGAGGAAGTTAGCACAGGGTAAGAGAGTTAAGAACTACTTTTGATCAATAGAATTCCCTTGTAAAGTCTCTCATGCTTTCACCAAAAAATCAGGAATGGTACTATTATACTGTATTATACTTTCTTTTCACTCATATAACTTGATCTGTCCACTTCCTTTACTCATGTTGATATGCCTGGCAGAGGAACTGTATGTAAATTATGTCTTACCAAATTAAAATGACCGATTTCAGTGCTGTACAGGCCTTCAAAACTACATTCTGCAAATATGCTCTTTGCACCTGAATTAAAACACCCAACTTCTAACTGTGTTATGGGAAAATAATCTATTGCACACAGTCAATATGTACAATCAACAAAACGGATTTCGCCAAGGTAATATTTATTATGTGGTGGGGACAAACCGTTCACTATCAGTTGGAGAACGTTAGTCATGCGACGGACCTGATCGGTATTCAATTACAATTTTAGTCAAGTAGACAAATAATTTAATAACAGGGAAAGGAGCAAAAAGTGCTTTATGTGGTGCCATATAGCTATAACCATTTTCAATTAAATATTAAATGATTAAACATTTGGTTAAGATAACAGATAAGTCATGAGATAACCCAAATAAGCAGGTTATAATTTATAAAATGGGTAAAGACAGGTTAAGTGAGTTACAAAAGGCTCGTAATGGAAAAAACAAGGAAATCCCCATCGACATCGAGGAAGCAACTGAGCTGCTACCAGTTCAGACTGGTTTAAAAGAGACCTTTCAGCGATCAGAAGTGTTGCAACAATGGATAGGATCCATAGAAGAAAACTTAGAGGGTGTGCGAGACTGTATCAAGAAACTAGATGTAATAGAGCTGGACCAGAAGCAAATAGCTGACCAAATAGACGACTACTTTCAAAAGAATACCAGTATATCCCAACAAGTGCAACATAAACTGAAGCAATTCGAAGAGGAATTAAAAACAGTGGATCAATCGTCGGCAGAAGGGAGAATCAAGAAGATTCAATTCGACACAATCAAGGTTCGTTACGTGAAAGTGTTTAATCAGAATATGAATGCACTAGAAAACTACAGGAATATAAAAAAGACTAAACTGGAGGCCCAACTGCGGGCAAAAGGGGTAAAGATATCCGAAGAGGAGCTAAATAAATTATTGGAAGATGGTTTGGATATTCACCTTTTTACGGAAAATATTTTAGCCGAGACAGCGGAAGCCAAAAGGGTCCTACAGGATTTAGAGGACAGGCATCAGCAACTGTTGAAAATCGAAAGGATGTTGGAAAATTTGAGAAGCATGTTTTTGCAGATGTTCATTTTAATTGAGGAGCAGCAGGATTTGATTGATAGGGTGGAATATCAGGCGGATATGGCAAAAGAATTTATCGGAAAAGGCAAGAAAGACTTGAGGAAAAGTGAAAAGAACAAGCGAAAGTTTTTAAAAAGGAAAATAATATTGATTGTTGTAATTTTAGTGTTGCTGGCTGTTATCTTGGGTTTGATATTTAAATGAGAAATGATGTATAGGACATTTTTGATTTAAACTTTTACTAGTTTCTTTGTTATTCAATTTCTTTATTTTACCGACGAAATATTGTACTACTAAATAAAAAATTTAACTTTTTAACTTAGAGACTATATGAAATTTCTATCCAGGGGTGGACATTGCAAATGTTAAAACTAAAGATTAAAGATACTTAAATGGTGATGTCTCTGTCTAATACTTAAAATTAAATTAAGGCATCTATGTATCAAAATAAAATTTGAAAGAGTTCTTAAATTCATGGAAGCTTCTGACCATTGTCACATGAATATGCATTAATCATCTTAAGAGTAATATTCACAGTTTTATTAGCAAATCAATGTGGGGGCATTTTTCAGGAAATGATTCATTCTTAGAAAGAAAGAAAGAAAGAATAAAAATGTGCTATATTACATTAAGACAACAAAATCTTGTGTACAAGCATCCTAAAAACTAAAAAATTCCAAATTCACTTTAAATTTCAAACAAACATAACATCTAAAACACTTTACCATAAAATTTACACACATTACCAAAATTAATCATAACAAAACAGATTGAGAAAAAAAAGCATCTTTTTGATAAATTTCATTAAAAAATAAGTAAAGCTGTCAATAAAACAGAATTTAGAAGAAGTAAATTACATTATTTAACAGGAAACAAAACTAAAACACTAAAATGATGTCAGAGCACAGGTTAAAAGATATCATTAAAAAAATTGTCAAGGCTATAATATGCCCTGGATAATAAAAGTGATTTTAATTCCTTTTTGAATCTCTTAACTTCTAAAATTTGTCTGATACATAGAGGAACATGGTTGTAAATTTTTTTGCTGAGGTATATAAGTGAGTTCTTCGTGAGGGAGGATGTAAGGATTGGTAAGGGAAAATCGTTAACCTGGCGAGTCATATGACCAGTGTTAGAGGGAGGTTTAGGACATTTATGAATAAAAGTAGCTGTTTCTAAGATAAAAAGAGAAAAAAGAGTTAGGATTTTTTGAGATATAAAGAGAGGTTTACAAGAATCTCTTAACCCAGCGGAACATAGGTATTAAGTGGGGCCAAAATGATTTAGAAACTTTTATGTGAGCTATAGTGAAGAATGCCCAGGAAAACTATTAAGAAATCTGTTCATGGTTTATTTATTGTCGTATTACAATTGAAACCCAGGCCTTTTTGAAGTAAATACTATAATATATTTGCGTGTAGTAAATATTTTATGGGAGCCATTTAAACTACTGAGGACCTACAACTTTTAAGCAATCTATACAAAAGTATAGTGACCTGTATGGTATAACTTTTACTATAAAACAATATGTGATTAGTTCTACTGTTAATTAACTTAGGTTAAAATCCTACAGAAAGTTACTGCTATTAAGTTGGGTTATGTAAGTGCCCTTAAGAGAATAAAATTCCTGCAATGTATTGCCTAGGAATGTCCCATTGAGAACTTCAAATTGTTTTAGAAATAGTGTATCTAAATGGGAATCAGTTTTAGAATATCATGTAATATTAGTATAGAATCAAAAAATAATTTTGTTAACTTTTAATTCATTCCCTGTAATCCTGTAACATTTCTTTGCTTTTATCATGATGGATGAAGGATTTCAGGTAAGTAGAAAATAACAAAAACCTAAACTATGCGAACAAAAACGCAAAAAAAATTTACCTGAACTAATAAAAAATGTTATGTACAACTGACTAGACTTCTGTTGAAAGGAATAAAGGAATGGCCACAAAGCGTCAAACAACGAAAAAAAAAGAGAACCAAACATTCAAGCACGTAAGTTAGTAGGAATAGGAGGTGGAGTGGTATTCGAATATGATATTATTAATGCAGGCTCACCTTTTCGGATTGATTCTACGCAGGAATTTAAGCGAAAATTCGCAGTGGGTTCAAATTATTCACCGAAATGCCAATCGATTCAAAAAAAAACCAAGAAAATCGGAGAAGCAGGATGATTGTTGTGAAAGGGATTGAAAATGACAGGTGACAGTATTGACAGGCCAATTGATTGACAGCTGACTGTAATGTCACGTGTTTTTAGTTCATCACCTCTCACAACCCACGTAGCATTAATTAATTTATTATGCGTCGAGTAAAATGTCTATATTTGTTTAATTTATAAGTTTTATATTTGCTTGTCTCCTTGGAGTACAATTATATTAATATAAACTATTCTTATTTAAGCAACACTGCGGTTTAATATGCTGTCTACATGCTTTCTATGAATAATGGCATCACTGTGCTATTTTAACTTCGCGAGGTTGCCAAATTGTCGAGCAGAGCAGATTAGCTGTTTTTTTGTTTACATTTTATATATAAATATTTTGCAGTATAATATATAATAATAATATATATATATATATATATATATAGAGGTTAATTCATGAATTAATTTATATGAAAACCCCCATCAGTGCCAATTATTTGATAAATTAATAATAAAGAACCTACCTTTTTTAATGAAGTAACTTTTACTTTACATTAAGCAAGAATTTAAAATATTGCATTGATTTTATTAAAATGATCCTAATCAAATATTAAGTGTTTTAAGTACATATCTATCAATAATATCTTATCAAAATTTAAAACCTTTTACACATATTATTGACGATAGTATTGAACCCAATAATTGCTCGATTGGTACACAATGAAGTGGTGTCAAGTAGTAAACATGTTACCGAAAGTACAAGAATATTTACTGAAAAAAGGTATGTACCAATGAACTATACAATAATGTACTTATACAATACTTCCAACATATTATGTCTTTGCTCTTAATGTTATTTCTTTAGTCAAATCTTATCTCTTGTATTCCTTCTAGCCAAAACAGTCAAAAAACGTGGACTAAGCTACTGCCTCTTAATAACAGCAATTTTATGGCTAGTCCCTATGGTGATTGTAGCAGTGATTTACCGACTTAACATGACAAACCGAAACTATTTTACCATGTATATAGACACCCAAGACGACCCTTTTTTCATAGTAAATGACAAATTCATTAGCCTGGGATTGGACAGTTCAGTGATAGCAAGAGGATTTCCACACTTTAATATGACGTAAACATATAAGCCTTTAGGCATTGATAAAGTTGGGCATCATTAGGTTCTTTTAGGGATCCAGTTTTGGTTCAGATGATGAAATACCTGTCACCTGCATACTTAAGGATCGGAGGCAACCAAGCAGATCAAATTGTGTTTTTGAGAAATGCAGATGGAACCTCTGGTGAAGATGTTCATGGGCAGTATAGTAATTCTTCAAATGAGTATTATTTGAAAGGTAAATTGTTTGTTTTTATTATAATTAGATGCTATTGATTGTAACAATTTTTCTAAAATGCCTTTATCAAGTCCGAGGATTTCTGTGCCTTGGTTCTTAAGAAAGTCATATTTTCCCCTAAGTATGAACCCAGTTTTTTAGATATCTGCTTTAAAAACTGTGTCTATATCATATTGTCATTGATGTAAAAAAAATTGGTATACCTACTTACATTTTTTATATAGCACCTGACTGGTTATCACTGTACAATACAGTCACAAGTGCAAATCTTAATATCATTTATGATCTGAATTCCTTGCTAAGAAACGAAGACGGTGCTTGGAACGCTACGAACGCGATAGAAATGTTGGAATTTTCAAAAGAACATGGATTATTTGTCAATTGGGAGTTGGGCAATGGTAAGTACTCCCTATTGCCTCATGAATATACTTAGCTTACTTATAATATATAGTTTTCAGAACCAAATTCTTATCCTCACAAGTTCGGCACATCTGTTAATGCCACTCAGTTGGGAGAGGATTATAAGTTCCTAAGGAGTGTGCTGGATAAGTATGATTTATATAAGAATTCTTACCTTATCGGCCCATCTACTACTAGGCTAAGAACTAAGGATATCCAAGGGTACTTTAGGGAGTTTTTGCAGAGTGGTTCGGAGGCAGTGAGTGCCATAACATTTCATCAGTGAGTGATGGAAACTTTATTTATGGCTTTTAAAGAATAATTCAATGTTCTTTTTCCAGTTATTATTTTAGCGGAGAAACGGCAATTTGGACGGACTTTTTAGATGTTGAGAATTTTGATTATTTAGCTTCTTG
This sequence comes from Anthonomus grandis grandis, assembly GCF_022605725.1. Lineage (NCBI taxonomy): Eukaryota > Metazoa > Arthropoda > Insecta > Coleoptera > Curculionidae > Anthonomus > Anthonomus grandis. The sequence continues at coordinate 1,897,902 of NC_065559.1, forward strand.
CATTGATACTGTAAAGGATGTTTTGGGTTTAATACCGGATTTGGATAAACCACTTTGGATAGGTGGGTTATATTTTGCATATTTTATCACCATAGTTCAGTGAATATATCAAATTAATAATAGGTATCAGAAAGAGATTCTTGGAAGATGTGTTTTGTTCACATTACGAGTTTTCATATATAGGTTATATAGGTTAGACTACTTAGAGCTTTAAAGGATCTAAATTAAAGGTATTTTATAACATGCATACTCGAAGGTGTAAATTAATTTTTAATTACATAAAATGTAAAGAAATTTATTGTATAAAACAAAACTAGAAACATTGTTACATACAATTTTTTTTTGTCTAGTGGTGTTTTTAAAAGTATTTATGGTAACTTTAAAAGTTATTCCTAAAGCAACAATTAAAACTAATTGTTGTCAATCTACTTGCAGTTATTTACAATAATTACAATAGTTTATTGTGAGTCTAATCTTATAATATAAAGTATTCTTCATGACAATTATGCTAATTTACGTAATGGAAGTTAATTTTTAAATTATTCCTGGGTAACTATTGACATCTTTAAAAAGTGCTTTTATTACTCATATGTATGTGTCTACTAATATTAATAATCTTATTGTGTATCTTACTGTAAAAAAAACGTTACTGGGTGATTTCCACTCAAGTTTTAGCCACTACATGTTTTGCTTTTATAGGTGAAACTGCTGATGCATGGCACGGTGGTGCCCCAAATTTAACCGACAGATACATCGGAAGTTTCCTTTGGTTGGACAAGTTGGGCCTTAGCGCCAAAATGGGGATCGACGTAGTTGTCAGACAAAGCATCTTTAATGGTCATTATGCTTTGATGAATGATTCTTACTATCCGAACCCAGTAAGTGTGAGTTTTCTTGATGATTTTAGGACTTGCGTCTAGTATAATATTTGATAAATATGGTTCTATATTTTGGCTATCATCAGTACATACATACTATGACTTGTTAGTGCTATTTATTACAAAGTATTCCGAAAAATAAATCTTTGATAACGACAATGCAAATTATTTTGTTCTTTGGTTGACATGATTTTCAAAAAGTTGGATTAAAAAATTTCTAATGCATGGATTTTTGTGATTTTTTCTGCAGAAATTGAAGAACACTCCAAAGAAACTTTTAAAATAAAAATCAAGTTAACCTGAGCACTAGAAGTGGAGTTATGACTTCAATTACCTGAGACTGTCCTTACTCTTGGACCTGATTTTCAAAAAATTGGATTAAAAAATTTCTAATGGATGGATTTTTGTGATTTTTTCTGTAGAAATTGAAGAACACTCCAAAGAAACTTTTAAAACAAAAATCAAGTTAATCTGAGCATTAGAAGTGGAGTTAAGACTTCAATTACCGGAGACTGTCCTTACTCTTGGACATGATTTTCGAAAAATTGGATTAAAAAATTTCTAATGCATGGATTTTTGTGATTTTTTCTGTAGAAATTAAAAAACACTCCAAAGAAACTTTTAAAACAAAAATCAAGTTAATCTGAGCACTAGAAGTGGAGTTAAGACTTCAATTACCTGAGACTGTCCTTACTCTTGGACAAGATTTTCAAAAAATTGGATTAAAAAATTTCTAATGCATGGATTTTTGTGATTTTTTCTGTAGAAATTGAAGAACACTCCAAGGAAACTTTTAAAACAAAAATCAAGTTAATCTGAGCACTAGAAGTGGAGTTATGGCTTCAATTACCTGCGACTGTCCTTACTCTTCGACATGATTTTCAAAAAATTGGATTAAAAAATTTCTAATGGATGAATTTTTGTGATTTTTTCTGTAGAAATTAAAGAACACTCCAAAGAAACTTTTAAAACAAAAATCAAGTTAATCTGAGCACTAGAAGTGGAGTTATGACTTCAATTACCTGAGACTGTCCTTACTCTTGGACAAGATTTTCAAAAAATTGGATTAAAAAATTTCTAATGCATGGATTTTTGTGATTTTTTCTGTAGAAATTGAAGAACACTCCAAGGAAACTTTTAAAACAAAAATCAAGTTAATCTGAGCACTAGAAGTGGAGTTAAGACTTCAATTACCTGAGACTGTCCTTACTCTTGGACAAGATTTTCAAAAAATTGGATTAAAAAATTTCTAATTCATGGATTGTTGTGATTTTTTTTGTAGAAATTGAAGAACACTCCAAAGAAACTTTTAAAACCAAAATCAAGTTAAACTGAGCACTAGAAGTGGAGTAATGGCTTCAATTACCGGAGACTGTCCTTACTCTTGGACCTGATTTTCAAAAAATCGGATTAAAAAATTTCTAATGGATGGATTTTTGTGATTTTTTCTGTAGAAATTAAAGAACACTCCAAAGAAACTTTTAAAACAAAAATCAAGTTAATCTGAGCACTAGAAGTGGAGTTAAGACTTCAATTACCGGAGACTGTCCTTACTCTTGGACATGATTTTCGAAAAATTGGATTAAAAAATTTCTAATGCATGGATTTTTGTGATTTTTTCTGTAGAAATTAAAAAACACTCCAAAGAAACTTTTAAAACAAAAATCAAGTTAATCTGAGCACTAGAAGTGGAGTTAAGACTTCAATTACCGGAGACTGTCCTTACTCTTGGACCTGATTTTCAAAAAATCGGATTAAAAAATTTCTAATGGATGGATTTTTGTGATTTTTTCTGTAGAAATTGAAGAACACTCCAAAGAAACTTTTAAAACAAAAATCAAGTTAATCTGAGCATTAGAAGTGGAGTTAAGACTTCAATTACCGGAGACTGTCCTTACTCTTGGACATGATTTTCGAAAAATTGGATTAAAAAATTTCTAATGCATGGATTTTTGTGATTTTTTCTGTAGAAATTAAAAAACACTCCAAAGAAACTTTTAAAACAAAAATCAAGTTAATCTGAGCACTAGAAGTGGAGTTAAGACTTCAATTACCTGAGACTGTCCTTACTCTTGGACAAGATTTTCAAAAAATTGGATTAAAAAATTTCTAATGCATGGATTTTTGTGATTTTTTCTGTAGAAATTGAAGAACACTCCAAGGAAACTTTTAAAACAAAAATCAAGTTAATCTGAGCACTAGAAGTGGAGTTATGGCTTCAATTACCTGCGACTGTCCTTACTCTTCGACATGATTTTCAAAAAATTGGATTAAAAAATTTCTAATGGATGAATTTTTGTGATTTTTTCTGTAGAAATTAAAGAACACTCCAAAGAAACTTTTAAAACAAAAATCAAGTTAATCTGAGCACTAGAAGTGGAGTTATGACTTCAATTACCTGAGACTGTCCTTACTCTTGGACAAGATTTTCAAAAAATTGGATTAAAAAATTTCTAATGCATGGATTTTTGTGATTTTTTCTGTAGAAATTGAAGAACACTCCAAGGAAACTTTTAAAACAAAAATCAAGTTAATCTGAGCACTAGAAGTGGAGTTAAGACTTCAATTACCTGAGACTGTCCTTACTCTTGGACAAGATTTTCAAAAAATTGGATTAAAAAATTTCTAATTCATGGATTGTTGTGATTTTTTTTGTAGAAATTGAAGAACACTCCAAAGAAACTTTTAAAACCAAAATCAAGTTAAACTGAGCACTAGAAGTGGAGTAATGGCTTCAATTACCGGAGACTGTCCTTACTCTTGGACCTGATTTTCAAAAAATCGGATTAAAAAATTTCTAATGGATGGATTTTTGTGATTTTTTCTGTAGAAATTAAAGAACACTCCAAAGAAACTTTTAAAACAAAAATCAAGTTAATCTGAGCACTAGAAGTGGAGTTATGACTTCAATTACCTGAGACTGTCCTTACTCTTGGACAAGATTTTCAAAAAATTGGATTAAAAAATTTCTAATGCATGGATTTTTGTGATTTTTTCTGTAGAAATTGAAGAACACTCCAAGGAAACTTTTAAAACAAAAATCAAGTTAATCTGAGCACTAGAAGTGGAGTTATGGCTTCAATTACCTGCGACTGTCCTTACTCTTCGACATGATTTTCAAAAAATTGGATTAAAAAATTTCTAATGGATGAATTTTTGTGATTTTTTCTGTAGAAATTGAAGAACACTCCAAGGAAACTTTTAAAACAAAAATCAAGTTAATCTGAGCACTAGAAGTGGAGTTAAGACTTCAATTACCTGAGACTGTCCTTACTCTTGGACAAGATTTTCAAAAAATTGGATTAAAAAATTTCTAATGCATGGATTTTTGTGATTTTTTCTGTAGAAATTGAAGAACACTCCAAGGAAACTTTTAAAACAAAAATCAAGTTAATCTGAGCACTAGAAGTGGAGTTATGGCTTCAATTACCTGCGACTGTCCTTACTCTTCGACATGATTTTCAAAAAATTGGATTAAAAAATTTCTAATGGATGAATTTTTGTGATTTTTTCTGTAGAAATTAAAGAACACTCCAAAGAAACTTTTAAAACAAAAATCAAGTTAATCTGAGCACTAGAAGTGGAGTTATGACTTCAATTACCTGAGACTGTCCTTACTCTTGGACAAGATTTTCAAAAAATTGGATTAAAAAATTTCTAATGCATGGATTTTTGTGATTTTTTCTGTAGAAATTGAAGAACACTCCAAGGAAACTTTTAAAACAAAAATCAAGTTAATCTGAGCACTAGAAGTGGAGTTATGGCTTCAATTACCTGCGACTGTCCTTACTCTTCGACATGATTTTCAAAAAATTGGATTAAAAAATTTCTAATGGATGAATTTTTGTGATTTTTTCTGTAGAAATTAAAGAACACTCCAAAGAAACTTTTAAAACAAAAATCAAGTTAATCTGAGCACTAGAAGTGGAGTTATGACTTCAATTACCTGAGACTGTCCTTACTCTTGGACAAGATTTTCAAAAAATTGGATTAAAAAATTTCTAATGCATGGATTTTTGTGATTTTTTCTGTAGAAATTGAAGAACACTCCAAGGAAACTTTTAAAACAAAAATCAAGTTAATCTGAGCACTAGAAGTGGAGTTAAGACTTCAATTACCTGAGACTGTCCTTACTCTTGGACAAGATTTTCAAAAAATTGGATTAAAAAATTTCTAATTCATGGATTGTTGTGATTTTTTTTGTAGAAATTGAAGAACACTCCAAAGAAACTTTTAAAACCAAAATCAAGTTAAACTGAGCACTAGAAGTGGAGTAATGGCTTCAATTACCGGAGACTGTCCTTACTCTTGGACCTGATTTTCAAAAAATCGGATTAAAAAATTTCTAATGGATGGATTTTTGTGATTTTTTCTGTAGAAATTAAAGAACACTCCAAAGAAACTTTTAAAACAAAAATCAAGTTAACCTGAGCACTAGAAGTGGAGTTATGACTTCAATTACCTGAGACTGTCCTTACTCTTGGACAAGATTTTCAAAAAATTGGATTAAAAAATTTCTAATGCATGGATTTTTGTGATTTTTTCTGTAGAAATTGAAGAACACTCCAAGGAAACTTTTAAAACAAAAATCAAGTTAATCTGAGCACTAGAAGTGGAGTTATGGCTTCAATTACCTGCGACTGTCCTTACTCTTCGACATGATTTTCAAAAAATTGGATTAAAAAATTTCTAATGGATGAATTTTTGTGATTTTTTCTGTAGAAGTTAAAGAACACTCCAAAGAAACTTTTAAAACAAAAATCAAGTTAATCTGAGCACTAGAAGTGTAGTTATGGCTTCAATTACCTGAGACTGTCCTTACTCTTGGACATGATTTTCAAAAAATTGGATTAAAAAATTTCTAATGCATGGATTGTTGTGATTCTTTCTGTAGAAATTGAAGAACACCCCAAAGAAACTTTTAAAACAAAAATCAAGTTAATCTGAGCACTAGAAGTGGAGTTTGACTTCAATTACCTGAGACTGTTCTTACTCTTGGACATGATTTTCGAAAAATTGGATTAAAAAATTTCTAATGCATGGATTTTTCTTATTTTTCTGCAGAAATTGAAGAACACTCCAAAGAAACTTTTAAAACAAAAATCAAGTTAATCTGAGCACTAGAAGTGGAGTTATGGCTTCAATTACCTGAGACTGTTCTTACTCTTGGACATGATTTTCAAAAAATTGGATTAAAAAATTTCTAATGCATGGATTGTTGTGATTCTTTCTGTAGAAATTGAAGAACACCCCAAAGAAACTTTTAAAACAAAAATCAAGTTAATCTGAGCACTAGAAGTGGAGTTATGACTTCAATTACCTGAGACTGTTCTTACTCTTGGACATGATTTTCGAAAAATTGGATTAAAAAATTTCTAATGCATGGATTTTTCTTATTTTTCTGCAGAAATTGAAGAACACTCCAAAGAAACTTTTAAAACAAAAATCAAGTTAATCTGAGCACTAGAAGTGGAGTTATGGCTTCAATTACCTGAGACTGTTCTTACTCTTGGACATGATTTTCAAAAAATTGGATTAAAAAATTTCTAATGCATGGATTGTTGTGATTCTTTCTGTAGAAATTGAAGAACACCCCAAAGAAACTTTTAAAACAAAAATCAAGTTAATATGAGCACTAGAAGTGGAGTTATGACTTCAATTACCTGAGACTGTCCTTATTCTTGAATATGATTTTCAAAAAATTGGATTAAAAAATTTCTAATTCATGGATTTTTGTGATTTTTTCTGTAGAAATTGAAGAACACTCCAAAGAAACTTTTAAGACAAAAATCAAGTTAATCTGAGCACTAGAAGTGGAGTTATGGCTTCAATTACCTGAGACTGTCCTTATTCTTGAATATGATTTTCAAAAAATTGGATTAAAAAATTTCTAATTCATGGATTTTTGTGATTTTTTCTGTAGAAATTGAAGAACACTCCAAAGAAACTTTTAAGACAAAAATCAAGTTATTCTGAGCACTAGAAGTGGAGTTATGGCTTCAATTACCTGAGACTGTCCTTACTCTTGGACCTGATTTTCAAAAAATTGGATTAAAAAATTTCTAATGCATGGATTTTTGTGATTTATTCTGTAGAAATTGAAGAACACTCCAAAGAAACTTTTAAAACAAAAATCAAGTTAATATGAGCACTAGAAGTGGAGTTATGGCTTTAATTACCTGAGACTGTCCTTATTCTTGAATATGATTTTCAAAAAATTGGATTAAAAAATTTCTAATGCATGGATTTTTGTGATTCTTTCTGTAGAAATTGAAGAACACCCCAAAGAAACTTTTAAAACAAAAATCAAGTTAATATGAGCACTAGAAGTGGAGTTATGACTTCAATTACCTGAGACTGTCCTTACTCTTGGACCTGATTTTCAAAAAATTGGATTAAAAAATTTCTAATGCATGGATTTTTGTGATTTATTCTGTAGAAATTGAAGAACACTCCAAAGAAACTTTTAAAACAAAAATCAAGTTAATATGAGCACTAGAAGTGGAGTTATGGCTTTAATTACCTGAGACTGTCCTTATTCTTGAATATGATTTTCAAAAAATTGGATTAAAAAATTTCTAATTCATGGATTTTTGTGATTTTTTCTGTAGAAATTGAAGAACACTCCAAAGAAACTTTTAAAACAAAAATCAAGTTAATATGAGCACTAGAAGTGGAGTTATGACTTCAATTACCTGAGACTGTCCTTACTCTTGGACCTGATTTTCAAAAAATTGGATTAAAAAATTTCTAATGCATGGATTTTTGTGATTTATTCTGTAGAAATTGAAGAACACTCCAAAGAAACTTTTAAGACAAAAATCAAGTTAATCTGAGCACTAGAAGTGGAGTTATGGCTTCAATTACCTGAGACTGTCCTTATTCTTGAATATGATTTTCAAAAAATTGGATTAAAAAATTTCTAATTCATGGATTTTTGTGATTTTTTCTGTAGAAATTGAAGAACACTCCAAAGAAACTTTTAAGACAAAAATCAAGTTATTCTGAGCACTAGAAGTGGAGTTATGGCTTCAATTACCTGAGACTGTCCTTACTCTTGGACCTGATTTTCAAAAAATTGGATTAAAAAATTTCTAATGCATGGATTTTTGTGATTTATTCTGTAGAAATTGAAGAACACTCCAAAGAAACTTTTAAAACAAAAATCAAGTTAATATGAGCACTAGAAGTGGAGTTATGGCTTTAATTACCTGAGACTGTCCTTATTCTTGAATATGATTTTCAAAAAATTGGATTAAAAAATTTCTAATGCATGGATTGTTGTGATTCTTTCTGTAGAAATTGAAGAACACCCCAAAGAAACTTTTAAAACAAAAATCAAGTTAATATGAGCACTAGAAGTGGAGTTATGACTTCAATTACCTGAGACTGTCCTTACTCTTGGACCTGATTTTCAAAAAATTGGATTAAAAAATTTCTAATTCATGGATTTTTGTGATTTTTTCTGTAGAAATTGAAGAACACTCCAAAGAAACTTTTAAGACAAAAATCAAGTTATTCTGAGCACTAGAAGTGGAGTTATGGCTTCAATTACCTGAGACTGTCCTTACTCTTGGACCTGATTTTCAAAAAATTGGATTAAAAAATTTCTAATGCATGGATTTTTGTGATTTATTCTGTAGAAATTGAAGAACACTCCAAAGAAACTTTTAAAACAAAAATCAAGTTAATATGAGCACTAGAAGTGGAGTTATGGCTTCAATTACCTGAGACTGTTCTTACTCTTGGACATGATTTTCAAAAAATTGGATTAAAAAATTTCTAATGCATGGATTTTTGTGATTTATTCTGTAGAAATTGAAGAACACTCCAAAGAAACTTTTAAAACAAAAATCAAGTTAATCTGAGCACTAGAAGTGGAGTTATGGCTTCAATTACCTGAGACTGTTCTTACTCTTGGACATGATTTTCAAAAAATTGGATTAAAAAATTTCTAATGCATGGATTGTTGTGATTCTTTCTGTAGAAATTGAAGAACACCCCAAAGAAACTTTTAAAACAAAAATCAAGTTAATATGAGCACTAGAAGTGGAGTTATGACTTCAATTACCTGAGACTGTCCTTACTCTTGGACCTGATTTTCAAAAAATTGGATTAAAAAATTTCTAATGCATGGATTTTTGTGATTTATTCTGTAGAAATTGAAGAACACTCCAAAGAAACTTTTAAAACAAAAATCAAGTTAATCTGAGCACTAGAAGTGGAGTTATGGCTTCAATTACCTGAGACTGTTCTTACTCTTGGACATGATTTTCAAAAAATTGGATTAAAAAATTTCTAATGCATGGATTGTTGTGATTCTTTCTGTAGAAATTGAAGAACACCCCAAAGAAACTTTTAAAACAAAAATCAAGTTAATATGAGCACTAGAAGTGGAGTTATGACTTCAATTACCTGAGACTGTCCTTACTCTTGGACCTGATTTTCAAAAAATTGGATTAAAAAATTTCTAATGCATGGATTTTTGTGATTTATTCTGTAGAAATTGAAGAACACTCCAAAGAAACTTTTAAAACAAAAATCAAGTTAATATGAGCACTAGAAGTGGAGTTATGGCTTTAATTACCTGAGACTGTCCTTATTCTTGAATATGATTTTCAAAAAATTGGATTAAAAAATTTCTAATTCATGGATTTTTGTGATTTTTTCTGTAGAAATTGAAGAACACTCCAAAGAAACTTTTAAAACAAAAATCAAGTTAATATGAGCACTAGAAGTGGAGTTATGACTTCAATTACCTGAGACTGTCCTTACTCTTGGACCTGATTTTCAAAAAATTGGATTAAAAAATTTCTAATGCATGGATTTTTGTGATTTATTCTGTAGAAATTGAAGAACACTCCAAAGAAACTTTTAAGACAAAAATCAAGTTAATCTGAGCACTAGAAGTGGAGTTATGGCTTCAATTACCTGAGACTGTCCTTATTCTTGAATATGATTTTCAAAAAATTGGATTAAAAAATTTCTAATTCATGGATTTTTGTGATTTTTTCTGTAGAAATTGAAGAACACTCCAAAGAAACTTTTAAGACAAAAATCAAGTTATTCTGAGCACTAGAAGTGGAGTTATGGCTTCAATTACCTGAGACTGTCCTTACTCTTGGACCTGATTTTCAAAAAATTGGATTAAAAAATTTCTAATGCATGGATTTTTGTGATTTATTCTGTAGAAATTGAAGAACACTCCAAAGAAACTTTTAAAACAAAAATCAAGTTAATATGAGCACTAGAAGTGGAGTTATGGCTTTAATTACCTGAGACTGTCCTTATTCTTGAATATGATTTTCAAAAAATTGGATTAAAAAATTTCTAATGCATGGATTGTTGTGATTCTTTCTGTAGAAATTGAAGAACACCCCAAAGAAACTTTTAAAACAAAAATCAAGTTAATATGAGCACTAGAAGTGGAGTTATGACTTCAATTACCTGAGACTGTCCTTACTCTTGGACCTGATTTTCAAAAAATTGGATTAAAAAATTTCTAATTCATGGATTTTTGTGATTTTTTCTGTAGAAATTGAAGAACACTCCAAAGAAACTTTTAAGACAAAAATCAAGTTATTCTGAGCACTAGAAGTGGAGTTATGGCTTCAATTACCTGAGACTGTCCTTACTCTTGGACCTGATTTTCAAAAAATTGGATTAAAAAATTTCTAATGCATGGATTTTTGTGATTTATTCTGTAGAAATTGAAGAACACTCCAAAGAAACTTTTAAAACAAAAATCAAGTTAATATGAGCACTAGAAGTGGAGTTATGGCTTTAATTACCTGAGACTGTCCTTATTCTTGAATATGATTTTCAAAAAATTGGATTAAAAAATTTCTAATGCATGGATTTTTGTGATTCTTTCTGTAGAAGTTGAAGAACACTCCAAAGAAACTTTTAAAAGCAAAATCAAGTTAATCTGAGCACTAGAAGTGGAGTTATGACTTCAATTACCTGAGACTGTCCTTACTCTTGGAAAGATTTTCAAAAAATTGGATTAAAAAATTTCTAATGCATGGATTTTTCTTATTTTTCTGCAGAAATTGAAGAACACTCCAAAGAAACTTTTAAAACCAAAATCAAGTTAATCTGAGCACTAGAAGTGTAGTTATGACTTCAATTACCTGAAACTATCCTTGCTCTTGGACGTGGTTATCCAAAACTTGGACTAAGAAGTTTCTAATGCATGGATTTTCATGATTTTATCAATGAAAGCTGCAGAACATTCTATAGAAATTTTCAAGACATTTCCATTAATTTGTTTAAAAAACGAAGCATGCATATCAATAAGGTTGAAAAAGTAGTTTATGTTGAAGTGAAGTTGTGAGATGAATTAAAAAATGAAGAAAAAAACTGTAAGTCTCCTTTCACTTGTATTTAGGTAATAATAATAATAATAATTTTTATTTAGCATAGAAAAAGCTACATACAAAATACAATACCTAACCCAGTACATTATAACCTACTTTTGTCAGCAGGAGTAACATGTACAAAATTTAAAACCAACACTTTTATTCCTCTAAGGCAAACTATTGACATGTGCCCTTAAAAGATATAGCCACATGTAATTATCAACATCGATATCAACGCATTCGATTCATAATTTAGTAAATTTTAAAACATATTTGCGAATGTTACAAGCAGAGTATCGCTAATTTTCACCTCTTGCATCCTAATGTTTAAAAACTATGAGACCTTCTGAAAAACCTAAAACAGTAAATAATATTAACTGAAATAATAGCTCAGAAAATTCGATTAAAGAGTTTCTAATGTATGCATTTTCGTGATTTTTTCAGTGGAAGCTGAAGTAGATATCAAAGTAACTTTAAAATAAATATCAAGCCAATCTGAGTACTAGAAAGGAAGTTATGACTCAAGTTACCTAAAACTGCCTTTTCTCTTGGAATTGATTTTTAAAAATTTGAATTAAAAAGAATCTAATGCATGGATTTTCATGATTTTTTCAGTGGAAGCTTAGAACCATTCCATAGAAACTTTTAAGGTGAAAATCAAGCCGATCTGAGCACTAGAAGTGAAGTTACATAAAACTACCATTTCTGTTGGATCTAACTTTCAAAAACTTGAATAAAAAAGTTTCTACTGCACGGATTTCCGTGTTTTTTTCATTAAAAGCTAAAGAACACTTCCAAGCATCTTTTAAAACAAAATCGCATTCATTCCAATCAAATGTTCTAATGATTTTCAGGACTGGTGGCTCAGCATATTGTACAAAACCTTAGTCAGTCCAAAAGTTCTCGCTACCACAAGCGAAGGAGATTTGAACATAAGACTGTACGCCCATTGTGCCAAAGATAATCCTTTATGGAGTAATAAATCTGCTATAGTAGGTACGCAAGTTGAGTGTGAAGTTTTCTTTAGAGATCATTAACGTTAAAATATAGTAGTAGCAAATTAATTGTTTATTATCCCTGGTGGGTAAGTTATACCATCCTTAGCGTTTTTGCTTCTCAACTAAACATATATAATTTTAAATGCACTAACAGATTATATGATACTAAGAAGTTTGACAATCCATGCAAAATTAAAAATCTCTTCATAAAATGGCAATAATTATAATGATTTAAAACAGAAATGTAAACAATATTGAAGAGTAGATTATTAGTATGTTATGTTTTAGTGTTTGGGGTTAATTTGAGTTTCGAAAAAGGCTTCGTTCAACTGAAAGAACTGCGTGCGGATCCTCAAATATTCGTGTACGAGTTTACGTCTGAATCGACCCTTTTTTCTCAGTAAGTCTTTTGGGTTATTACAGTTTTAAAGTTTTAATAGATTTAATGTTTTAGATTCGTTCAGTTGAACAACGTGACCCTACTGCTTGAATCAAACTTGATTTTGCCCGATTTTGAACCTCGAGTGGTCGAACAGCAGAGTTTCGATTCTTTGGAAATGCGACCTCTCTCTATAGTGTTTTGGGTGTTCGCTAATACGAACGTAGATGCTTGTAAGTTGCCGTGAAGTGCATTAATAAAACGGCAGGACAATCAGTTTAACCTGTTAAATGAGGAGGAGGGAGGTAAAAAAAGCAACTAAATTTTTGTTTTTTTTTATAAGTTTTTAATAGTACAGTGAGTTAAAGCGTTAAAATAATGTTATAAAAAGGATATAATATACAATATATTAATTTATACTAAAAGAGCTGTTATGCTTAAGCCCCCATCAAGTCTCCTAGACCAGCCTGAAAAGAATGAAGTATAATATAATTAAAATAGCTAGTAAAATTATTTAAAAAAATATTTGTGTAAGAAATTAGTTGACTATTTTTGAAGGTTTTAAATCACACCTAAACCAACTTATGTCTTGTACTCACCTTTACCGCTTCTTGTTTGCCGCATGCAACGAATTCTAAACCAGCATCGCACGGATCGTCGGCTTTAACTAGATCAACGTAAAATCATCATCAAAACACTTTCCTATATTTAATTAATCTCTTAATTACCTTGTTCTTTGCATAGTTCGTGTATCGCAGCCATTTTTTCAAATAAATCAGGATCGTCCGCTTTAGCTTTATCTAGCCAGCTAGTGCTCGGTTTTTCTACTACAGATCCGTCGTCATTCATCTGTTAACAAAATATTTTTGATTTTTTGTACTTGTATATGTATATATTTCAGGTGTGTTTATTTGTTTTTAAAAATCTTGATTTATTCGTGACAAATGATTATCCAACTAGATGAGTAATGATTTATCTTTGTTGCGTACTAGGTTAACTATTTCAAAAAAATTTATCCTGAAAATATGAGCCAAAGTACTTAATAAATTACCAAATGACATTAAAAATTCCTGTGAAAAAAGTGTTACTATGATATTCAGACTTACCTTTAGTAGCTGTAACGTATATATTTATTTCTGTTACTGTTTTATATGCTTAATTATGTTTTTAAGTATGTAAACTAGGTTTAGTGATAGTGTAGATTTAGGTATACAGGGTGTCCCAAAAAAGAGATAGAGCAACCCTAGGGGAATCCGAATCACCCCCATATATATCATCCGATTTTTTTTAGTTTAGGAGTTATTACATTTTTTGTGATTTTTTAGTATTATTCGACTTTTATGCTTATTTCTGCTATATTCATAATAAATAGGTAAGGCGAATGCCTGATTTTTATTTTATTATTTAGATAAAAGTTGACTCTGACAAGAACAAAGATAATTTGATCCAGAAATTAAAATATTGCTTACAAAAATAAATAAATTGTGACATAAAAAACAAAAGTAAAAAAAGTTCAACGAATTTAAAGGCGTTTTAAAAATTAAAACAAGTATTAAAAAAACTTTATCAGTTTGTCAGCTTTTTACACCTTTTTTAATACAGATTATAAGGACAGAGTGTGGAAGAAAATTTCTTTGGAATTGAACATAAAAGGTGGGTCTAAATTTATAAAACATATTTTTAATAAATTTAATTCGAAAAATTGTTAAATAATTTGTAGTATATTAGGTAGATTTTGGCAACATCCGGTTGTCTAGATGAGCGAATTTCTTTTAGTAAGCGGCTATTATAGTTTGTTCCAGTTGTAATTATTTTATACACCGTGAAATTGATTCTTTTTTCTAAAATGCATTACAGCCCATTTTACAAAAACCAAACGAAGATTGAGGTTGATATTTGAAGTGGTGTGTAAGATCAGGTGTAAAAAAATTAACTAGAAAATGTTCTAATTCATATTTTAGGATAGGAGACATGCAGTTTTTTGAAAAGCTTTTATTTAACTTGCAATGTATGTATGTACATATGTAACTATGTATGTTCGGTGCAAATCTTGAAACTTAAATTTGACCAACTTCTAGTTGTCCGATTTTGGTGAAATTTGGAACATATACGTAATTCCGGAGACAATGAAATACAGTACTATTTAGTACTAAAATTAACTAAGGTTGGTACTTCTATATGCATAAAAAAAATATTAATTAATTTTTCGAAATAAAACTTCAAGTATTCAAAAATTTTAATTTGATTTTTACTTAACCCTCTAAAGGGACAATTTTTATTTTATGAAAAAAAATCATAGGCGGGTAAATTCATAACATAAAAATGAATTCGAGGCTTAAAAAAAGTTTATCATAAACCTTTAAAGCTTTGGGGATGAAAAAACCTCCCCCAGTTTTAAGGCAGACCTGCCGACTAAAGGGACAAAAATAGTCAGGGTAAAAAAAGCGAAATTAAACTTGAAATGTATATTTTGTGCCTCAATACAAAAAAATAAGATTAGTGTAATGCTTTATTGTGTATGAAACTCATGACAATGTACTTCCGGATCTCAGCAGCATTGGTAACAAATGTTGTCTTGATGTCGTACTGTCGAGCATATAAATTTGTTTGTTCTGCAATATTTTCAAGAAACTCTTGTGTAAAAAAATAGGCTTGATATGGAGTTTTTAAATCCTGAAAGTGTAGTGGAAGCTCTGTGCTTCCACGGAATACCACTTCATTTTTATATAGCTGCAAATGCTGTTTACGCCAAATTATTTCTTTGCATTCTTTTGACTGTGTTAAAAGTGCACTTGGGTTTCCCGTAAACCCACCTGTGTTAGGCTCGGAAACATCAGGCCCATCTTCAAATTCTGGCAGAGGAGAACGTGGTCGTTTTTGCTGTCGTTGAAATGAAGTAGATGGTTCACCTGAAGTCAACGGGGATAAAACTCTTGCAACAACAGAATTTTTTTGTGATTCAGTTGAATAATTCCCTGATGTCGATGGCTGTGAGGTATCAGGTGTTTCAATATCTAATGTCAACAATTGGTTGTCAGGCGTAGAAGATTCAGAAGTTAAATCGTTGCATTGATTTATTTCATCTTCAAGACAAAAATCTGGGTCAGCAAGACTATCATCATCGTCAAAATCGTCTTCCAGCCCATCTTCAATATCAGTGTCAGGTCCTATATTTACATTGTCCAAAAGTTCAAACATTTCGTCCGAAGTCACTTGAGATAAGTCATATAATTCAGGCTCTCGGGGATGCTTCCCGGGCTGTCCTTTATTGTTTGATGTCATATCTAAACACAAAAAACAAAAATAGTAAGAAAATAAATATTTCGTATGAATGAGATAATTTTCATACAAACCGGTCGATCCGCCTTTAGGCAGGTTGAGGTTATGAGTGATTTATAGCAAAAACACATGAACTACTTTTTTTTCAACGCATAACTAAGAAATATAACATACATAAACTCACCTGTAAATTTTTTGGCTTGAACAGATCGCTACATGTATTTATTTTATAGCACAGAAAATATCATTTATAGCGAAATAATTATTCTGTAAATTTACTAAGGCGGCACATACGCGACTGACTCTACTGAAAAAACACGCGAACCAATAGCCGTTCTAAGTACGTCAGACACGAAACAAATTCCATCCCAAAGGCGGGATTGCCGCTATGTGGCCAAAAAAATGCATCTCTAAATGAGATTTTAATAAAGCCTGCCTTAAGGCGGGTCTGCTGGCTAGAGGGTTAAATAACTCGTAACGATAGTTGTATACGCAAATTCCAATTACTCAATATGCTAGGTTTTTATTTAGTTTTTAAATTTACATAAGAAAAGGTTACAAAGTTTAATTGCCAATATTTTTACCACTAGATTATACATTCGTTGTTTGGGATTTTCGTCTTAGAAAATATTTTTTTACGGCGAAGAAACCAAATAACTAGTAAAAAAACATGAATTTGATACGATCTAGATTTTATTTACTACATTTTAGCGAAAAAGATGCAACACCTAAAAAAACTGGCAAATATGATCCATTAATTAAATTGCCAGGGCTGTATTTTCCTGTCAATCTACGCTGCCCTCTACAGAACTAAGGAAATCTTCTAGTTGTTCTCGTATTGCGAATGCTGCATTTGTTGATCATTACCAAATTTCGAGAACATTTTTCTTTGAAATAAATTTAATGTACCAACCCAATTAAGTTTCGATCCAAACTGAATGCTTTGAAGTGCGTCGTAACCGTCCAATGCGATGCGGGATGCGACCGTGTGTCGGAGATGTGTGTTTTGGGAGATAACGCACCGAGACACGGCCGAGCTGCTAGCAGCAGCTAGATTATACCGGAGGCAAGTAGAACGCAGAGGTGATCCAATACCAGAGAGATGGCCTGATCGTCGCATGATACTAAGAGTTCGCGATGCTTATAGGGAAGGGTGAGTACCGGGGACTATTCATGGATGACCGTTAGGGATGAGAGACCCAGATTTGGTAGATGCAGTGCTCGAAGGAAATGAAGCAAATCCAAATGTAAGCCTTAGAGCAATTGAGCACCGTATCGGAATACCGAAATCGAAGGCCCATAGAATACTCCATGAGATGGGTTATCATCCATATCATATTCAAAGGGTGCAACAACTAAAACCCGAAGATTATCCGAGAAGAGTAAGATTCTGTGTAAAATTTTTTTAATTCAATTTTATGGACAGACAAATCGAATTTCAAGCGCACTGACATTTTTAATATTCATAATTATCATTCCTGGAGTATTGAAAATCCTCAACTTACACGAAAATCAAATTTTCAAGAGCAATTCGGTGTAAACCTCTGGTCTGGGATAGTAAATGAAAAACTAATTGGTCCCCTTGAATTACCCGACCGATTGAATGGAGAATCCTATTTAAATTTTTTACAGGAAATCTTCATGAGCTATTAGAAGATGTTGATTTGGAGACAAGGAGAGACATGTTTTTTCAGAACGATGGGGCTCCTTGCCATTATGCGATAAATGTTCGAGAATATCTGAATAGGCGATTTAGACACAAGGTGGAGGTGGACCAATTCAGTGGCCCCCCAGGTCACCGGACTTAAACCCAATTGATTTTTTTGTTTGGGGTTACTACAAGGAGGTCGTGTACGCTCAAGAGTCAAGAAAGTTAGAAGAACTAAGAATAAAAATTAATGAAGCAAAACAAACCGTAAAAAATAACAGATTAGCATTTAGACAGTTAAAAGATAATTTTTTTCGCTGATGCCGTATTTGTATTGAACAACAAGGTCGTCATTTTGAAAACTTTATGTAGTAATTAAAGATAGGTAAATTGATTAAAACACTTTTTGCTTTATTTCATTTATTAGTAAATCTTTTTTTGTTTTCCTTTTAACTGTTATTTAGATAAGATGCGATAAGGGTAGCCCAATGAATTTTTTATAGTGAAAAGCTGATAGACCGATAAGGTTTCTTAAATAATTATGTTTTGAAAAAAAAAATGCTGTAATTTTTAAAACGCCTTTAACTTCGTTGAACTTTTTTTACTTTTGTTTTTTATGTCACAATTTATTTATTTTTGTAAGCAATATTTTAATTTCTGGATCAAATTATCTTTGTTCTTGTCAGAGTCAACTTTTATCTAAATAATAAAATAAAAATCAGGCATTCGCCTTACCTATTCACTATGAATATAGCAGAAATAAGCAGAATAATACTAAAAAATCACAAAAAATGTAATAACTCCTAAATTTAAAAAAAATCGGATCAAATACATGGAGGTGATTCGGATTCCCCTAGGGTTGCTCTATCTCTGGGCGCTCGCTTGACACTCTTTTTTGGGACACCCTGTATATTATTTAAAATTTTAGTTTCTTTGAACATGGAGGAATTCCATACACTGTATACTGTCAATTTTGGATAATAAATGAATTTGTACTTACGAGATTCAGTTTTTTGCTGACGCAGAAAATGACGCATTTCCCGTTATGGGTTACCGGGGGTTTACGGTTCATTAGAGCCTCAATGTCCTCTGCAAATATAGGAAGAATTTAGTGGTAAATTTGTTGAACTTTTAACTAGTTTCAATATGATATAATTTGTCTGTTTTGGGCATGTTTACACACAATCGTTAAGTGCGAATTAAGATAAAACGCATGTGTAGACACGTACCAAATTCGCATTAAGTATCAGTGCTGCCAACTAACAAAAATTTGAAAACCGAGACAGGGAGAAAACATTTTCGTTGTAATTTTGTTGTGGTGTTCCTTATAGTGTTTTCGCAAAATTTAAAGAATTATATTTTTTTATTAGATAAATTTTTACTCAATCTTCTTAATTTTCTTGGAAATGAACTACAGTTGGTTAAGGTCAACGTTAAAGCCTCTTCTTAAAATCGTTGTGTAAACACACGCCACAGCGCTTTTGCTCTAATTCACATTAATGTCACGTGTAAACTTAGTAAAAAATGTTTACCTGGTGTGGCCTTTTCGGATTCGGCACATTCGATTCCGTATTCTTGTACGTCAAGCATCATTTCCTCCCGTAAGGCATCGCTCAACTAAAAGAAAAGTATTTAATTATTTAAACGGTCATTAATGTTGTAATTTTAATTTTTTTTGTTGAATCCAAACATTGTAAGTTACCTCAATAATAAAAAACCGCGGATAATGGTGTTGTTTCCATTTTAATTTATTTGCAAAACGTTTATTTAGTAGTCATTAGTCAAGTGTTGTTGAACACAAAATAGCAATAAAATTGATGGAACTTATTACGCTAAAAAATGATAAACGCATTGTTTATGTTAAAATTCAATTAAGTTAAGTGACCACTGGAGAATAATTTCGCCAAGATGTTGACCGTACGTCAGTTTTCCTCCATCCTTTATTAATAAAAGAAGACACAGTAGTAGACGTGATACAAAATTTTAAAAAAATTGAGCCCCGACAACGTAGCAACAAGTTTTTAATGGTTGCTATGTAGCAAAGTCCATAGAAGATAGTATCTTTTTATTGACGTAAATTTAATGCTTCCTTTGTTCAAAAAGACGGTGGATTAATTCCTCTTCACGTCAGCCGTGAGTACGTTTACATCCTAACAAATTATTCATGATTGTGAGAATAATTTTATTGGAAGCATGAATAAACTTAACATTGCTAAAAATTGATTATTATGTAAAAGGGCAAAAATGTTCCTTTAAGTTTGAGCACCTTACACTTTATAAGAAATTGATTAGAAAAAACTATAGGTAGAGAAAAGAAAAAATAAAATGACTTGTGGAGCATACATATGTTAACTTCCTTTGGCATAGAAAAACTGAGGTATATGTATAAAAAAAACCTAAATATTTACCTTATTTATTACATGAATTAATAGGAAAATAATTTACATACAAAATCACTTACTATTTACAACAAATCTATTTTTTCACCCTGTCATATTAATAGTGGTACATTGTCCATAAACATCAAAATCGTTGACTTTTGAGCATTATTTCCACATTTATTGCAGTTATTCCTTCAAACCTGTTACGCTCCTTAATGGGTTTCTTTAAATTTTTCTTATATAATAATATAAATAATTATACTAATTATAATACCATACCATGTCATATCATACCAACTGGTTCAAAAGTTGTCTGTCCATAAAACATTTAGCCCTGAGAAACGACTACGTACTTCTATTATACTTTGTTATTAGAATAAATAAGTTAAATGTAAAGGGCACTTATTAAACATTCTTATAAAAAGCGTTGCTTTCTATAGGATTATTCCAACTGATGTATTGCATCGTTTCCTTCAAAGTTGTTATGCTTCTTGATGCGTTTCTTTAATTTCTTTATTGTTTTTTCACATTAATTACATTGTTTTTCTATTATTTTACTTAAAAACCGTTAATCGTTTATAGAAGTGACCGCTTAATAGAAAAAAGAAAGGCTGTGAGGAAATTTAGGTTAAAATGGTTATACATATTTGTGTACAATCCTTAACCGCCTCAGTGGCGCCAGCGGCTTATTTGTAGTTTTATTAAATGGACAAAATATCAATTTCATGCAACTCGTAAAAACCTTCAGACTTTCCGCAGCCAGATCAGCATTTTTTTGCGGCATCAGCTTTTTTTCGAACAACCAAATTTGCTCGTGTGTGAAAATTATTCTTTTTTATTCGTATTAAGATTATCGAGAGTAACGCACTCATTTTCATCGTCATCGTTTTACCATTTAAAACCTTTTACTTTATTTTTAACTTTTCCATTTTATTTGTAATCAAGTAGTTAGTTGTGTTTTTTAATATATCCAATATTTTTTTAAACAATTCTTGCCGGAGTTTTCTTTAATAAAAAGAAGCTATAGCGCACAAAATGGTCCTTCGAGCCGGATAATTAAAAAAAACACAACATCTAATCGTATCGTCATCGTCTTATCGTATCGCTAGCATCAAGGTGAATCGTCGCAGAATCCTAGTGCGAACACCGATTGTTTGGAAAAGTTTATCGTTAACCGTTTAACGCCATCATTCATCGTTCCTGCAGTTCCAGCAGCTATCGTTCACCATCGTAGAGGCTTATTTGCAAACGGGTAAGTGAGCTAATCCTTTTTTACCGAATCCTTTAACTTGTATTATTATGCTTTTTTCTTGAATTTCTTTATAAATATTTTATCGAATCGTTGAAATTTCTCTATCGTTTTATATTATTTTTATTGTCGTTTTAATTATCAAAATGACATTGTTAGCGGATTTAAAAAAGTTGTTATTAAAGAAAGAACAGATTAAAGTAAAACTAGCAGATATCGAAGAATTTTCAAAGCAATTCGAAGTCAATCCCCACGGCTCTATCAGGGAAATAAGAAATCGTATCGCCTTATTGCATACCATTCGCGAAGAATTTGAAAATAATTATCTTAATATTTTATATTGCCTAGACGTTTCAGAAAGTGAGAGCGAAATAGCGAATTCGTCCAAAACCGATCTTTCTGAAGTGACGCGTTTTAACAAATCGTGGCATATTATTTTAAGTAACTTACAAAGTTTGTTAGAGCTAAATTCTCCCACCGAGTCTAGTATTAAAAAACCATTTCACGACTCTTCCATTAGTCAAAATGTAATTCCAACAAGTCTTCAATTTAACGTTAAATTACCAGAAATAAATTTACCTTTTTTTTCTGGCAAACACACCGAATGGCTACCCTTTTTTGATGCTTTTCAGAATTTAATTCATTATTAGATGATTGTCAGAAGTTTCATTATTTAGAATCATGTCTTAAAGGGGAAGCAATTCGTGCTGTAGAGACTCTATCAATATCTAGCGAAAACTATCAGACGGCTTGGTCGATATTACATAAACGATATAAAAATACGCGATTAAATTATCCAAGCTCATGTGCAAACAATATTAAACTCTCCAGAAATAACTAAATCCTCACCTGAGTCTTTACAAAAACTTCTTGGGGATATAACGAACAATTTAGAAGCACTTAACATTCCGGTCGAGAGTTGGGATGCAATTTTAACCACGATTATTATCGGCAAACTAGATCATCAAACCAGGCGGGAATTTGAAAATACGATAGATTCAGACCCGCTCGAACTGGAGCAAGTGACCGCATTTTTAGAGAAAAAACGTATCGTTCTGGAGTCACTTAGCCAAAGCCAGAAAAACCAGTATCTTATCAAACAAATACAAATTCTAATTCGCGAAGAAATCCACCCATTTATGCGTCTAATGCAGTTACTACAAAGTTTCCTTGCTATTTTTGTAAAGGCAATCATTTTATAAATAATTGTGAACATTTCCTTCGTTTAAACGTAAACGAAAGAAAAACCGAAGTCAATAATAAACGCAAGCTTTGTTCAAACTGCTTAAGAGCTAACCATCGACTTTCGGAATGTAGGGCCTCGGGTTGTCAAGTATGCAATTCTAGATTTCATCATACACTAATTCACGAAAATAGACCGACACCGAGCGCGACTGCTAGTACCAATTATTGCACATCATTATCAAAAACACACTATTTTATCCACCGCCGTTGTCTTCGTCACAGATGTTTTAGGCCGAGAACATAAGTGTCGCGCTCTGTTAGATGTAGGGTCGCAAGTAAATATATTATCGCAAAAAATGTGTGAGCTTTTAAGTTTGAAAATGCAAATTGCTGTATCTCAGAACGGTAACGACAGACCTTCCGACAGAGTCGTTTGATAAGAAAGCCCTAAATATCCCGGAAAATATTCAATTGGCGGATCCAAATTTGCGATTGCAAATTTGGGAGCGGAAACGTTTTGGACTCTCCTGGGTAACGACAAAATTAAGCTACCACATACAAATTTGTACCTATCAAAAACACTCTTAGGATGGGTAGTAGGCGGATCGTTCATCGAAAACCACCCTAAATCACATCTATCATGCAATGTACTCGTTCAACGAAATTTATCAGATGATTTAAATAAATTGCTAGAACGTCAACTGTACCCAAAATAACTGGTCTAGCGAAGAAATGGAATGCGAAGAGCATTTTACTAATACTTATCAACGTGATACGCATACCGGGCGATTTATTGTTAAACTACCGTTTAAAATTAATTTAGGCATTTATTTAGGCAATAAATCGCGATGAAACGATTTATTTCTTTAGAGAAAAAATTTCGAAAAGACTCTACCTTCAAAGAAACCTATTGTAAAGAAATATCAAGTTTAATCGATAATGGTTACTTAGAAGAAATACCGACTACAGAAAATTGCGAGTATGGCGATAATTTTTATTTGCCCCACAGTGGTGTATTTAAACGGCCCGCGGATAATCCAAACATCCGGTTCGTTTATGATGGCTCAGCAAGATCAAGTAATGGCCTCAGCCTAAACGACAATCTGTTAACTGGGCCAAATTTACAAAATGATTCCTTTGGTATTTTAATTCGATTTCGAACATATCAGGTTGTTATCTCCTGCGATATGGAGAAAATGTTTTTACAAATTAAAATCGATAGTGACGATACTAAATTTCAACGTATTTTTTGGCGAATTAACGAAAACCAACCGTTAAGAGTATATCAGCTTACGAGACTGGTATTCGGTCTTACAAATTTTCCATATACTGCGATGCGTTGTGTTAATCAATTAGCCGCGGAAGCCGAAAATGATTTTTTTTCTGCTAGCCGAGCGTTAAAACATGACCGGTTTATGGATGATATATTGACGGGGTCAGGAACAATTATTGAAGAAGGTATCTAATTACGCGATCAATTAATAGAAGTTTAAGATCGTGGATGTTTTAAATTATCCAAATGAAATAGTAATTTTCCTGAAATTTTTTCAAAATCAATCGACATCGGGATAGGGAAAAATTATTGAATTAAATAAGGAAAACGTGGCAAAAGTATTTGGGTTACGGTGGAACCCGTCAAATGATAGTTTGAGCTACCGAGTTCAAACAAAATTAGCTTCTAGTAACGATCATGTCTGAACTAAGAGATCAATTTTTAGCTCAATCGCCAAAATATACGACCCTATAGGTATTATTTCGCCGATTCTTATTAGGGCCAAAATAATTATGCAGAAATTGTAAACACTGAAACTGGAATAAGATGACCCAGTTCCTCAAAACGTAGTAAACGAATGGACTCAATTTTTAAACGATCTTCAACTTATAAGTAACATAAAAATTTCTCGAAAAATTATTTTAAAAAGTGAAGCGGAATCAAATCTGGTTATGTTTGCTGACCACACTTCGCGCGTATGGTGAGGCAGTGTACACTCGAGTTAAAAAAGACGATGGCACATTCGCGGTAAATTTGATTTGTGGCAAATCGCGAGTCAGCCCTCTTAAAGTTCTCACCCTGCCACGCCTAGAGTTGTGTGCCATTAATTCAGCTCTTTGTTAGGAGCTGAATTAATGGACACAGTATCGCGAGAAATCAATTTAAAGATTAACAACAAATTTTATTTTACAGATTCGATGATAGTATTACATTATCTCAATAGTAATGCTAATTATTGGCAAATGTACGTGGCAAATCGGGTGTCTAAAATTCAAACTCTTAGTAAAATCGAGAATTGGTATCATATCGAAAGCAAAGAAAACCCTGCTGATATAATTTCTCGAGGAGCTATTCTAAAACAGTTAAATACCGAACTTTATTGGAACGGGCCTAAATTCTTAGCGGATCTTTCTCAATGGCCCAAAAATCGTTTTTGTCCATCTTTGAATTTAAATTTTATACCAGAAAAACGTAAAATAGCTTTAGTAGCAACCGTAACGTCAGAATTAAATTTAATAACTAAATATTCGTTTATTTCTAAATTACAACGAGTTGTGGCATATGTATTACGATTCATTAATAACGTAAAAAAGCATGGTTTAAGAAACAAATCTTATTTAACAACGCAAGAATTAATAAATTCTCATGATGCCATCATTCACCTAGTACAAAAAATTCAATTTGCGGAAGACATTTCTGCGTTGCAAAATCGACAACCAGTTTCAAAAAATAGCAAACTTTACTCACTTGATCCTTTTATAGATAACAAGGGATTAATTAGACTTGGTGGTAGATTGCACAATTCAAACTTAAGCTTCGGTCAAAAATTTCCCATCGTACTACCGGCAAAACATCATGTAACTAAGTTACTTATTCAAAAAGAGCACATCTCTCTGCTTCATGCAGGAGCAACGCAAACTCTAGCATCCCTAAGGACTAAATACTGGCCTCTTAGGGCACGTAATGAAGTAAAACGTGTCATACACCAATGTATTTGTTGCTTTCGCGTATCTCCGCGTTTAGCTATTCAAAAGATGGAAGATTTACTGACAGATCGAGTCGTACCTTGTAGACCCTTTATAAAGATCGGTCTGGACTACTTCGGTCCTATTTATATAAAACACGGAGGTAAACGAAGCCCTAAAATAGTCAAAGGTTGGGTATCGTTATTCGTATGTCTGGTTACAAAAGCCGTACACCTCGAGGTCGTTAGTGACTTGACTACGGAATGCTTTTTTAATGCGCTTAATCGTTTTTGCGCAGGACGAGGTACAGCCTCACATATCTATTGTGACAATGCAACAACATTTGTTGGTGCTAAACGTAAATTAGATGAAATTTTTAACTTTTTAACAAGCAAAGAAACGCAAGAGAAAATTCAACCTCATTTAACTCAATCAAATATCACTTGGAAATTTATTCCACCCAGATCACCCAATTTTGGGGGTTTGTGGGAACGCCTCGTAAAATCGACAAAATTTCATTTAAAAAGAGTTACAATGAACGCTAATCTTACCTTTGAAGAGGCTGTAACCCTTATGTGTCAAATCGAAAGCATAATTAACTCCCATGTCTATCGACCCATCCGATCTCTAAGCCTTAACCCCAGCTCACTTTCTCATCGCGGAGAAAGCCTTACAGCTCTGCCTGAACACGTGATCGAGATACCAGAATCGAGGTTAGGGCGCTGGGAGAGAATCCAAAAAATCAAACAGCATTTTTGGAAACGTTGGAGTCGAGAGGTGGTATCTCAGATTTCCATTTTATTTGTAATCAAGTAGTTAGTTGTGTTTTTTATTATATCTAATATTTTTAAAACAATTCTTGCTGGAGTTTTCTTTACTAAAAATAAGCTATAGCGCACAATTTGTCCAAATTAAATTATGTTTGCGGCATTACTTTCATTATGTACATTTTTTTGTTACAATTATCAATAAATGACTTACAGACACTAACTAGTAATAAATCGTGTTATTTTATTTAATTTTTTTCTAAAATTAATTTTAAAATACACAAATATGTAAAATCCTTTGAATGAAAATTATAATAGGGACATCGGGTGATATACACACTATAAGCACAACAGAACATGCTCTTTTTTAATTCATAAAAATGTATTTATGAAATTGTAGATAAAAATTATCGAATTGTATTTTGACTTGTCAAGGGCATTGGAATTTTTATGCTCTTTTCAGGCCTTTAACCAATTTTCTTTCATTATCTATGAATTTATCATGCGCTCCGGTAATTGAAAATCACGTTGCAGTTATGTGAATTAATTTCATATTTTTTATTGCGGTCAGTTCATTAATTTTGTTACATTTTCCATACACTTATATTCAAAATGTTCATTCGTATTTTCGTTCATTCACAGGCTCTGGGGTAATTTTTATTACGTTCTAAATATTAAAAAAAATATATATTTTCCAGGTTTCTGGACACTTTTGAATTTTTGTATGTTTTTCAAGGATTTGCAATATTCAATTTTTCGTGATAATTACTATAAATGAAGCATGTCGTTTATATTATTGTTTATGGGGTATATAATTTTATGAATTACGAATTTTGTATATGCTTGGTCATATGTATAAATCAATTAATTATCAAGAATATTATGTTAAGAAAAAAGATAAGTAGAAGTAGATACCACAAATTTTAATTAAAACTCACCGCATACGCGCTCGCAAAAACACTAACCACCAGCACAAATAAACTGTTCATTTTAATTCAGTATGATACAAAATCCTCAATAATTACTGAACGAATAGTAAAAAAAACGTTCGATTATATAGTTTTTGAATCCTCCCATAAGGTCACGTGTTATCCTACTAACAAAATACCTTTGATTACGGGTTTTTCATTTACTCGGTAATTTCGCGCACCACTGTTTTACTTATTCGTTTTTAATAACGACTTTTGTTCCGATCGCCATTTAATTCGGTGTGGGAATACGTACGTACGTTAATTATCGAGAATTAAGAGGAAATAATCACGGAGTATGAATTATTTTTTTGTGCTTTCGACAACAGGATACCGAGTAATTTCGGGAATCGTATAAGCTAAAATAATTGTAATAATTAATGAAGTTTTATTAACAAAAAAAATTAATAATAATAATAATTTTTTTGTAATAGTTTCCCAGAGTGTCCCAAGTTATTTTATTGTTTATGCAGTCATATATCGATTTAAATAATGGTTTTGCTTTGTTACGTAAGAGGCGGTGATTTTATGTTTATTGAGGGAAAAAGGATGAATGAAAATTGTATGGAATAAAGACTTCTGGAATAACGGCAGTCAGATATCTTTTTCCTTTAAAGTTTATGAGGAAATCAGATGATTGACGTGTCTAACTTACTGATGAAAAAAGTAAGTTGAAATACATTTAGTGGTGAAATAGGGCATTAAGAATCATGAAATTAGACACAAAATTATGGGAAGAAACAACCATGTTTTTCATATATAGAAAATACCAAAACAGTTATTGACTATAAAAAATGGAATTTTACTTTTTGACAGCAAATAATGATGAATCCTCGCCCTCAGATTCAGAATCTGTCTTTAAAGTCCTGACGAGAAGTTGTCGGATTTCGTTATTGATTGCCTAACTAGTGTCTAGTGTCTTTTACGTTTTGTAGCAAATTTTGCTTTACAATTACGACTTTATTAAACTACTGGATCGCTGGATTCCTTAGTTAATTCAAATTTCCTTGAAAAAATTCGGGAATTTTATCAATTATTTAATTTTTTTTATAAGGAAATTATACTAGGTGAGAAGTAATAGAATAAAAAAAATAGCTCAATGGGAACATTTTTTATTCAATGTTTGCAAGGCAATTTAACATTGCACCTGTATAGTTGCCTGGAATAAATATTAAACTCTATAATAAGAATAGAAAAACACAATTTGTATGGCTACTTATCAAACTAGCAGTGCATTTTTAAGATATTTTTTTTTATGCAAATCATTTCCCAAAATGGTCTCAAATTTAATTTTATCTAACGATTCTTTGACATTTTCATTGTATGTATTAGTTTCATTTTATTTGTTTAAAAGGCAAAATATACAAAATAAGGTATTCGGCAAATGGCATCGAAAATTGGCAAGTTCATGGGGCTTGGTTTCAAAACAACAATAACTGATAAAATAAATTGACAACAGGTAAAATAATTGAATAGTGACAGTTATCTAACAAAAGAAACATAATACGATTAAAAAATCGTCAAAATGTTATTTTGTTTGAAGGTTTCCAATTGATTTACTTAATTACAAAAAAGAGCGTAACATTGAGACTTTACTAGGCAATTAATAGACTACTTCCAAGTCTTCTCTCACAGTCGTAAATGTCATTTTAATGCAGCTCACAACACACATTTTAGGCAGTCGAAGTTATTTCTCTTTTAAAGGTTTTGAGGAAATTAGAAGATTCGTGTGTCCAATTGCCTAAAATAAATTAAGAGAAAATTCTTCCAGGCAGCCGAAATTATTTTTTAATCACAGTTTTTGAGTAAATTTGAAATTGCAACGATCCAGTTGCCTGAAATAAAGACCAAACTCTTCCAAGCAATTGAATTTAATTTTTAATGAAGTTTCTTGGGAAATTTATTTGTCCAGCTGCCTGGAATAATGACCAAACTCTTCCAGGCAATTGAAATTATTTTTCCCCTAAAATGTTTGGGCAAATCAGTTAATCGACGTGTCCAATCGCCCGGAATAAAGTGAAAATTCTTCCAGACAGTTAAATTTATTTTTTAATGAAGTTTCTTGGGAAATTTATTTGTCCAGTTGCCTAGAATAAAAACTAAATTTTTCCAGGTAGTAAAAATTGTTTTACCTTTAAACTATTTGACGAAATCATGCGATTGACTTGTCCAACTGCTTGGAATCAAGAGAAAATTTTTCCAGATAGTTGAATTTATTTTTCAATGAAGTTTCTTGGGAAATTTATTTGTCCAGTTGCCTGAAATAAAGAGTAAACTCTTCCAGGCAATTGAAATTATTTTTCCCTTAAAATTCCTGGGCAAATAAGTTAATCGACGTGTCCAACCGCCTGGAATAAAGTGAAAATTCTTCCAGGCAGTTGAATTTATTTTTTTATTTAAAGTTTGTGAAGAAATTTGTAAATCCAACTGTTTAATTGCCTGGAATAAAGACTAAATTATTCCAGATAGTCAAAATTGTTTTACCTTTAATTTGTTCGAAGAAATCAGGCGATTGACTTGTTCAACAGCTTGGAATAAAGAGAAAATTCTTCCAGGCAATTGAAATTATTTTCTCTTCAAATTTCTGGGCAAATCAATTAATCGACGTGTCCAACCGCCTAGAATAAAGTGAAAATTCTTCCTGGCAGTTGAATTTATTTTTTTATTTAAAGTTTCTAAAGAAATTTGTAAATCCAACTGTTTAATTGCCTGGAATAAAAACTAAATTATTCCAGGTAGTCAAAATTATTTTACATTTAAACTGTTTGAGGAAATCATGCGATTGACTTGTCCAACTGCTTGGAATAAAGTGAAAATTCTTTCAGACAGTTGAATTTATTCTTTAATGAAAGTTTTTTGAGAAATTTATTTGTCCAGTTGCCTGGAATAAAGAGTAAATTCTTCCAGGCAATTGAAATTATTTTTCCCTGAAATTTCTGGGCAAACCAGTTAATCGACGTGTCCAACCGCCTGGAATAAAGTGAAAATTCTTCCAGGCAGTTGAATTTATTTTTTTATTTAAAGTTTATGAAGAAATTTGTAAATCCAACCGTTCAGTTGCCTGGAATAAAAACTAAATTTTTCCAGGTAGTTAAAATTGTTTTACCTTTAAACTATTTGAGGAAATCAGGCGATTGACTTGTCCAGCTGCTTGGACTAAAGAGAAAATTCTTCCAGAGAGTTGAATTTATTCTTTAATGAAAGTTTCTTGGGAAATTTATTTGTCCAGTTGCCTGGAATAAAGAGTAAATTCTTCCAGGCAATTGAAATTATTTTTCCCTGAAATTTCTGGGCAAACCAGTTAATCGACGTGTCCAACCGCCTGGAATAAAGTGAAAATTCTTCCAGGCAGTTGAATTTATTTTTTTATTTAAAGTTTATGAAGAAATTTGTAAATCCAACCGTTCAGTTGCCTGGAATAAAAACTAAATTTTTCCAGGTAGTTAAAATTGTTTTACCTTTAAACTATTTGAGGAAATCAGGCGATTGACTTGTCCAGCTGCTTGGACTAAAGAGAAAATTCTTCCAGAGAGTTGAATTTATTCTTTAATGAAAGTTTCTTGGGAAATTTATTTGTCCAGTTGCCTGGAATAAAGAGTAAACTCCTCCAGGCAATTAAAATTATTTTTCTCTTAAAATTCCTGGGCAAATCAGTTAATCGACGTGTCCAACCGCCTGGAATAAAGAGAAAATTCTTCCAGGCAGTTGAATTTATTTTTTTATTTAAAGTTTATGAAGAAATTTGTAAATCCAACTGTTCAGTTGCCTGGAATAAAGACTAAATTATTCCAGGTAGTCAAAATTATTTTACCTTTAAACTGTTTGAGGAAATCATGCGATTGACTTGTCCAACTGCTTGGAATAAAGGGAAAATTCTTCCAGGCAGATGAATTTATTTTTCATTTAAAGTTTCTAAAGAAATTTGTAAATCCAACTGTTCAGTTGCCTGGAATAAAGACTAAATTATTCCAGGTAGCCAAAATTATTTTACCTTTAAACTATTTGAGGAAATCATGCGATTGACTTGTCCAACTGCTTGGAATAAAGTGAAAATTCTTTCAGACAGTTGAATTTATTTTTTAATGAAGTTTCTTGGTAAATTTATTTGTCCAATTGCCTGGAATAATGACCAAACTCTTCCAGGCAATTGAAATTATTTTTCCCTTAAAATTTCTGGGCAAATCAGTTAATCGATGTGTCCAACCGCCTGGAATAAAGTGAAAATTCTTCCTGGCAGTTAAATTTATTTTTTTATTTAAAGTTTCTAAAGAAATTTGTAAATCCAACTGTTCAGTTGCCTGGAATAAAAACTAAATTTTTCCAGGTAGTTAAAATTATTTTACCTTTAAACTCTTTAAGGAAATCATGCGATTGACTTGTCCAACTGCTTGGAATAAAGAGAAAACTCTTCCAGACAGTTGAATTTATTCTCTAATGAAAGTTTCTTAAGAAATTTATTTGTCCAGTTGCCTGGAATAAAGAGTAAACTCCTCCAGGCAATTAAAATTATTTTTCTCTTAAAATTCCTGGGCAAATCAGTTAATCGACGTGTCCAACCGCCTGGAATAAAGAGAAAATTCTTCCAGGCAGTTGAATTTATTTTTTTATTTAAAGTTTATGAAGAAATTTGTAAATCCAACTGTTCAGTTGCCTGGAATAAAGACTAAATTATTCCAGGTAGTCAAAATTATTTTACCTTTAAACTGTTTGAGGAAATCATGCGATTGACTTGTCCAACTGCTTGGAATAAAGGGAAAATTCTTCCAGGCAGATGAATTTATTTTTCATTTAAAGTTTCTAAAGAAATTTGTAAATCCAACTGTTCAGTTGCCTGGAATAAAGACTAAATTATTCCAGGTAGCCAAAATTATTTTACCTTTAAACTATTTGAGGAAATCATGCGATTGACTTGTCCAACTGCTTGGAATAAAGTGAAAATTCTTTCAGACAGTTGAATTTATTTTTTAATGAAGTTTCTTGGTAAATTTATTTGTCCAATTGCCTGGAATAATGACCAAACTCTTCCAGGCAATTGAAATTATTTTTCCCTTAAAATTTCTGGGCAAATCAGTTAATCGATGTGTCCAACCGCCTGGAATAAAGTGAAAATTCTTCCTGGCAGTTAAATTTATTTTTTTATTTAAAGTTTCTAAAGAAATTTGTAAATCCAACTGTTCAGTTGCCTGGAATAAAAACTAAATTTTTCCAGGTAGTTAAAATTATTTTACCTTTAAACTCTTTAAGGAAATCATGCGATTGACTTGTCCAACTGCTTGGAATAAAGAGAAAACTCTTCCAGACAGTTGAATTTATTCTCTAATGAAAGTTTCTTAAGAAATTTATTTGTCCAGTTGCCTGGAATAAAGAGTAAACTCTTCCAGGCAATTGAAATTATTTTTCCCTTAAAATTCCTGGGCAAACCAGTTAATCGACGTGTCCAACCGCCTGGAATAAAGTGAAAATTCTTCCAGGCAGTTGAATTTATTTTTTTATTTAAAGTTTATGAAGAAATTTGTAAATCCAACTGTTCAGTTGCCTGGAATAAAGACTAAATTATTCCAGGTAGTCAAAATTATTTTACCTTTAAACTGTTTGAGGAAATCATGCGATTGACTTGTCCAACTGCTTGGAATAAAAAGAAAATTCTTCCAGACAGTTGAATTTATTCTCTAATGAAAGTTTCTTAAGAAATTTATTTGTCCAGTTGCCTGGAATAAAGAGTAAACTCTTCCAGGCAATTGAAATTATTTTTCCCTTAAAATTCCTGGGGAAATCAGTTAATCGACGTGTCCAACCGCCTGGAATAAAGTGAAAATTCTTCCGGGCAGTTGAATTAATTTTTTTATTTAAAATTTCTGAAGAAATTTCCAAATCTAACTGTTTAGTTGCCTGGAATAAAAACTAAATTTTTCCAGGTAGTTAAAATTGTTTTACCTTTAAACTCTTTAAGGAAATCAGGCGATTGACTTGTCCAACTGCTTGGAATAAAGTGAAAATTCTTTCAGACAGTTGAATTTATTCTTTAATAAAAGTTTTTTGAGAAATTTATTTGTCCAGTTACCTGGAATAAAGAGTAAACTCTTCCAGGCAATTGAAATTATTTTTCCCTTAAAATTTCTGGGCAAACCAGTTAATCGACGTGTCCAACCGCCTAGAATAAAGTGAAAATTCTTCCAGGCAGTTGAATTTATTTTTTTATTTAGAGTTTCTAAAGAAATTTGTAAATCCAACTGTTCAGTTGCCTGGAATAAAGACTAAATTATTCCAGGTAGCCAAAATTATTTTACCTTTAAACTGTTTGAGGAAATCATGCGATTGACTTGTCCAATTGCTTGGAATAAAAAGAAAATTCTTTCAGACAGTTGAATTTATTCTTTAATGAAAGTTTTCTGGGTAATTTATTTGTCCAGTTGCCTGGAATAAAGAGTAAACTCTTCCAGGCAATTGAAATTATTTTTCCCTTAAAATTTCTGGGCAAACCAGTTAATCGACGTGTCCAACCGCCTGGAATAAAGTGAAAATTCTTTCAGGCAGTTGCATTAATTTTTTTATTTAAAGTTTGTGAAGAAATTTGTAAATCCAACTGTTTAATTGCCTGGAATAAAAATTAAATTATTCCAGGTAGTTAAAATTGTTTTACGTTTAAAGTGTTTGAGGAAATCAGGCGATTGACTTGTCCAACAGCTTGGAATAAAGAGAAAACTCTTCCAGACAGTTGAATTTATTGTTTAATGAAGTTTCTTGGTAAATTTATTTGTCCAGTTGCCTGGAATAAAGACCAAACTCTTCCAGGCAATTTAAATTATTTTTCCCTTAAAATTTCTGGGCAAACCAGTTAATCGACGTGTCCAACCGCCTGGAATAAAGTGAAAATTCTTCAGGCAGTTGAATTTATTTTTTTATTTAGAGTTTCTGAAGAAATTTGTAAATCCAACCGTTCAGTTGCCTGAAATAAAGACTAAATTATTCCAGATAGTCAAAATTGTTTTACCTTTAATTTGTTCGAGGAAATTAGGCGATTGACTTGTCCAATTGCTTGGAATAAAGTGAAAATTCTTCCAGACAGTTAAATTTATTTTTTAATGAAGTTTCTTGATAAATTTATTTGTCCAGTTGCCTGGAATAAGGAGTAAATTCTTCCAGGCAATTGAAATCATTTTTCCCTTAAAATTTTTGGGCAAATCAGTTAATCGACGTGTCCAACCGCTTGGAATAAAGTGAAAATTCTTCCAGGCAGTTGAATTTATTTTTTTATTTAAAGTTTCTGAAATTTGTAAATCCAACTGTTTAGTTGCCTGGAAAAAAGAGTAAACTCTTTAATAAGAGTAGAACAATATAATTGGTTTTATATAGCTATTTTGCAAAATAAGTAGAGCTTCTTACAAATGTTTTTTTAAGTTTCTTGATTGTTATTTCAAAATCTCTTGCCCATTGTCACATTCTCTTTAATTCTATCTAACGATTCTTTGAAATTTTAATTGCATTAATTTCATTTTATTTGCTTAAAAGTCAAAAAAGATAAAACGTATTCAGCTAAAAAATGTCCAATAAAAAAATTGAATCTGTCAGACAGCAATTAATAACAAAGTTATTTTATTGTTTATACAGTCGTATATCGATTTGAATAATGACTTTGCTTTGTTACGTAAGATGCGGTGATTTTAAGTTTATTTAGGGGTAAATTATAAATGAAAATTACACGGAATAAAGACTAAACTTGTCCAGGCGATTGGGTTTTTTTAAATTTAAAGTTTTTCTAGGGAAATTGGCAATTGCAACGGTCCAGTTGTCTGAAATAACAACTAAATACGTCCAGGCAGTCAAAACTATATTTCTTTTAAAGTTTCTGAGGAAATTAGACGATTGACGTGTTTAATTGTCTTGAAAAATACAGAAAATTCTTTCAGGTAGTTGAAGTTATTTTTTATTTAAAGTTTGTGAGAAAATTTGCAAACTCAATTGTCTGTAATAATGACTAAACTCTTTTAGGCAGTTATATTGATACACATCACTAGTGTTGTAACTATTTTAGGCAAGGCTGCACCTGAATTATTGAGTTTTTCGAAATCTTAGAAACGTCTTGATTTTCAACTGCATCAAGACTAAATCAATATATATTTTTTATGTTGATTACATTTTATTGAAAAATTGAGTGCATTTGATTTGTACCAGAATCATTAAGTTTTTCTAAGCGGAATCAATAATATAGAGAATCAAGTGTATCATGGCTAAATCAATATTGACACGTCAAAAATTTCAATGACTTTTTATGACTAAATCAATAGTATTAACTTAAATATTACAAATTCCACAGCTAACACTCAACTCAATATTTGCAGCGTAGAAAACACTAAATCTTAAACATTTAACACCAAAAGTTTTAATAATGTTTGAACTAAATTAATATATTGATTAACTGCCAGGAAATGCTTTAAATTTTGACTCTTTTATCAACTTAAAATTAGTATAGTAGTAACTATTGTTAACCCATAGAAACTCGTTAAAAGAAAAGTGTATCAAGACTAAATTAATATTAATAGATGAAAAAAAGGCAATAGTATTGGCTTTAAAATTACCTGCATTTCAAGTTGTTCAAAGCCGAATCATCATTAGAAGTTTTTACTCAAGAATTTCAAGGCGACAAAGGTTTGAACACTTAAAATGAAGTTAATCTTGACAGTGAAGAAATGCTCGAATTACTGAATAAAGGGGAAAATTGTGTAAAATTACTCTAAGATTGTCCCTGGAACAAATCAAAAATTCCCTCTTGTTTTAAATTAATGGGAAACGTGAAAATTGTCTTCAAGTGCCTGGAATAGAAAAATAATTACGTCAAATGAGAAATCACTTGTTATGCCTAAAAGATATGAAAAAATGAGTTGCAGTACATGGAAAAGACGGAAAATGATTCAAAAGTCTAAAATATATTTTAAAAAATACCAATTACTTCAATAATTGCCCTATTAATTTTTTTATTAATGGAAAACATGAAACTGCCTGGACTAGAAAAAATATTACGTCAAACGCCTGAAATAAGTATTGACACTAAAGGCCTGATTTTTTTTATCAAATTTTTGGAACACAAATGCCGGAAAAACATAAAAATTACGGTCAAATCTGGGACATATTTTAAATTTTTTTGAAAAACCTAAAAAAACGATTTTTTTTCGAGGCACGAGAAATTATTTTCAGCACCTGGAAGACACAAAAAATAATGTTTTATACTTTTTCAACAAACCTATTGTTACATTTTTAAAGGGTTTTATTATTTATAGTTAATAGTTTACTCCATCTAACACGTAAAGGTCCATTAGTCTAACAATTAGAAGGCAAAGCAGAATCACCTTCATAATCAGGTTTTGGAACAATTTTTAAAAATATGCAACAAGAGTAAATAAATGTATAGAAAGGAATTTGAGGCTTCATTTTATGAACAAACTACTCGTACATGTTACTTAATACTAACCATTTTTATTATAATTTTAATTCTAACAAAGGCCTAACCGTCTTTTAAAAATGAGTAATTTTAAGTGAATTTTTAACATACGATAATCAAAAAAAAAAGTACGATAATAACCTGAAATGAGAAAGGTGACTTTAAGTGCTTGGAATAGAAAAAAAATTACGTTAAATGCCTGAAATAAAAAGGTAATCTTCGAAAATCTTCGGGTTGTTTTTTATAGTAGGTACCTTGCAAGAGAAAAAAATCGTCGAAAATTCAGAAAAAAAACATCTCAAATATTCAAAAAGACACACCGAAGTCTAAAAAAACATATTTAAATCCCTGGAAAACATGAAAAATGACTTTAAGTTCCTGAAAAAAAAATGAAGTTCAATTTCTGATGACACGGAAAATAATCAATTACCCCTAATATTTTTTTTGTCAATTTTCTACAACAAAAACTGATGTCAAACGCATAAGACACACAAAAACTTAATTACCCCAAAGCCTGAGAAATATTTTAAAACGTTGGAAATTCTTGAAAGATCTGAAAAAACGTTTTCTTCCGGGCACCTAGAAGAGCCCCAAAAAACAAATTACACTAAACGCCTGAAAACTGTCTCAGATCCCTGGAAAATGTTAAAAATTACTTCGATTTGCCTGAATAGTTTTTTCTTTCAATCATCAATGAAATATTTAGAGAAAAAATTCGTCAGATGCCTAAAATCAAATTTTTGATTTGACTGAATACTTTTTTTAGATATTTTGTCTAAGCAAATAAAAACATAAAATGAAAATTTCAACGGGTTATTGGATAAAATTAAATAAAAAAACAAGCAATAATAAACATATTCAAGAGAAGCCAAGGCAATAGATTTTGAAACAATAATCAAGAAACTTAGGCAATTTTGAGAAATGATTTGCCTATCTATTTAAAAAATAGCCATACAAAAGGCTAACTAATTAAACATTTTTTTCTTATTATAGGGTCTTTATTGCAGGAACATTAGAATTTCCAAATTTCCCCAGAAATTTAATACCTCCAACTGCCTAGAAGAATTTTCTCTTTATTCCAATTACGTCAATCGTATTGTTTCCATAGAAACTGGAAACTATTCCAGGCAGTAAATTCCAGGACGAGTTTAGTCGTTTGGACGGATCCAACTTCAAGTATCCTTAAAAAGGCACGAAAACATACTTTTAATGCCTGGAAGAGACAAAACATTACTGCAGAAGGCTACAAAATCGGAGGAGTTTTTTCGTCTTTTCGTTTTAAAATAATTCTCAAAATTCCAGGCACTTGACGTCCATGTTTTTCGCTGATTAAAAAAAACAATTCAGACAATTTTTTATCTTTTCCAGGGATTTTAAACACTTTTCAATAACTTTACGCAATTTTTCTCTTCAATCGAGGCATTTTTTTCCAATAGTGGTACGCCCATGTTTTTCTCCAGAAAACTCTTAAGTAAGTTGTTGAGAAATTAGCTGACTGATGTAAATCGTGCGAAAGTACGAAGAGAAGGAGGATGCAAATTAATAATTACTGCGATATGATCGATTCAGCTTAGAAATAGAGAGCTAATTTTAGTCTACGTTTAACATTGTTTTTATTGTAAATATTGATTTCTTTTTTCTTGACAACATTCAGGAAATAGGTATCCAAAATATTCTGCCCAGCACTATGATTAAATTGAAAGATTCAGCTAAAGTTTCTCGATTTGAGGTTAAAAGATTCAGGAAATTTTGTCAATATTGATTTGGAACTAAAAAAGCTCTTAAGTACCTTCCATCTCCGAACTCCTTTCAATACAATATTGAATTAATGCATCGAACTAATGCAAAATCTCTTTCACATTTCGATTTTAATTGGTGCATTTTGTCACGACCTCTAAAGACTTTAATCCTCTATCTTTGAATACACGGTCGCCGGTTTTTCACTCAGTCAGCGTTTTTCTATTTTCAAGTATTTCCTCAATTTTCCATTTTTCTCCTTTATGCTCCCGTTTCTTTCTATCCAGTCACGTCTTGTCATTCGGTCTTGGCACAGTTTTTAACGAATTTTAACTTGCTGCGGGTCATTTTTAATCGCAAGCGTCTTTCAAAGTCCAAAATGTCTTTGATGGGTGTTTTTGTTATTTAATTGGTGAGTTTTGAAATTAATTCTTTTATATGTACATGATGGTGGATTTTACAGTACAAAAGTTCATAGTTTAGGAAATACAAAGCGTCAAATTTTACTATTTTTGTCCTCCCTGTATGGAGTTTTTGCCAATTTTTTATTCAAAGGGTAAAGAAATAATAATAAAACACCATTTTTCTTATAAATTATTTATTTGATCTAGGACTTTAAATTGGTTAAAAATATTGATTTGATATATAAAAATTAAAAATCTAGTAGGGTTTTGCTAGGTTAATTGTTAATCTAAAAAACTCAATTCTAAGCTAATAGAGCTGATTTAAGCCTGAATTACTAATTTCTTGCCTATCCTTATTAATTGTATTTTAGGATATTCTGGACTAAAGCATTCCAATGCCCATCTTCATACTGGAAATATTATTTTTCTTTCTGCTGGTTTATAATAAAGCTAATGGGGACACCATTTCGTAAGTATCGGAGATTGAAATATAGAATATTCCACTTTTCCACACATATCCTGGTACACCAATATTAATATGTTAGAGTGCGATGCAGTGCAAAAATTTGCAACTTTAACACAAAGACTCACATTAAGTAATTTTTATCTAAAAACTCTTATCCCACAATGCTCTGATTAATAATTATTAACCTATTTTGAAAATTCATTACTGTTTAACGAAACGCTTTATAAAAATGATAATTATACGTACTTATAGCTCTATCCTTCTCCAATCCTTTGATGGTACTACCAATAATGTACCTCAAACTGGTCAGGAATGATAATGCTTTTACTGCGAAACCGTTTATTTGGAAACTTTTTCTTGTTCCACATCGCTCTGATTAACAAATATTAATATATTTTGAAAATTCATTACTGTTTAATGGTACACTTTATAAAAATGTTTATTACACGTGCTGATAGCTGTATCCTTTTTCTATCCATTGATGCCACTACCTTTTCGTAAATTGTAGATCACGAAAATACCGGGTTATAAGGGAATCCGAGCAGAACTAAGAAATCGAGTATTTTTTGGACCTCGTTTTTGAGGCCAAAAATGGGCTCCAAAAATGCCATATCTCAGCTACTATTAGAGCTATGACCTTGCGGATGGTCTCGTTGGATTCAGAATGACGAAATTAAGACAAAACCGTTGGAATTTTCCCGATAGCTCCCACAGAAGCTAAGATATCGGCCTTCAAAGTTTGGGTTTTTTCATTTTTCGGGTATACCCCCCCGTTTGGATTTTTTTCAGAAAATTTTTTTTTTCGAATTCGAACTAACTATACCAGCGGATTGTTCTCATCAAGTAGATCACGAAAATACCGGGTTATGACAGGATTCGATCAGAAATAACGGAATGAGAGCACTTTGAAAGTTCGGAAATTTATCACTTTTTGACATCGTTTTTGAGGCCAAAAATGGGCTCCAAAAATGCCATATCTCAACTACTATTAGAGCTATGACCTTGTGGATGGTCTCGTTGGATTCAGAATGACGAAATTAAGACAAAGCCGTTGGAATTTTCCCGATAGCTCCCATAGAAGCTGAGATATCGGCCTTCAAAGTTTGGTTTTTTTAATTTTTCGGGTATACCCCCCCGTTTGGATTTTTTTCAGAAAAATTTTTTTTTTTTCGAATTCGAACTAACTATACCAGCGGATTGTTCTCATCAAGTAGATCACAAAAATACCGGGTTATAAGGAAATCCGACCAGAACTAAGAAATCGAGTATTTTTTGGACCTCGTTTTTGAGGCCAAAAATGGGCTCCAAAAATGCCATATCTCAGCTGCTATTAGAGCTATGACCTTGCGGATGGTCTCGTTGGATTCAGAATGACGAAACTAAGACAAAACCGTTGGAATTTTCCCGATAGCTCCCATAGAAGTTGAGATATCGGCCTTCAAAGTTCGGGTTTTTCCATTTTTCGGGTATACCCCCCCGTTTGGATTTTTTTCAGAAAATTTTTTTTTTTCGAATTCGAACTAACTATACCAGCGGATTGTTCTCATCAAGTAGATCACGAAAATACCGGGTTATAAGGGAATCCGAGCAGAACTAAGAAATCGAGTATTTTTTGGACCTCGTTTTTAAGGCCCTAAATGGGCTCCAAAAATGCCATATCTCAGCTACTATTAGAGCTATAACCTTGGAGATGGTCTCGTTGGATTCAGAATGACGAAACTAAGACAAAACCGTTGGAATTTTCCCGATAGCTCCCATAGAAGCTGAGATATCGGCCTTCAAAGTTCGGGTTTTTTCATTTTTCGGGTATACCCCCCCGTTTCGATTTTTTTCAGAAAAATTTTTTTTTTTCGAATTTGAACTAACTATATCAGCGGATTGTTCTCATCAAGTAGATCACGAAAATACCGGGTTATAAGGGAATCCGAGCAGAACTAAGAAATCGAGTATTTTTTGGACCTCGTTTTTGAGGCCAAAAATGGGCTCCAAAAATGCCATATCTCAGCTACTATTAGAGCTATGACCTTGTGGATCGTCTCGTTGGATTCAGAATGACGAAACTAAGACAAAACCGTTGGAATTTTCCCGATAGCTCCCATAGAAGCTGAGATATCGGCCTTCAAAGTTTGGGTTTTTTCATTTTTCGGGTATACCCCCCCGTTTCGATTTTTTTCAGAAAAAAATTTTTTTTTCGAATTTGAACTAACTATACCAGCGGATTGTTCTCATCAAGTAGATCACGAAAATACCGGGATATAAGGAAATCCGAGCAGAACTAAGAAATCGAGTATTTTTTGGACCTCGTTTTTGAGGCCAAAAATGGGCTCCAAAAATGCCATATCTCAGCTACTATTAGAGCTATGACCTTGTGGATGGTCTCGTTGGATTCAGAATGACGAAACTAAGACAAAACCGTTGGAATTTTCCCGATAGCTCCCAGAGAAGCTGAGATATCGGCCTTCAAAGTTCGGGTTTTCTCATTTTTCGGGTATACCCCCCCGTTTGGATTTTTTTCAGAAAATTTTTTTTTTTTCGAATTCAAACTAACTATACCAGCGGATTGTTCTCATCAAGTAGATCACGAAAATACCGGGATATAAGGAAATCCGAGCAGAACTAAGAAATCGAGTATTTTTTGGACCTCGTTTTTGAGGCCAAAAATGGGCTCCAAAAATGCCATATCTCAGCTACTATTAGAGCTATGACCTTGTGGATGGTCTCGTTGGATTCAGAATGACGAAACTAAGACAAAACCGTTGGAATTTTCCCGATAGCTCCCATAGAAGCTGAGATATCGGCCTTCAAAGTTCGGGTTTTTTCATTTTTCGGGTATACCCCCCCGTTTCGATTTTTTTCAGAAAAATTTTTTTTTTTCGAATTTGAACTAACTATATCAGCGGATTGTTCTCATCAAGTAGATCACGAAAATACCGGGTTATAAGGGAATCCGAGCAGAACTAAGAAATCGAGTATTTTTTGGACCTCGTTTTTGAGGCCAAAAATGGGCTCCAAAAATGCCATATCTCAGCTACTATTAGAGCTATGACCTTGTGGATCGTCTCGTTGGATTCAGAATGACGAAACTAAGACAAAACCGTTGGAATTTTCCCGATAGCTCCCATAGAAGCTGAGATATCGGCCTTCAAAGTTTGGGTTTTTTCATTTTTCGGGTATACCCCCCCGTTTCGATTTTTTTCAGAAAAAAATTTTTTTTTCGAATTTGAACTAACTATACCAGCGGATTGTTCTCATCAAGTAGATCACGAAAATACCGGGATATAAGGAAATCCGAGCAGAACTAAGAAATCGAGTATTTTTTGGACCTCGTTTTTGAGGCCAAAAATGGGCTCCAAAAATGCCATATCTCAGCTACTATTAGAGCTATGACCTTGTGGATGGTCTCGTTGGATTCAGAATGACGAAACTAAGACAAAACCGTTGGAATTTTCCCGATAGCTCCCAGAGAAGCTGAGATATCGGCCTTCAAAGTTCGGGTTTTCTCATTTTTCGGGTATACCCCCCCGTTTGGATTTTTTTCAGAAAATTTTTTTTTTTTCGAATTCAAACTAACTATACCAGCGGATTGTTCTCATCAAGTAGATCACGAAAATACCGGGATATAAGGAAATCCGAGCAGAACTAAGAAATCGAGTATTTTTTGGACCTCGTTTTTGAGGCCAAAAATGGGCTCCAAAAATGCCATATCTCAGCTACTATTAGAGCTATGACCTTGTGGATGGTCTCGTTGGATTCAGAATGACGAAACTAAGACAAAACCGTTGGAATTTTCCCGATAGCTCACATAGAAGCTGAGATATCGGCCTTCAAAGTTCGGGTTTTTTCATTTTTCGGGTATACCCCCCCGTTTGGATTTTTTTCAGAAAATTTCTTTTTTTTCGAATTCAAACTAACTATACCAGCGGATTGTTCTCATCAAGTAGATCACGAAAATACCGGGTTATAAGGGAATCCGAGCAGAACTAAGAAATCGAGTATTTTTTGGACCTCGTTTTTGAGGCTAAAAATGCGCTCCAAAAATGCCATATCTCAGCTACTATTAGAGCTATAACCTTGGGGATGGTCTCGTTGGATTCAGAATGACGAAACTAAGACAAAACCGTTGGAATTTTCCCGATAGCTCCCATAGAAGCTGAGATATCGGCCTTCAAAGTTTGGGTTTTTTCATTTTTCGGGTATACCCCCCCCGTTTCGATTTTCTTCAGAAAAAATTTTTTTTTTCGAATT
The DNA here is from genome assembly GCF_022605725.1 of Anthonomus grandis grandis. Lineage (NCBI taxonomy): Eukaryota > Metazoa > Arthropoda > Insecta > Coleoptera > Curculionidae > Anthonomus > Anthonomus grandis. Next base: position 1,941,241 of record NC_065559.1, read on the forward strand.
TGAACTAACTATACCAGCGGATTGTTCTCATCAAGTAGATCACGAAAATACCGGGTTATAAGGGAATCCGAGCAGAACTAAGAAATCGAGTATTTTTTGGACCTCGTTTTTGAGGCCAAAAATGGGCTCCAAAAATGCCATATCTCAGCTACTATTAGAGCTATGACCTTGTGGATGGTCTCGTTGGATTCAGAATGACGAAACTAAGACAAAACCGTTGGAATTTTCCCGATAGCTCCCATAGAAGCTGAGATATCGGCCTTCAAAGTTTGGGTTTTTTCATTTTTCGGGTATACCCCCCCGTTTCGATTTTTTTCAGAAAAAATTTTTTTTTTCGAATTTGAACTAACTATACCAGCGGATTGTTCTCATCAAGTAGATCACGAAAATACCGGGTTATAAGGGAATCCGAGCAGAACTAAGAAATCGAGTATTTTTTGGACCTCGTTTTTGAGGCCAAAAATGGGCTCCAAAAATGCCATATCTCAGCTACTATTAGAGCTATGACCTTGCGGATGGTCTCGTTGGATTCAGAATGACGAAACTAAGACAAAACCGTTGGAATTTTCCCGATAGCTCCCATAGAAGCTGAGATATCGGCCTTCAAAGTTTGGGTTTTTTCATTTTTCGGGTATACCCCCCGTTTGGATTTTTTTCAGAAAATTTTTTTTTTTCGAATTCGAACTAACTATACCAGCGGATTGTTTTCATCAAGTAGATCACGAAAATACCGGGTTATGACAGGATTCGATCAGAAATAACGGAATGAGAGCACTTTGAAAATTCGGAAATTTATCACTTTTTGACATCGTTTTTGAGGCCAAAAATGGGCTCCAAAAATGCCATATCTCAGCTGCTATTAGAGCTATGATCTTGCAAATGGTCTCGTTGGATTCAGAATGACGAAACTAAGACAAAACCGTTGGAATTTTCCCGATAGCTCCCATAGAAGCTGAGATATCGGCCTTCAAAGTTCGGGTTTTTTCATTTTTCGGGTATACCCCCCCGTTTGGATTTTTTTCAGAAAATTTTTTTTTTTTTTAATTTGAACTAACTATACCAGCGGATTGTTCTCATCAAGTAGATCACGAAAATACCGGGTTATAAGGGAATCCAAGCAGAACTAAGAAATCGAGTATTTTTTGGACCTCGTTTTTGAGGCCAAAAATGGGCTCCAAAAATGCCATATCTCAGCTGCTATTAGAGCTATGATCTTGCAAATGGTCTCGTTGGATTCAGAATGACGAAACTAAGACAAAACCGTTGGAATTTTCCCGATAGCTCACATAGAAGCTGAGATATCGGCCTTCAAAGTTCGGGTTTTTTCATTTTTCGGGTATACCCCCCCGTTTGGATTTTTTTCAGAAAATTTTTTTTTTTTTTAATTTGAACTAACTATACCAGCGGATTGTTCTCATCAAGTAGATCACGAAAATACCGGGTTATAAGGGAATCCAAGCAGAACTAAGAAATCGAGTATTTTTTGGACCTCGTTTTTGAGGCCAAAAATGGGCTCCAAAAATGCCATATCTCAGCTACTATTAGAGCTATGACCTTGTGGATGGTCTCGTTGGATTCAGAATGACGAAACTAAGACAAAACCGTTGGAATTTTCCCGATAGCTCACATAGAAGCTGAGATATCGGCCTTCAAAGTTCGGGTTTTTTCATTTTTCGGGTATACCCCCCCGTTTGGATTTTTTTCAGAAAATTTCTTTTTTTTCGAATTCAAACTAACTATACCAGCGGATTGTTCTCATCAAGTAGATCACGAAAATACCGGGTTATAAGGGAATCCGAGCAGAACTAAGAAATCGAGTATTTTTTGGACCTCGTTTTTGAGGCTAAAAATGCGCTCCAAAAATGCCATATCTCAGCTACTATTAGAGCTATAACCTTGGGGATGGTCTCGTTGGATTCAGAATGACGAAACTAAGACAAAACCGTTGGAATTTTCCCGATAGCTCCCATAGAAGCTGAGATATCGGCCTTCAAAGTTTGGGTTTTTTCATTTTTCGGGTATACCCCCCCCGTTTCGATTTTCTTCAGAAAAAATTTTTTTTTTCGAATTTGAACTAACTATACCAGCGGATTGTTCTCATCAAGTAGATCACGAAAATACCGGGTTATAAGGGAATCCGAGCAGAACTAAGAAATCGAGTATTTTTTGGACCTCGTTTTTGAGGCCAAAAATGGGCTCCAAAAATGCCATATCTCAGCTACTATTAGAGCTATGACCTTGTGGATGGTCTCGTTGGATTCAGAATGACGAAACTAAGACAAAACCGTTGGAATTTTCCCGATAGCTCCCATAGAAGCTGAGATATCGGCCTTCAAAGTTTGGGTTTTTTCATTTTTCGGGTATACCCCCCCGTTTCGATTTTTTTCAGAAAAAATTTTTTTTTTCGAATTTGAACTAACTATACCAGCGGATTGTTCTCATCAAGTAGATCACGAAAATACCGGGTTATAAGGGAATCCGAGCAGAACTAAGAAATCGAGTATTTTTTGGACCTCGTTTTTGAGGCCAAAAATGGGCTCCAAAAATGCCATATCTCAGCTACTATTAGAGCTATGACCTTGCGGATGGTCTCGTTGGATTCAGAATGACGAAACTAAGACAAAACCGTTGGAATTTTCCCGATAGCTCCCATAGAAGCTGAGATATCGGCCTTCAAAGTTTGGGTTTTTTCATTTTTCGGGTATACCCCCCGTTTGGATTTTTTTCAGAAAATTTTTTTTTTTCGAATTCGAACTAACTATACCAGCGGATTGTTTTCATCAAGTAGATCACGAAAATACCGGGTTATGACAGGATTCGATCAGAAATAACGGAATGAGAGCACTTTGAAAATTCGGAAATTTATCACTTTTTGACATCGTTTTTGAGGCCAAAAATGGGCTCCAAAAATGCCATATCTCAGCTGCTATTAGAGCTATGATCTTGCAAATGGTCTCGTTGGATTCAGAATGACGAAACTAAGACAAAACCGTTGGAATTTTCCCGATAGCTCCCATAGAAGCTGAGATATCGGCCTTCAAAGTTTGGGTTTTTTCATTTTTCGGGTATACCCCCCCGTTTGGATTTTTTTCAGAAAATTTTTTTTTTTCTAATTCGAACTAACTATACCAGCGGATTGTTCTCATCAAGTAGATCACGAAAATACCGGGTTATAAGGGAATCCGAGCAGAACTAAGAAATCGAGTATTTTTTGGACCTCGTTTTTGAGGCCAAAAATGGGCTCCAAAAATGCCATATCTCAGCTACTATTAGAGCTATGACCTTGCGGATGGTCTCGTTGGATTCAGAATGACGAAATTAAGACAAAACCGTTGTTTCAAGCAATTTTTCCATATAAAGTAAAATCTAACAACTATCCCTCGGAATCTCCGAATCTCTCCGCATAATCCCGCAAGGAATTCAAAAAGGAAAAAGGAACTTAATAAGCATTTCTGACGTTAAACGTACTTAAACACTCTTAAATATTGTAATGAGGGGTTTAACTGTCCTTTAAAAAGGCCCTTTTTACGGGAAAAAAGGGCGTACAAGAACAGAGAGACCGACCTTGATTCGCACACTAAAAGTAGTCGATGGGATCCTTTTATTGTGTCAAGTGAGCATTTTTTTTTAATCGGTAACTTTCGGAAATTATCCCGGTTTTTCATACGAAGAGATCCACCCTGTATACATATATATATCAAGAAAAATACCATCTATAATTATCATTTTTATAAAGTGTTCCACTAAGCAGTAATGATTTTTCAAAGAAAGTTATTCATAGCGTAATGGGACAAGAGTTTTAAAATAAAAGGTGTGTTAGTAAAATTACTGTAACTCTTGGCCGGTTTAAAGTAGGATATTGGTAGTAGCATTATTCGTTAGTAAAAGGATAAAGCTATAGGCACATGGAATTATTATTTTTATACAGCAGTCCATAAAGCAGTAAGAAATTTTCAAAATAACTTTTCATTTAGGCTTCAGAGCGATGTGGGACAGGGGTGCTTAAATGAAATGGAAGCCAGTAAAAGCACTATAACTTTTAGTAACTTTAAGGTAGAATATTGATAGTAGAATTAATGGATAGGAAAAGGATAGAGCTATAAGCACATGTAATTATTATTTTTATACAGCGGTCCATAAAGCAGTAATGAATTTTCAAAACTTACTAATTAGGCTTTAAGGCGATGTGGGACACGAGTTCTTAAATGAAAGGGGAGACAGTAAAAGCACTATAACTTCTAGTAAATTTAAGGTAGAATATTGATAGTATAATCAATGGATAGGAAAAGGATGTATAGGTATAGATGTAAAAGGAGGTATAAACACATCAAATTATTATTTTTATACAATCTTCCAATAAGCAATAACGAATTTTCAAAATAAGTTCCTAATTGGGCTTCAGAGCGATGTGGGACAGGAGTGCTTAAATGAAATGGGTGCCAGTAAAAGTACTAAAGCTGCTAATCATTTTAAGATATAATAATTTTAGTACCATCATTGTATAGAAAATGATAGAGCTATAAGCACGTATAATCATTATTTTTGTAAAGCCTTCAATTAAATAGTAACGAATTTTCAAAATAACTTAATATTTGTTTGACAGCGATGTCGGACAAGAGTTTTAAAATGCTGTAACTCCTGGTCACCTTCAGGTACAATGTTGATAATACCACCAATGGTCAGGAAAAAGATAGAGCTATAAGCACGTATAATCATCATTTTTGTAAAGTGCTCCATTAAATAAAAACGAATTTTCAAAATAAGTGAATATTTATTATTTGGCGTGATATAAGACAAGAGTTTTTCAATAAAAGATGTGCCAGTAAAAATCCCGTAACTCCTGGCCATTTTGAGTTAGAATGTTGATAGTACCATTAGTGGATAGGAAAAGGATAAAGCTATCAGTACGTGTAATTATCATTTTTGTATAGTGTTCCATTAAGCGGTAATGATTTTTCAAAAAAAACCTGCTTATGTCACATAATATTAACGCACCATTTTCCATTGAAATTGTACACTTTCTGACCTTTTTCTGTTGTTTTATGGGCCTATCTCTAACTGTTCCTTTTCTTCATGTTTCAGCTTATGTCCGATAGAGTTTTATCACGAACAATTTTCCGATCATAAGGTGGAGCATGAGTCAGAGGAACCCGCGTAGGTATAGGGCGGATCGAGAAAATATATCAATCAGTAAATTGGTATTTTTTACTTGATGCGCTATATAGTTAGTTATTCGTATCATACATAAATGTTTAATGCAGTTTTTTTGAGTGGAATTTTGTGTTCCAGTACCGGTTTAACCATCAGAGACATCCTACCGGAAGATCCGAGTAAATACGACAAAATGAGACCTCCAAAGGTGGACGGGAATCCTACTAAGGTGTTTTTTCATGTTACCGTGATGGGATTGGACAGTATTGATGAAAATTCTATGGTAAGTAAACAATAATACAATTCTAAAGTCACATTTGCGTTATTTTTAGACCTACGCAGCGGACATATTTTTCGCACAAACGTGGAAAGACCACAGACTCCGTCTACCAGAGAACATGACCACGGAGTATCGATTGCTGGAAGTCGATTGGCTGAAAAACATGTGGAGACCCGATTCGTTCTTCAAGAACGCCAAAAGCGTCACATTTCAAACCATGACCATTCCGAACCACTACATGTGGTTGTATAAGGATAAAACGATCCTGTATATGGTCAAGTATGACTTTTCTACTTCTTTATAGTTACTTTACAGGGTGAATCTTTTTTAGTAACGTTAAGAGGTTATTTCAGGCCTAAAAACTATTAAAAGTAATCTTTAAAGGTTAAATAAAGATTGACTCTTGGAACATGTAAAAAATTACCCGGAAGATGTAAATCGAGTAATTGGTTGAAATGAAACAGTCGAAAGGATTAATTCAAATATTTGGAATAAAGTGAGAAATTGCTCAATAATTTTGGAACACATGACCCGATGAAATTATGTAAAATACGCTTAGAAAATAGTGTTAAACATTTTTGTCTGACCATTACAGGGATTCCTATACCAAAGAATAGCTACCTAAAAACACTTCATATGATCTTCGAAGAAATGTAATATAAATAAATGTGAATTGGGGTTATTCCTGGTTTCCACAATGGTTCTAGTTAAATCCACTCAACTGCTTAACAATAAGCACACGCGACATTATTGAGGGGGGCTTAGAGAGCATCTTGATTTTTGACTACTCAAAAGTCTTCGACCCAATCAAGCATGAAGTATTTAAAAAATCGACAGATTAACTTTAAATGCCTGGAATAAAATTAAAAATTTACTGAATGTGTAAACACTATATCTGAAAGTTGAAATTCCTGGTAGAAGTATTTCCCAAAGATTCACCCTGTTTAAGCATTTAATAATAAACACCCTGTATACTGATGATTTTTTTGAAATATTACTAGGTTGACGTTAAGGTTGTCCTGCGCAATGAATTTTATGATATACCCCCACGATACCCAAGAATGTAAGCTGCAAATGGAGAGTCGTAAGTAATAACTCGTTTGTTTTCATAATAATGTTTACTTAAATTAGGCAGAATCAAAGTTCCTCAGAAAGTGTTGTTTCATCTAAATAGAAAAATGTATGTGCCAATTATATTTCGCTTCCTACGTAAGGTACTGCAAAGGTATTATTTATTATTAATTATATGAATCAGTATGTGAGCGTCATAATAAAAATGGTGCAAAATTACGAATTTTTTTCATTTAATTTTTACAAGGTTTTCAGGACCAGTGGTCAAAGTGTCACAGCCCACAGTTTGTTCTGCTTTATATTTTTAATGTATGTCCATTATTCTGAAGCAAAACCTTATTCTCTAAATGGCTTTACTAAAATCGCTGAATTAATACTGTATTTTCCTCATTTCCTAATACCGATTTAAGAGAAATACATCTTGGATGATTGAAGAAATTTTATTTGCATTATCTCCTTTACTAAATCATCAGCGTATACTTGGACTTATACGAAGAGAAAAAATTATGCCTCCTATATAAACCATTCTCTTCTTGTAGTGAGGTATTTGACTCCTCTTGTTAAACTATGCCTAAGAAACCTGTGATGTAATCACAGATCCTTACTAATACTCTTTCCCTTACTTTGTTATTTGTTTCAGTATCACATACTACAGACGACATGATTTTCCAATGGGATCCGGACGTGCCCTTAGTAGTAGACGAAAATATCGAACTTCCTCAACTCGCTTTGGTTAAAAATCATACTGCCGACTGCACTCAAGTTTACTCAACAGGTAAGTCGTTATTGAGGCATTTAATTGAATAATTTACTGAATTAAGACCCTTTAAATAGGCAACTTCACTTGCTTGGAAGTCATTTTCCAATTGAAGAGACGATTGGGCTACTACCTGTTTCACACTTATATACCCACATGTTTGATTGTTATAATGTCTGTAAGTATATCATCAGTACATTTAGTAAATAGTAGTGTCTAGTGTCCATCGTTTCTTGAAAAACCATTCAAAGTCATTGGAGATATTCTGATAATCTTACAGCATAAGAGGTTCTAAATATTCCAATTGAATATACAAATTTATCTAATTTAAGTGATAAAGTGCAATAAGTTGAGCCACTAAATTTAAAAGAAATAGTAAAAATACTATTAAAAGATCTTTGAGGAATTTCTTATTAAATAATTTCATATAAGAACGATTTTTGTATCTCAAGTTAGAGACAAAAAAACATAGTGCAACCATCAAGAATTTTATTAACTGGAGGACATTTATGGGTATAACTTGGAGTATTTTCATAATTTTTTACAGTAATATTTAGAGGGGTCCCTGAGGATGAATTTGAGGGTAGAAACGTGGCTCTAGGTTCAAATAATAAAAATGTTATAAAAACGGCGTAATTCCTACTCAACAGTTTCATATACGAACCCTTCTTGTATCTCAAAAACTCTTTAAGTTAGAGACAATTTAGTCAACCGAGGTCCAAGAGAATGGCATATTGTGACATCATGAATTTTGTTAAGTAGCAGACGTTTTTGGGCATATCTTGGAAAGTACTTGGAATATTTTCACAATTTTTTTACAATAATATAGAGGGGTCCCTGAGGATGAATTTGAGGGTAGAAACGTGGCTCTAGGTTAATAATTTCAGGAGTCAGAACAGTTTTTGTCCAGGCATTTTTTTTTAACAATTTTTTCCATTTTACAAATATATGTAGAAAATAATAAAAATGTCATAAAAACGGTGTAATTCCTACTCAACAGTTTCATATACGAACCCTTCTTGTATCTCAAAAACTCTTTAGGTTAGAGACAATTTAGTCAACCGAGGTCCAAGAGAATGGCATATTGTGACATCATGAATTTTGTTAAGTAGCAGACGTTTTTGGGCATATCTTGGAAAGTACTTGGAATATTTTCACAATTTCTTTACAGTAATATAGAGGTGTCCCTGAGGATGAATTTGAAGGTAGAAACGTGGCTCTAGGTTAATAATTTCAAGAGTCAGAACAGTTTTTGTCCAGGCATTTTTTTTGACCAATTTTTTACAATTTACAAATATATGTAGAAAATAATAAAAATGTCATAAAAAAGGCGTAATTCCTACTCAACAGTTTCATATACGAACCCTTCTTGTATCTCAAAAACTCTTTAAGTTAGAGACAATTTAGTCAACCGAGGTCCAAGAGAATGGCATATTGTGACATCATGAATTTTGTTAAGTAGCAGACGTTTTTGGGCATATCTTGGGAAGTACTTGAAATATTTTCAATTTTTTTACAGTAATATAGAGGGGACCCTGAGGATGAATTTAAAGGTAGAAACGTGGCTCTAGGTTAATAATTTCAGGAGTCAGGACAGTTTTTGTCCAGGCATTTTTTTTTGTTAGCTTTCTGACCAATTTTTTACAATTTACAAATATATGTAGAAAATAATAAAAATGTTACAAAAACGGCGTAATTCCTACTCAACAGTTTCATATACGAACCCTTCTTGTATCTCAAAAACTCTTTAAGTTAGAGACAATGTAGTCAACCGAGGTCCAAGAGAATGGCATATTGTGACATCATGAATTTTGTTAAGTAGCAGACGTTTCTGGGCATATCTTGGGAAGTACTTGGAATATTTTCACATCTACAAATATTTGCACAATATTAAAAAAATGTTATAAAAAAAGTGCAATTCCTACTGAACAGTTTCATATATGAACGTTTTTTGTACCTCAAAAACTCTCTAAGTTAGAGACTGTTTTGTCCAACAGGGTCCAGGAGCTGCCAAATTTTAGTATTTTGAACGCATATTCAGTAACAAGGTTGTTGTTCATTAGCAGACATTTATGAGCGTAACTAAAGAACCACTTGCTATATTCTCATATTTTTTTTAGCTTAATATAGGGAGGTAATCTGCGGAGGGTAAAAACTGGTGCTAGGTTAATTATTTGCATAGTTATCACACTTTTGGTTGAGGCGTTCTTATTTGCTAATTCCGTTAATAAATTTTCACGTTTCTTAAGAATATTTCCATAAAATAATTGAAATTTTATCAAAAGGTTTTAAGCCAAAGAAAGAGAATTTCTTATCCAATAATTTCATATACGACCGTCTCTTGTACCCCAAAAACTCCCAGAGTTAAAGACCGTTTTATCCATCAAGGTCCCAGAACTACCTCACTATTTTTATGCATTATTGGACATTTTTGGGCATAACTAAACAACCATTAAGAATATTTTAATTATTTTTTTACACCATAAAAACCAAATTCCTCTAGATGGTTTTTAATGGAGAAAATTAGGTCATCACTTATTTACATATGTATTTTTTAGGGTGGCTTAAGTTGGGACAATTGGCCCTTACTGTTTCATTCATTCTTCAAAAGTTCACTTAGTAGATATAGCAACTTGAACGTTAATATTAAGGTGTTATTTGACTTAATTTACACAAAAAAAGAATAAATTCTTATTAAATCCCAGTGGGTATCGTTCTGGATAAAACCGGAAGCAGCTCCAGCTCGAGTCACTTTAGGAGTGACCTCCTTACTAACACTCTCAACTCAACATGCCAAAAGTCAAGCAGCCCTACCTCCTGTCTCCTATTTAAAAGCCGTTGATGCATTCATGTCTGCATGTACCGTGTAAGTATACTTATTGTTTCTTTCCCAACCATTTAAATTAAATATTTAACGCATTTTAGGTTCGTTTTTATGGCCCTAATGGAGTACTGTCTGGTAAACATAGTGTTAGGCGACTCGGATCTACCGAAACCCCCATCGGAAAAACGAAAATCCACCACGATATTCGACATGCCTCCTTCAGCAAAAGCGGAAAATTCCTTACTATTGGGTGGAGGACCTCAAAGACAAATTCCGCCGATTAATAACGCCATTCCCCCGATTACTCCCGCCCAAAAAGCGAGAAATAGGGCTATTTACATCGATCGCTTTTCCAGGGTATTTTTCCCGCTAATTTTCACCGTTTTAAATTTGACTTATTGGATCATATTCGCAGAATACATTTAGGGAGGGTTAAAGCTTTTAAGGCCAAAACTAGGGAGCGATGGTGTAAACCTTAGAATTCTTAAATCGTGTTAATTAGGTGTATTTTTATGTGTGGACAAATTGTTCTCCCTAAAGGAAATATTGAATAACTTTTTTCCTATTTAACTTACAACGGTTTGGTTCTCATTAGTCTCAACATAATGAATGTGCTCAAGTATATTCTAATTTTCAAGAAAATCTACCAAATAGTTTGACAGATATTATGCGTCAAAGTTGTCACTGTCATAAATTGAATACTTCTCAAGTGGATCAAGGAAATATTGAATTTTTTTTTCTCTATTTAAATTACAACGGTTTGGTTCTTGTTAGTTTGAACATAATGCATGTCCTTAAGTGTGTGCAAGTATTTAAGAAAATCTGCCAAATAAGTTGACAGATATTATGCGTCAAAGTTGTCACTGTCATAAATTGAATATTTCTCAGGCAAGCCAAGGAAATATTGAACTATTTAGCACAAAATTGTTTGGTGTTCATAGAGGTAGCAATAGTGGTTCAATGAAATTTTTTTTGTTAAACCCGACATTGTGGTAATGCTTACCTTTCAAGATACTGAAGAAAAACAACTCTCAAGAAGGATAACTCCACTTCTAAGGCTCAGATCGGTTTGATTGTTGTTTTAAAAGTTACCTTGGAATGTATTTAAACTTTCATCAAAAAAATATATGCATCAAAATTACTTTTATTCAAGTTTTGAAACATCATGTCCAAGAAGAAAAACAGTTTTATAAGCATTAGAATTTAATGACAAATAAAGTTGAATCTAGTACACCCGGTAGATTAAATAAATCTTTTTTGTACATTATTTCTGTAATAAAAAAATTGCTGGTTTATATGTAGTTTTTTTTCACAACACAACAAAATCAACTGATATACACATATGTATTTACTCTAACCTAAGGATGATTTATCCCTTAAGGAATTTACCTGATGGTGGCATACTTTTGCATCTCGACAGTAGAGAAGTTCCTGAAATGTTCGAAACCGATTTTTGGATTTTCTATTGGACTGTGGATCTTAATTTGCCTCATGTGAGTGTCTCTGCCATTTTGGTGATTACTAGTTACCGCTATTTGGATCATGAATACTCTTATCGGTCTTTCTCTAATGTCTCTTATTGGTACATGGACCCAACCTAGGAGAAGGATGATGGTCTTAAATTAACTTAATTTCTTCTCAGTGGCATACTCCAATAATCTATCAATAAAGTATAAGAAGCCTTTCAGAGATCTGCATGCATTCTTCATCCTAATCAATAACTATATATTAGCTTATACAGTATGCACAGACGATTCTAGTAAGTCTTGATTAACATGTCTACTTCCTAATTGATCGAAAATTGTTTGCCAAGGACCAACTGTATTATTACCTGACTAAATGAATAAAATATTTAGTTTTTAAACTTATTTATGACTCATCTGACTTCCTATACTAATAAAAATTACTACTGTATGTACATTGACTTACCAGAAGGTTCAACCAAAGGTACAACTTCAATTTCCTGAATATCATTAAAATGTGTCCCGACTCTTATTGATATCCTGCTAGGGGTATAGCTTTCGTCTAGTTTATAGTCCGTATACATATAAATGTCACTTATGGTGGTCTTCCGTTGAAACTGAATGTTGACCAGATGGGGCAACTGTCCGTCTGATTGCCAGTAAGTGTCTGCTCGATCATCTCTAAGTTGATCAACCCCAAAACCTATAAATGGGATAAGTATGTATCTTAGTTTCTTGCCACAGTTTAGTTACTCCTGATTAGTTCAGGAATTTATGTCTTGTGAAATGTCCTTATTAGGCTTTTGTAAAAGGGCTCCTAAATTTTGATATAGACTATGCAAATCTAGTTGTAATATGAATATGTGTTAGTGATGATTCTGTGAGACTTAAAGGGAAATACTAGTAAAAATCTTATGTGTATTAAATAGAGGTTTGCAACTTTTGGTTTTTAAGCATATTTAATTTTAAATAAATACCTGGTTTACATGAGGAAAGACTCCAAATGGCATGAGCCCCAACCTCCCTCACAGTTCCCGATCTCTCATTTTTGATGGGGTCTACTTCTTTGCCAGTTCTAAGAGACATTTCTATTGTCTACTTTATTTGCTGATAAAATTACTATATTTAATATCCAGTATTTGCAACTTTATCGAAGTCTGTCATACAAATAATTTGTTTATTTACAAATAGAATGACGTAAATAAGTGTGGTTATGTTTACATAAAGAACCAGTGTTGCCAATATTTTCGGCAAAAATATCTCTCCTAGGTGGCAAATAATTAAAATTCGTTTAGTTATCATTTTATTTGTATTATAAATTATTATTTACTTAATCATACTTTGGGACAGGGTTACTCCAAACCCGAAGAAAAAAATTAATATTAGAGCAAAACAATTAAAAATCACAAACGTGCAGACAGCATCTCATACTTCGAGGTTAGATTATAAATGTTTATTTATTAACACTAAGAAACATATATATAATTAATGCAATCGAAGGACTGTCCTAGAAGACGTAGAAGGACGCGTCCATGCATAGAAATTAATGGACTTAAAACTATTCTCGCAATACTGGATTTTTCGATCATCAGTTTATAATGCCGCGGCATGGTTTGCTGTTCGCACAACATCAACAACCCAAGATACTAAGTAGAACTTACGAAAACCATCAAGAGATGGCGCTTATACCTGGTAACATTTAAAATCACTGAATTGCTATATAGGCCCAAAAGCCGATGATAATTAAATTATTTCCTTTTATTTATAAAAGGAATTGTTGGAAGTTGATTAAAGGAGTTTACAGGTCAATGTCAATGTTAACGTCAATATATTATTTATCAATTTCTGAATAATGTAATAGGTATACTCTTTTTTCAAATATATACCTATATAAACTTAATTACTGCAGTTTTGAACAGAATTGTCGGAAATCCTGTTTAACAAAAAACCTTTAACGTTTCGCACCTTTTTATACGAGTTATATAAGTTTTCAATTTCGACATTGTTCTCGTCTTTTTTTTTTGTGACAAATCACAATTCACTGAAATAATGCCTCAATAGATCATTAGACCGCCGGCTCCACATGTCTTAAGCCCTATTATATTATGTCGTCTAGTTCGGTACGTGATTGAGACTAATATTTGGTAATTACCCATAGAAGAAGTGATCGAGAATAATAGTCCTGTGGCAAACAAATATTTAGCGTATTCTCGTAAAAATGGACAGATGTTAGGGTAATACGACCCTTGGAATTTGTCCTATTGTACCTACCAATTATTTGTCACCAAATAAAAGGGGTGTAACGATCATTTGAGGGTGTTGTAGTAATGACGTTACAGATGAATCACTATTATATAAGATTCGGGGAAAACTGTTACTTTTCCCTATGATTATGGAAAATTCAAATAGTTGTTACAGATTACTGTCAACAACTTCATGGAAATTATCCTGCAACTTCTTGCTTTTAGCAATTCTTGTTGGGTCGTAAAATTTTTGAGAGATGAGGTGTCACCTGCGTGTGCCATTTTAGACTACCAAGATTAACGATATCAAATTGATTGCTTATCAAAAATTAAAATGGTGCTACCTCGAATTGATTCATCAGCTTATGAATCAGAATGGTTTCATTATAATTAAGCTACTTGTAATTGGACGCATCTGGTCAAATACCAAAGACCCAACTAAATAAATTAATCAGATGAAGAAAAACAACAACTTTTAAGCCTAAATAGAGATTTATCTCTCCATAAAGTTCGCAATGATGATGGGCAAACAAATTAATTTATAGCTTATTATCCAGATAATAAAAGCCATTAAAACCAAGAGTGTATATAGTGGATATATCCGACATTCCTGTCGATATATTTAGTAAAGCCAATAACTTTGCAGGATGCGGCTGGTTTATGATGACCGACTGCCAAGCAATTAAAAAAGTCGAATATTTGGTACGCACTTTATGGAACAGTAAATAAATTTAAGTATCCACTGATATTTTTAAGTGAGCGTATGGTGAAAACTGTTTTAATTAAAAAAAAAGCAAGAAAACATTGTGTAACTACTTTCAGCTGAAATGTTTTTAAGTCCTAGGTATTCCAAAAAAATGTAATGGTAAAGTTCACAAAAAGCTAAATTCAAACAATGGACTTTCTCAAGCAAAAAAAATATGGTAAATTATTTTCACAAAAAATTGACCACTTCCAGGTTTTAAATTTTCTGAGATTAACTATTTTTTTATGCTTCATAGGTATTTTGATATTAGAGTAGACTGGTTTTGTAGTCCAATCTTATAAGTCATCGGGCTTATGTAGTATAATGTTATATATGTCCTTTTGTTGTAAGAAAACTGCATAAGCGTTAATGCGTTAAATTAAGTTTTTTTTTACTTTTTACAAGACTTGTACTTTATAAACGATTTCTTTTATAATATCTGGACCACCAGGACTTGAAATCTTTAATGATTCTGTCATCTTTTTAAATCTTTGTACTCTTATTTAAATTTTTTCTATAGTAAACAAACTTAGCCTCGTTAATTACTAAATCGCGATAAGTTTACAGCTCGAAATTTATTTCAGAAACCCGACATATCGGTTTTTAAGTAAATGTAATGGATTTGAATGGTTTATAAAGCGAATTTTATATTTAGAAACGAGTTATCAGGATTCTCAAATAAGTGATTCAATTGAAAAAGAAAGCAGAACTTCTCCAATTTTTAGTACAATGTTAAAATGAAACCCTTAATGAAACATTAGAAATTGTACTGAAAATTCCTGGTCGACGGAAAACCTCTTCTACCGAAGAAGTATGAGCTGGACAAATAATATGCCAATTGACTAACAATACGTTGTTTAAATCCGACATTAATTGATCTTTTTGTTTGCCTTATGCATTTCTTATCGCAAGGATTAATCTCATGGATACTGGAATTTTTATTAGTCTTCATTTTATCTGTTGGGTTTCCTAAAAGATTTCTTAATTTGGCCGAACTTTGATAAACCATTCTTAGACCTAAATCTTTAAAACCCTTATCAAAGCCTTTTATCCAGATAGGATTATACATATAGTATTGCAACGAAAGTTTGCTTATTTCCAAGATTATTATTAATTAATTACCTATTTTCTTATTTTAAAAATGTGGTAGGATTATTGACATTTAAACTAGCTATTACTGGCTCTTTGCTCTAGTCTCCTCGGTTCCTTTTTTTGCTTTGTCTTCTACAGGCTGTAGTTCCACGTTACTTTCTCCAGGAACGTCTATTAGATCAAATACTTCGTCGTTTTCGAGGTATCCTGTTGCTGATGTTCTAATGTGGGTGTCGGAGATGCACTATTATTTAGAAATAGAGTGTGTAAATTGTGTTTTCGTCCTTATTTATGTATAGTGGCAGAAAACTTAATTTTTTTGGCCTTTTTTAAAAAGTCGTAAAGATTTTTTTTCCAAAACCGTTTTCTTTTGGTAAATCTTGCGCAACACTTATTCTACTGCCGTGTCTAAGAACCTGTTTAACTCTTAGTTTCAGCACAAATTTTATTAATATTCATTTAGTTTTTTTAACAAAACCTGTCGTTTTAATTTAGCATTTAGCATTTTCTGGTTGTCTCAACGTTACGCAGTGACTACCTGTTAACTTTCTAAACGCTTTTGCAACATTTTAGAGTTACTGATTTTTGGACAGATGGACGCCAGAACGCCAGAAAAATTAATTACTTTTTTAACAATAAAAAAATAAATAATTCTAGTAGGCAGCTACTCCACAAATAAAACCTTTATAATCCATATTTTGATCCTAACATTTCATAAAAGTCCTTAATTAATATTTGTTTTGTATGTAGTTTAATAAAGTGAATTATACGGGTAAAATAGCCGTTTTGAACGATTTACAAACAATTAATTTATAGTATTGTATATATAGTACTGTATAGTAGATACTGTAAAAAAGATGTTATTTTTGCCCTAAAGCACACGCGCGCTCTGAATTTATAGCAGATTTCGAAAAAAAAAAGAAATAATTTTTTTTATTGGTTACATAAGACACATACATAAATACAAACGTTTTCACAAACCACAGACGATCAGACAATGTAATACCCATTCGCTAACGATGAGGTAACGTTGTTCTTACTAGATTTTTGATATAAAAAAATAATAGAACTACACAACAGAAAAACACACAGAGTTCTACAACAGTTGAAACACAGGTGCAGTACGTCGAAGTTTGGTCGAAAATAAACGTCCTTGCAAAACCAACTAAATTTTGCACTGAAAACAACGTTGCAACTAGTGAAAATAAGAGTAATCTCAGCTACAAATTGTTACTTGTGGTGTCTGTAATTCCGCTATTTTTTCCTTATAACAAATCCTCTTTAACATCTTGTACGTTCAAGCATTGCAAATATTTATTCGTTCGTTATATTTTTCTTTGCAATTTGATTTCCGGATAAAACGGTGTATAGTAAGCCTGCTATGAACTGCTTGTCAATGGAATTTTTGAATTAGTGTCTATTTTATGGTAAGGTTGCAAACTCAGTTAGCATTTGATGTGGTATATGCTAATTATTTTGACTTTATTTCCAGCCAAAATATACAATGATGATACTTATTGGGCCTACTATATTTTTTTACTATAAAATTAGAAAATAGGATAAAGGTTCAATCCCCTATAGTCGATGGTGTTTTACAAACACTAATTTTGTTTATAAACACCAAAGATAGTAACTATAGGACTATTATGAGAAGCCAGTATTCAATTGAAGCTGCTCACACCAACACCCTAATACATTATTCAATCGTAATTTCAATCAAAAAAAACAATGTAGAAAATTCGAAAAATTTTTAAATTGTTCCAAGGATCTTTAAAAGGGACAGTTTTGTTGTTTAGTCAGTTCTTATGTTGGGAACAATTAAACGGCAGTCAACGCGAGTCAGATTAGAGTTTTTGATGTTGTCAATAAAAGTTTTTTCCTAAATTTCATTACAATACTACCGAAGCATTTAAAAAAATTTATAAAGTATATAATCCAATAGTCACTGATTCTAATATTCTCTATATTAACTTTACTAGTGTACCAATTAACTGATGCGAAGAGATAATAATAAATCTCTAATCTTTTTACGAAAACTAAATAAAATGAACGTAGGTAATTGAATGCGTCAGTTGCATAATTGGATAACTGACATCTTTTAAAGAATTAATTGTTGTCTAATCTTATAGTACATGGAGTACCGACCACTAAGACTCAGACTAAGAATCAGAAAGAGTGTTAAATTTCCTTCAAAGGCACGATGAGTTTGAACTTAAAGACCGGTAATATGCAACTAATATTTTTCTCTTTCAGTAAACTAGACGGATTCTTTAAGATGCTATTCAAACTTATGAACACCATAACTAATGATTAAACAAAGGATATGAACAAAATTACAGTAATTTAAATGGAATAGTACTAATGAGTCACACTAACTGAGCCTATAGTTGGTGTATCAAAGGTTCTTCTGTGCATATAGAATAATCTAAGTGTTCTTAGACTGATGATACATGACTCGAGAATCTTTGATTTGAGTAGGTATAAACACCCGAAAACAAAATGAATTGAGTTTTGTTTTCATTAGGAGCTATGGATGATTTGCAAATCAGTGTCTGTGTCTCTATATGACGAAAAGGTATTATTAGGATTGAAACAGTAATAGACTTGGATGTGGTCTGCTAATTTATGGCTCTAAAAATGTTGCAGAAATTGAGAAAAGGCTATTGTATATATATACAAAAAAAAAGAACTTAGGTAGAACTATAGACCATAGGTCTGAATGAAAAAACAGATGATTCTCACGTAATTACACCGTTGCACAGAAACAAAACTCCACTATAACTAAGACTAATAATCTTGACTGAGGATAAGCTTAGATTCATATATCCGCAATGACAACTAATTTTATTCCAGAAAACATATTGGTGTTAATTCAGTGCAAAAAATACATTTTATTTAAATATTAATATTCTTTGTCTTGTATAGCAATACTCGGCAGAACACATTTGCAAATATTAATACAATAGGATATAATCTTTTGATACAATTTTTTAATTGTATTGTCAGTTAGAAGTAACTAAACTTGAAATAAGCATAGCTAAAATATGTCATCAAATAGGCAAAGAGAGTGTTGGTCGATTATTAATGATTTTAGACATAGAAAATTAGAAAAGTATCTTAACCGGAGTTAAGACCTGATATTTTAAACCACTATTATTGTGATATACCTAATATCTTGCTCAAGGGCATTCGTAGTAACATTGATCCCTTACACTATCTTCAATAAGTGTCGGTTGAGCATTCATTTTTCTTTCATCTTGTCGATCTTACCGAAGTAAAAAATGAAATCAAACGCCTAAAAAACCATAAATCATCTGGAGCTGATGGGATATCTTCGAGGTTGTTGCTCTTTTTGCCTGATTCACTCTTAAATGCTTTAGTTGCTGCCATAAACAATTCTTTACATATTGGCATTTTTCCTTCATGCTTAAAAGAGGCAGTGGTTATCCCTCTTCATAAGGGTGGAGATTTGGATCAGCCTTGTAATTTCCGTCCCATTTCTATTTTATCTACCCTCTCTAAGATAGTTGAAAAAACTTGCAAAAAACAGAATTTTATCCTTTTTACATCATAATGGCATTTTAACTGCAAATCAGTTTGGATTTCAAGCCGGTAAAGGGACTGTTTTTAGCTTTTTGGAGAGCGTCTATGTGTCCTTGAATTCTGGAGAGTCATCGGCGGCAGTGTTTTGTGATCTATCCAAAGCATTTGACTGTGTGGATCAAAGATATACTGTTATCAAAGCTCGATAAATATGGTTTTAAGGGCGTAGCGTTGCGATGGCTTGAGTCCTATCTATCAAATCGTACGCAGAAGGTTACAGTGTCTGGGTGTTTGTCTGCTTCTAGATCCCTAAAATGCGGCGTTCCCCAGGGTTCAGTGTTGGGACCACTGTTATTTTTACTGTATGTGGATGACTTGAGTTCATTGAAACTGCGGTGCAAGGTGGTTCAGTTTGCTGATGATACCACCATACTATGGAGCCATAAAAATTCAGATTATATTAAGACTTGTATACTTGAAGACTTCAGATTTTATCAGGGTGGTGTGCTTCCAACAGGCTCGTGTTTAATGTAAGTAAGACGTCTATTATGGGGTTTAACTGCGATGTTCAGGGTTTGATGTTTGACGAAAATTCCTTCTTGCAGAATAAAGAGTGCTGCAAGTTCCTAGGAATTACCATTGATGGCCGCCTTCGGTTTGAAGATCATATTTTACATTTAGCTGGGAAATTATCTTCTGGATGTTTTGCAGTAAGAATGGCAAAACAAGAACTGGGAGGGGTGGTTGCACGTTCAGTGTACTTTTCACTTATTGAATCTCATATTCGGTATGGCTTGCCTTTTTGGGGTTTAACCAATAAGGGGCTACTTAACATTGTCTTTGTTATTCAAAAAAAGCAGTTAGATACCTGTGTTCTGCTAAATTAAGAGATTCTTGCACTCTTTTTTCACTCTTTATCTTAGAAACAGCTGCTCTTATTCACAAAATTCCCAAACTACCCTCTGACACTGGCCATTTGACTCGTCGTGTAAATGATGTTCCCCTACCTATTCCTACGTCTTCACTTACCAAAAACTCATTAATTTACATAAGTAAAAAAATTTACAATCATGTTCCTCTATGTGTTAGACATATATCGGATGTTAAGAAATTTAAAAGAGAATTAAAGACGCTTTTATTGGCTAAGGCATATTATAACCTGGATGACTTTTTTAATGATAGGTTTAGTAGTAATTGATTATTTTATTTAGTTATCTTTAATTCAAGTATGTTCAAAAAGTTTTGCCTTCTTGTGTTTAATTTTGTTCATTGTTTTGTCAATTTTTGAAATTGTATGTCTGTTTTGTTTTGTTAGCTTGTAGGATGCTTGTACACAAGATTATTCTTACGTAATATAGCATATTTTCTTTCTTTCTTTCTTTCTTTATACTTTATGAATAATGTGCTATTCTTAAGTAGAATCCAGCTATAATTTTGAATTTAAAATACGCATCGTCAAACAAAACGCTAGGGTTTTTACTACAAAGAATAGTTACGCTTGTATATTTTATTAATAAGGTTATAGAATTTGCTGTATCAATGAAGTTGAAAAATTCGATACAATTAAAAAAAAAAAAGGTACTTTCGGCCACTAGCTAATTTTCAACAGTTCTTCAATAGATTAATTAATGAATTAAGTTAGTTAAAAAAAAACTCAAATCTTATGGCATTTATTTAAGTTTTTTTGTCAACCAGTCATTAATCCAAATGATAATGTTAGCCTAAATTTATAATTTAGGTATTTTGGTTAACAAAACCTCTAATATTAACATTAAAAAAATATTTATTCTCTTTTATATATTCCATATAATATACGTGGACTGAATAGTTCATAGCAAAAAAAAATGTTATTCTATTCTAGGGATTTGAGGATGAATTTGCGTTAAAACATTTTAAAGTGACACCCTCCCATGAGACATTTACAGGCCGCAAAAAAAGTATAAAAATTAAATAAACAATTTTTTCCAATTAAGAAAGAATTTAAATTCTAAAACAAAAAATATTTAAAATTCCAGAACACCCCGTATTATTCCAATAAACTGATTTTATCGAAAAAATACTACCTACGCACTTACTATTAAATAATGGATTTACATATATTTTTTGCTTACACATGTTTAAATTGTGTTCCAAATTAAAATATCTTCCATTTTGATTGATAGCAATCAACGTGTGCCCAACACCGGCGTTATGGATCACTAAATACTTTGAACCGAGAACCAGAATAATGTAAACGGAGAAATCAAAACTGGATTCATTTTTATCACATACCTCTGAAGGATTAATTGCGTTGATGAGATCAAATAACACTCGTGAAAATCACAAATCACAAACTATGTTTAAGGCAAATCATTAAACAAACAATTTGAAAAGAAAAATGAGAAATTTTCTCGCTTCTGCTATTGGTCGAAGTTCGAAGCAAGTGTTACCGCGGATTTTTATGTTCTACCTCTAACTGGATCCAAGTACAGCAAATATCGGGTGAAATAATTTGGCATCTTGCAATGTAATTTAATTAATTGGTTGTGCATTCCAATAAAGTTAAATTATTCCCGCTTGAAAAAAATTTAATTCTTGACTTAAGAAAAATAAATATTTACGTGAAGGCACTGATAATATATTATTTGTGAGAACATTATATGTAATTATAATAACAGAAACTTACAACTGATTCAACTGAAATATTTTCCCTAATATTAAATATAGCTTAAATCGTTCCAAATTTATTTTGATTTAAAATTAGATTTACTTTAAATTTTAAGGCAAGCATACATTTGAAAATAAGATTAAGGTGTTCTTATCTCAATGTTGTTACATTAGATTTAAACATAATTACAGTTATTTCAAGAGTGGCTTTAGTTTTAAATATAGAATAATAGGATTTTTTGTGTGTGGTTTCTTTATTGTACTCGTGTACGTAAGTCCCGCGGTAGGTAACTCTGTCATTGTTCTGTCGAGATAAACAATTGTCGAAGATCACAGACGGTGCTAAATGAATATGAAGGAGATGAAACGGGATGAATGGACCAAGATGGGAGAAGATCGTGGATGTCGCGCGTACGCTCGCCGCAACATGCGACGAAAATTTCAGTCTCGCACGTACTTCGAGAGCGTTTCATCGTCGACGGGTCTCGACAGTTTTTCTTTCTTGTCGTAGCGCTTTTTACACGCGATTTATCGATGAAAAAGCGCGTTTTTTTTTCTTTTAATGATTATTGTTTTGGTTTTGTGGTTTAAAAGTGGACGCTGATATGCTGCTGATTAAGAGTGTTGGATAAACCATTACTCTTTTTTGTTTGGTCAGTACATACAAAGTACTCAATTTTTTATTTAAAGTAATACCGTAAGAATTTCTTTTATAGAGCTGCAAATTGTACAAAAAAATAACTAAATGGTTTTTCCCTCGTGCTAAAGACGCTGCATGCATTGACATTATAAGGAAATCTCCAAAATTATCAATTTTCTCTAAAAACCCAAAAATGGCTCCCTGGAATAAGAAACTTCGAAACCTCAAAAGTTTCTCACACCGAGAAACTATTATACTTACAAAATAAACAAGATACTTGAATGCCCCCTTTTTTTAAATTAATAAAAAAAAATTGTTTCTGAATTCGTTTATTCATTCTTCACAATTCATGTAATAGACTTATATTCAATTTAATGATACCTTGGATAAATATGAAAGAACAATCTTTATCTGAACTTCATACATAGAATTATTTGTCGACAAATGCCGACGTATCTTTATGAATAACTTTTACTTTTGTAAAAATTATTTAACATTAATAGTGTTTATAAGGTAATTTTTTATGTAAGTTATTAATTTTTCTTTTTATGGGCCTAGCGTTCAGTGGAAGACTAGTCGACTGGCTTTCTGTACTGCCATGATCAACTAAATTTCACTTTTGTAAAAAAAAAAATATTTTTTTGTACTTATCTAAATCCAATTTACGATATACAGGGTTTTTTTCAGAGACCATTTCAATCAAAAAAGTTCATATTATGTCCTAAACGTCTTGGATTTTAACCTACAGGATGTTAAAAAGTTGAAACGTTTTTCGAAGTTTAATACATGTATTCGCCAAGTAAACTTGTCAAAAAAATCAACAATTAATTTCAAATTGCGAAAATTTATTTTTAATTTATTGAGTAAGAAATTGACTTTTTTATGCCAATAAATATAAAAAAAAAATATTTTTTTTACGATTTAATTGATGGTTGGGAAATTGAAGATTACGCATTGTCCAAAATAATGGCAATATATATGGCTGCGTAATTGCACACGTTAAATCTTAAAACGATGTAATTATTTTCTCAATTTATGACTGGCGGAAAGAGTACATAATATTATTAAATAGTTTTATAGAGGTAATTCAGCAGTGAAATGAACCGATTCCTTGTGACAAATTTATTTTAATTAAGTGTGTGGGGATTTATCGATTGCCTGGAAGAAACAATAATAGAAATTTTTTTCCAGGCAGTTTAATTTATTAGCCTTAAGAGTAGGAGATTTACAGTCAAGCGTGAATTGCCTAAAAAAACACTAATTTCTTCCAGGCAATCAAAATCAACTCTCCTTCTGGATTTCAATTAATAAATTAATTAATTAATTGCCTTTTTATTTTAAATCGTCTGCAACGGAATAATTGTACCTTCTTCTTTTTTTTATCTCTGAATTGATTAGAGAATTGTTTGAACTTGACTAAGGCTTTTACAGTTAAAACTTAAATGAACCCTCTCTAACTCACACACCTTCTAAAATCACAACTTTTAACAAGGCCATCATCATTTCTTGGATAATGTTGATTTATGTTTCATGAAAGTTTGACGCAAAGTTTCCTATTCTGTTACCACGCCATTTGAATTAAGCTATATCTAAATTGAAAATTTTCTGTTCTGTTTGGTAAATTGCAGGTAGGGTTAAATTTTACCTGTCCGAGTAGGTTGTATACTGATGTATGTAAAGCCTGCATCAGAAAAATAATATTTTAAAAATCAAAGTCAGACCCTTACTGAAAAACAACAAGGTAGCAGACGAGTAGTAGAGCGCACGATGCTTAATGATCGATTCCTCAACCTATATATTTAGATAGCTTATTAATAGGCATATGAATTATAGAAATTAGGTACTTATAATATTTTTTTTTATATTTTTGCCAAAATATTATATGATTCAATCTTTAATAAATTTGTTATTTTTTCTAACCTATATAGTATTTTCCAAATACACATTACTCGTATTTGGGACTAAAATACGATTTTTTCGCACTGAGGAGATAAAAGTGTAATTTTCTTCCCTAAAATTGTCTTAAATTGCCTGGGAAATTCTATAAACCCTTTTTTATATAGCGTGTTAATTAATTGGGTGCCGATAATATAGTTTTCCAAATGTCAACAAAAATCCAAAAACAGCTTCAATAAATTGAAGAAAAATTTTTTTATTTTTTATGCGAAAATGGTATTTGCTTCAAAAAACCAAAAAAACCTCAAAAAATGATGAAAAGGTGTATAAAATATTTCATAAAAATATATAGGAGTAATAAAAAACTTTTAAAAGTTCAATGTAGGTCAAAAACTAAGACGTTTAGGAGATATGCCGATATAAAATTTTCTCCTTAAAATCACCCTTGCATTATCGGTACTCAATTAATTTAGACCCTGGATATACATTCATTAAATGCTCGGAATAAAAATTAAACGATTTCTTTCATTTAAAGTTTAATCCAATAAATATGTCTTTTTTCGAGAAACAGAATTACGTTCATAAATCATGGGGAGAGTCTACTGACAAAGGTATGATATTTAAATATGAACGTGAAGCTTGTCCAGGTTCTGTAAATTCATAAATAAATTAGCATTTATTTATTTATTTTTCTATTTGTCATTTGCTTGTTTATTTTCTTAGTAAAAATCAAAGAAAATATTACATTATCAAAAGAGATAGAAAACAAAATGGTGGCGGAGTAAAACAAATTTGGGCGTGGCTGGTATATTATTTTTGGCATGAAATTGACAGTTTGACTTCCAAAATGGCTGCAGG
The DNA here is from genome assembly GCF_022605725.1 of Anthonomus grandis grandis. Classification (NCBI taxonomy): domain Eukaryota; kingdom Metazoa; phylum Arthropoda; class Insecta; order Coleoptera; family Curculionidae; genus Anthonomus; species Anthonomus grandis. The sequence goes on from NC_065559.1 coordinate 1,966,450, forward strand.
AACATAGAAAATATAGTCAAATGCCTGGAATAATGAGAAAACCCATTTAAAATGCCTGGATGGAAAAATTGGCTTGTATAGCAAGGAAAATAATTTTAATTGCCTGGAAAATATCAACAATTACTTCAAGTGCCTGAAAGATATAAAAAACAACTGTTCCAAATTACCCGAAATAAAATGAAAAATAATTACATTTAACTTAAAGGCATGAATAACATCGAAAGCCTGAACATAAGAAATAAAGTCAAATGCCTGAAAAATTGGTTCGAATAATAAGGATAACAATGTATTTGGTTAATAGTAAAATTATTAATTAAACATTTTGGCACAGAAGGTTAAAACAAAAAAGTTAATTAATAATTAAAATACAGCACGAGTATTCATGTCATTCACTTCTACGTGAACATATACGCAAACCATTACTTTAAGAATATAATTAACGATTTCTTTCATTCATAGTTTAATCCAATAAATATGTCTTTTTTCTCTTATAAATTTTATTTTATTGCTTTCTTGACCAGGTTGCAATTTTTTTTCCCAAAAACTGTTTCATTATAGGTATATAAAAAAGTTACTCATTTCAACTGGTTTCTGAGCTACAATATACCCACATTTTGTGAAAAACATAGAGCACAGTTAGAATTTAGCTCAGAAATATGTGACAAGAGTACCATTCATATACAGAGTAATCAGGCAACTTTCACAGATCATAAAATTAAAAGGAAAAAAAAAGTCAGGCATTAATTATAAATATTCTGTGTATTTTAAAAATTTCTTACAGTTTCTATTTACTTACAGTTTCTGCCATTTCTTACATTACACCTAAAGGTAAATAACGTATGTACATACATGTCGATGACACGAATGTTTATTATTCGACCGGGCAAAGCACAAAACCCTTAACAAGCCGTAAATCACCGAAATCTTTTCTTACGTATGCGATAATCGGTTCTTTCATTGTGTTTTTCTTTTTTCTATTTTCGTTACAGCGGGAATTTTAAATCGACGTTTATAAAAGAAGACCCGATCTATTTTCGGGAAGTTATGGTAAACTCGAGTACGTTTTATTGCCTAAATTTAATTCAACAAACGTAATTTAATGTGAAAAAATGTCTTTAATTATATATCTATTCGTTTTAAAGATATTAATTATTGTTTTTATCAAGACGAGGTGTGTTCAAATTACCATATATTTTTAAATAATGTGCCAATAAAAAAATCCGTTTTCATTTACATATTTAATAAAAACTTGTAGCTAATAGCTGTAAGCAAAAAGTGTTTATTGAATTTTTCAGGTACTTTGGGACATAAGGTGGCATTTTCAAAAATCAGTTAATTTTTTTTTTAAAGAGCACCTAGTATACGTATTTGTATATCTAATATGGAATTCCTAAGCATAAAAATTTAAAAACAAATGTCTATTACTACGTTCCCCATTAGCTCCTAGATAATTGCCTAAAATTGATGTTTACACTCGTTAACTAATAAAACGTATATAAATTCACATACCATATAAAGACCGCATATAAAACCTGATAAAATAAATATTTATGAGATTATCAGCACCTCTTTAACATCGCGAGATAATTAATGTCGAATGTCGTGTTTAAATTTAAATAAATATAGATGAGTAAAAACTAATTATAATTAAGAAAACATATGTGCATATGTAGCTTCTTACATATGTGGCTTAGTGATAAGCCTAAGAAGAAAATCAACAAATTCATGTTCATTTTGTATATTATGTATAGATGGATTTTATTAATGGTTATTACTTTAATAACTATATTCTTGAAGTAATGGTTTGCGTATATGTTTAGGTCGAAGCGAATGACATGAATACTCGTGCTGTATTTTTATTATTAATTAACTTTTTTGTTTTAACCTTTTGTGCTAAAATGTTTAATTAATAATTTTACTATTAACCAAATACATTGTTATCCTTATTATTCGAACCAATTTTTCAGGCATTTTAAATGAATTTTCTAACTATTTCAGGCATTTGACTTTATTTCTTACATTCAGGCTTTCGAGGTTATTCATGCCTTTAAGTTAAATGAAATTATTTTTCATTTTATTTGAGGCAATTTGGAACAGTTATTTTTTATGTCTTTTAGGCACTTAAAGTAATTGTTAATATTTTCCAGGTAATTAAAATTGTTTTCCTTATTATACGAACCAATTTTTCCATCCAGGAATTTCAAATGGGTTTTCTGATTATTCCAGGCATTTGACTATATTTTCTATGTTCCTGCAGCCATTTTGGAAGTCAAACTGTCAATGTCATGTCAAAAATATTATACGAGCCACGCCCAAATTTGTTTTACTCCGCCGCCATTTTTTTTCGATCCCTTTTAATAATTTGATTGATTTTTTACTAAGAAAATAAATAAATAAATGATAATTTATTTATGAAGATTTACAAAACTTCACGTTCATGTTTAAATACCTTTGTCAGTAAAGTCCCCATGATTTATGAACGTAATTCTGTTTCTTGACAGATTCGAGTATAAAAAATCAATTCAACATAAATATCTTAAGTCGTGTGTATATTTTTTAAATAATTAATCAGGAGGAGTTGAGCGGCACCGTATCTACAGCTTTATGCGTAACTCGATTTTGACATTGACAGTTCTCATTAGTAAACTTCACGTATGTTAAGTTGCAGATTTGAACTGGGGTATCGGTCAACTCCCCATGTTTTGAGAAATTATTTTTTAATCAGTAGAAGTAATTTCTCAATTCTTCCAGGCATTTAAAGACTAATTACTTAGGTTTTAATAATGAGTGAAGCTTGTTTCGACCACAGAAACGATTCTAAAAATCTGAACATTAGTTGATTAGTTGACTGACACCTAAAAAAGCCACTACAGCCCAATGTGCAAAACCATAGAAACATTTTACAGTTCTTGACAAAATTATGCTTAAATTCGTCTCTCAGTAAATTTCCCATGATTTATGAGCGCAATTCTGTTTCGTGTCTGTAAAGTTCATTCCGATTTTGACTTTGACGATATCCAATAGTAAATTTAAGGTTTGTTAAGTTGTAGGTTTGAGCCAGAGTGTCAGTCAACTCTCCATGACGTAAGAAATTATTTTCTCAGTAGAAGAGCATGCTCAATTCTTCCAGGCATTTAAAGTTAGATCCTATTGCTCACTTAGACAGTTTTAATAATTAACGACATGTTAAAAATCTAAATATATTTGACAAGTTGACTGACGTCCAAATCAACTGTATAGCCTTTACATGTAAAGGCACAGATGTAAATAGCTCCGCACGGAGTTAGTTCGGAGTTAGTCCGTGTGGAGCTATTTACATCTGTGGTAAAGTCTATAAAAAATTGCTACTTACAGCTGTCCTGGCAAACTTCATGTTTGTTATCATGTATTTTAGAACTGGGGTGTCAGTCAACTCTCCATGAGGTGGAAAATTGGTTATTGAATCAAGGTCAGTATAAAAAGTAATTTCTTAATCTTTCTAGCAGGTTAAAGTCCAGGGAGAGAGTCTTATCTTATCTAGGGAGTAGAAAGTTCAATATTCAATAGCCAGGAAGTAATTATTTATTTCTTTTTCTTCTTCTTCTTCTTCTTCTTCTTGTGTAAAATCCATAAGAATTTTCACGTCGGCAATTCTCCTTGACAAACTTCACGTTTATATATATTTAAATTCAACCGTCAGTTAACTGTCCATGATTTATACCTATGATCCTGTTTTGAGTAAGTATCGAATTCCTCCCCATCGCAGTTGTAATAAATTTTAGCAAAAGATTCTTTTAAACGATCTACTTGTATTGAAATCTCAGATGCTATAAAACATTCATCACATTAGTGATTTTAATGAATTCTTCGTATAGGAATACTGTCATGGAAAAGACATAGACGCACACATCATTCTTGCAATCCCTTCAACAATGAAAAATCTTTCCAGTACAAACCTCTCCTATTTCATTTGTTCGTCTGTCATTTTTGTATCAAAAAACAGTATACATAATATTGCACTTTAACCGTTGATATTAACATTAAGTGTAGAACCATAAAAAGAGCATTAATTCCAAAATGCGTTCCAGGAAAACCCCTTAAAGGATGTTAATACACTGCGATAAAATGATCATGTTTATGGCTTTGGCAGTGGATAAATTCCTTTCGGTCTGTCCACCCGAAATTTCAGTAACATTCTTAACAACCCAATGAATAACCTTTTACTTTCCGGTTTTGGAGATAATTATCATATCATCAATGACATGTAACGAGCCGGTTAAAAATAATAACATGCCGTTTTTAATTTTAACCGTGTCCCATATTTCATAAACCTCTTTATGTTTATCAGCCTCATTACGTATGCACGTAATTCTTGTGGTTCAGATGTTTAGTTATGATTTTCGTTGTTCCACTCAAGAAACATTCGGAAATCCCCCCCTAATCTCGATTATTAAAGTAGCAAACAAATAGTTACGTCATATTATCGCGCTTCTATGAACTAGAAAATGCAATACTCGGATTATCATTAAGGAATATACATACATACGAATATATTATGACAAATTTTCTATTTTTAAAATTCTAGGTCAGTGGGGCCGAAAATAAAATGCATATAGAAATATCCGCATGGATTTTTGGGCTTTGGTACAACGAAAGCGTAAAACCCTATAGAAAAATAAATTAGTCAAAGTTTACATTCTTTAAAAGTAAAGTTTAAGGACGACTTCAATTTTACTGATTTTTTTTACAAGCCAAAATAAAATATATTACAATGATTCCTTACTAGCTACATAAGTTCCATTAAGTTTGTAGTTATAACAACTAACATATATATAAGGTTTATACATAAAATATCTTGATATTGTCAAAGGTTTTACAAACATCTAACTATTAAATCAAACTTTAATTCTAAATTAATTTACTATTCAGTTTATTATTATAAGTAAGTGAATTGTAAAATATTTTAACTTAAACGTCAAATATCATCTAACTAAATAACTATTTCAAGCAGTATAGTTATGTAGTTAGCAAATAATTGTAATTTAAATATTAATTAAGTATATTAAAATTGTTTTACAATTCCAGGCAGTTGACTTATAGATTTTTTTTAAATTTTACAGGCATTTAAACTAAAATCATGCCTCACTTGCCTGGAATAATTCATTGCCTAATTAATTAATTAAAACTCGGAGTGCTAATTAATTTTTCTTGACCAGCACTGCTTTGCTCTTCGATTTCTGAAGACACACGTAACGTTGCCTTTAAAACCACAAAAGTTCTTATTCCTTCTTATTATTTTACTTATGTTTATTCTCTTCTTATATTTAACAAGTTTTATTACATTATATTTTTTTTTAATATTTGATAGCTTTTTTACCTTTCTTTGTCATATCTAATTAATTATTTATTTAATAATTTTAATTAAAGCGTCTTAAATTTTTAAAATTCTCTAGTTCAACTGCCTAGAATTACAAAATAATTTTAATTATTAAACCTGAAATTTATAAAAGATTTACAACCCAACTTCTTGGACTTATAAAATATTTTAACGCATAGTTTTAATTAATGCATGAAATTATAAAACACTTTTAGTATAAACATCAATTATACATTAATTAATTATTTCGGGCATTTGAATTTTAATTACAACTCCAGACAGTTGAGGCATTTTAATTAAAATTATATCTCGACTTCCTGAACTAATTACTTAATTTATTTATGACGTTAATAATAATTTTTTTTTAATTCGAGGTGTTTGAGGCCTTTTAATTAAGAGTAACTGTCTAAACTATTCAATTTATAAATTGACGTTTAAGTTAAAATGTATTTTATAAATCCAGACAGTTGACCTGTAGAATTTTACGCATTTTAATTAAAACTATGCCTCGCTTGCCTGGAATAATTCATTACCTATTTAATCACAATTAAAAACTCACTGTTCTGCCCTTCACTCTCTGAAGATGGCGACACACGAAACGTTGACTTTAAAACCACAAAAGTTCCTATTCGTTCTTAATATTTTATTTATGTTTATTTTTTTTATATTTAACCAGTTTATAATTTTTTTTCAACTCAAAGACATAAATCATTTAATTAATTATTTATTTCAGAATTTTAATTCAATCCGAAGATTTTAAAAATCTCTGTTCTACTGCCTATAATTATAAAATAATTTTAATTAGTACATGAAATTATAAAATGCTTTTAATTTAAACATCAATTATACATGTATTAATTAATTATTTCAGGCATTTGAATTGTAATAAATCAAGTTATGACAATAATATAAAAGTTGTCTTACAACTTTAGATAGTTGAGGCATTTTAATTAAGAGTAACTGTCTAAACTAATTAATTTATAAATTGACATATAAGTCCAGGCAGTTGACTTGTAGATTTTTTTGAATTTTACGCATTTTAATTAAAACTATACCGCTCTTGTCTGGAATAATTCATTGCCTAATTAATCATAATTAAAAACTCACTGCTTTGCTCTTCAATCTCTGAAGATGGCGCCACACGAAACGTTGACTTTAAAACTACAAAAGTTCCTATGCTTAATATTTTATTTCTGTTTAATTTTTTTATATTTAACCAGTTTTTAATTAAGGCATTTAAAATTTTAAAAAAGATTTACAACTCAACTGCCTGGAATTGTAAAATATTTTAACGCATAGTTTTAATTAGTGGACGGAACTATAAAATAATTGTAATTTAAACATCAATAATATATTTATTAATTAATTTTTTAAGGCATTTTAATTAATTAAATTTTGACAATTATATTAAAATCGTTTTACAATTCCAGGCAGTTAAAGCATTTTAAATAAAGTTACATCTTGACTTCCTCGACTAATTACTTAATTTATTAATACCGTTAAGGTTAAAATTGTTTAATAATTCGAGGCGTTTTATTTAGGAATAAACCTCAACTGTCTAGAATAATTATTTTTTATAAACTGACGTTTAATTTAAAATGTATTATATAAGTCCAGGCAGTTGAGCTGTAGATTTTTTTTTAATTTTAGGCATTTTAATTAAAATTATGGCTCCCTGGATTTACTTATTTGAATAGGAAATTGTTCAGTTTTCAGTAATTTAAATATTGTTAATTTTAATTGTTATTTTTTTATCACAGTAATTATTACTCGTATTTTCTTACGTTTGTTTTTCTAATATTTTCTGTATATCTTAATATTTTAGCAAGACAGAGATACATAACTTAATCTTGTCGTTCCGGTTTATATAGCATAGTTAGCACACTTTTTTTTTAATTTTTAATGCCTTACAATAATTTCTTAAACTCATACAGTCACAATTACAGTACATAAAACAATAAACAATTAAAAAAATATTAGGAATACATGAAAAAGTCCTCGGAACACTATTCAATATAACAAAATTAATAATTTTCGCCGATTTGAAATATCTGAAGTTCGTCGGGCTTTGAATTGATAAGAATCATTTTAAATTATTTAAAATTTACTGAAAGTACGTACAGAGGTGTAAATATGGTTTTATTTGGGTTTCAATAAATGTTATAGGCGTTATTTTTTATTCATCAGTGTAAAGTACGTAATTTTTTTTTTGTGCTTAAAGAAGATATTTTCTAAAAATTGCTCTAAAATAGATAATATAGGCAAAGGATAAGAATGTGTCGTTTTCTCCCTCTGTCGTAGCTTTTTGATGGTGTTTTAATTCACACCTAAAGGAACAATAAAAACGGGACACGATAATTAGGGATTCTGTATCAATTTTCAGGTTTCCTTAATTAATTCTTTTAACTTCAATGAATTTAAAACAAATATCTTGATTCTGTCAAAGGCTTCGCAAAAATCGCATAAAATTATGGTTTTCTGTCACTCCTATTTATAGTTTTAATTTATTCCCTTTCACTTATTTTGCATTTCTTTTTCCAGATTCAAAAGATGTTGACGACCGCTGTTGTACTTCCCCCAATCAACCGAAACCGCAAGTGACCATCATGCGCCTGAAAAATTTCACCCAAAAACCGTTTATCTGTCTCTGTTTCTTAGTTCAGGTTACGTTGGCCCAACAAAATGTTTACAACAACAATTTCAAAAACAACCAGAGAACTTATTCGAAAAAGTACTATGCGCCTAGTACCGCGAAACCGCCCAATAACCTAACCAAAAAACCCTTATTTCCCAATTTAGACAATATCAAAAGTAGAATAGCTAAGTTAGATAGTGCTCGTGGTCCAAGTGCTAGTAACAGTGATATTAGGTATAAACAACAACAACAACAACAACAACCGATACAAACGTTTTTTACGCCATTACCTAAATTACGGCACCACGGTTGGTCGAATAGGAGACACACCACCTCGACCACGACCACCTTAAGTCCCTTTGACGAAGACATCTTTAATAACTATGGTGACTTAGAGGAGGAACCAAGTGCAAGTAGTGTCAACGACTTGAAATATGCAATTTCAAATAAGAAAAGTGCCAATTCTATTGCCGGTGGTAGTACTAAAGTTCGTCATTATGGTAGGAGTCGTACCAGCACAACCACCACAAATCATTACGATTTGTTTGATGATAGTCATTTTGATGACGAGGATGATGATGAGGAAGATTTGGATGAACCGGTGAGTAAGATTTTTGCAAACTTGTGATTTTTTATCTTTTATGTTAAAGGAAGGCATGCACCCGATCTGTCATTCATTTATCTTTGGCTTTCTAATACCCTTCATTGATCTTTAAAAAATACTTATTTCATCAGTTTACTGGATGAACCAAGTTTGCTAGAGATAGAATAAACTGTTAAAGGAATATTCTTTTAACAGCATTATTTTCTTCCTAAACATCTCTGCAAGAGATCCATAAGAGTGACTTCCTTAATGGGAGCTGGATGTTTATTGTTTTAGTTGAATCGTGAATTATTAAACGACTTATCTTGGTGAGCAGGTTTTAGGGAAATAACTCGTATTTTATGAATTAAATCAACAAAATTGTATTTATAAAATTTGTAGATTGAATTATTCGCTACAAGAATGTCCTTTAGGATGTTTGATGAGTTGATCACGAGTTTTCTTCTTGCTGTATAACTTTTGCTTGACCTTGTTAATCTTCTAAAATGGGTTTATATATGGGAATGCATTTTCAGCTTAGTGGTTTTATACTGACAGTGAAAATAATGAAACAATTTAGAGGTAAGTCAATTGATCTTGATTAAAATTCTTGAACTGTCATATCTATGAGCATTTATAGGAGTGCAGTGTCTTTATTATCAATGAAAATAAAATACATGAAAAAGCAGGTTCTTGTGATGAGTAAAATTTGTAAAACATTTCTCAGCTAAGATGATTGGAAACAATGAAGAGAATAGAGAACTTTTATTTATTGAATTGAATGAGTTAATGAAAATTTAGCAGATTGTACTAATAAATTTAATGAAAATAAACATTCTTTAACTAAAGGCGAAACAACAGATTAATTCAAGTTTTTAGTTAATGTAATTGTAGTTTCCCGTTCATACAGGCTATTTCAAATTTAACCCTCAACATGGAAATTTCGGAATCTTCAAGAGATTAACAATTTGCCGTTTAAAAAAAAAATCCGAAGATATTCAAAAAAATACGAAATTTTCAAAAACCGATGTGATAACATGAAAAACAGTTTTTCTAGATTTTCTGGAAAACAATTAGATATAAAAACTTAAAATATTTTTTAAAAGATAGTCCTTTTTAGGCATAATAACTTTTGTAAAAATAATTTTTCTAGTGGACCAATAGTTTTTTCAAGAGAAAATATTTTAAGGAGAAAATTCCAAGGAGTCCCCCTGAATTGTTTTCAATGAGCGAAACTTTCACAATTTTTTTGTAGCGTTGCTATTGAATTAAGAAAAATTCTTTATAAGGGTTTTTTATTGGAATTTTAATGGTATAAGTCCTAGTAATTTTTTTTTTGTAATTAAAAAAAAATTCTAAATTTTTTGCCTCAAAAATGTCTGTTTTTTTTTTAAATCTTTATAACTCCTTTACGAAGCAATTTTGAAGAAAATAGTATTTCAGCTTTATTTTGTGTATTTACCCATAAAAGCAAATGCAAATATATAGACAATGATTAATTACATTTCAAAATAAATAAAGATATTCACATACCAATAAGAGAATTATTTTAGAATACAAAGAAATAATAAAATAAAAAAGCTTGTTAAACTCTACAAGCAATTAAATAAAACACACCAAATAAACACTTAAATTAAATACAAAATTAATAAAAAAATATTCCAATAACATCTGATTAATTTAATCCTCATTTTAAAAATTTTATTATATTATAATGGTGGCTTCATTTTGGCACCTAAAGGTTATATGGGGACGTTTAAAGAATATGTTCATCATATGCACTTTAATTATGCATTTTGTTTATACAAAAACTGTAACATTTTTATTTTCCAGTTAATTTGTTAAGTTTTTTCAAAGGCTATTTAAATTGGAAAATAATAATAACAATAATATTCTTTATTTAGCATAAATAACTACATACAAAAAGAAAAAATTCCCCCAAAAATTAATAAAAATAAAAATACATATTATGTTCATAAACTTAATTCAACAACATATTTAGTCAGCAAGAGTACCATATAAGTAGGCAAGAAATATATGAAATAAGAAAATATTTAATTGTAAAAAATAAATTTGTGTCTGATAATATTATACAAAATGTCAAATTTTACTTTAAATGATCTTCCCGACAGTTAATTAATTATTTATTCCAGGCAGTTGAAGTCACTTGTTTTTTAAATGGTCAAATGGTATTCAATGGAGTATTTGATATATTTCCGAAATACTTCCATCAATTGTGTCTTTCAAGTGAAAACTTTAACTGCCTGAAAAAATATTGAAAATAGACATAATAATGGGTCTACCAATAGAAGTGATAGAAGTTTAGTGGCCATGTACGCAAAATGGTATGTGTCAAACGTCAGTTGTGTCAAGTATACTTTGACATTTCATCATGAATCGTTTAAGTCAAGAGCAACGAATAGCTTTTGGGAAAAGGTATTACGAAAATGCGCAATCGGTTAGAGACTGTTATCGTGCTCTAACCGATTGCCGAGCCAATAAAAAAAATCTAAAATTATATCAAAAACTGCTTAGTTTTTAATATTCTTGTATTAAAAGTATGCAAGTTTCAAATGAGACTTTTTTGGGAAAACTTCCTACCCCAAAAAG